>NC_132840.1:80737034-81371649 GCF_048164855.1 Canis lupus baileyi | reverse complement strand
CAGTCCTATTTATAAAACCGTATTTTACAACGTTGCTTCAATTCAATGCCATCTGCATTTTCTCCCATTAATCCCATAGAACTCCCCACCACAGCCTTCATTACCTGCTCAAAATGAATGTGGAGATAAAATATAATTAGATGCCACTTTTTAAAAAATAATACCTGGAAAACAGAGCGATGACTTAAATAAAATAGGAGGGAGGGAGGAAAACACACACTCACACAATTTGAACCAATGGGCAAAATTAAGTTGGATTTTAAATCGGTTTCTTCTTTCTCTCCTTCCTTCTCTGCCCCCACCCCTCCCGCGCATCATGACAAACGTAGAGTTCGGCTGGATGGATGATTAGATTTCTCTGTCTGCACTGAAACAATGGAATATTTCTATGATATTAAACCCGTCAAGCTGATCAAAGGGCAGTGTCAGAATTCTAAGTGCTCCTTCTTGCCCAATCCCCTCAGCTCTGGCAAAATCCAGCACATTTTATTTGCTGGCCCTAAACTCCCTGGGGTTTTTCAAATCCGGCACACGGTGCCTGATTTGCAGGTTTTCTGCTATGTTTCTACTGTAGGCGGTCGCCAGCATAGGAACCGGTGGCAGGAATAGTTGTTGTGGGCTCCCCGCCTACCGACCACCACCCCACCACCACTCCACACCTCTTGCCTCTTGCTTCTCCTTCTCAGCCCCACTTGACACACAGACGTCACAAGGATGCTGTCATACAAAGCAGCTGAGCCAGGTGACAAATCCTGGGGAAGAGAGTGTTAGCGGGCATAAGACCCGGGGAGGGGTCCTGATGGTGCTGCTTGGCACCCTGACCGCCAGCCCGAATACTACTCTAGAGCTGCTCAGCTGCTTTGTCCATAAATTGAGAGTAACCCCGAGATGCCACTCCGCCTATCCCACAAGGCTGCAGAAACGGAGGAAAGTAGAGTGATTTAGGGACACACCTGGAACTGTGCCAGTAGAAGGTGGATTCCATATTATTGCATCATCTGATGCTCTCAAGTGGGCAAATCCCACGTTGGGCGATTCACCTGGGTGGGATCCACAGACAGACGGGGGGACATGAAACACTGGATAGAGCCCAGCTTCGGAGCCAGACAGGCTGGATTTGGGTTTCCGCTCTGCCGTTTGCTGGCTGTGTGGCCTTGAGTGAGTTACTTGGGAGCTACTTGGTCTTTCCGAGCCATGCTTCCTTTGTACAATGCAGATAATACACACCTGCCGTTCCAGGTCACCGGGGTGTCATGAGAGCCAAACGAAACCTATATTCAGGCGCTCGGAACACAGTAGGCACTCAATAAATGATAGTTTTATCACCGAGAGGATCCAGTCTACCAGACACTGTCTGGGAGAAAGAAGAAACAGGAGACGCTGCTTTCCCTTTTAGGGGCTTCTTGTCTGACCCCAGATCAGGCCTAGGGGAGGGCGGAGAGGGGTAGGTAAAGGAGTTCATTTCTTTTCTTTTTTCATGAACTTTTTTCTCGGGCACCCACTTCACAAATGCAGCCATGAACCACTTTCTGGGGTGGTTGCTGCTTTTTTTGTGGTTTTTAGGTTGGGTTTTTTGTTGTTGTTGTTGTTGTTGCTGTTGTTGTTGTTGCTTGGTCTTGTTTGGGCCTTCTGTTCCTGAGACCTGTTAAGGCTGAAGTAGGAAAGGACATTTCTGGGAAGGAAAAAGGAGGGAAGGAGACAAAAAATGGGGTGAACACAGTGATTTCATTTCTTAACAAATGAGAAACAAGCTCGAGATGCACAGATTAAATGCTATTAATTACCACCCAGCAAATATTGAACCACAGTGTTGCATGCCTAGAAAAAAAAAAAAAAAAAAACAGGACACTCAGCCTGAATATTAACTACAGGGTTCCATTAGCGCGCTGTGCAAATCCCGCATCTCGCTCACACGGCACAGAGGCCACCAGGGTAGGCCCAGCCACAGCAGGCTGGGTCTGGCCCAGCCCTTCTGGAAACCCACTTCCATCTGCTGCTTGTGTCTGGGACCCCGGGTGAGGAGCACAAGAGAGAGCCCCCTGCCCAGAGGATAGGCAAAGGACCTGGTGTGGTGGGGGAGTAGGATAGGCTCCTGGGGGCTGCTGACAGCTTCCCACCTGGGGATGAAAGACATTCCGAGTTTTGTTCCTGGGCTTACAGTTGGCCTTGCACACTTTCTAACTAGCACGCAGGACGCCGTCGGTCTGCTAGTTCATTTTAAATCTCCTGCCCTGACCGATGTTCTGCATCCCGAAGCCTCCCGCAGCTTTCCGTGTCCACAAACGCCCTCATATGCTGGAAGACTCGAGGTTGGGTTTGGGGTCAGGAGGGAGCACCAATGGGTTCCCTGTGGCCGTGCTAAGTGTTCAGGTCAGTGATCCCACTCCGCCCGCCACTGGTGTGATCACCGTGGTTATACCAGCAGAGACACTGAGTCTTTGAGATGCTGACAATTTGCCCAAGTCCTGCACCAGCATCCACGGGTGACCTAGAAGCTTCCTCTCCACATCCTGCTCCCCGCAGAGCCCCGGGACTGGGGGAGCTGCTTGGGTGGCTGTGCACAGGGGACAGGGTCATGAGAGCGCCGCAGAGCCACCCAGACCCCCTCCGCCTTCCCCTGGCCCACTGTGCACTCAGTGCCCTGCTGCTGAAAGCGGGCGGCGGGCACCCTGCCCTGAAGGTGTCCTGCTTCCCTCCCGCGTTCCCGGGCCCCAGCCCAGTGCGCTAACAGCCACCGCCGCCTCTAAAGCAGCCTCCAGGGAGGAGGACACCCTCATCCTCCCCTTGGCAAGCACCTGCACTAGACAATTGCTAAACGGAGCAAAGTAAGAATCTTACTACTTGAGAAAACTTTTTTCTGGTTGTTTTTTTTTTCCTGAATTTTAAATAAGGGCACTGCTCCTGAGGATAATGCTTTCTGATGTAACAAATCGCTGGTTCCTTCGGTAACTAGATAATGCCTTTCCATGCCACGCTGCCTGACAGCCAGGGTAGGGCACACCCTCGGAGCCCTGCTCCCAGAGAGCACAAGGTGTGTGGGAAGGGCTGTGGGAGAAAGCCGGGGATGCCCATGGGCCTGTGTCCCAGTGAGGTCAGCGTGACCTCTGGCCCTACCCTCACCCCAACTCCCACCTCAATTTCCTTATCTGTCAGTCAGGAGATTGGTCTGGATCTGGGTTTCTGACATTTCCAGTAGGCTGCTCCATTGTTGGGGCGGGGGGCTCTGTAGGGTGTTTGGCAGCATTCTTGGCCTCTACTGACTAGATGCCAGTAGCACGCACCACCCGCCCACCCCTCCACCTCGTTGCGATGACCAAACATACCTTAAGACACCGTCAGATGGCCCCTGGGGAACAAAGTCATGTCTTACCTGAGAACACTACCCTAGATGATCTCCCAGGGTCCTTCCAAATCTCAAGTTCTCTCCTTAGAAGGCGACAAAAAGGGACACCTGGGTGGCTCAGCAGTTGAGCGTCTGCCTTCAGCTCAGGGCATGATCCTGGGGTCCCGGGATGGAGTCCCACATCGGGCTTCCCGCAGGGAGCCAGCTTCTCTCTCTGCCTGTCTCTGTGTCTTTCATGAATAAATAAATAAAATATTTTTTAAAAAAGGCGACATAAACACTCAAAAGAGCTTGGGCTGGGTTGGTTGACGAGACATGGACCTCCATTCAAATCCCAGCTCTAGCATTGACATGTGAACTTCTGACAACTGGTCAGATCACTTCTCTGAGCCTCAGTGTGCTTATCTGCAAAATGGAGATGATACAGTTCCTGTTTCGTAGGATTGATGAGATGATTAAATAAGAAAATGTATGTAAAACTTCTGGCACTTAGTATATTGCCCAATAAATGGTGCTATAAGATTGTTGGGATTATGATTGAAAGTAAAGCAGACCATCTGCTTTTTCTAGACAGTCCCTCCTAAATGACCAAATTCCCACGGATGCAGGGTAGCCAGCCAGCGGCGGTAACTATGCAATGGGAGAAACTAATATATGTATTGAACATCTACTACATGGTAGGCACCGTGCTAGGCAGTTTCCTACAAATTTCTCCAGCTAAATCAGGAATTGAGACAGCAGTGGGAGCTAATAAATGCAGGAGAGTACATCCAATAAATGGACGTACCCACCGCGCTATCAATTGCTGGTGCCCACCGTCAGGATCTGGAACTATTGGGCTGTTTATTTTGTACCTTCATCATCAGGAGTAATTCCTTTCACTCTCACCATTAAATTAAGATTATCTTACCCATCTGTTACCCACGATAAATGCCATGGATGAGAAGGGACAAAACGGAGAAGTCATTTCTAGCTGGATTTATTGACTCATAACAAGTTCGTGTCTTCTCTTTGGTTTGGTTCTGCCCAAAGGGCAATTTACTTCTGTTCATACAGAAAGAGATGAGGAAGTAATATCTGTCCTTAAATCTGAGTTACAGGTTTCGATTATCTTCTGCTCTCTTTTCCCATTTTCCGGGTCCTTACAGCTGTCTGTTGCCTCCAAAGCCACCTTCTCCAGCAAGCCCACGTTGCTGAGAGCACATCCCTGGGCTGGCCTGCCCCTCAGAGAGGTTTTTCTCTTCCGCACAAGTGTTGCTCTGTCGCTGGGCGCCAACAAAGAGTGGGCGGAGGCAGCTGGAAATGGGACCCCGAGGAAGCTGTCCCTTTCTTTCCCCCTGGTTGGTCATCCGGCAGGTGCCCCTTGCTCCGGTGTCCCAGTGATGCTTACCTGGCCCGTTCTTTTCCTTGTCTTTGCTCTGATCCACTTTCCTGCCCTGCGCATCGACCTCACATTCAAGCTCAGGTGCAGTCAAGTTGCAACTCGCCTACTGAGTGCCAGCTGCTTTCACATCTTCGATCTCATCCAGCCTTCCCAGGAACCCATTTTACAGATTTTACAGACAGGTAGAGGGTACTCGCCAATAGGCCACCACTAGTTATTGGTAGAAAAGGGGTTGATTCGTTCCTCCCAACTCCCCAGTTCCAGCACCAATCCCTCTGTCCGGAAGCAGACAACCATAGTCCCAATGGGAAAACCCTTTTTTCCCAAGGATGGGGAAGCACCCCCTGAAGAGCCTCTATGCTACAGCTGCTCTGATTGCTCCAAGCATTGCCCTTGCTTGACTAGCACCAGAAGCAGGGCTGGACCATACGATAATGCCAAGCCAGCCATAAACTCCACCTGAACCTTGACACATCCATGTCATTTAGCCATTGCCCCTTGGCTTCAATTAGCGCTATCCTCCCCAACCACCCCTCTCTTCCACCTGGTGAACACCTATTCATCTTCAAGAATCGGTTCAAAAGTCACCTCTGAATTGACAACCTCCCTGTCATCTCCATTAGTCTCCACCTCAGGGTGGCCTTAGCGCCTGGCACACGTGGCTGTTACAAGAGGCGGCGCTCTGCGTCTTACCTGTCACCTTCTGTAACTCCTAGCAGGTGGCGGCACTCAATAAAGGTTTCCTAAATGAAGGAATGGATGGACAGGGATATGGGGACAGTCTTGAAGCAAATAAGGAACACGGTGATGGAAGCGTTCATTTAGAAATGGGCCTGAGAATCTGCCATAGGTCCTGGGGGCGTAGATTTTATTCCCATAAAAGCCTGGGAATTTTGAGAGAGAGGAACCCAATCTCTTGCCACCCGCTGGCTGATTTCATGTAGTGCCATGCTTCGCCAACTGTACTGTGCACACCGATCCCCCAGGGATCTTGTTAAAATGCAGATTCTGAGGCAGTGGTTCTGGGGGCGCCGGGGCGGGGGGCGCTCCCAGGTGAGCCCGAGCTGCAAGACCACACTCCGAGAAGCAGACTCTGATTTCTTGTGGGCTGCGTCCTACCTCGTCTGAAGTTGCTGGCCGTCACTCTGAGCCCCCAGCAGGGCCAGGACACCCTGGCATCCCTGTGCCAGCTTGGGAAAGCAGCTGTCTGCTGGTTTATTTATTCCCTCCCATTATCACCAGGGGAAGAGAATCCGTAGACATGCCACATCTTGTTTACAGCGAGCCTCAGAAAAGTTAACAGTGCAAGTTAAAAAAAAAAAAAAATTGCATCAGCAGCCCCTTAGAATCACACATATTAGGGGAAAAACGGGCTAAAGGAAATTCATAAAATATTAAATGACACTGTGTCAAGACACAGATAGGGGCAGAACAGTAATTAAAGTAAACAGCACATCAAAACTCCGGCTAAAGCCGTTATTTAAATTGAAAGTAAATGTAGGAACTGATCATGTAGCCTTGTATAAATGTGTTTCCAAGAGCCTTTTAGGAATATTAATGATTATGGAAGAATAATGGCTGAATATCAATGATCATTTTTACAGCAAGTGACAGCTCAGAGGGAGAAGAAAAGAATCTGGATCCTTTAGAGGATACCCGCGGGTTTGATCTGCCCAGCACATCAAGTCCCTCCAGGGAACAGAGGGAGGAGGATTAAGGTGTCCTGAGCTCACGACACCGCTTTCCAGCAGGTCTGAGGGATGGGAGGCTGCGTGGACGGGGTGCTTTGGCCATGACCCTGGTCCTCCTCCTTCTCGTCCACGATGCCTGCTGAGCTCCTGCTGTGTGCGTGGGCCCTGGGTCCTTACCATCCCTAAAAGTACTTTCCCCACCTCGCTTTAAAGTTTCTGAGAAGTTCAGCAGCCCAAAGCCAAAAGTGAGACTGTCGAGGACCAGAACTGGCTTTTCCACAGAGGTCCTGGAAAGTGCAGCTCTGACTGGTAAGGTTGTACTTCTACCTCCAAGGTCAAGTGTGTCTCCATGTGTCTCCAAAAGCCACCAGAGCCCAGGGTCCGATTCCCTCACTACTCAGGATGGGCTCCAGTCCTCCCCCTTTGACATTGGATTTCACCAAAATGGGAATATAGGGAATATGCCCCAAAATGTTTTGGGGGCCCGAACTGAAACACTCAAGCAGGGCTGTAGACCTTAGGTTCAGCCTCATGCTAACTTCTGGTGTGCTTGGTTTTCTGGTGACACGAGGAGCTCCCACTGCTGCCTCTTCTGGCCTAGAGCCCTGTGGGGTCAGATCCCAACGCTCTCCTGAGCATTCTCCGTAGGCAAAATCTGCTGCCGGGCAGCATCCCAGCATTCAAAGGTCACCTTCCTAAAAGTATCTCCCCTCTCCTTCCCTATGTTCTCCCAGATGGCAGCCAAACCAGAAGTGGTGTCCTGGTTCTAGGCCAAGCTTCCCAGGCCAACTCCAGCCCAGGACTCAGAGGGAAATGCTCACTATTCATTGTCTTTCTGTCTCTGGCTCCAGCCTTCCAGGGGCTGGTGGGGCATTGGATTGGCCATTGGCGTGAAGCTGCTTAGGCCTGACTTGCTTAGTAGAAAACACAGTCCCATCCGACTGACCAGAGAACCCCAGAGTTTTGAGGCCAAGCCCAGCTAACCCTAAAGCATTGCTTTGCTTTCCTTTGTGTGCTTATATTTTCTCAGTGTGATCTCATGGGAGGAGGAGCTACTTCAGCAGTTGGGCATTCGTGCGTCGCTGGGCTTAATAGGATAATGTCTTAAATTATCGCATTATTATAAACTATAAAATCATTTCATTGTTAATAAGAGTTTCATAGTAATTACTGTATGGTTCTAGCCATTGCCTGTAATCCTCCTTCCCAAATTTCCGCCTCTGATCGGCATTCCTGTAGCAATGAATCCTCAGTCTCCTAATGGAGCAGATTGCTGAGGCTTCAGGACAGGGTGGCAAGGAAGTGAGATTAATGAGATCCCCCCATTCCTGGTGCTCCTTGGAAAGCCGCCACCAAGCAGCTAGTGAGGCCCTCTCTCTTCATGATTTCATTCAGCCTTCTGGCAGCCACTTCTTTCTCTCCTCCCTGCTGGGGGCTCAGTCCTCAGTTGCTCCCTCAAAGACTTGCCTGCATCAAAGTAGCTACTGTTGCCAGCATCTTTCTTTCATAGGCCTTTTTGTTCTTTGCTTTTGATCTGGCATATGCTGGGGGGCCAGGCTTTTGTCTTTCGGCTTGTGAATAAATGGAAGCGCTTAGGGAGGCAGCAGCAGCCAGACATGATTCATTTCTTGTTCTTCTCTGCCTGGGAGCTGGGCAGCAGGGGAGGGTCAGGGAGCAAAGGACCTACCAGTGGCCTCTTTGGAGCCATCGAGTCTGACGAGCAAAGCATCACTTGGGAGTCCAAAGACCTGAGTGCCAGGCGTGGTCTTTCCAGCAACAAGGTATGTGAAGTTGAGCCAAGCCCACTTCCTGTACCCATTCACTCACCAGGCACGGTGCAGGGCACCGGCTCTGCAGTGCTGATGAAGTCACCTCAAGAAGACTGCAGAAAAGTGAGACGTAGACCTCAGAATTCATGCAAGATGTGGTGGAGATGACATCCAGCTGAGTCTTGAAGGATACATCAGCAAATGCCAGCAGTGGGCAAGGTGGAGCGGACACTGGGAAAGGGTCCTGTGGGACTTGAGCAAAGGCCTAGGGGCAAGAGAGAGCACGATTTACTCAGAGAACTGCACATTATCCAGTTTCGCCAGAGCAGGGTTGGGAGAGAAATGGAAGATGGGGCTCCAGAGGGGGTCAGCAGGACCCAGGCCCCAGAGAGATGGCACACCACGCTGAGAAGGTGGGAAATGGAGCCAGGCAGACAGATTTGTTGATCAATTAAGAATTCTCTTGGCAGGCAATGATGAGAGTGGCTTGAAGGGGGGATCAGATGGCAGAAAGACCAGGTAGAAAGTGGGGCATAGTCCCAGCCGGGGGTTCTTTAGCTCTGCACCATCGACATCTTGGACTGTGAGCTCTTGGTTTCAGGGACCATCCCGTGCACTGTAAAATGCTCAGCATCTCCGGCCTCCACCGGATGGATAGATGCGAGTAGAGCCACTCGGTCATGACAATTAAAAATGTCTCTCTTACTGTGTTTTGTACCAAGACTAGAAATCTGCATTTAAACAAACACCTCATCTAATGTTTGAAGGCCATTGGCTTGGAAGAGCTGAAATTGAGCAAAATCTGATGTGAACGTTAAAGCAGTAAAAACCCATTGGACTCAGATGCCCTCTCAAGACAAAATATAGGCCAATATATCAGTCGCAGGGTACTATGTATACAGATGCAGGTTTCAAGATAAATGGATATACCTTGTGATAAATAGATGAGGTAATTAAGTTAGAAACCAAATGTAGTTGTATCATGTCTACACAAAACAACCAATTTTGTCCTGGAAACGATAACACGTACTCTTTCATGTGGACGATAATTACACAAGCCTCTTTGGCTATTCAGTCTGTTCTTAATATGAATAAAAACTACGCTCCTTACCAATTAAAAAAATGTCAAGGCACCTGGGTGGCTCAGTCAGTTAGGCATCTGACTCTCGATTTCAACTCCTGTCATGTTCTCAGGGTCACAAGATCAAGCCCCAAGTCAGACTCCAAGCTGGGTGTGGTGCCTGCTTCAGATTCTCTCTCTCCATCTCCCCCTGCCTCTCTCCTCCCTCTATTAAAAAAAAAAAAAAAAAAAAAAAAAAAAACCTGTTTCCAAATGTTGCTAAATATCCCCAAGAATGAGCAGTAAGATTCATTCACCGAAGCAAAGATGGCTTCGGTGGCTCCTGAGCTAGGGTATGAGCACAGGTGCATGGACAGGCACAGACTGAAGGCACATTTGGGAGTTCGGCTGGGAGGGTGACTGCCCAGATGTGCAGGGTGGAGGCAGGGCTGAGGCCAGGAGGACCCCCAGGTTTGGAGTGGACAACTAGGGCATGCTGACGATGCACTGGGACGGGGGGAAGCAGAGGTGGACCTCACCTGGTGGAGAAGGTGATTTGGTCGTTTTAGGCTCATCACTCTTGAAGGACTGTGAGTCCCCTGGGTGGAAAGATCCAGAGGCAGCTGGCTCCACGGGGCTGGGGTGCAGAGCCAGGGCGTGGGTGAGAGACAGATCTGAAAGTCTCGGTGCCTGCCGAGACTACCCCGGGAGGGGCATCTGAGGGGGAAGAGAGCCAGTGATGGCACCTGGGCACGTCAGCATTTCAGTGGCTGGACCAAGGAAGGACAGGCCACTGGGAAGAAATGGTCAGAGCAGCTGATGGAAAATCAGGAGGACAGTTCCCAGAAAGAAGACAACAGAAGTGTGTTTTCAGAGGAGAGCCGTCACAGAGCCAAATGTCACAGAAATGTCAAGGAAGGGAAGGGCAGAGAAATGTCTGTCGGATACCTCAAAGGATTGTTTTCGGAGCAGATGAGCTTTTGGATGTGAAAGACCTGGAAAAGGTTAAAAGCACTAGACAAACATGACATGCGATCAGTGATTATTAGGTTTCCGTTGCTAACCAGGAGCTCCCTGGGCTCCCGGCCGCAGGGATCTCCCATCAAATAGCAGGCGTGTCCCCTAGGGGCTGCGCTGCACACTCTGCTGGGCCTGGCGTCCACGGCGGCACCCAGGCCCACCACCACCTGTGTGCTCCCCGCCGTCCCTGCAGCCAAACCCAGGGAGCTGTTCCCTGTTTCCTGTAGTGGCTTACAGGGAAAATCCCCAGACAGATTCAGGTGAGTCACTCCCTGGTGCAGCAAGAAGCACCTGCCGACCCACTCATTCCTCCTGTGGCCGCGACCCGGGCTCAAATTCCAACCGTCTCTCCCACCGTATGTCTCTCAACTGACCTCAACAGTGGGCATCTTCTGTTCCACTGGCAGCTAGGGCAGGACCCAGGTGGGACACAGGGAGAGAGCCCCTCGGGTCTCCTAGCCTGAGACGTGTGGCCCCCGCCTTGGCCCGGGGCAAGCCTACCAGGGTGTACCAGGGTGTATGCTTGCTCCAAAGCTGCCCCATGAGCAGCCCAGGCCCCGCACCTCCCTTCCCACCTGTCCCACTCTGAACCTGGGCTCTGCCCTGGAGATAGCACCCAGGGAACAGTGAGGTCCCTGTGAGACACGTGGAGCTCAGGGCAGCAGCCTCGGGAGAGGAGAGGGGCTGTGGAACTAGCACAGAGGGCTGGAGGGGCTGGGGCACAGAATCTGTTATCCCAGGGGACCAGGTGACTTACTAGACGGGTCTGCCCCCTAAACCCTTACAGACCCTCACTCCTTTGAGGGCCTCGGGGCTTCCTCTGCCTCTCTTCCCCCACCCTCCTATAAAGTCAGTGTGGTGCAGGGTTTCTTGGATCCTACACTGGCATCGCTCATCCTGGAAGCTAAGAACTGTGTCAGCAGGTGGCAAGCGATTTAACATAGATCATGTCAGCTCAGGTCAGAGAGCGCCCCTGTGCCCCGATGGGCCAGGCAGGGTGCTCAGCACTGGGAATAAAGCAGTAAGGGAGACACACCTGCCCCTCTGGGGGCCCATGTTCCCGTGGGGAAAACACCTCCATGGACACCTCATTTCAGCATGGGGGTCAGTGGGACCCGTGGAGTAGAGGCATGCACGGGTGCTGCAGGAGCGCATCGATCCATGTAACACCCCCACGCCCATTCTGTAGAGGGAAACTGAGGCTCGGAGGCTTCCAGTGACTCACTCAAGGTCACGTAGCTATTCAGAGGTCCTCTGCCCCTGCCCCTCTGTGTTTGTTTCACTGGGGCTGGCTTCCCTGCTGTGATGACCACAACCTATGGGTGCGGCCCCGGCCCGCAGCGTCACTGCCCCGCGGCATCGCTCCCCAGCCCCTCTCATTCTGCCCCCTTTGTGAGACTACTGTGCCCAGTGATGGACGGCCTCTGTAGGATGTGCCAGGAGGCTCCCAGCAGCTCTGTCCTGCTCCTTCCGGAGCTGCTGCATGTG
Source organism: Canis lupus baileyi (assembly GCF_048164855.1). NCBI lineage: Eukaryota > Metazoa > Chordata > Mammalia > Carnivora > Canidae > Canis > Canis lupus. The sequence continues at coordinate 81,359,894 of NC_132840.1, read as the reverse complement.
GGGTCTGCGGGGTGGGGGGGATGCTCACACCTGGGGTCGCTGAGTTCCAAGTTAATCTTCTCTTCCCTCTGGGTCTCCTCATCCCTGGACTTGGGGGACCCGAGGCAGCAAACCAGCCTCGTGCCACCTGCAGATGCCTGTATGGGAATAATCCCTCTGACACCGCTGCGCCCCCCAATGTCCCCCCCCGCCATTGGAAGTCATAAGTTTGGCCCTTTGTCCTCACCCTTACTGTGTTTCAGTAGCAATTGTGGAAATGCATCGAGCTAAGTCAAATCTGATTTTCTTTGGGAGGAAAATCAAATTCTCCCCTTTGTGAGGCAGACAGAGAGAGATGGGAAGAGGGAGGACCAGAAAGACACAGCTCACCCAGGGTGGATGGCCAGGCACCCGGAGGGGCAGCGGGACGGGCAGTGCGGAGGGGAAACACCAACCAGGCAGCGTCAGGCACTCGCTGGGGAGCTCTCGGCCTTCGGGCCTCCGAGTCAACACAGAAGCCAGGTCTTCCAAATTGAGACTCAACACCAAGCCAAGGGACTACTTGTCCATTCACTTGTTTGACTTTAAGATCTGTCAACTCTGTGGCCTTTGTTCTCAGGCTGAGGCGACCAAAGAGGAGTAGAACACTTGCTTAGCGGGATGGGAGGTGAGGAGGAAGAGAGGGGGCATCTGAGCCAGGCCTTGAAGGATGAGTACAGTTCTCCAGGAAGAAAGTGGAAATGGGGTGTTCCTAGCACACGGGTAGCGTGAGCAAAGGTACAGAGGCACAGAACGCATGGCAAGTTCAGAAATGGTGGGCAGTCCCGTGCAAGTGTCCCTGGGAGAAGGGGGTATGGGAAGAGGCTGGAAAGGTGGACTGGGGACATTCATAAAGAGGCATCCTGAGAAGCTTGAACTCTGCCGTGAGGCCAGAATTGATCCCCAGAGACGTCATAAAGGAAACACAAGGAAATTTCTGAAGGAAAATTCTAGAAAACGTGTCAGAGGTCTTTCCTAGATTTGTGAGGGACTTTAGGCTTCATGGATCCCCTGGGATCGCTGGATGTCAGAGCTTGAAGAAACCTAAGTTAATCGGCATCTGTGGCTGTCAAGTCGGGTTCAGGAAGCCTGAGGGTTCCAAGAAGGGCCTTAGGGACCCACCCCATGAGGCCAACACCACGAGACAGGCCTTTGATTCCTGAGTCAGCCACTGTCCACTTTGGAGGGCTTGCCCCCAAGCCCTCACCTCTCTGAAGCTCAGTGATTTCATCTGTTAAGACAAGAACGAAAATATCACCACTACCACCGAGCACACTGCCTGACGCAAACTATACGCATTGGAAAGCTTTATCAAATGAATGATTCATTGACTGGTTGATCTGTGATAAAGAAGAAAGCAGGATCATTGTTATTACGGTTATTCAGAGTCTAGTAAGAACTCTGGGTACGTAAGCAGGTGTTGGTCTTGCTTTTCAAGCCCAGCATTCAAAAGACGACTCATTGGAATTCAAGAGGGGAAAAGCCTCCAGAAGGTAAAACCTACACCTGGATTCAATTTTGGCCTGACATGTCTACTGAGCCGCCGAAGAGACCTCGGCAGCCCTCAGGGAGAGAAAGGTTTTGCTCCAGCTGGAAATGCATAGAGCCCACCTCTCTCATCGGCAGCCCCTCCCAGATCGGGCCTGGATCTTTGGGAGAGGGCTGATCGGGAGTGACATGGCTCGGAACCTCCGGGGTGCCCATCTGCTAGCTCATTCACTCCACATCTTGTCCAGGAGAGGAATGAGCGATGACAGTACATCTGCCTGTACGTGTGCATGTATGACGAACCAGCGTCAAGGAGAGAGAAACAGGAAATCTTACACGGGAGCCAGTCTTCCCCCCTCCCCACCCCTGCCATGGCAGAATAGACACCAACCTCCAAGGGGTCACGTGGGGGTGACTTTCTTCCCCCTCACTCTCTCTCAGGTCTATCCCCGAGGCCAGTCAGGGTAGGTGCAATCTCTGTCTCTGTCTCTGTCTCTCTCTTTCCTTGGCAAAGGCCTTGGTTTTGACAAAGAACCAGGCAAGACACAAAAGGCTCAAAAGAGAGCTTCAGCATTTCTGTTTCCATCATGCGTGGCCACGGATCCGCCTCCACCTCCCATCATCATCATGGAGCTTTGTGAAAGCAATCAGATCAGCAGGCTAGGTTTTTGTTTTTTCTGTTTTTTTTTTTTTTTTCAGCCGTGTTCTAGAATAGAAGAAAACTCTCAGGGACCCTCGATGGGGAGACAACAGTGATGGTTTTTATCATCTTGTTTCCCAAGTTCCAGGTCCCAGCAAGCGTTCATGCTGGTCCCTTCCTCCCTGCTTCCCCTTCTCCCTCCCTGTCTCAGCTCGTGCCACGCTATCATGTAATCCGGCAGAAATTAATTGAGCATCTACTATGTAATCAGGCACTGATCTCAGAACTAAGACTATAAATAAATAAGATGCGCTCACGACTCTCAAAAATCTCAGAATAGATAATATTATATTTCTTTGGTTGCTCTCCGAGGGCCTTTATTTTAAGACCATGGAAAAGAAGCATCCAGGGAATGCTCAGTCGCGAGGCACAGAGATGGCTTGCCCCAACTGCCTCATGATCACAGAGCACGTGAGGCAGGAGGCCAGGGACAACTGGTTTTAGGACATTGTTACTTCTTCATCCTGGAGTGGGATAAAATAGAGTATGTCCCCTCCCTTCTCTGCTTAACCATCTCTGGCTCCCTCGACGTAGCCCCCGCCAGAGCAGCAGCCTCTGGTTCAGCCCTGTTCCCTTTGCCTTCCGTTCATTCCGTTCCACAGTCACGGCTGAGCCCTCTTGGGGCGCCTGGGGGCACAGTCAGTGAGACGTCTGACTCTTGGTTTCAGCTCAGGTCATGAGCTCAGGGTCGTGAGACGGAGCCTGACATCAGGCTCTGTGCTTAGTGCAGAGTCTGCTTGGGAGTCTCTCTCTCCCTCTCCCTCTGCCCCGCCTGCTCATGCGCACTCGCTCTCTCTCAAATAAATAAATAAATCTTTATAAATAAGTGAATAAATAAATAGGAGGGCTACCGAGGTTTCCGTGAGCAAGTCCCGCTGTGTTCGCTGCGCACCACCACGGACCAGTGCCGCAGGCTCTGAGCCGGATGCCTGGGACAGGGATGACAAACCCACGGTCCCTGCCCATGAGGACATCAGTCAACTGAAGAAGTCTTCCATGTGCCAAATACTCAATACCATATTCCACGTGCAGCCATAGAAAGCTACTTGAGAGCATCCTGTCATCAGCCCTCCTTCCGTGCTCAGGCCTCCCGACCAGACCCTCTGGCTCATCCTGCCCACTTCTCCCAATGTAAATCTCAGTCTGCAATCCTATCACCATCTTCTTGAGGAGCAGGTTTCTTCTCTGTTGTCAGAGAAGCACTTGTCCTGTGCTGTGCATGCACCGTGCTGGATGCCTGGAAGGCATTATTTATTCCCCAGATCTCCTTAAGGATGGCGCTATCACCCCTCATTTTGCAGATGAGGGAACCGCGGCAGAGCAGAGTCAGTGACACCCCCACAGTCCAAGTTCCTGAGCGCCAGGATGTGAGACTAAGTCTGTCTGGACTCCGTGTTCTTTCCAAATCACCGTGCTGCTCCTCATTCAGTTGGCCCCAGAAAGCACTTGGGCTCCCTGCCAAAGCTGTTCTCGTTTCATGGCCCCGCCCCTGCCAGCTCGGCTAGTGTCTGATGAGCTTCTTAGGAATCCCATTTCTCTCTCATCTGTCAGGCCTGGGAAGTTGACCCTCTCCCAGAACTGCTTCCACCCTCTACCCTTCTGATGTGTCAGACCAGAGACGCCCCAGCACTTCTCTGCCCTCTCCCAGATTCTCCCCCTCTCTCCTGGTCCCCTCTCTGCTCCCCACCCCATTTTCCCGAGCATCTTCCCCAACCCCAGCCCTCCAGCATCATCTCCATACCTAGCAGGCCTGGCCACTAGCCAGCCCCTTCCTCCCCGATTCAGGTGATCATACGTGGTGTGCCCAGGACAGGCCTGGCTGATGCGTATTGTCTTGGGATACTTATTAATAACTCCCGTTCACTTCCCAAAGTGTCTCTGTCTATACAGTGAATGTCTCCACCTGGACTGGACAGGAGAGGGAACATGAATTTAAGCCCCTTGGATTTAAGCTGAAAATAATTTTCAGTTCGTCCCATGTTCTATCCATCTAATGCTCTTATTTCCTTACATGCATCCTGAAATCTAGCCGATTTCCTTGGGGTCTGATTTCCTTGGGGTTACTACTGTGGTGACGTCCTCCTTGGAAGGATTTGGGGCCTCATTGGCAGTATCTGCAGGGAGCCAGGCATCTTGCCCCATCTCGCTGGCACGCCCCCTTCTGCACGCAAACAGCACTGTGCAGGGTGGTGAAAGAGACAAGACTCCAGAGTCACCCTGAGTTTCTCCCTTCAGCAGATACTCACTGGGCACCTCCTATTCTGAGCCCTGGGGACACAGTCGTAGCCAAAACAGATAGAGCCCTGGCCTCAAAGAGCTGACATTGCAGCAGGAGGCGAGAGAAAATTCACAAATAAATATATGATGCCGGGTAATGGCAAGTTCAAGGGAGAAAAATAAGGCAACGTAAAAGAGATGGCAGGCAGGAAAAAAAGAGCGAAGATGGAGACCCTGACATGAGAGCCCACGTGGGGTGTTTGAGACAGATCGAGAAGGTTAGGGCAGCTGAAGCAGAGTATGTAAAGGGGAGACTCACGAGCTGAGACCAGAGAGGGAAGGGGGCCAAATACTGACCCTGAGCCATTGAAGGCTTTGAACAGAGGAGCAACAGACTTCTGTGTACGCCGCACAAGGATGGCTCTGGCCCCTGGGCCCAGGAGACAGTAAGGACAAGAATAGAAGCAGGTCACCTCATAGGAGCTAATGCTCTGTTCCAGGTGCAAGATGCTATTGTCTGGGACCAGGATAGCAGCAGCGGGGAGGGTGGGAAAGAGTCATTTTCTGGATAAAAGAGGGAACGGGAAGTGTTAGAGAAAGAAAGGCCGCGAGGATGACTTGTGAGGTTGCAGCTGAGCAACAGGAAGGACCAAGTTGCCATCAACTGCGAGAGGGATGGGGCAGGGGGCAGGGGGTAGAGGGGGCAGGCTGGGAAGCAGCAGGTGGTTTTGGATGGCTTACATTTTCCATGCCCATGAGACATCCAGATGGAAATGTCAAGCCAGGAGAGAGTCTTCAGCAGGCAGACGGTGCCGAAAGCCTTAGAATTGAATGAGATCATCGAGGGAGTGCACAGGGGCAACACAGAGAAGTTCAAAGTTCCTCTAGCACTTGGGAATAAGAGGGATGGGGAAGAACCAAGACTCCCACTGTGAGATAGCAATGAACCCAAAAGCAATCGCTCTCCCAAAAGAGACTGCTCTCCCAGAGGCTAAAAAAAAGAAAGCGTTCAAGTGGGAAGAGCTGATCAACCATGTCAACCAAGAGTTGACCATTGGATCTGCCAGTAACCTTGAAAAGAGCTGTCTCCATGGAGTGCTGGGAGCAAAATCTGAGTGGGTTCAAGAGAGAATGGATGAAGGGGAATTTGAGGCAGGGAGAGACAGCTCTTTTGAATTATATAAAAGAGAACACAGAGAACAAGCTGTCGCGGGAGGGAAACCAGGGTCAAGGGAGGTGTCTCCATTTTTAAAACTTAGAGATATTACAGCATTTTTGTAAGAAGATGGTTGAATAGAGAAGGGGGATATGACGGCGCCGGAGGGAAAGGCGACATATATTTGGATCACTGTCCTTGGGTGGGAGAGAAGGGCTGGGTTTCAGCACCAAAGAGGAGGGTGTGGCCTCGGGGACAGGACAACAGAGTGATGCCCCTCTAGGAGCTCACCCTGGGGCGGGTGGGGGGGGTGCTGGCCAGGCCGGTGTTTCCAGAGCCCAGAAGCTCTGTGAGAGCCTCTGGTGACCTTGATGAATCACCTATTATCTAATTATCGCCTTCATTGTCTTAAATATCAGCTCACCAAGCCCACCTCCCATGATCATTGGGAAGGGTAAATAGAACAGTGCAGAACACAGAGCTTATCCCATTGTAGGGGTTCAGTAAAAGCTAGGTTCCTTCTACCCTCCCTCCCTTGATTTTCCCTCCAGCAAATCCTCCTCTGGAGACCTGAGTCATCCTGAGAACCTGGATGGCCCTTCCGCTTCCATTGCTGCTTAGAAGGCCAGTGGAGCTGAAAGCAAGAGCAGCCATGAGCTGTAGCTCCTCCCCAAACAGCCCGTCCCTACATTTCTCAGTAGATTTGTACCTGCGAGTTTGAGGAGTTACTTTCCTATGGATATTTTTCATTTCTGGGCAGCTGGGCTCTGTAACCCACACCTGCCTGCCATTGGGATCTTCAAAGAGCTACTGCCCCCTGAGTGGAGCCCAGCCAAGAGCCCCTGCCCTCCTGCCAGGGCCACAGTGCAGGAGAGGTGGATGTCCGGCTGCAGTTCCAGGCCGGCCTCGCCTGCCCGAGCCGGGGACAGAGGACAGAGGGCAGACACACAGATGCAGGTGGCGGAAGTCTCCCTCCTGACACAGACTCAGGCAGCCCCAATGCAAGGGAGGCCCAGACCCCAGGATGCTCCCCTTCTCTCTGCCTAAGCTGAGCAATGCTCCCCTGCCCGGGTGGGAGATCCATGAATCCACGACCCAGAGAGACAGGGCCCTTGTCACAAGGAAAGAGTCATTTTAACTTCCAACCACGAACTTCACAAGGGAAAAAAAAATGTAAAGTTCTGTCAAAACAGGTTAGCATATTAGCAATCATGGCTCACTACCATCTGTATTTGTTCCATTTGAGGCGTTTATGACGGTTATCCACATTAATTATTTCGCTGCTAAAGTCCCTTCTAATTTCTGAACGCTGTTATTTCTAAGAAAGATGGATATTAAATATGCCACACATCAGCACAGGGTGGCATTACAGCATGCTATTAAGTTCAGATGCTGAAGCTCGGCAGAAAATAACTTTGCTATTTGTAATCACAATAAAGTGTTTTATATCGTGGCTCAAAATGAAGAGCAGCATTGATGGAAGCTGATTTCTCAGTTGCGCCATTAGCCTGAAGTCACCGAGAGCGGCAGGGGCCAGAGGTTGGGGTGGGTGGCCACCCCAAGGACCGAGATGGGTGGGGATGGAGGAGAACTGTGCTGGAACAGTGAGTCCCAAGCCTGACGGCACCACAGACCGCCCAGGGGAGGTTTTTAAAGGACCAAGGTTCCAGAGAGAACTCCCAGAGATCCTGGTTCGGTAGGTCTAGGGTGAGAGGTAGATAATGACCAGAACATTCTGTGGCCCCTGGTTCACACAGCTTCTTGAGCCCCAATGAGAGAATTTACAGAAGGGTCAAGAACAGCGGTGCTCCAGAGGACAGCCACCACGTTCACATTCACGATGCCTTAGTTTACAGACTGCGTCCACGCATCCACTGTTCTGCTGGACATCGTGACAGCCTTAGAAGGGAGCTTTTATTATTATCATTACCAGGACAAAACAAGACCTGGGGTCTTCCTCCTGACTCCCAGCCCCACCCGGGCCCCACCCCACAAAAGGACACCATTTAGTTAAACAACTAAAAACACCAAGAAGGCCGTCTTGAAGGCGATGTCCAACGTGAAGATCCCCAGTAAGCAAAGAAAGCTCTTTGCTAAAAGCAACATTTGAGGGGCACCTGGGAGGCTCAGCGGTTGAGCATCTGCCTTCAGTTCAGGGCGTGATCCCGGGGTCCTGGGATCGAGTCCCACATCGGGCTCCCTGCAAGGAGCCTGCTTCTCCCTCTGCCTGTGTCTCTGCCTCTCTCTGTGACTCTCATGAATAAATAAATAAAACTAAAAAGAAAAAAAAAGCAACATTTGAGACTCCCATCTGACTGGGGTTTGGTAGGATTAAATGCTTCTTGAAGATCCCTTCCTGCTCAAGCGTGCATCCATCCTCTCACTTGCTCGTTCATTGATTAAAAATGCACCTCACAGCTAGGATGCAGGCGCTGGGCCAACAGAACTGAACGAAACAGGCACACCCTCGCCTTCCCAGGGAGGCAGACAGAGCCCAGAGCCCACCAGCGAGCCCATGAGTGCAAGACTGAGCTGGGGATGCAAAACAGACACTGAATGAGAATTAACAGGTGAATCCCATTTAGACGGGGCCCAGGATAAAGTAAAAGCTGCTATGATTCAGCTCCCTCGACTGGCGCCTCCCCATCTCCTCCCCCACCAAGGCAAGCTAGCAAATAACTTCTTTGCCTGATTTGGCTATTTCTTAGAGCTGGTGGGTTCCTATTTCTGCTGGGAAGATAGTGCCCCCTGGTGGGTGGAGGCCTAAATTGTTACATGCACTGTAGGAACGAGGGTCCTGAGCTTTGGTCCAGAGCCCAGAGATGCAGAAAAGCAGGAGCGAGCCTCTTCCCCAGGGATGGGCCCAATCCTGGATCGTCTTAACCTTCCCTGGTTTGAATCCCAAGCTTCCTACTTGCTCCATGTAGTGACCTGGGGGCAAAGTGAGCTTAAGTTCCCGGAGCCCCCAATTCCTCACTTATCTAAAAAGGAGGGTGATAGCATCTCAGTAAGGTAAGGAAATGACACCTGGTTCCACGTGTGGCACCTGGCAGGGCCTCCGTAGATGTCAGTTGCTTCCTTCTTCTTAGCTCAAGATTTCCTAAGTCTGCCTTTCAGCTCTCCTGCCTCTCCTCTCTCCTTACCTCTTACTCCCAGGTTCTCACTCTGTCCTCTCTTTTTCTCTCCTTCCTGTCTCCCTCCCTCTCTCTATCTCCTTTGTTTTCTCGGCTTCTCTCCCGTCACCTCCCATCCCTGCCCCCCCCCCAACCTTCCCTTGCACGCTTCTCATGCCCGACCCCTGGCCCAGACACCTGAGAACTAACACCGGGCCTGCTGCCGGCCTGTCCAAAGGTGAATCGCATCCTGTGCTGAGTCAAGGAGGAGCGATTTTTCTGTTAGTCAAGAACACCGCAGGTTGCTCTTGGGGTCTTCAGAGGGGCACCAAGAGCTTTTTTGCACACTTCACACAGCACCACTAGCCCCTCGGCCTCTGGGCTCATCTTCAATGAGGCCTGCACACGCTCTGGCTTCCCTCTTGCTTTCCTCTCCCCGAAAGGCTCTCTGAAGGCTGCTGCTCAGGCTTCCTCCTCCGCTCCTCCTTGTGCCCGCCCGCTCCATCCCTGTTTCTCACTTCATCTCGCTTCCCTCTTTTGCACCATTTCACCTGCTCCCTGTCCCTTTCCTCGTGTTTTTTTTTTTTTTAATTTGCAAAATGGCCCATGTTCCCCTGGATCCCCAAACTACATTTTCTCAAGCTGCCTGCGATCTCTCTTCCCTGTCACTGTAAAAGCTTTTTCATCTCCATTTGGAGCCATTTGCCTTGATCATTTCTCTCTTTGAGATCACACTGATGAGCCCATGTGGTCTTTAGCTGTCAACAATCCCCAGGAAAGGAGAGCACTTACTTAAAACTCGTATTTTAATTTGGGGACCCATCAGGGGCTGGCCGGGGTAGGATGGAAGCCTAGTGGTTGCCCAGAATGGCCAAATGTGCACGGAGAACTTTGAGATGGAAACTGAAAAACACAGAAGAGTTGAGTTTCTTTCCAAGACAGATGGATGGAAGGAAGGAAGCCAAGATTGCTTTTCTCAAGTGATTCTTCCTCTGCACGGTTTTCTTTAAGGAGGAAGGAAACAGAATTATCAGATGATGAAACAGAAACTGTATCAGTTGTCTGGGCCTTTTTCCTGGGGTGGAAGGGAAGTAGGCTTGCACATGGAACCAACTGTTAGGAGTGTAGAGTCCGCAGCAATGCAGTCACACAGAAGGGTGGCATCTGAGTTTAGAATTCAAAACAAACCAAAAAAAAAAAAAAAAAAAACTCAATAAAACACATTAAGCCCAGGTCTTCATTCTGTGGCTTAAGGCCTAAGGTAGGAAAAAAAAAGATCCAAATAAAACTCTGCTAATTATACAGAAGGGCTCCTCTCTGTACAATGGGATTCAGTACATGTCCCTTCCCACATATCTTTGGGGCAACTGAGGGACATCCCACGATCTCGTTTGGGTCCCCCAAAAGCAGAATCTGGAACAAAGAATCAAATGCACATAGTTGGGGGCACCTGGGTGGCTCAGTCGGTTAAGTGTCTGCTTTCGGCTCAGGTCATGATCCCAGGGTCCTAGGATCGAGACCCACATTGGGGGGGGGGGGGTCCCAGCTCAGCAGGGAGTCTGCTTGTGTCTCTCCCTCTACCCCTCCCCCTACTCATACATGCTCTCTCTCGCTCACTCACTCCCTATCTCAAATAAATAAATAAAATCTTTTTTAAAAATCCCCATAGTTTGTTTGGGGAGTAATGCCAGGAAACCCTGATGGTGGGGGGTTGGGGGGTGAGCAAGAAAGGGAAGGAAAGGGGCCAAAGGAGGGTTCATTGTCAAGTTAGACCCTCTGCTCGTGGTTGTATTCAGTCCCACCATGCAGCTCTAGGGCATGGCCTTCTCCCCACTGAGAAACAAGGAAATTGGGCTATTTATCCCCACAAGCCCCTTATCCATCATTTGTTGAGGGCTGCTTCTAGGGCAGCAACTGCCCAGCACCTCCCACCTGCCCTGTACATGAACTGAGCATGTTCCTGCAGCTGAGGACTATGCCCCCCTCTGCTAGCCCCCTGCAGAGTCACACGTGTTCGCACAGGTGCCCTCTGCCTGTAGAGCTGAGTGCAAAGGGGAGGTGGGCTGCGCTCCAACAGCATCATAGTTTGGCTGGTACCACATGACCCCCCCCAAACCTGTGCTCTAGGCCAGAGGGGACAACAAGCTTTTTCTTATTATAAAGGACCAGAGGAGCATCTGGATGGCTCAGCCAGTTCGGCATCTGCCTTCAGCTCAGGTCAGAATCCCAGGATCCTGAGGTAGAGCCCCACGTCGGGGTCCCTGCTCAGTAGAGAACTTGCTTCTCCGTCTTCCTTCTGTTTGTCCTCTCTCTCACTGCCTGTTTCTCTCAAATAAATAAAATCTAAAATAAATAAATAAATAAATAAATAAATAAATAGCTAGATAACAAATACTTTAGGCTTTCCCACCAGAAGCTCGTTGTTTCAATTTCAGTTGACCTTTGAACAACACAGATTTGAACCACACAGGTCCACACATACACAGGCGCTTTCTTTTTCTATAAAGGAGTACGATTTTGTAAATGTGTTATCTTTTCCTTATGATTTTCTTAATAACATTTTCTTTTCTCTAGCTGACTTTGTTGTAAGAATCTAGTATATAATAACACGTACAAAATATGTGTTAACCTAGTTTATGTTATCGGTAAGAGTAGGCTATTGGTAGTTAAGTTTGGGGAGAGTCAAAAGGTGTGCGTGAAGTTTTTCCTACATGGTGGAGGTCAGCACCTCTAAACCTAACATTGTTCAAGGGTGGACCATACTCAGTTCTGCGCCGGTAGGGAGGGAGTAACATAAGGCAAGTAAGGTGCCTCATGTACCGAGCAAGGGACATGCTGGTTGCCAAGATTGGGGCTGGGTGAGGGGAGGTCCTCCTTAAATCCTGCACCCCGGACACCTCCCTTCCCTTATACTAGTCCTGGCCTGACAGTGTGAAAAAGCCACATCCAAATGTGTGCATGGATGGGTATGGCTGTGTTCGGCTGAATGTCCGTTGACAAAAGAGGCAGACAGCTGAATGGGCTGACAGGCCGAGGTTGGCCCACCCCTGCTCTAGCCAGACTAGCCATTAAGGTCCTCTAAGCACCACGCTTCCTCCTGCCTGCCCTTTCCACATGCAGCTCTGTGTCCCACCAGCCACCTCACCTCAAGGAAGCCTCCCCTGCGCCCTTGGCCAGAGCCCATCCTCCACTAATGGCCCACACGCTCTTCTTCAGAACACTTCTCACAGTGGTAATTGCATTATTAATTGTGTAATTAGTTGTCTAATGTCTGTCTCCCTCTCCAGAATGTAAGCCCTGTCACTTCCCAAGGCCTGTTAAGTGTGTCCTCACCCATCTGGAGTCCTTCCCATCCTCACTGCCTCTGCCCGTGGTGCCCTGGGCCTGGCCTTCAGTACATCTTTCCAGGCCCCTGTGATGCTTCCTGACCAACTCCTGGATGTGTTGCTCCTCTGCTTGAATACACCCAGTGCTCCCTTGTGCCTTGTGAGAGTGTCCACACATCTAAGAACCCATCCAGCCCTCGTGTCTCTGCCAACCTCGGCCAACTCCCCTTGCTTCCACCATGCTGGTCTACCAGTTGACCCGGACTTCCCACATGAGAATGCCTCCCTTTCTGTGTTTCCTAACATCAGTACAGGCACTGGGCTTCCCTAACAGACCCTTTGTCCTCCCCCGCCACACCCCAGCCTCCGTTAGCTCCCAGCACCTCCACACCCCCAGTGCTTACTTGATCTCCCCTTTCTTACACTGCATTACAATGCACGATTTATCTGACTGTCATCCTTACTAGACTCTGAACTCCCTGAGGCCAGGAACCAAGAATCTAGCACCCAGCACCCATCACTCAGCACCTAGCACCCTGCCAGAGCTTAGGAGATAGTAAGTGTCTGGCGAATGACCAAAAACCCTTGGAACACCTAAATTATGGTTTCTCTACAGATGGATGACAGGGCATTTGAGTGGCCTCTGGACCACCTGTTAGTTTGTGGGAGGAATAAGGATTGGGAAAAAGGGAGCCTTGGCTGAAACGGAGCACTATCCCCTCCTGCTTCTTTTCTCTACTGTTTGGAGGGGGGCAGATTTGGGGTTGTCACAAACCTCAGAAAGACCCCTACTGCCTTCCTCTCCTTTCCACAAGCCCCAACAGTGACTGGACAGAAGCAGTGGCTTCTGATGCCCAGAGTACAGGGCATCGGGGCTGGGCCCTCACCTGTGTCCTGGCTCCTGAGGTGGAGGTGTCAGCACCAGGAGAATAAGAGTAGCAACCATGGGCCTCCATTTTACCTTCTCCTACATCCTTAGGAAATAGAGTTGGGACAGGCAGCAGGAGGGGCTCCTTGCCTTGAAGAGGTGCTGGCCTTCTGCTGCCCTAAGAGCAGACAGACAGAGCAGACTCTAAGGGACTCGTCCATCTCAGGCCTTTCCTTACTCAGAAAGCTCCCCTCAGGAATTGCTTTGGTGAGGACAGCCTGGCCCCACAGTGTGCACACACACACACTCACACACACTCCCCACCCCCTTATCTGCGCCATACATTTCCTCCTCCAGGCTCCCAGCAGCCAGCTGTACTGTCACTTTTATGATTGCAGATAATTCACATTCAAACAAACTCTGACTCACCAGAGACATAGAAAGGAAAATGCTCGTGAAATAGGAACATTGCAGCTCACTGTTTGCTTCCCCCTTCCCCCCGGCATCTTTCATATCCAAAGAGGACCATTGGGACAGAGGCCGGGCCAGCAATGGTGAAAGCCAGCGACCACTGCACTAAGGAGAAGTAGGTCAGTGCCACCAGGGAGCAGCCTTCCTGGACCCCAAGGGAGGCATTTCCAGTGGAACATTAGCTCTTTCATGTCCCTGGAATATCACCCTCTTTGAAATGTTATTGCTTTCTACGATGAAGCGCTTCATTGCTGGCCATGTGGCATGATCACCTGGAGAGGTGCACCTCTGGTGGGAGGTAGCTCTGTGGCTTAAAGAATTCCTGGACTTTGCCAACAAAGCATCATCAGGCAATGGGGCCCAGACTGAAATCCCCCCCTTACTAAATCGGACCTCTTAGCCCATCTCTTCTAGATCTGATTTTCTATGGGACAGGACTAAAGTTTTCCTTTTTCTCCCCCCCTACAGCAAACACGATACTAGTTTTGCCAACTAGGTGGGAACTGTTGGTTTAATAAACTAGTTCAAGAAGTCTTAAATTAGGGTGGTTACTTGCTCATGCATCAGGCAGGACGGAGATGATTTTGTAGAAACTCCCCATCTCTGCCACCCACTTGGTCCATGAAACGATGGAGCAGGGTCTTTTTCTCTAAGGATGTAAAAGCACTTCAGAGTCTCTTGGGGTTGGCGTTTGACACTTGAAGGTGAGAAACCTGTGTGTGTGACTATTAAATGGTTAACTTGTTTAGTGTAGACCACTGATTTCTCTTGAGGGAAAGTGGACTTGGTCAGTGTCGCGCCATCATCAGCCAAGCAGAGGCACTGTCCCAAGGAGGGGGCATCTGGAACCCAGGGCTCCCGTGCCCATTCTCCCCCATGAATCTCCCCCTCGCGCCCCGCTCATTGTGAAGAGATACAGCCGGGTGAGACTGTTGCCAGGCATTAATTAAGGCCTCGTTAATTATTAAAATGGTATTTATTGAGGTTTAGCAACTCTGAAATAAGATTTCACATTTGTGTCCTTTGTTGAACTTTGGTAATTCTGTTCTTAATAATCGATTGTGATCTGTTTGACTTGGAATCACTTTTCTTATTAAACCTCAACCAAACCTTTATTTGAGACACTTAATTATAAGTGAAACTAATGTGCTTCCCCTCAGGGCGCCAGGGACTCTTAAGTCCATACTGGCATAGGAGAATCCCACTCTGATGACAGAGAAGGGCGCCCTCCCTGGTAGATGGGAAGGGTGATGGTTATTCAAGGAGAGCGCCATTTAGAGAAATATCCCCCCAAGCTCCCATCTGCATACACGTTAGCTGTGTTCTCATCTCATTAGAATGTCAGCATGCCGTGGAGGGGTACTTGAGTGATACTGAGCTGTCTCAGGAAGCTAAGGTTGGCTCCCCATTTGGTATTTCTGGGACCAGGCTGAATGTAAATACGAAAGGGAGGTGGTTCCGTGTTTCGGTGAAACGAACCCTGAGTTGCTTGTCCTTTCCTCAACCCTGTGAAGTCCTGTGTTTCTGCCCCGTGAACTTGGTGGCACGCCCTCCTGGACAAGGCCCTGCTCCCAAAGCCTACCTGATGGTCAGAGCTCTGCTGCCTGCGGACGGGTCTGGGATCCACTGATGCCAGTCCACCTGCTGATTAACACAGCGTAGCACAGTAGAATGAGCACAGGCTTCATCGGGAGGGCACTGGGGTTCAAATCCTAGAGCCGATGCTCACTACCTGTGTCTCCTAGGGAGATTTATTCTCATTCTGAGCTTTGGATCCCGTAGCTCTGAAATGGCTTTTGACAGTAACTACTTTGCAGGGTTCTTGTGAGGATTAAAGGTAACAAATGTGAGATGCTCATAGAGTCATGTGGCACTTGGCATATAGAAGATGCTCAATAAAAGTACTTCTTATTATCATCACCTACCTTCATACCCCATTGCCCCCCTCCCTTTCTTTGGCCAGGACCTGCACGGGCTCCTGCATTAGTTTTCTGGGGCTGCCATAACAAAGCACCACAGACTGGGTGGCTTCAACAAAAGAAATTTATTCCCTCACAGCTCTGGGGGCTAGAAGTCTGAAGTTGGTTTCTTCTGAGGCCTCCTTCCTTGGCTTGAAGACATCCATCATTTCCCTGTGTCTTCACACGGTCTTTCCTCTTTATGTGTCTGTGTCTCTAGTGCCTCCCAATGTGACACTAGGCACTAGGGTTGGGACATCAACACATCAATTCTGGGGGACACAGATCAGCCCATAACAGCTCCTACCACCACCATAGCCACTCATTGTCTGGACTTTACCCAGTTAGGTATGAACTCTGCCTTTTTCTGCTCGATGTGCTTCTGCCATAGGCCCTGTACCTCCACCCCGCCCCCTACTTCCCCTAGAGAAGAGATAGGTCTGATTGGAACCAAGTTCCACTTGGGATAGAATATTGATAAGGCCAGATAGTCAAATCAGAGTCATACTATAGGGAGAGTTTCAGATGCCAGGAATGGACATAGAATTATTCCAATAACTTCTTAATCTTTTTGCTCAAAGATAATAAAACAAAAAACAAAAAAAAAAACAAAAAAAAACAAAAAAAAAGATAATAAAACACATTTCATAAGGTTGCTGACAGTATTAAATAAGTGAATAGTATAACACAGTGTTCAATGCAATGTAGGCATCCAAACATTGCTGTCCTTCTCTCTTGGCAGGAGGGATATGCTGAATACAGTCTTAAAGAGAGGTCCATCTGACCATGATGACAAAAACTGTAATGGGGGTGGGGGTGGGGGGCAGAAACTATTGGATTAATAGGGATCAGGGCAATCACCGTGGGATAAAGAAGAAGAAACATTCAAGAGACACCTGAAGGAGAAACACTGACTATAGGGGCAATTTAGTTACAAAGGAGAGGAGAATGAAAAAGAGAGATCATAGTTGATCCCAGGGTCTTAGGCCTGGCTTAGTGGAGAATGGTGCATTAGCCAGCAAGCTGGAGAACCAAGAGAAAGGGTGCTGATGAAAGCCACAGAGGTCATGCTGCATGTGAGGATAAGATGTAGGAGACACTGAAGAAACGGAGAAGGAGGTTTGCAGCCATCCGCTGAGATTGCTGCTCTTGGGGGCCTCTACTAGACCTTGAACCACATACCTTTCCCAACCAGAGGAGGCCCAACTGGGAGCTGCAACTTGTTAATTAAGCTGTTGTTACTGATGGTCATGACTGTGGTCTTGTGTGCCCTGGGCCAGGGTTTGAGACCTGAGATAAAGGACTCCATTTCCAGTCCTCCCCTCCAGTGATTCCCTGTAAAAAGAAAATAGGGTATTCACAGCCGAATTACAAACCTGATTTCCCATTTTCCAAGAGGAAAACAAATAGAATTCCTAAGCAGGAGAGCCTTTCTAGCTAAATGCCCTTGGTGAGTAGGACATAGTTATTCCAATATTGTTTATTTCAGACTTTCCAGGCCTTCTCAGATGCTTGACTTCACATCTCATTTTGCCTGCATTAGTGGCAATTTAACATTGTAAACTGCCAGGAAGAAAAGGGAAGTAATAGGCAGATGAGTTTTCAAGAGACATGAATATTTTCTGACTCCGGCCAGGGATTTCTTTCCCATGTGAAAAGTAGGTGGAAGAACGAGACAGTTTATTTCTTGATCATCAAGGACTCACGGGTACTTTAGGACCTGTGGCAATCATCACCTTACTCAGGAACACCTACACGAGGTCCATCAATCTCCTGGTTTACTTTCCACTTACCCCGCCAAGCTACCCCATGTAATATTGCAGGTGAGTGAACAGGCAAGAAAATGAATGAGTATGGATGGCCCATGAAAAGAGAACTATTTTCCCAGAGGAGGGAAGGAGAGGGAGGTGTTGGCTCGGGGTGGAGGGGTTCCAGGAAAGCAAGAAAAGCTAATCACAGTGACCAAGAGGAAGAGCTTAAGAGCAACTATTGAAAGGCATTTCTCTACTCAGGGAGAAATGATTCCAGCGAAGGGAAACTTTCTAAAGAAGTGCTGTAAGGAGGCTATGGAGGAAAAGAATGGGTTAGAATAGAATGAAATGGAAGCATTATATTTGGAGCTGGCAACAAAGGCCGAGTACCCTAGATGCTAGCTCCAAGAGGAAACTGCAGTCCCAGAGGAAATGCAGGCTGGAAGAGCTGAGAAGCAGACATTAGGTACGGGCTGCCAGCAGAGAGATCAAAGGAACAAAACAGAGCACGGAAATAGACTCAAATGTCTATGTGGGCAGATAGCAGATGAGAAAGGGGTATTGCAAAGCAGTGGAGGATGGGGGGAAATCAATTAATAAGTGCTCTTGGGCAACTAGCTAGATAATTGGAAGAAAAAAGTTAAATAGAATCCCTTCCTCACTCCTTATAACAAAATAAATTCCACCTGGATGAAAGGTAGACAAATAAAACCATAAGAGAAAGAGAAAATGTATCGTGTGTGTGTGTGTGTGTGTGCATGCTTGTGTGTGTTTGTACACAAAGTCAGAGGGTAAAAAAAATCATCTGTGAAAAAAATATCTGTAACAGAAATGATGAAGGGCTAATTTCTTTCATTTTGTCATCTGAGAGTTCTTAAAATACAATAAAGGAGAAAGTTCTTATGAGCCAGTAGAAAAACTGGGCAAAGGACATTCACCAAAAAAGAAAAGGAAAAAAAAAAAAAAAAGCTAATAAACATATCAAAAGATGTATCACTTCAGTCATCATTGAAGAAAAGTAAACTAAAACACAACACGGTTGAATTTTTTTTAAACTGTCAGACAAGAAAAGATTGAAAGTTTGATTATATCCCCATACCCTTGTAGGCAAGGGTATAGAGAATCTGGCTCCTTCATACATTTCTGGTGGAAATACAAAATGTGGCAGGACCCCTTTGGAGGATGATTTGGCAATATCTACCCAAATTTTAAATTCACACATCATTTCATAAGAATTTTAATTTTAGGAATTTAACCTAGAGATATCTGTTTATCCATGTGCACAGATACACGCATATAGGATGTCTATCACTCTGTCCCTACAAGGATATAGACATAACATAAATGCCCCCTTTCTTATGACATGAGTTTTAGCTATTTGATGAATTAGTAGGTGATTATTAAAATGAATAAAATCAATTGACATTGTTTTAGTTTTCTATTTCTGTGCAACAAGCCACTCCCAAACATAGTCACTTAAGACCAAAGCTGCTATTTGCTATCTTTTGTGGTTCTGTGGCATGGCTGGGTTCAGTCGAGTGGTTTATCTGCTCTGTCTGGTATCTATAACCTGGGGTGCTGCCATCATCTGAAGGCTTGACCGGGCTGGAAAGCCCACTATGGCCTGGAGCTCAATTGCGCTATCAGCCGACTGCCTCATTTCTCCTCCTTGAGTCTCTCTGTGTGATGTGGGCTTCTCACAGCGTGCTGGCCAGATTCCAATAGGAAGCACTACGAGCACCTGAAAGCAGAAACAGCGGATCTCTTAAGTCTGTGTCTCAGATGTGACACAACATTGCTTTCTCCACCTTCTGTGGAGGAAGTAGCAAAATTTGGGGGGCCATCTGTAATCCTCCATGGTGTGTTTTCCAGTTACACACATACACACATATCTATCTCTACCTATGTGTACCTGTAGATACATAGATATAAGTAAAATTTCCAGAACGATGCACAAGAAACTGGTTATAATTTTGGCATCCATGGAAAAGGACTGACCTCTTCATATTATTGTATTCTTCCTATAAACCTATATCTTTCTGGATTAAAAAATAATAATAATAACTTTTTTTGGAAACCAAATCCATTTATTGACCCAAAGCAAACTATGTTCAGTGGCAAAGCTATCAGTTTACTACCCCCTTATTGAATTTGGTCCTGGAGTTCCTCCCACTCTGATCGTGCAGCTTTATCTTCCAAGGAGTTGGGTGATTATTTACAGAGGCAGAATACTGGCCTGTCACAGAGGATAGAGACTTTGGCCCAGGGACATGGTTTGAGGAAGAGAACATTGTTTCCCTGTGGGTGATGGCCTACTGTGAACCCCCAATGCCTGCTTTTTGAGGGACCCCTGACTATTTTTGTCACCAATTTCAATGTGGTTTCTGTGGGAAGCTTTGGGACTGGCGTAGGTGATGAGGCCAAAAGCACCTTGCTGGTGAAGACATCCAAGCAGTCATGGAAGCCCGGGTATCAGGAGGGACTCAGACTTCCCTTCTTAGCTCCAGCTTGTGGAAACCAAGACATCTTAAAACAAAGTGCTGTCAGTGTGTGGAAAGTAAGCCTGATACACGCGTCTGCACCTGCAGGCAGATGGGATGGCCTCCAGTGGTAGAACCGTGGTCCCAAAGCTGAGACTGTATTCTGCTGAGATGTCTCAGCCAGACCCTCTAAGGAAGAAGACCATGAGCCCCCCATCTTCCGGAGCTGACCCCTGAGGTCCTTTCCAGGCCTCCGTCCTGATAGTGTTCATTCCTTCCTGCCCCCCATTTCCCCCTCTACTTCCCCCTTCACACGCACCTCTTCCTAGTGGTTGCTCTATGCCACTGTGCTCGTTTGGTTCTGCAGTTAAATGGACATACATGTTCAGTTTACTGGGCCTGTGGATCAAGGAGCAGATGCTAAGTGACACATGTAAAGTGTGCAAATATGTGACTAGAGAGTCTTATCTAATTGAGTGTATGAGAGAGAGAGAGAGAGAGAGAGACAGAGAGAGAGACAGAGAGAGAGAGAAAGAGAAGGAGGAATGAGTCTGGTGTCAATCTCTCTGGAATAACAGGCCTGGCAATTTTGGAGAATTGGTCCAAACAATCTGAAAGCTCCATCTCTCCTTCCTTTTTGAGAAAGGGGAATGAAGCAAAGAATACATACGCTCCCAGCACAGCCACTGCCAACACTGGTTCCTGAGTTAAGATTCATGACCTGTGTTATTGGAGGAACCCAAGACAAGGATGACGGGGCCCAGGGAGAAGGACTCTCCTCCCTCCTTCCTTCCCTTGGAGAGATGGGGTTCTGATGTAAGGGCCCTGGACCAGGCAAAGGGCCCAGACTCTGGAGTCCTGGCTTCATGCTACCCCTCAGTCTCTTGCATAGTAGAGGAGGATCAGGAGCATAGACTTGGGAATCCGCTGGCCTTGAGTTCAGATCACAGCTCCATCACTCCTTGTCTGACTAGCCTGAGCAGGTTGCCTAATCTCTCTGGCCTCAGTGTTCTGGTCTATAACTTGGGAGTAAGGTAATAACAGTACCTACCCTATGGAGTCTGGGGGAAGGTAAAATGTAATGGAGAGCCTGACACAGAACAGGTAAAGGACACTCAGGTTGCTGCTGCTGCTCACAATGATTTTATGTGTTCCTCACCAGAGCCCTGTGAGCAAAGCTGTTGCATGGTACAGCCCTCTGATGCTCCATTCATCCGGTCTGTGCAACTGCCAACCTTTACACAGCCTGCACAACCATCCATGGTGGCCTGGCCTGTGAGGTAGGCCAGACGAGGTGAATAGGCAGGAAGTGGCACAGCTGGAGAGAATCCAGGCTTCGTAGCCCATTATAGTGGCTCCCTCTGCCCCAGCCGCCACTGGCCCCATCGGTATTCATAGTTTGGAGACTCTACCATCCGTAACCCTCCTCCCTTCGGCCCGCACTCACCAGATACCACCCTTCGTGCCACTCTGAAAATCAAGAGGCTCATCTAGAGGAAAAGCAGAAATTGTCCACAGGAGCTCCAGCCAGAATGAGAGGTTACAGCTGGTGCGACCCTTCAATGAGCAAGACGGACCTGGGCCTTGATTCCTCCTTCAGGCTGTCGCCTCCTAGGGGACAGATTGGACACGGGTGGCACCCCGATCCATCAGCCCCCGGCCGGGGACGACATGCTCCCTGTGCGATGGAGCCTTCTAGGGCAGGCATCCACGGCACACACAGAGACACACGGGGGCATCCCCAGGGGGCCTGGCAGGGAGGACCGTGGCTGTTCCCCGAGCAGGAGGACACAGGGAGCCTGCTAGCCTCCTAGAGCCCGAGCACCTTCCACCCGGCAGCCACGGGTATTTCGTTTTGCCCCTCTTTGTTCTGGAAAGCGTCCGCCGAGGGCAGCACTGAGAGACTCGAGGCCCGTGGCCGTGCTCCTGCTCCCCTCGGCTCCCTGGCGCCCGCCGATCAGAGGAGGCTCTGCTGAGCGGCTGCCCGGGCCCTGAGTCACGTGGGGATGCCCACTGCACCCGGACTTCACAGGGTGTGACATACACCATAATGATGACAATAATCATACTGTCATACGCCCGTGAGTTCCGGCGCCCTTTCCGAGGAGATCTCGCTTGCCTTCATTTGTTTTCAGTGCAAGTACAAGCTCGTGTAAATACCTGCAGCTACCGGCCCTCCGTGGGCTCCCTGTGCATGACGAGCCCCCTGCCAGGCGTCTTCCTCTGCATCTGTTAGCATTTCGTTCTCGCAGCAAATCTAGGAGGCATATATGGGTCCCCCGCCCCCCGCCGCCTTTTTACAGATGCGGATCTCGATGGGACACAGGGTCCTAAGGAGGCCTCCCCAAGGCCGTGTGGCTGGTTAGCATAGAGCCCAGAGTCAAAGGCGGGTATCTGCGACCCCACGCCCACACTCGCAGTCGTCTCGCTTTATTTGTAAGTTCAGTAGGGACGTGTGTTATGATTTTGTTATGGAGGAAGGAATCGAGGCCTCACAAACATTGACGAACTGGCCCAGGACGACACAGCAAGCTGATGACGGCTCTAGAACCCAGGACCTGGCCAACACTGACCAGGCTAAGGGTCTTAACAAAATAAACTAAAAACAACAACAACAAAACACCCAAGGGGTCATTTATGGCACCTTCTAGGATGTTTGCCTTCCCTCCTTATAGGGCAGGACCAGAAGATTCTCCCAGATTCTCCCAGTAAGGATGGCGCTTGGCTGCTCAGGGGCTGGGAGCAGACTCCTGGAGGCGAGGCTGGTGGGGTCCCCCCCAGATCCCCTCTGCCTTTCCTGTCTTCCCATCTCTCTTCCTCTCGCAAAGGGAGTTCTCTGGTCCCCTGCTCCCCTTTGCTGGCTAGCTCAACAGGAGAGAAGCTGCTTTTAAAGTGCCCAACCTAATGACTTTCTGAGGAGTCTCTGTTTCAACATGACGGGCCGTAGGATGACAGGTTGCAAGCTCAAAGCCACCGAGGAGAAAAGGCCATTGATTCAGAGCGTCCTGCCTCCCTGCTGCTTCTCTTGGATGTCCTTCTGTAGCAGTAGGAACACAGTGCCCGCTGCCTCTCCCACCATGACACAGAGCCCAGGGGAGGGGGGGTTCCGTGTTTCGGCCTGTCATGTTATGTGGCGATGGGCGCATAGACCAATCATGGGTGACAGCGGCTCACCCAGGAATCCGTCATAGGAAGGGGGGTCCTCATGCGTGCAAACACATACACGCACACCGATCCCACCGTGCAGCTCATTTATTGTCAAAGGGGCTGTGTTACTGAGAAATGAACCTTGGTGTTGGGAAGTGATTGAAATACATTGAGATAATTTCTCTGTAGCTACTTTGTTCAAATGGCCCTTTTATGACAATACAGTGTGGTTTTTGCAAAGAGACACTGACACATGCCCAGGCTTTCAGAGGCTATTTTGGGATGAATGGACTGCTGGGCTGGCTTTTGTGGGTTCTCGTTAAATGAAATGAAGCTGGAGGCCTTAATTCTGGGCTTTGTCTACACGGCCGGACACACAAAGCAAGGAGTTGCTGGAAGGGCTGAGACCAGAGCTGGATTTAAAGGGATGGAGCTCATTAGCCCGGCACTGGCGAGGAGGTGTGCACATGAATCCCCTGCCTGTAAGGAAGGTCTCAGGGTGGTATTAGCCCACCACAGATTTAGGCCTATTGGTCATCACGGGGCAGGGAAGGGGGTTGCAGGAGAAGAGATCGAATGTGCTGAATGGTGGGATGAAGACAGACAGACGGACAATACCTGGCCCCACCACCCCCAGGGTCCCAGCTGCTTCTTGGGACCAAGAAGCCCTTTGAGAATGGTACCCACCACATTCCCTCTGGGACTGGATCCAGCCAGGGAGGGATTCATCCTGGCAAGAAGGCCAGCACAGCCCTGTATCATCCAGAGGCAGAAATTGGTAGAAGGACATCATGGTACATGTAGCACAATGCAGTGACGTCTACTAGCTTTCCAGGCCCGCTGCTCACAGGCCCTGTGCTGGGTGCTTAGGAAGGAAGGGGCCAAAAGGAAGGGAGAGCAAGCAAAGGAAGAGTGTAGGAGCTAAGGAGATTAGGCTGCTGTGGGAGGCGGCCTCACGGCAGCTCTACACAAATGGCAGGAGGGTGTTTTCCTCTCGGGAGTGTAAGCATCTCCAAGTTCCTGTGAGATGCACTGCTCATCCCTGGAGCTGGAAGCGGATGATTGGAAGGGATCATGGCTGTAACCCATATTCCTTAATCAGAACCACAAAAGGGTGGGTTTGGGACCTTCATGGGCACCTGTGGGACCTCGGATTCAACAAGTCAACTCCGAGCCCCTGTCTCCAGGAGCAGTGCCTTTGGCATGTGGTTCTTTTTACAACGCTCATTCATTCTGCCGAAGTCTCCTGAGTAGCTCGTGCATGTCAGGCACTGCGCCAGGGCCTGCGTGATGCAGTGATAAGCAGTGATAAACAAGACATTTCCCCTGCCCTTGAGGAGTTCCCAGTCTGGGGACAGATATGGACACTTGAGTCATTAAAATTCCATAACCAATTGTAACAAATTATCATAAAAGGCAGAATGGGGTGCTGTGACACTCCATTAGGTGATACCCCATGGGGCAAGATCTAGGAAGCTTTAACAGAAGAAGAAATTTTGAGCTGGTGTTTGAGGATACACAGGAGCTAGTGAGGAAGAGGGGAAGGCGAGGTCATTCTGACAAAAGGGAGCAAGTACGAAATATCGGAGGCAGGAAAGAGCGAGGCGCTAGCAAGATGCCAGAGGCGGCCTTCTTCCTGGCACTGTTCACCACCACGAAGGAAAGGCAGCAGCCAGCAAGCGGCCTTTGAGGGATGCTCCAGAGCCTTTCATATCCAAGATTTCATTTGGCTCTCCAAACAGCCCTGTGGGTATTAGCCCCATTCTACAGATGAGTAATGAGCTTGGGGTTGCACACAACTCATTAGCTGCAGTGCTAATGAGAAGGGCGGAGGGGAGGGAGCCGCGTACAATCCATCCAGTCTTCTCCCACCAGAGTTGCTGCAGAGGGAGTGGGAGGGCAGGGGGAAGCAGGGGAGGAGGAGGGATTTAGCCAACCTATTCTTTTCATCAATCCCAAAAGGAAACGAACTCCACCTTATCCAAGATCAGTGGCTCCAAATTACCAAACATAATCTATGCGTTCTCTAGACCCTAGAAGCCGTAAGGCAGACAGGGAATGTTAGGATGTCCCTGCACCTGCCCTTCTGCCTCAAACCACCTTGGACAGACCCTAGAGCCTCCCAGGAAGTGTTCGCTCTCAGCAGAGCAATCATCCCTGCTTCTAGACATGCTAGCACTGTCCTTCCTGTCATCCAAGCTCAAAACCCTGGGAATCAGGTGTGACCACTGCCTTCCTCCTGCATCCTCCAAGTCGCAACAATGAATGTTTAGTACCGCCTACCTCCATCCATGCCTTTCCAATTCCATGACCACCATGCTGCTTTAGACCTTTAATTCATCAACACTGTCCACTTCTCTGTGTCCACTTCTGTCCCCTTACCCTAGTGCAATCCACCCGGTGTGACCCCAGGAGATCACAGGATTGTGATCCAAGGCAAAGCTTTGGCCACCACGCCTCCCTCTTTAAAACCATCGTAGTGGGCAGCCGGGGTGGCTCAGCGGTTTAGCTCCACCTTCAGCCCAGGGCCTGACCCTGGGGACGGGGGATCGAGACCCACATCAGGCTTCCTGCATGGAGCCTGCTTCTCCCTCTGCCTGTGTCTCTGCCTCTCTCTGTGTGTCTCTCATGAATAAATAAATAAAATCTAAAAGAAAAAAACATCGTAGCACGTCGTAAGTGCTCTGTAAATGTTGCGTGAGTGAAATACACTTGAGCATGTCTACACTCCCCGAGCAGTAACATGCACATCCCTCCATCTGCATGCAGAGCGGCTTACAACCCAGTCTCAATTCACCTTTTCAGCCTTATCTAAAACTATTCAGTCACACTTGGCCCTCCCTACGGATAATTAGGCCATTGTCCTTCTCCATAAGGAGCTTGTGCTTTTCTTCTCTACTGTGATCGTGGCTGGTCCTCCAATAAGAAATCCCCTCCCCACTACCCTTGCCCATTTCTCTGTGGCCAAGCGTGTCCCATCTGTCAAGACCCCGGTGAGCTGCTCCTCTGCCAGCCATATAAGGTCAGTCCTAAAAGATGTGTTTAAGAAAGAGGGAAAGAAGCATGTTAAGTTATTTCCCAGGTCACAAAGTCACTTTAGTTCTCTCAATCTCATTTGTATTCATCTGTTTAAAATTTTTTAAAAATGATATTGACTGTCCTTATCTCAGAAAACTGCCAGGAAGATCAAGTGAGATCATGTATGTGAAACTATTTAGCAAATGATTATCTGGAGTTAAACAATAATCATTACTATGCACATATTATAATGATTAGTGTAAATACATTTTTCTCTCCCTGATAAGCTCAAGATTTGCATTAATACAGTAACCACCAGCCACATGTGGCCAGTGAGCACCTGAAATGTGGCTAGGCCAAAGTGAGATGTGCTGTAAATATAAATACACCTACAAGATTTTCAAGACTTACTACAGAAAAAAAAGTAAAATATTTGATATTTTTACTGATATTTTAACTGATAATCTTATCAATAGCTTTTATAATGATCACAAGTTGAATTAATATTTTGGATACATTAACTTAAGTGAAACCTATTATTGAAATAAAAGCCACAGTCTCTTTTTGCATTTAATGTTTCACATTCTGTATGTAATTCTGGTTGGATTTCTCTCAGACATCACTGCCCTAGAGAACTGGAGGCATGCTGTATCATGTCCTCTAGCACCTGTGGGAACACCATCCCTATTTGTTGGATAGATTATGGTGTGAGTGCCCTCTTCCCTTCATCCACTTGGGAATGCTCTGGTAGAGGCTTGCAGATTAGATTGTGTGGGGACGAGCTAGGCGGAGGGGCCACCTCTTCCTCTGAAATGTCCAGTCTGTCTGTGGCGATAGGTCACACCCCACTGGTGCCTACCCCGCCGCCCCCGCCACCGCACCTCTCAGGCCTCAGAAAGCATAGGCACCTGACCTCACTTCTCCTTTTCCCTGGCCGCCCTCTCCATGGTGAGGACCCACTTACTGGAAGAGGAGGGGAGGTGAATGACGGTGGGACCTTTCACGTGCAGCTAGGATGGAAGCTCACCGATGAATCGCCTGCAGGCACCTCCCAAGGAGCAGCATCCTGAGATCACAGCACCCAGGCTTCGCTTTCTAGGCAATGGGGAATGGCAAGCACTTGCCCCCTGCGGGCAAAGAGGCAGTGACTTGGGCGGGAAACCTGGAGCCTCTCCTACTGGGGTACATGTTGAGGCCACCTGTCTTCTCTGGGACTCACTGCCAGAGCAGGGAGAGAAGCCAAAGGCAGTTGGAGTCACTCAGACGTTGGACGGGAACCTGGGCAGCACTCCCCAGCCCACATTACTGAGCCACCGACGGGGGCCACGGGCCCTCCCAGTCCCTCCCAGCCCTTCCCAGCCCCGTCCTACTCACTTCTCCCCTTCCTTTGGGTTCTTCTCGCTCCTCAGGCAGCAAAACCTTGGCTTTGACACGAGAGACACAGTAAAGGGACAGCCCTGAGCAGATGCTTTGGCAGCCGGCCACCTTCGGGATACATGGGCCAGTGTCTCCACCCAAGAGCATCACCACCAACCCCCTCCTAGCCGCAGCCAGTGATGACCTGTCATCTACTCAGGGCTGACCCACCAAGACAAGCCTGCAGACGACAACGCCCAACGTGGGGGCGCTGTGTGGCCCTGCCTCTTTCTGACTCCGTAATAGCATTTGAAGAGAGTATACGACTTTTTAAAATAGTCTTAGCAGGCCTGGGAGAGGGATTTGTCTCTCCTGAGTGTCTTTTCTTCAGGATATGTGTCAGAAGGATTCTTAAATCTTCAAAAAACCTTCATCTCTCCGTGAGATGAGAACGTGGTAGCAGTAAGGCACAGTAAAAAACCTGCTGATAGACAGATGGAATGGTGTAATTATACGCAGGAGGGAGAGAGGGAGCGTTTGCTGAAATTATTAGTGTGGGCAGACAATTAGAGGCTTTTCCAGAAGATTACACTTTTCCCTCCCATCTGCGCTCCATTTAGGAGTTTTTACATTCACAATGCTATTTCCTCCTCAGCTGTGCCATTTGCCATTTTGCCCAAATTATTATTGTGCTTGACTTTGCGTTTGTTCAGACTTCCCCAGTATCCCGTCTCCTCTTCTTGGCACACGCTGGCTCTCGGAGTCTGCTCCCGCTCTCCTTCTCGTCCTCCCGATGTCTCTTCCCCTCCCCCTTCCCCTCTTCCTACTTCTCTTGCCCCTCAACGGAGACTTGAAAATGTCTACCAAGAGTAAGGCTGCTTTTTGGAGGTTGGGCAGGATGTGATCTGCTGTAAAATAAGAGAAGATGATCAATGCAGTCTGTGGCACCGCCTTCAGCTCCTGGGGTCCCACCCCAGAGCCATAGGGGACGCTAAGCCTCCCAGGAAAGCAAGACCAGATCAACATTCAGAACCCCATGGTTTGAATGCAGAGGAAAGAACCAGTGTCCTCTTTCCATCTAGTTTTACTTGAGTTTGGGTCATTGGGATTGGATTGAATCTTCTGACCCTTCCATGGACACATGGCTCTCAATTCCAGCCCCGCAATTACAATCCCTGTTCATTCATTCATTCATTCATTCATTCAAATACAAAGGCATTGAGCATCTATTGTGCCCCAGTCTCGAGACTTAATCCTGGGAGGGTCAGAAAGAACCAACGTGTATTCCATGGCTGCTCTGAGTCAGGGTGAGTAGGAATTATTGTCTTCACATTCCAGATGGGAAAAGAGGTTCTAAGAGGTTGAGTTACTTGCCCAGGTCAGAGACAGAGTGCCACAGCCTAGATCTCTGACTCCAAGACTGAGTGCTCTCTACCGTATTCGTGTGGTCCCAGATAAATAGGTGAAGTCCCTGACTTCTAGTACCGCTGTCATCGGCTGGATAAACAAGCACATAAACGATTGCAATAGTAAATAGGGAAGGCCATGACCCAGGGAAGCAACAGCCTGCAGAAGCCAGGAGGAAGAAGTGACTGAGCATTTACAAGGGAGTCAGAGGGGAACATGTTAGAGCAGCAGCCTGAAGGGTGAGGAAAATTTGGCGAGAGAGGGGAGCAAGGAAGGGGCATCGTGGGCCAAGTGGACAGCAGGTGTGTAAGGCAGATGACTGAAGAGAAGGACCCAACAACACTTTTCTTGAATGCATTTTTTAATCCAGCCTCTTCCCATTCATTATACCATTTTATCCTCAGGCAACTGTAGGATAGCCATCACTATCTCCGCTCATGTAGATAAAGAAACAGAGGTTCAGGACAGGTGAGTAAGTTGCTTAGAGAGGAAGTAGCACAACAGCCCCATAGTCTGAACCCTGGGCAGTCAGACTCTAGTCTAGCTCCTGACCTTTGTCTCCAGAGAGCTGAAGTGTGTTGGGATAATGGGAGTATATTTGGTGTAGCCAACACGTAGTACACATGGTGCATGCGGGAGGATGGCGTGCTTCTGAGGAAAGAAGGGAGCCACATGTCCACTCACCAACAGTCATATGGATGGTGCAACAGGTGTGGCCCACCCTGCGGCGATGTGGCCCCATTATGGGGTGTGGTGTGTTGGTGGTGTGATACGTTGGTTGGCTGGCAGTTGATGGAGGATGGCCAGGAGGGAGAACCAGCCCTGAGGTGGGGAAATCAGTTGGAACGTGGTCCAGGGGTCAAGGTAAGAGGGGATGTGCCTGATGGAAGGCTGTGGAAGCAGAGGCAGGATTTGGAATCTGATTGGAGGTTGGGAGGGAGGGAGTAGCCGAGTCTGAGGACAACTAGAAGTAACAGCCTGAGAATCTGGGTGGGCAATGTTGTGGTTAACCAAGCAAGGGATTCAAGGAGGAAGGAGGAAGAGAAGGTTCGGGAAGAAAAGGGAGAAGAATGAATCAATCAAGAAGGAAGCTTTAAGCCATCAAGGCTTTCCTAGTCAAGGCATCCGAGGAGACAGCAGTGCCAGAAAATTGGGAACGTTCCCATGAATCGTAGATAATCTCACGCCATCCTACTAAAATTAAATTAAAAAACAAAGTTTTCCAGGTGACTCTACATCTGGCCACATGCTTGCATGTTTCCATGGGAGAAGGAGAACCCTCCTCCACTTTCTTCTCCTCTTGCACCTCTACCTCAGCTCCCCTTGGCAGTGTTGTGGAGCCTCAGAGACATAGAAGCCTCCAGATAGGCAGGCACGTATAGACAACATCAACCAGCAGGCTCCACACTGGGGAAAGGGCCTGGCCCTCTCAGAATTCTGGAGGATGAGTGGTGGCCAACCCTACTGTCTGGTGAAGAATTCAGGAACAAGGGGACCCTAATAGTTCTGGAAGGGTTTGCAGAGCCCGGAGAGATGGGGGTTGCACTGACAAGGGGTATGGAAGGTGAAGCCTTGGGAAAATGTGGGAGGGATGGATGCCAACTTTGCCAGCCAGTGGGATTCAGGCTGCCATGTGACTGAGAGACGTGGGCAGTGGATGGCCGCAAAGCTGACCCCAGTGGCTTTTAGTTCTCTGCAACAGTACGGAGACCACAGCAAGCACAGGGCCAGGACTCAGGAAAGCTGATGGCACTTCTAACTCAAAGACACTGGCTTGGTGATCTTGGACAGGTCACTTTTGCTCTCAGATCCCGCTGGCATTTTATAGATCTGTGATTCCTCTGATCACACAGATGAGAGCAACCCCAGAAATACCCATGAATAGTGAAAGGTTCAGCACACTTTCTCTATACAGGGCCAGATAGGAAGTATTTCTGGCTCTGTGGGCTATACACGTTGGTTCACAGCTAGTCCTCTCTGCCTTCCTAGTGCAAAAGCCGCCACAGACTGAACACAAACAAACAGGCTTGGCTGTGTTCCAATACAGCTTTATTTACAAAAACAGACAGTGGCCAGATTTGGCCATTGTTTGCTGACCCCCCTGACATAGAGCATTCAGGGTGCAGGGACCCTTGCCATCTTCCAATCAAAGCAAAGAAGTGAGGGAGACCTCATCCCTTGGAGAGCCTCTGGGCATGCTGCACAAGTCCAACAGATGAGGTTAGGTGGGGAGCTAACCTGTCCCTTCTAGCTGTCCTTAGATGGGGGCTTTACATTTAGTGAGCACCTACCTATCCAAGGTAAGTCCTTCCACATATACAAAAGTTTTCCATCCTCAGTATTAACAGCAGGCCTAGAGGCACCTGGGTGGCTCAGTTGGTTAAGCCTCCTGACTCTCAGTTTCAGCTCAGATCATGATCTCATGGGTGGTGAGATCTAAGGAGCCCTATGTCAGGCTCCGCACTCAGCACACAATCTGCTGATCCCTCCCTCTCCCTTCCGGTCTACTCCGCCCCCAACTCACTGGCTCTCTCTTTCCCTAAAATAAATAAATAAATAAAATCTTTTTTAAAAACCAGCCCTCTATTCATAACCTCTTTAACAGATTTTTTTTTTTTTTTAAGTGTGGCTCATAGAGATTAGGCAACTGTCCTAAGATCACATTGCTTAGGGTAGAACCCAGATAAAACTTCAGAGACTGGAAAGGCACACCACATTCGTTATCCAAAGAAGCAGACTCTTCTCTGTGTGAAGGCCTGGTCACGGCCCCCAAACCTGCCCTCAGAGCAGTTTTCTCCACACCCACCCAGAGCTGACTTGACCCAAGCAGTAGTTCTCCACACTTTCCTTGCTTCCTCTGCAGTATTTTCTGTCCCCTTTTCTGAATGGCATGGAGTGTGATGCTGACACAATCACTCAGAATCCCCAGTTCAGACAGCCCCACAGCCAGGGGAGACACAACTCCGGCACACACGCGCTGGGATACACTGGGAAAGTGCAATTCACTCTAAATAGATTCCCATAAATAAGCAATAAAACAGGAACAGCCATTTGCAGTGAGCATTTCCAGGGTTTGATGAGCTAGGAGTTCGGACGAAGGGGAAAACAGAGTCTTTTTCATTATTTCCCCATCCCTGCAATTTCCCTTTACTGCCTGATGACTTTGAAAGGGGGGAAAGTGAATGTGGCCCCTTAGGGATGGAGCCAGAGCGCCCATCTTCTGCTCCAGCCTGTCAACTTCCCAACTGTCCGAGAGTTACTTTGTGAGCTACACCTCTGTCCTTCCACTTCTTTGACCTGTGGCTGCCTTAGCCTGCCTCCCTCCACCAACAAGGGTGGGGTCCTGAGGAGGGGCAAGAACTGGGGACTGAGACAGGAGAATCTGAGTCTTATAAGGGTGTATCTAGAAGGTAAAGGGGGACGGGTCCAGCCGAGGCCAGGGCACGGTCAGAAATGTCTTCATTTCATTTCTCTTTTTCTCTGATATCAGATGTGATTCCTTTGCTAGGAGTGAACTCTACCTCAGTTTATCCCCTGGTGGACAGTTTTACTTTTGTAAGCTCCCCTGACTTAAAATGCTACACTCTAGCTATGGGCATGTGTGTGTGTTGGCATATGCACCCGTGTGTGTGTGTGTGTGTGTGTGTGTCCATGGCTCAGCACACTGGCATGTTCAGTCTGTTTGGAACCACGTCCCTTACCATGAGCTACATGTTTCTACAACATTCCAGCACCGTCTCTCTTCCCTTGTGGACTTTTCAAGCATTCTTCCCCTCCCTATAGGAAGTTTCCATCTTATGACTTCCTGCCATCCATCCAGTCTTACCCTATATTTCAAGCATAGCCCGCTGACAACCTCCTTTGCCTTTACTCCTCACCTTGAGTCCCAGCCATGCTTAAAACCAAAGAATCAGCTCTAACCAAGATCTGAGTTTTCTACTGGTATCAAGCCATTCTTTCCATTCCTCTGAAGTGACTGCCCCTCGCAGAACTGTTTAGTGGGTGTGGAATCCCAGCAGAGTGGCTGCTCGGTCAAGCTCTCCTCAACAGCCATGCTGCAGATTGACACTCCACATGGGTCACACAACTTAACATTTGATTTTCTATTACCAGTTATTGTTCTCACGTTGTTGTATGTGTGTTAGTCTGCTAAGCTGTCTGAATACGAAAACTACACACCTTCCTACGCACATTTCTCAATCATCCTCTCAGTATCAGTTAGCTATTGCTGTGTAAGAAATAATGCCAAACATAAGGGCTGAAAAATAATAAGTATTTCTTATTGCTCATCTAGCTGTGTGTCAGCTGTGCAGTTTTGCTAACCTGGGCCAAGATCATCTAAACTTAACTGGACTCAGTCACCTGTCTGTTGTTACCTAGAGGGTCATCTTAGGTGTCTAGTGATAGTGTGGCTGTTGGCAGCAGTGATAGAGGTCGCTGGGCCATATATCTGGCATCATCCAGCAGGTTATCACAGGCCTGTGCACATAGTCCCAGCAGGGCTCCAAGGGAGTGTGGGGAAGCATGAGACCTCTGTTCAGAATGAGAACACCCTAACCTACCCCCCAGTTCCATCGGCCACAGCAAGTCATAGGACTAGTTGAGTCCAAGGAATGAGAAAATAGACTCAGCCCCTTGATTGGAAAAGCATCCAAATCACATTGCAAAAGGATACAGGAAGAGGGGAGAATTTTCTGCCATGCCCACTACAGGTCAACTCCAAAAATTGGTTCTGATAGAACTATACCCATTTATGTGTTATCATCCTTGGTATCTAGCTCGGATCTCTTCCAAGTTTGGCCATGGTGTAATCATCCCAGGACCCAGCTCACAGGGGGTGGGGCGGGGGGAGGAGGTCTTTGTTACTGCCAAATAGGTAATCCAATTGAATAGGATCATCTATTGTTTGATAAGCCAACTTGTGAATACATAGGATGACAGTAAATAAAATATGAATCCAATAGGTTTCATTACTTCTTTTAATAAGCAATAAACAAGCATTCAAATCTTCTTCAGTCAAAGATACTAGCCTAATCTTTAAAAAAAAAAAAAACAAGATTTTATTTATTTATTTGACAGAGAAAGAGATTGCACACATACAAGCAGGGGTGAAGCAGAGGGAGAGGGAGAAGCAGGCTCCCCGCTGAGCAGGGAACCCAATGCAGGGTTCATGGGGATCATGACCTGAACTGAAAGCATACACTTAACCAACTGAGCCATCCAGGTCCCCCAGTTCTAGCCTAATCTTTCCCAGAGAACAAAGCAAGGATCAAAGAGAAAAGACACAGATGGGACTGTAGCTTATGGCCTCTGGCCAGTCTCCTGCATGCTCAGACTAAGTAATCATGTGCTCCAAGGTTTTCTTTCTTTTTTATATTTTAAAGATTTTATTTATTTATTCATGAGAGACACACACAGAGAGAGGCAGAGACACAGGCAGAGGGAGAAGCAGGCTCCCTGCGGGGAGCCCGATACAGAAATCCATTCCAGGATCCTGGGATCACGACCTGAGCCAAAGGTAGAACCTCGACCACTGAGCCACCCAGGTGTCCCTCCAAGGTTTTCCTCACTCCAGATCAGGGTCATCTGGGTGGTTTCCATTTGTGGCCTCCGTCTCTTTCATCAGTACCAGTGACTCACGTTGAGACACAAATGAACTAAATACAACCTCTCACATACTCTCATCTTTAGTCCATGAATGGCTCATTTTATTTTATTTCTTTCTTAATTTATGTGTTTGTTCTTATTTTTTTTAATTTATTTTTTATTGGTGTTCAATTTACTAACATACAGAATAACCCCCAGTGCCCGTCACCCATTCACTCCCACCCCCGCCCTCCTCCCCTTCTACCACCCCTAGTTCATTTCCCAGATTAGCAGTCTTTACGTTCTGTCTCCCTTTCTGATATTTCCCACATATTTCTTCTCCCTTCCCTTATATTCCCTTTCACTATTATTTATATTCCCCAAATGAATGAGAACATATAATGTTTGTCCTTCTCCGACTGACTTACTTCACTCAGCAGAGTAACCCTCCAGTTCCATCCACGTTGAAGCAAATGGTGGGTATTTGTCATTTCTAATAGCTGATGTGTTTGTTCTTATTTATGTGTTTGTTCACTTATGGATTTCTTTTGTTTTTGTTTTTATTTTGTTTTGGTGGAGGAATTTTGGTTTATTGGTATATTGGAATTTTGTGTAATAAATTTTTTTTAAATGTTGAACTGAGCCAGAGATCCTTCTCTTGAACCTTTGGCAGTAATTTAGTGAGTTCTTATAGTATAGCTCTTGCCTTTTCTTTTGATTGTAGTAAAGAAGCATAACGTAAAACTTACCATCTTGGCCATTTTTAAGTGCACAGTTCAGTAGTGTTAAGTCTGTTCCCACTGCTGTGAAACAGAGCTTCGGAACTTTTTCATCTTTATACCCAATAAATAATAAACTCCTCATTTCTCCCAGCCCCACCCCTGCTAACCACCATTCTACTTTCTATTTCTATGAATCTGACTACTTTAGATATTTCATATAAGTGGAATCATCCAGTGTTTGTCTTTTGGTGGTTGGCTTATTTTACTTAGCATAACATCCTGCAGGTTCATCATGGTGTAACTTATGTCAGAATTTCCTTCCTTTTAGAATAGTATCCCATTGTATGTATCTCCCACATTTGTCTATTCATTCATCTATAGGTGGACATTTGGGGTATCTCCACCTCTTGGCTGTTGTGAATACTGCTGCTATGAATGTGCTGTGCCCCTACTTTCAGATGTTTTGGATAAATACCCAGAAGTAGGATTGTTGAATCATATGGTAGTTCTATTTTTAATCTTTTATGGGAACTCCATATTGCTTTCCATAGCAGCTGCACCATTTTACATTCCCACTAACAGTGCCCAAGATTTCTGATTTCTCCACATCCTTGCCAACACTTGTATTTTCTGATTTTTTTTAATAGTAGCCATCCTAATGAGTGTGAGGTGATAACTCGTTATGTTTTGATTTGCATTTCTCTGATAATTAGTGATGTTGAGCAGCTTTTCACATGCTGGTTAACTATTTGGATATTGGAGAAATATTTAAGTTGTTTGCGTATATTTTAAATTGATTCTTTTTTTGTTTTGTTTTTGTGGTTGCATTTATGTATTTTTTAAATACTTTCAGAAATGTCCTTTCAATCATCAACAAACAAGAAAACTAAAGTATTGATCTCACCCTGTATTGGATCTCCTATCTTCCTCTGCCCGAAGTAACTAAGTGCTATCTTGAATCTTATATTCGTTATTGCCTTGCTTTTCTTTTCTTTTTTTTTTTCAAATGAAGTTTTATTATAGCTACATATTTTCTTTTAAAAAATAATATTTTGGTCTGGATTTATTTTAACTTTATATAAAGGGTAACGTGCAATATTTATTATCTTGGGGCTTGCTTTTTTTTTACTCAAATTCTATTACCAAGACTAATCCATATTGTTGCACGTAGCAATTGCTCATTCGTTCTGACTGAGGTTTATTATTGTATTATATTACCCACACCACAATACATTTATCCATTCTCCTGTCAGAATACATTTGTATGGTTTCTAGGGTTTTGCAGTTTATGAATAGTGCTGTTGTGCACATTTTCATCCATATCTACTGATGGACATGTGCATAAGCTGCTCTTGCATATTTTTTCTAAGAGCAAGATCACTGGGTTGTAAGGTATTTGAATGTTCAACTTCACAAGATGATGCCAAACTGTTCCCAAAGTGACTGCACAATTTCACACTCCCACCAGCAATGTGCAAAAGGTTCTGTAGATCCACACTCTACCAACACTTGATATTGTCGAACTTCTTAATTTCTGACAGTCAAATGGGTGAGGATGGTATCTCATTTGCCCTTGATATGCATTTCCCTGATCATTAATGAGGCTGAACACCCCTTCATATGTTTATTGGCCATATGTGTTTCTTTAATCAAGTTGAGAACTTCTGTTCATCAAGACACTGCGAAGAAAGTGAAAAACAAGTTACAAAGCAAGGCGAGTTATTTGCCACACACATAGCTGACAAAGATTTAGTGTGAAGAATATAGACAAAAAGAGGACAACTCACTCAAAAGAAAATGGGCAAAAGAAATGACAGGCATTCACAGAAAATCCTCCTGGTTATTACTGTTAACTATAAAGATGTGTTTGGATCCATACCAGCAGCTAGTTATAGCGTGGAGTTTTCTCACATCAATGGAAACTTTCTTTAGTGTAGACACAACTTTCTAAGGCCTTGTCTTTAGCTAGTTCAGAGATGAGTCAGAAAAACCTGCTACTTTCTCCCTTGCCAGCTAGAGAATTCATCTGAGTCCAGAAGAAGTGTTCACAGGTACAAAAGCTCAAAGCCAAGATACTCTCACACATGGTTGCCTAGGGACACTAATGCCTTTGAAAAACCTATAAATTAAGGTCTGAAATTATCGTCCTTCCCAAAGAGAACTACTTAACACTTTCCCCATCGGCAACCTTCCAGAGTATCCCCAGGGAAGGTAGGGAATCTTTACCTCACTCTTCATGCACCAAGGAAAGAGAGACCATTTCTCTTGCTCTAAAACTGCTCTCAGACTAATGACAAAAAAAAGATAATAATAATGATCATCAAAAAATAATCATCATCATCATCATCACCATCCTCTCTATAGAACTAATTTCTGGGACATATGGGTGGCTCAGTGGTTGAGCATCTGGCTTCAGCTCAGGTGGTGATCCCGAGATCCTGGGATCGAGTTCCACACTGGGCTTCCTGCAGGAACCCTGCTTCTCTCTCTCTGAGTCTCTCATGAATAAATAAATAATTTTTTTTTAAAAAAAGAACTAATTTCTTTCTAACATGCCATGGAGCCAAAGAAATGGTTAAATATTTAGGCTTTGAAGGACTTTCCCTGCCTGGATGTGTGTTTCTGGCGAAGAGTAAGGAGAAGGACCATCAGAGGTCAGCAAATAAATGAATTAAAGGCAACAAGCACTAGCTGCCAATAATCTTCAACATAGGCTGCACCGCCACGGAAGCCACGGGGCTCCACTCTGGGGTGCAGCCATGGCTTCCTTACCAGGCGTCCCCCCATGCCTCGGGAGGGACTTGGAGAAGGAGGGTCCAAGGTGCTCCAGGACAGCATGGAGGGACAGAGGTAAAGAGAGTGAAATGAGAGTCTGCTCTCCTGCCCCTGCTTCCATGTCACTAGCCAGCTTCCTAACACCTTGCTTGCCATTTGCGGTTAATAGCAAGTGTCTTCCCATATTTATTCACTTACCTGTCAGGGGTACCTATTCCCCGTGCAGCCGTGTGAAATCTGAATCGCAGATTATGCCTTCGGTGCTAACCTGTCAGTCCCAGGATATCCTCCGCTGAGACCCAGGCAGCCACAGGAAAGTGACAGGCAGACAGCTAGCTAGTTGCACTGACTGGAAGCAGAGCTGTAACTAAAAGCTGGACCCTTGCGATGGAAGCTACCAGAAGAACTGGCTAACAAGACATCCTTTCCAATCTCCCAGCTGGGTCGGGATGGGATAATTAGACATGTCTACCCTGGGGAGTGTCAAGGTAAGACGGAGCTGGGTGACAAGACAGGCAGCTAGAGAGTCTGAAGGCTTCTCCTTCAGAACAGAGGAGACATCCTCTTTGGAGCTTGGAGGAGCTGGCGTGGCCCAGCTCAGGCTCTCCAGCGCCCACACACTGCGGGGGGGGGGGGGGGTTGTTAAAGCACATGTCACCCGTGCGGGGCCCCTGGATTCCTGTGTGCAACGTGCAAGGCTGGCTGATGTGGGTCATCCTCCAGGTGACACATTCCCCCCACATCTAGACCAAGCAAAACCTGCACCACATGTTCATCTCAGAGGCCGCCGGCAGAACAGTCTGGCTCATTTGAAAATCATCTTAACTATTCCAGGATGCTTTCCAGCCGCTAAAACAGCGAGTCACGGGTTGTTGACATTTCCAGCAAGATCCCCGATCAGTTTATTCACCTGGTGAAGCTAGGGCGCTTCATCCCCAATACATCATTACAACTCATTCTCTCTCTCACACACACACACACACGCACGCACGCACACACCACTTCTACATAGCTTCTTTATAGCCAGCCAAACAAACACAAGACTGTAAACAGAAAAAAAAAAAAAAATTCCCCTGTCCAAACTTTTTTTTTTTTTTTTTTGGCTTTTATTTCCTTCTTAATCATCTTCCCACTCTTGTTTGGGGCCTAGAGAGTTCTGGGTAGTTAGCATTCAATGTTCTTAAGCAGAAATTTCTTGTGACAGCCACCATGTCATCTTGTGGTCTTTTGGCACTGGCGGAGACAAGAACAGAGCTTATAAAATACACACATTTCCTTCCTTATAGGAAACTGGGACAGCAAGAGAGCTTCATAAAATACACACCGTCCTCCTTACCGAAAACTGGCACTGTATTGAAAGCAAGTAACAACACTTCCTTCCTGTATTGTTTAATTATGAGCTGACGCAGCCAAGATAAAGGCCCAGCCAATCTAGGCCTCAAAATGCCAATCATCCTCTGAAGAAAGCTGAGGTTTACTCTCTCCTTTTATTATATTTGTTATGATTTTAGTTTGTTCAGCTGTAAATGCAATATTGACATTTAGAACCCCCAGAAAAAAAAAAAAAGCAAAAGAAAGAAAGAAAAAGGCAACCAAAACATTGCTAGCTTCAAATATTTGAGCAGTTTCCAACCGGAGGCCATGGGTTTTTCTCACTGGGTTTTTAATTTTATTTCCCTTACCGCCTCCTTCCCCAACATTTCCACGGAGGCATATCTTCCAGTCAACAATGTATTTGCAATCAATATCTCTTCTGTACAGCATGCATGCAATCATGTTCTAAATGGAAAATGAAGGTTATTGAGTGCACTCGTTGAGATCATCTGACTGTGGCCAGAGCTTCGTGAGGAGCTAGTCAGACAGTGGAAACCGGACAGCAGGGAGAAGACTGGTCTCCCCGTTACTAATTTACGGTGCTGGCAATCCTGCTGAGCTCTCCAGCTACATCCATCTTTAAAGCCCAAATTATTTTAGGTTTCTTGGTATTGACATACTAGCAGAGGCAGGAGTTGTTCTCAAAAAACTAATGCATCTCCTTCCCCTTGACATTTTCATAAATATAATTATTTATCTCCCAAATCTAACTAGTGCCCAGGTTACCTTTTATAGGCATTGAGCCCTTTACTTTATTTTATTAGATTTTTTTTTTCTTTTTGGGTAAGTAGGAGGGATTCTCCTTTGCCATCGGTGGCATCTGTGGCTCAAGACTAGGTCTCCTTAAAGTCCTGCTCACCCAGTGATTACCCTGCTTCTCCCTCTGCCCCCATTATCCATGGACTTTTTCACTAGACTATGAGCCTCCTGGGAATAGAGAGGCCTTGTGGAATTCTTCTTCATATCTTCTTCATATCTCCAAAACAATGCCTCACATGTAGGAACAATGTGAATTTGTTGAATTAAGAAATGAAAAAAATGCAGAAAAGTGAACATGTAAGAGATGGTAGCAGGAGAATGTTCTGATAAATTGTAAAATCTGCTTGGAGCTAATAGACAAGTTTGTACCCTCCACCCACTCACCACCACCACCACCCCCAGTACCTCCACCACCATATTGTCTCCAGAACTGGCAATTCCAAAGGGTTGGAGGAATTCCTAGAGGCCTTGGTCTGTATTCTTGTGGTTTTCCCACACAAAAACTTTCACTGGGTGGGATCACCTTGTTTCTAAGGTGTAATAGTTCAAAAATTAAAATATTTTAAAAATAGCTCTGGGCCAGGTGAATTGGGGGCTGTTATGTTTGGGAGGCAGTGAGCCTTCTTTCCTCTCTCTGCCAGTCTGAATGGGATTTTTTATTATTATTAAATATGGCACCTAAATCAGGGAAACTGTCAATTAGCTTTGGCAAGAAAGCTAGGAGAGAGAATAATGGCTAGCTCATTGCCTAGCACGAAGCAAGGCCCAGCAAATGTTTGAGGTAATGCCATATAAATTAATCAGCTCCCTTTCTGTGGCATGCTCCTTGCACGTACCCATTCATGAACTTGAGCCCTCTTGGGCATGTCCTGAAGTCTGACATGCTCTCACTACATCTGCAGCTTCGTCCTTTGCCACTTGTGCCCTTGACTCCAATAGCCAGACACACTCGTGACTTACAACTCCAGGAATGCTAAGCCCTATTGGGCCTTCATGCTTTTGAATGCAGTGCTTCCTTTTGTCGATGTGACCATTCTGCTATTATCATCTCCATGATAGCTCGTACTTATCTCTCAAAATTTAGCTTAGGGTCACAAGCCCAGGAAACTGTCCCTCACCCACGCTCCTCTTTCTTCAATGACCCACCACCCCACTGTTGTCATAGCAACCAGCACGGTTTCCCACAAACTCTCAGCACACAGGACTCCCTTTGTCTGTACGCCTTCCATTCTGTTGGTTGGCAAGGTTCATGAGAGTAAGCTGATGTCTTGTCTCTGTAGCCCTGCTCCAAGCACAATGCCTAGAATGGTCCATAAGTGATTACTAATAAACAAATACATGGATGAATTAATGAAAGAATGCTAGACCCTGAAAGAAGTTCCGAGATGACCTTGGAGAAGCTACACAGTACGCAGAAAGCTGCCTCTAGGCATGAACATGAGTCAGAAAACAAGAGCAGATAGATGGGTTGTGAGGGAGAAGCTCAAAGTGAGGAGGAATGCAGAGGGAAAGGAGAAGTTCATGGAATCGGGGGTGCCTGAGGTGGGCTTTACTCCAACTGCTGGGATAGTGCCCACAGAGCCAGAGCAGAGAACCTTTCCCTGAGGTCTAGAAGGCTTGAGAATGAGCTATCACATAGAAGGGAGGTAGAGATGGAGTGGCACCAAATGACTGAGGCTTTCCTGTGGGAACTGGATTTAGCACTCATCGGGTACAAGCTGCTCTGTGAAGAGCCAGCATGAAGGAAGAGGCTCCAGTAGCCTCTGACTCCAGTGAGCTCGTCATCCCATCCTGAGGGGTGTAGAGTGGCTCTGGAAACTGAATGATGTGTGGGCAATGGCTCTGAACAGCCACGATGCTGCTAACAGTGGGGAAACATTCACCGTCATAAGCAAGAGATCAAAATGAGATGGAAATAACATGTCACAGCATTTTAATTCAGCCTTTGTATTTTGGAATGTTTTAATTAAGGTTTATCTGTTACCATTATGACTGTAATCCTGAGAAGCGCCAAGCCTGCCCTGGCAAGGAGAAGGGAGGAGGAAGACACGTCATCATTAAAATAATTATTAATCTAATCTCATTAAGTACAGATTATTAATTATTGTTGCTATTATTATGCAGCAGGGGCAGACCCCTTCGTGAACCTGTCTCATCTGTTTGTGCGGAGGTAGAGGTAGAGTGCAGCAGTGCCTGGGAGAGCCTTTCTTTGGCAAGGCAACTGCTACCCCATGTCCTTCCCATGGAGTTCCTCCCCCCAGATCTCCTTTGAGAAGTTCTGCACAAAATCCACACCGTGCTGGGCCTGAGAGAGGAGTTCTGTGTTTGGTTGTGTACCCACCACCCTGCTCTTCACTCCCCAGTGTGGAGCTGGACGCTCATTCTGCTCTCAGGGTCCCCTGCAGCCTCCTTACTGCACCAGGCTTGCTTCCAGGTCTCGCTCCCGCAGTGGGCTGGGAGCTCCTTGAAGAGATTTACTGTGCCCTTCCTCTTGGCATCTCTGCCAACATCTCTTACCATCTCAATATCTGCAGGGAAACTGTCTAATACTGCTTCAACATTAGAAGAAAGGAGGAGGAGGAAAGGAGAAGAAGAAATGGGGTGGGAGGATGGTTGTAAGATTAAAGGCAAAGAAACCTGCCCTGCTGAAGACCATTGGTGACCTGGACCAGCAGCCTCTCCATCTTCCCAAGGGTCTGTCCGCCCTGGGCCCAGTACCCACACCACGCACATACCCACGTGCTCCTGTACACACACACATAACCTGCTGTATCTTTCCATTCTTCATAGGTGTAAGTGACTAATGAATATCAAAGCAAAGTGATTAGGTGGCCTTTACAAGCTTCAGTTCCTACCAAGATAACTATAAGTCAATCTGGCATCATAAATGCCTGCTTGGGAAATGTAAACAAAAGAGGAGACCAACCCAAAGAAATGAATTTAATTCTAATTTTAGTATATTTG
This sequence comes from Canis lupus baileyi, assembly GCF_048164855.1. Lineage (NCBI taxonomy): Eukaryota > Metazoa > Chordata > Mammalia > Carnivora > Canidae > Canis > Canis lupus. Next base: position 81,317,240 of record NC_132840.1, on the reverse strand, counting down.
TTGCCGAAGCGAGCACATGAATTTAATTCTAAAATGTGTACTTTGAACTGGATCGTCTTGTGAGCCAAGTGAGACTTGCCTGGATTAAAGAGTTCTAGACCCAATTCCAATGTGTGGCAAGGAGGGGGTCTCCCACACCACCAACGATCTGTCCTATGCTCCAACTCAATTCTGACACTATCTACCTGGAGACAGCTTCAGATTCCGCAGGTTAAGGACTGGGTCCCATGAGACTGCCCCACTTCAGATGCCAATCACAAGTAGCAGGTCCCCAGGTTACCCACAACTCTCTCTCATGTGGTTATAAATCAGAGGTCCCCACGAACCCCTCCTTGCGTTCTATTAATTTGCTAGAATGGCTCACCAAACTCAGGGAAATGCTTTCTTAGGTTTACCTGTTTATTAATGGACATGATAAAGGGTATAGATGAAAGCTGGATGAGTGGAGCAAAGTCTAGGAGGGTCCCAAGCACAGAAGGTTCTGTGCCTATGGAGTTGGGGTGCATCACCTGCTGGGGTGGATGGAAAGATCAAGCTTCAGCCTTCCCAGGGACTAGCCATGGGCTTGACCATGGCTTGACCTTCCCAGGGACTAGCCCCCATCCAGGAGCCCACCCAGAGCCTCCTCATTAGAACAGAAGACACTCTTATCACTTAACGAAATTATGAGGGTTTTAAGAGCTCTGGGGAGTTGCTGTGCCAGGAACTGAGGGCATAGACCAATATGTTTTCTATTTCTATTATCTCACAGGAATATTCATCAAAATAATGAAAGGACACAACTAGTCAGATGAAGTCATACAATAATGGATACAATTTACACTGATGGTTTCTCCAATGTTCCTCAGAGCCCTGAGGTTTCATGGAAGTGCCTTAGAACCACAGCAGTGGGGGAGGGAGGCTGGCGGGGGAGGCTGGCTTAACCAGTCTTGCTTTCACTGTTTTATGTAACAGTTCTTTGTTTAGACCTAGTTTGTGAAGAGAGTTCTCAAAGCAGCCACTCTGAAGCCCCTAATCTAGTCCCTTTCCACCTTTTGAAGAAGGGAATTAGGTCCTCAGGCTCAGGGGCCCCATAGCTGGGCAGTGGCAGAGGTGGGCATAGTGGCCACATCAGTGGGCCCTGCAGCCCCTCCCTCCCCTCCAGCCTGCATGTGTGTCCTGTTCCCGGGCTCTCAGCAGCTCTCCCAAGAAGGCGGCCCACTGACCAGGCGTGAGGTTCAACTCAGCCCTGGGCTGTCAACAACCGAGCTGTTCCACAGGACCTGCCCTCAGAAGGGAGACCCAGAGGCCCAAAGACCCAGACCCACACCCCCAGGCCTCAGCCCTCCGCAGCTCCTGCAAGGGGCCAGGCAGCAATCACCTCCTGCTCCCAACAGACTGATGATTGACCCACTTGTCCGGGGCCTGGCCTGTGTTTCAAGAATACATCTTGTTTCTACTCTGTAAGCAAGTTTACCTCCTGAGAGAAAGGAGGCTGCCCGTCGCGCTGAATGGAGCCTAATTGGCTACTTTCACTGCTTGCAGACAGAATGGAAAAGGGGCTGATATCAGCATACTTATTTTCAGCTCCTGTGCTTCAGACCCACATTCCTGAGGTCTCTGTGGTCCTTGTGCTCTGCAGCTGAGACCCTAGCTAATCACTAACGTTCGAACACTGACTGCGTGTCAGGCAAGGTGCAAAGAGCATTACGTGTTGTCTTCCCGAGCCTCTTTAAGATGGGAACCACTGGTCTTACCATTTTTCAGAGAACGGACAGAGGCTTGAGAGGTCCAGTGACCTACCCAAAGTCAGAGATCCTGTAAGTAAAAAGCACTGGATTCTCCAAACCCATAGCTCCAAGTGAGACTCAGAAGTGTTTCCCCTTGTGGATCACAGCTATCTGGAGGAGACTCTCATGATGTCACATAGTCTGTTCCACTTATTTACAAACCATCACACTCTTCAAACATTCCCATGCTTCAGAATCCCATTTCCACCTCCCGGATCCAGTTTATGCCCTTGGAAGTAGCTCCTAAGAACTCTTGTCACACCATCTGTCCCAGTGTTGAGGTCAGGAAGTTTGCATCATAGTACCCATACAATATAGACCGAAGGGCTTGACATAGATTCTTATCTCTAAAAATATCTCATAGAAAAGTATCTGAAATTATATCATGAGTTCATCTTTTTTTATAATCTTAAACATTAATCCTTCCTGCAGTATTTTCTTGAAATACCAATACCACTAAAGGGTAACATAGTAGCTTCATAGCATCTTAGACTGAATCATTGACCGGATTTCCTATCCCCTCTGAGAAGGCTGACCAAGGAGCTCACTACTCAAAGATGATTGCTCATCTGTGGAAAAGGGGCCTCATGCCCATTTCTTTTCATCTTGGTGGCAGCCCTAGGAGGGAATATTATGATCCCATTTTACAGATGAAGACAGTGTAATTCAGAGAGGATGCAGTACCCTCTCATTGTCACCCATTCTGGGCTAGAAAGAAGAGAGAGTGACTGTGGGGCTGGTTAGGAGAGAAGATGTTCAAGGAAGGCTTCAGGAATAGACTACAAGATTTTGAGTCCTAAGGACCCACAGGCCTAATGCACATAATTCGGCACCCACTCCATACCTACTCTTCTTTCATACAGGTCCTACAGATTACTTTTCCTATGGTTATAGGAGGGAGGAATATTTTACTGCTTTGCATCAAATAATAGATAACACATAGCTTTAAATCCAGAAATGACTGTGAAGATTTAGTCCCATCTCGACATCTGATCTCCTGATTCCCAAACTAATATTTTCTTTCTTCCTACCAGGTTGTATGACGTTTGAAATCTAATGTATAAGAAAAAAACCTTCTGAAAAACCTTTCTGTTGCATGATTTCATTTTTTTAAGGTACATTTGATTTGCTTGCAACGTATTTCTTGTCTCTCAGGACCCAGGATTCTGAAAGGCAGATTCCTCAGGAATACTGATCCAATATTATTAGCTTTGCAGGGCCCTGAAACAGAAGAGAATGTAAGTGGGATTAACACTAAAAGAAACCCAATAAACAAATGTCGATTGAGCACCTACTGTGTGTGAGGCACCAAGAGAATTCTGGTGACAATAATTTGCAAAGCTCAAGCTTTGACCTCCAAGTTATATGGCTGATCAGGAGTGTGTGTATGTGTGTGCACGTGCACATACATTTCTGTGGGCACACACGTAAGCAAGTTATTGCCCCCCTCAGTTCTCCACTTTTCCCATGGTGAACTGAAATGAAGAAATCCCCATAAACTGCCTCCCTCATGAGCTACCTTGAAAATAAGTCCTATTTACTAATATTTCATCAGCCCACCTACCTCAAGCCCTACGTTCCCCTGATGACTATAGAATAACATGAATAAAACTCAGAATGAGTTCCTTCTGCTAGGCATCAATCATAACTTTCCTGGGCAGATAAGAAAGGCCAAGGCTACTCTTGAAGGTGTTAGGAAATGTCTGCAAATTCTGAATGCAAAACCCCACGATTTTTGGGCCTGGACCCTAGAGAGTCAGTCTGGAGAAAAAGGAAGCCGTATCCAAGCTGGGGACAAGGGGGTACCTTTGGCAGGCTCCTGACATCATTTCTCACATTTTACCACCTAGGAGGGAGCTACAAGTCCCTTTAGTCATTGCTGCAGGGAAACGTTTTGACATGAACTCTCATACATCATGACGGAGGTTAGTTACCAAAATGCACACATTTGCCTTAGCCGATTTCATTTACTACCCTTTAAATTATTTCTCAGCCTTGCAAATCTTGCTGTGACAGACAGAGCGAGGGGGGAACCACTAAGTGTTCATTTTTCATATAATATATTCCAATCCTGTTAGGTCGTGCTGCTGAAGGTAATATTTCTGGCATTCATTTAATGAAATTGACATTGATGAATGGTTAATTATACAAATTACATTCTTATTAAATCCCCTAGAATCAGTGCCTTAAAATTTCCTAGCTATGGGCTTCTTATGGTTGATACCCTTTTTTTTTTTTTTTTTTTTGCTCTGAGTATCTCCTCTGTTGGCTGCTATAAGACTCATTCTGCATATTTTTCCCTCCTCTAAGAAACTTTGAAAAGCATTAAAAATCCCCTAGTTAAGGCAATTACTGCAGATAAGTTAATCTGCACGGGATGTTTAAACCCCAGATCTTGCATATGTTTATTTGGATTTGTTTCCCCTCTCTAGACACTTTCTGCCCTAGAGGTGGTAGGAGGGAGGGGAAAACTTTACCTACTGCTGAATAATGGTCTGATGGCTGGGAGGGGGAGACAATTAGCTGTGTGGCCAACACCCTCCATTGGCTGCTGGCTCTGTATATATAGATCTACTAGAAGAGCTGATGCATAGTAGGCTAACAGGAAAGGATCGATAAGTGGGCCCTAGCAGGCTAAGTATCATTGGTTGACACATGTTACCAAGAGAGCAGCCTGTGTTTTGCCTTTTCGTTGGGGAATAGAAGGATGAATCTTATTCATTAAGAGAACATTTTTTTTCTATCACCCTGAGTGGTCACAAAGGCAGCAGATTTTCACTGAGCATCTGCTACACAGCCGGCATTGGAGTCGTAGGCACCTCAGGGAATTGGGAACAGTCTCAAGGAATTCATGCATTTTTCAGGGAAATTCTTGTCAAAGAACAATTGCAAACTTGGATTGTTTCCTCCAAAGTAAGAGAGGCAATGGAATTGTGTCTGGGAGAACCAGACCCAGTTTGCAAAGCCATCTCAATCTTCCTCAGTGCTCATGCCATGGAAGGAGCTGCTTCTTGCTCTGTACTCGCAACCCGCTAGGTGGGCTCTGATGGGCTCCACAGGCTCCCTGGGCATCTCGAGGGCTGCTCTGGGCGTTTTTCTCCTTGCATCTGTGTTACTCTCCTACTGTCTCATTGGCTGGGGCAGGATATGTTCATTTCAGCCTGTAAATAAATGTGGCTTGCTTAGACTCTTTGCGGTAGGTTGGGACAGGTCACATCACCCGTTAGCCTGAAGTACACCTCATTTCAGTAGGTCAGGTGGACCAATTCTTTGATTTATGCTCAGTGCTATTACATCAGCCAGACTCTAAGCAATGCTCATTTCCATGCACACTGGTGCACTCAGGCGAACGATCTGTGAGGTTACACAGTACAGTTGACTATTAAACAACGATGGAGGGGTTAGGCACGCCAACCCCCCACCCCCGCAGTTGAAAATCTGTGTATTACTTTTGACTCCCCTAAAACTTAACTACTAGTAGCCTACTATCAGTCAGAAGCCTTACTGATAACCCAGTCAATTAACATGTATTTTGTATGGAATATGTATTATACACTGTATTCTTAGAGTAGAGTAATCTAGAAAAGGAAGATGTTATTAAGAAAATCATAAAAGAAAATACATTTATATTGCTGTACTGAAATAATCCATGTATAGGGAGAGATGCCTGGGTGGCTCAGTGGTCAAGTATCTGCCTTTGGCTCAGGTTATGATCCCAGAGTCTGGGGAATTGAGTCCCACTTCAGGATCCCTGGGAGGAGTCTGCTTCTCCCTCTGCCTGTGTCTCTGCCAATCTCTGTGTGTCTCTCACAAATAAATATTTTTTTAATCTTTAAAAAAAAAAAGAACAAACAATAAGAACAATCCATGTATAAGTGGACCCACGCAGTTCAAACCTGTGACGTTCAAGAGTCAACTGTCCAACAGTTAATAGCGCTAACTCGGGTATAAATCCAGCCTCTGCTATCTCCTGGCTGTGTGACCTTATTGCACATAAAGCCAAGTGTGCTCATTTACAAAATGGAGGTAATAATAACACCTGCTTTGAAGGGATGTTGTAAAGCTTCAAAATGAACATAAAGCACTTAGCAAAGACATCCACGTGGGTCTCAATAAGAGTCATTTATATTATTTAGGAATGTTTTTCAACTAAAAGGAACATAATGCCCTTCGGACTATGGCTTAAACCATAGGGACATATATTGTTTGCTTAACAAAAAGTCCAGAGGTAGATGGTCTCACAGTTGATCTACCAGCTGAGTAATGTAATCCAGAGCCCAGTCTCCTTCTATTTCATATTGTACCATCCATGGCCTGTCACTTCCTCTATTTTTTTCTAAAGACATTATATTTTTTTAATAAACCTTATTTTTAGAGCAGTTTTAGAATCACAAAAGGAAATTAAAGTGGAAGATACAGAGATTTCTCATATAACCCCCAAACTCCAAACATGCACTGCCTCTTCCATTAGCAACATCCACATGCTACCTTTTCATCCTCATACTTACAAGGTGGCTGCCAAAATTTCCAAGCATCACATCCACATTCAGTTCAGGAAGAAGGAGGAAGAAGCACCAGCAAACTCTCAGAGCAAGCCTTTCCATTTTTTAAGAAAGCAAAATATCTTTGCTAAAAATCCCTTAGCAGATTTCTCCTATCTCATTGCTCAGAACTTGGTAGGGAAAGACTCCTAACACGGGGAAACGAACTAGGGGTGGTGGAAGGGGAGGGGGCGGAGGGTGGGGGTGAATGGGTGATGGGCACTGAGGGGGGCACTTGACGGGATGAGCAATGGGTGTTATTCTGTATGTTGGTAAATTGAACACCAATAAAAAATTAATTTATTAAGAAAAAAGAACTTGGTAGGGAAGAGGAAGTTGGGAGTGGCTTTTGAGTAGCTCTATCATTCGTATCATCTAATTCAGCTGTCACACCTTGTCTCAGTAGGTGAGGTTAGGCCCAGACATCTTTCTGCTGATTCAAGGGTACATGGCCACCTCCTTAGATATGCACTCTCCGAGCAGGTTTTGCCACTCTCCTGCCAGGAGCACAGGGATGGGTAAGACCAGGGGAAGGGCACCAGGCTCCTTTTCTTTTACTTCCTTAGAAGTTCATTTACTTGAGTTCATTTACTTCCTTAGAAGCAGTTCTCATATAAGCTTCAAGGGATCTGACTCCACCACTCTGACCCAGGAAGAAAAGTCCTTCTCTACTTATTCTCTTAGCCTCAGAACCCATGTCCATCCGTGCTGGCGTCAGCCTGTGCAATCACACATTACTAGTTTTAATTGTCTAGCAAGGGGGAAGATGGGAGATATTAATCAGGTGCTGTAAGCTCAGAGAGTGAATGTAATAAATAGACTATTAAGTTAACCAAGTTTTCGGCTTCACTAGTGAAAGCTGCCATCTATCTTGTGTGGTTTTCTGCATGCTTCATTACCACATATAACCATACTGAAAAAATATGCCTTATCCCTTATAATGAGATGATAAGTTCCCTGCGGTGGGTGTAGCAGAGCTCTGATTCTGAAGCTCCACGAAGCTGGAGCGTGCAGATGGGGTGTCTAGCTGTGTCCCAGGGCCTGGCAACCGAGGCCGAAGAAAGGCAAGGGCTTGGTGGTGACAACAGCCTGAGTCATCTGGTCCGGAATATTCCCAGGGCACCAGGGTTCCTACCACTCCCTCCCTGTCAGGGAGAAGCAGTAAAAGAGGGGAGTTCACTCCAACCCCTGGGTAACCATCCAATTGTTGTTAGAATCCTCCTGCTGCTCTGATCCAGCAGCTTCCATGGGACCAGGCAGGGGAGAGCCCACTTGTGCAGGCTGCTGTGGGGTGCTTGTCTTCTGTCTCCCACTCTGTCCTCCTACAGCACTTCAGCAGATTGGCTGAGTGCCAATCTGACACTACTGCTCACTGTCTGGGGGCCTTTGGCCAAGCAGTTAATCTCGTTAACCTCGGTTCTCTCCTCTGTAAAATGGAGTTGATAAGTCTACCTTCCAGAGAGGTGGAAAGAACTAAGTGAGATCATAGAAAAGCTCTCAGCACTGTGCTTAATATCTATAACCTTCCTCCAGAGTGAAGATTAAGTTATCAGATGGGATGGTGAAATCTGTAAAAATTATAGTAAACCACATATTGTTTGGTTCCGTTCATATAAATGTCCAGAATGAGGAAGGCTACAGAATCAGAAAGTAGAATAGCGGCTGCCTGGGCTGTGGACACAGGGGTGGAGGCTAAGTCTAAAAGGATAGGAAAGGGGTTCCAGGGTGGCTCAGTTGGTGAAGCATCTGACTCTTGATCTTGGCTCAAGTCATGATCTGAGGCTCCTGGGATCAAGCTCCACAGTGGGCTCTATGCTCAGCGTGGAGTCTGCTTGAGATTTTCCGTCTCCCTCTGCCTCTCCCCCCACTCATGCTCTCTCTAAAACAAATAAATAAAATCTTTTTAATTAATTAATTAAAATAATAGAAAGATAATAGCTAAACAGAGTGGCATTTTTCAGGGAGATGGTGAAAATGTTCTAAAATTGACAGTGGTGGTGATTCTACAAATCTGTGAATACACAAAACCTGCAGAGTTGTACATTTTAAATGGATGAATTGTATGGTATGAGGACTATATCTCAATGCAGCTATTTTAAAAAATAATAAAGCCAGGGATGCCCAGGTGGCTCAGCGGTTAAGTGTCTGCCTTTGGCTCAGGTCATGATCCCAGGGTCCAGGGATCAAGTCCCACATTGGGCTTCCCGCAGGGAGCTTGCTCCTCCCTCTGCCTGTGTCTCTACCTCTGTGTGTGCGTGTCTCATGAATAAATAAATAAGATCTTTTATATATATATATATATAAAACAAAGCCATCAGCTCTTACTAGAGAGCCATCTCAAACCCAGTGTGCCCCAAACCATACTCATCATGGTCTCCCTTTCTCCTACTTCCTTATCCTATGCATTCCTCACCCCATGTGTTAACCTCATGGTGCATTCAGTTTCTCAGACTAAAAGCACAGAGTCATCGCCAGCACCTCCGTCTCCTGTCTCTTGGTCAACAAGTGTGTTCTCTTCAGCCTGCTAACTCTCTTCCTCTTCTCTGCTTGGATTACTGCTGTGGCCTCCAGGCTGCAAAGCTCTCCTCACTAATCCATTACCCATACAGCTGCTGGAGGGATCATTTCCCCCACTTCAAATGGCTTCCCGTTGCCTACAGAATAAAGTTCAAACTCCTATGCATGGCTTACTAAACCTTTCATGAACTGACCCCGTGTGCTCATCTCTTTTTACTTCCTGCCTCCACCATGACCAGCTCCCAGTCAGCCAGCAAGCAGGCTCTTTGTTCCTGGGAGTGACAAAGGCAGACAGTAGGCATCGGGATGCCCCCCACCACATGCTGGTGAGTGACCTCTTTGTCCCCACCACCCCCAACAAGAGAAAAATTGTCAAGTACCGCTGCCTGCAGGCTTCAATCTTATGATAGCAAAACGTGTCTCCCCCCACAAACCCTACTCCATCCTTCGCCCCCATGTGAAAGCAGACGTAAGCCAATGCTAAATGTTTTTCACTGAAGCCTCAGTCCAAAATTGTGGGCTTTTAAAATATAGAATTGAGCCATAATTAGTGATATGCCAAGTGTATAATCACAGAGCAAAGCAAGGAAGGCCCAGCCCATTAGGTCAAACATGCTGAGTGCTGTGGACTAGCAGAAATCCATTTCTAAAGACATGAACAGTAGCTGGAAACATAAAAGGTCAGATCATTGGCTCAGTTGGACTTGATTATATGAGACTAGTGTGTAGATAAAGGCCCCAAAACTGGGATGGTGTGTTTAAGAGATAAATGAAATCAGCAGGAGAGGGGTGGTGCTGGTGTCATTCCCTCAGAGGATCTAAGGGGCCAGCTGGAGTGGGCAGACAGCAAGCCTGGAGGTGAGGGCCGTCCATAAACACTGAACTTGGAAATGACCCAATAAAGCCTCTTGACCCAAGGTAGACCCCTATGTGTGTTTTGTGGTTAACATACCGTGTGCAGCACTTAAAACCATTCCCTACTTTTTTTTTTTTTTTTTTTTTCAGATAGAAATAAAACTCACTCTGGCATCTCCACAAGCCACCCAATGGTATAAACAAGAATAACATGATTTCATGGCTGTGGAACTAGAGGGAAGGTTCAGAAAAAGCAAATCAGTTTCTTAGAATCTATGGACTGGGGGCAGCCTGGGTGGCTTAGCGGTTTGGCGCCGCCTTCAGCCCAGGGCGCGATCCTGGAGACCCGGGATCGAGTCCCACGTCGGGCTCCCTGCATGGGGCCTGCTTCTCCCTCTGCCTGTGTCTCTGCCTCTCTCTCTCTCTCTCTCTCATAAATAAATAAAATCTTTAAAAAAAAAAAAAAAGAATCTATGGACTGTGACGGTCGCTTAAACAGAAGTTCAAATTCTTCGACCCCAAGCAAAGCCCCTGCCATCCTTCCCCGCTAGCCTCTTGGAATGCCCTTGCTGCAAAATTTGAAAGAAAAATAAAAAGAATATTTCCCTTTTGTGGGACCCCAAAAGTACAAGGGCTTGGGTAATGTCAGTATTTGGGGATGGTTTCTTGTCTGGGATGAGGAAAGAAGATAGATTCTAAGCCATAGCGTCCGGGTTCTGAGAGCAAAGGGGCAGACTGTTGGGAGCTCTACCTCACTGAATACACTGAGCACCCGCCCTCCTCTTTACCGTTGACAATCTGAACCTGTCCTTGGTGCCACTGCATTGTCCAGACACCTCATTATGGAATCAGGACTTTCTAGCACAGGGCCTGGCACGTAGTAGATGCTCAGTGAGTACTTGTAAAGGCTGTGAAATCCTGGGCAGAGACTACTTAGTCTGCCTGTGAAATCCCCCACCTCCACCCAAGATATAAACTGGGGATAAATCTCACATGAAGATAGAGTCTTTCAATTCCCAAAATATTGCTCAGAAATGGGAGACCTGGATGGCTCAGTCAACTAAGCATCTGCCTTCAGCTCAGGTCATGATCCTGGGGTCCTAGGATGGAGCCCCACATCAGGCTCCTCTGCTCAACGAGAACCTGCTTCTCCCTCTCCTGCTGCCTGCTGCTCGCCCTGCTTGTGCCTTCTCTCTTTTTATGTCAAACAAGTAAAATGAAATCTTTAAAAAAATATATTGCTCAGAAAATAGTTGCCCCCTTTTTTTTTCTGTAACATTCCACCAGAGCCAGACCATTTCCAGGGCAGACCCGGCAAGCACTGAAGATTGGGGCTTACACGTCCTGCCATGCACACCTCTCCATCAGTGGGTGAGGACATGGAGATCCAGAAAGAGTTAAGGGGTTCACCCAAGAACACACAATTAATGGCAGAATCATGACCAAAAGTTAGCTGCATTCTCAGAGAAGCCTTCAAATAGATGAGCCCTACTGGTATAAACTAAGCTCGGTATCCCTCAACCCTTCCCGTTGTTGACTAGTGAAAAAAATTAAATAGGGAAGGAGAAAAATCTGTCCTGGTGTTTAGAGCTTCTTTAAATGCTTCTATGAGCAGAGCAAGGTTTGATAAATTTCCCAGCAGAGGAAAAGCCTACAGACCCCAACCTAGAATTGTTCCTGGGTTAGGAGACTATTCCAAAAAGTCCTCGCTGTTCTGCTCCAGGAATCTCATATAAGGCACATGTGTGATGAGTGAGGCCCTGGGCTCCTCTTCGTTTTTCCTTCTCCAGTCCCTGTGCCAGCCCCGACTGTGGCAACGAGTGAAAACACAGATGAATTTTGGAAACATATTAAGAAGCAATTATGAATTCTTTGCCTTTAGATGCCTCCCTTTTCCCCTTGGGTCCCAAGAATTAACATAAATTCCTTGGTCAGGAGAAGCTATCAAAATACTATCCATCTGGATCTAATTTCCAGAGCTGCCGGGCTACAGAGTGACCAGAGTTAAAGGTCTATTCATAAATTTCCCTCCCGGTGCTGCCTGCCTGAGCCCAAACTCTGCCCGCAATCCGCCTGTCCGGACCAGATAACAGATGGGACTGGCTCAGATTCTGCACACGCAGCACAGCTCTCTCGCTGACCAACTTCTCTCTCTGCCCTTCTGAGCCAAATATGGCCTTGTTTCCTTGAACTTCATTTGTCTGGGTCATCTCCTTCCCTGCACATCTTTGCAGGTGTGCCCGTCCAGGTTAGCTGAACACAACCGAATACCCATTGTCCAGATCTTCTCCTTGGCTGTTCGAGCCCTCGGCTGCATTTCTCCTTCCCAGCTCCAGCTCTACACAGGGGGACCTTTTTTCTTTAATGCTGTTCCCAGAGAGTGACAAGGCCCAGAAGAGGAGGATACCCAATCCTCTTTATTATATATTCTATGTTCTATAACTTGATGAAGGGAAGATTACTAAAAATCGACTAAAAATTTTTTTTCAGACTTAAGAAAAGGTTAACACAAGACAATTCAAACATAAGACAGGGAGTGAGTTAGTTGCTTAGCCCATTAGTCAAGCGGTTTATTAATTTGGTCAGGTGACAAGTAAGGGAGGAACTCATTGCTATAAATATAAGAAAAGAAATACTGTACCAGTTATCTAACTAAACAGCAAATTCCCTAGGTATTCTTGGGGATGTTTTTATTATCTTTGTGTCCTCCTAGCTTTGTGCCTGGAACCAAGGATAAAGATATATATATATATATATATATATATATATATATATATATATTTATTTATTTATTTATTTATTTATTTATTTATTTATTTATATTTATATATTTATAAATATTTATATATTTGTTATTATACCACACCGCCATTACAGTATCATACAGAATAGTTCCACTGCCTTGAAAAACAAATTCCCTGTCATTCATCTATTCAACTCTCTTCCCTACCCAAGCCCTTCGTACCACTTATCTATTTCCTTTCTCTATAGATTGGCCTTCTCCAGGGCCATATAAATGAAATCCTATTGTTTATAGATTTTTCAGACCGGCTTTTTCCACTTAGCAGTATGTATCTAAGACTCTTCCATATTGTGGCCTGGTAGCTCATTGTCTTGTATCACCAAATGGTATTCCATTAGATTGATTTACCCAAGTTTGTTCATCTATTCATTTATTGGAGGACATCTTGGTTGGTTCCAGTTTTTGATGGTTATGAATAAAGTTGCTATAGGCATTCACGTGTTTTTGTGTGCAGAGAAGTTTTCAAATCCGTTGGGTAAAGACCTAGAAGTGAAATTACTTGATCCTATGGTAAAAGTATATTTAGCTTTGTAAGAAACTTCTGGACCATCTTCCAAAGTGGCTGCACCATTTTGCATGTCCACCAGCGAATGAGAGTTCCTGTTGCTCTACGTCTTTGCATGGTGTGGTCAGCTTTTTCAATTGTAACCATTCCAATGAGTGTGTAGAGTATCTCATTGTATTTTTAATTTGCATTTCCATAATGGCAGATGATACTGAGTATCTTTTCATATGCTTACTTGCCATCTGTATGTATTCTTTACTGAAGTCTGTTCAGATCTTTTGCCCATCTTTTTAATTGGGCTGTTTGTTTTCTTACCAATAAGCTTTAAGAGGTTTTTATATATTTTGGGTACACGTTCTTTATCCGATATGTGATTTCCCAATATGTTCTCCCAATCAGTGATATGTCTTTTCAATCTTTTTTTTTTTTTAAAGATTTTTTTTATTTATTCATGAGAGGCAGAGAGAGAGAGAGAGAGAGGCAGAGACACAGGCAGAGGGAGAAGCAGGCTCCATGTACCGGGAGCCCGACGTGGGATTCAATCCCGGGTCTCCAGGATCGCGCACTGGGCCAAAGGCAGGCGCCAAACCGTTGCGCCACCCAGGGATCCCTCTTTTCAATCTCTTAAGGATATCTTTAGCAAAGCAAAAATTTTTAACTTTAATAAAATCTAAATTACCCTTTTTGTTTGTTTGCTTAATAGATCTTGCTTTGGTGTTGTGTCTAAAAACTCATCACGAAACCCAAAGTCACATGGATTTCCCGCTATATTTTCTACTAAAAGCTTTACAGTTTCATATTTTACATTAGGTGTCTGTCCCATTTTGAGTTCATTTTTATGTAGGATGTAAGACCTGTGTCTAGGTTCTTTTTTTGTATAAAGATGGCCAGTTGTTCGAGCACTATTTGTTGACAAGACTGTCCTTTCTTTGTTGAATTGTCGTTATGCCTTTGTGAAAAAATCAGTTGAATATAATTGTGTGGGTCTATTTTGTCTATTCTTTCCACCCATCTATTTGTCTATTCTTTTACCAACACTATGCTGTCTTGATTACCTCAGCTTTATAGTAAGTCTAGAAAGAGAGTAATGTGAGTCTTCTAGCTTTGTTCGTCTTTCTTAGTGTTGTGGTGGCTGTTCTCAGTCCTTTGCCTTTTGATATACATTTTATGTTCAGTTCGCCTCTATCTACAAAATAGCTTACTGGGATTTTTATTAGAATGGTTTTGAATTTATAGATTAAGTTGGGAAGAATTGACATCTTAATAATACTGAATCTTCCAATCCACAAACATGGAATGCCTCTTTATTATTTAGATCTTCTTTTATTTCTTTCATCAGTTTTGTAGTTTTCCACATAAAGATCTTGTACCTATTTTGTTAGGTTTATCCCTAAACCTGTCTGTTTTTCTTTTTCTTTATTTTTTTTCCTTCTTTCTTTCTCTCTCATTCTTTGCTATTATGAGTTGCTGTTGTTTTCATTTCAAATTTGTAGAGTTTGTTGCCAGTATATAGTTAAGCGGCACTTTTTTTGTTTTCATTAAAGGTATAAATTTTATTTCCTGCCATTCAACTGTGGATTACATGCCATAAGAGTTAAACTGTAGTTTTCAGGAGTGAGCCAAAGTAGGCAGCATGCCATGATTCTGACTTCCCATTGAAAGCAATTAACTTTCGTATTTTCACCTTGTAGTCTGCAACTTGCTATGCTTCCTTATTAACTCCAGGATATTTTTTATAAATTCCTTGGGGTTTTAAACAAAGACAATTGTGTCCTCTGTAAATAAAGGCAATGTATCTCTTCCTTCTCAACTGTATACTTTTTTCTTTTACTTGTCTTATTGCACTAGCAAGGACTTTCAATGCAAAGTTGAATAGAAGTGGTGAATAGATAGAAGCATTCAGTCTTTCACTATCAAGTGTGATATGAGCTCCAGGTTTTTCTTATTTTCCTTTTGTTAAAATTATGATAGTCTCTTTTATCCCTAGGTTTTTATAGCTTTTATTGTGAATGGACATTGAATTTGGTCAAATACCATTTTGTTTTTAAAAGATCACTGTACCTGCTGTGCAAGACATGAAATTTCAGGGAGCAAGAAAAGGAACAGAAAGATCAGTTAGGAAAACCAGCACAAGGGCCCACACAAGAGTTGGTGGTTTGAAGTGGGATGTTGGCAGCAGAGAGAAGTGAACAGATTCTAGATGCATCCTGGATCAAGAGCCAATAGGACTTGCTGACATGTTGAATGTGGTGGGAGAAGGAAAGGGAGGAATCAAGACACACTTTTAAATATGAGACTTGAGCAGTTGAATGAATGGTACTGAAATATACCAACACGCCAAAGACTGGGGTGGAGGGTGGAGGTGAGAAGTCACTTTGGACATGTTACAGTTTTCAATACCTATTAAAGCTCTCCAAAAAGATTCAAAATGGCAGTTAAGTATACAAATTTGGAACTCAGAGGACAGGTGCATGCTGGATTTATAATTTTAAAAACCATTTATATATTAATGGTGTATAAAACCTGGGGATTTCATGCTGTTACCTTGGGAAGAAAAAAATTAAGTGGAGAAGAACGGAAAGCCCACAGCTGAGCCCTGGAGTCCTCCAAAGTTGACTTGCTGGCTGTGTAGTCTGAGTCACAGGAGGGGTTGAATGAGTCAACCACGGAGCTTGCAAGTATTCAGTGTATGCTGCTGAGACCTATAGTCATATGCTAGAAAAGATGGATTAATTCCAAACCAGGAGTTAAAAATCTCACCATCCACAGTTAAGAGAGGAGTCCTTAGATACACATAGCTAATACAAGAATTAACTAAAGATATGGAAAGATGAGAGAATATGGTAGTGGGTTAAAACCAGATGGGAGTCAGGGGCGCCTGGGTGGCTCAGTGGTTGAGCGTCTGCCTTCAGCTCAGGTCGTGATCCTGGGATCCTGGGATAGAGTCCCACATCAGGCTCCCTGCAGGGAGCCTGCTTCTCCCTATGCTTTTATCTCTGCCTCTCTCTCTCTCTCTCTGTCTCTCATGAATAAATAAATAAAATATTTAAAATAAATAAATAAGATGGGGTTCAAGAGGGGAAGGTTTCAGAGGAGGTGGCCCAAGATCTAAAAGCTAAAGTAGAGGCAAGGCCCTGAGGAGGGGAAAGACCACATAAGTGTCTGAAATCACCTGGGGGAGAGCTTGCCTCAGGGTCAGGACACTAGATCTAGAAGCTCCCTTTACTTTCATCTGTATAATAGGTCTATCAACTTCCCCTAGTCATCAAAAAAGGAAAATTCTGCCAAAACAAACAAGAGAAAGATCCACGTGGCCATGTAGGAGAAGTAAAAGAACAAAGAGCCTACAAGTTGGGGTGATGAAAAATTCTCTACGTGGCTCGGTACCAGAAATCTTTTTGCCAGGAGGAGAGATGGAAAATCCTAACATGTGAATAAAACCTCAAGATATCCCTGGCAACTGCCCCACCCTCACCCCCACTTCATCCTAGGTGCTCTGGCTTTTGGTGTACATAACCTCAACCATGGGCAAGAAGGGAAGGGAAAACCTTTCTTTAACTCTACAATAACCTGATGTGCACAGGAATAGATTTTTAGCAGCACTCTCAGGGCTAGGGGGTTTAAAATGGAGCGGAAAGTTATTAAAAACCCAGGTGAGTCACCTGGGGGAATTAAATTTAAAAAAATGAATGGCCTGCCAAAGGCTCTTTATAGATTTGAGACTGCAAATGGCACATTGCTGGCTGATTCTTAGCCATAATGAAAACCCAAGAAGGGATCCTTCTGTCCTCCTGGGGAGTTGGGAGGAAACTAATGAGGAAGAGTAGGAGGAAAGGCTTCCACGCTACCAGTTGACAAGGCTCTTCTCCCCCTGGGGAAGCTCCCCAAGCGTGGGCAGCCGGTCAGACTATGGGGGAGGAAAAAGCAGTCTGGGCAGAGGAAAGCTCAACCCCTTTCCTTGGCTGTGGTGCTGAGGTTGCTCAGAGACAAGATTCCTGACATCCGTGATCCCTAAAGAGTGCGACCAAACAGTCCTGGAGAGCAGAAGCTACACGGTTTCTGTCCAAGATGCAGGGGTTCTAGGATGTTAACAGCTTTGTCCCGAGATCAGGAAACACCAACATCCCCAGATCAGACAGATCCAGGACTTCAGTGCGACATGTGGAGGGTTACTGCATCTGCTTCCAGTGAGGAGGCTTCCCTAAATATCCTCAACTTGATTTGTTCTCTGAGAAAATCACACACACACACACACACACACACTCATGCACACTTACACACTTGTCAGAAATGTTAGTTGTGAATATCTTCAAAGAGGCCCCCAGGAGGGGGTCTCGGGATTTGGGTAGAATGACTAGCCATCCAGCTGAGCCAGCTTGAGCTGACATTCTGTTTGGGAGCAGGAGCATGGACCAAATTGTTTGCTGAGTCTGTCCTAGCAAAGAAGTCATTATAGCCATGACCCTCAAGGGAAAGCAGGTTCTGAAGAGGCCGCCCTCCTCTATTCTCACCTAAACTTCCCGCCACCTTGCTTCCGGAGTTGAAAATTCATCCTTAAAAACCTGCTGCTTTCCAGGCAATTCCCTTCTGCAAAACTCCGTTAAACACATAAGCTACAACTGTGTGCAAACAACCCAGTTCTCTCCACAGCCACATTATTACTTTTCCAGCAGCCACTTCTAAGGCAGGCAGTTTTGATCTGAAATGTTTGTCAAGCAACTTAATATCCAGCCTTGTGCATACAGTACTTCTGAAAGATATTTGCAACTGGAAATTGTTTGTCTAGAATTCAAGGGAATAGAAATGGACTTTTGCTGTGATTGAATTCATTAGAAGTACATTCTCTGATTTTTTTTTTTTAATTTCCTATAACTCTCGACTTTCAAAAGTTATTTCCTTGAGCTGCTCCATCCTGGAGTGGCTGGAGCTTTTTTTTTCTCATTGTTTTTTTTAACCAAAGTGATATCTTTCTGTGAAATAAATTGAGCAAAAAGATACAGAGCTATTGACAAATGAAAGTGCTTTGTTCAACAAGCTTCTTACTGACTGCAGTAGCGTTTCCTAGGATTGATGTCGGGGATCTGAATCTTGTAGGACTGGGGGGACCCTGGCCCTGAGGCTGTTGATCAGGACTTCTCCCTCCCCAGGAATCTTTTAGCAGATATTTTTGTGTTCCAGACCCAGAACTCACAGTCACCCCAGCACTGCCCATTGATCAACACATAAGCTCAGTGACTAGCTCAAGAACATGTTCTTATTTTTTTTAATCCTTCTGATGAAAGACTTCACAGTCAATACAAATAAAAATGGGAAAAGCAAAAACTCACCAGAGAGAAGAGAGCCACATTCAGCCCTAAGTGTTCATATCTCGCAGCAAGCAAATAAGCCAAGTTGGTAAAGAGACTGGATAACCAGGCAGCACAAATCACTGATATTGTCTTCCTTGTGCTATGAAAGTGAGAAAAATGTGTCTTCATTGTTTCTAAATGAAAGAAATGGGTTATTGTTCAATAAGCTTTGCTGTAACTTTCTTCTCATTAGATTTGTCCCATCTTGGTAAACCCTTGGAAGGCTCAGCAGCCCCCAGAGCTCTCACGGCCGCCAGCTCACTATTTCTCAGTAGCTAGTTAGGCGGCGGGTGGATTGCACACACACTTCCTTCCCTCGTCTCCTTCATCCCTGGAGCTCTTCCTTGCTCACTTTCAGCCCCTGCAAGAAGAGGAGCTGGTGCCCGGACAGGAAGTGAGACCCAAGACTGTTAGCGGTAGGAGGAGGAGGAAGATGGCAAGCCAAGCTGAATGAGTTTGCCAGTGAGAATTGGATCCCAGGAACCTGTGCTCTTCCTGGTTAACCAGGTCCCACTGCACTTCACGTTTTCTCCTTATCTATGAAACAGACAATCCAAGAGACAGTTGGTTCTGAACCAAGCATGCAAATAGGAATCTCCTGAGCAACTCTTCCAAACCAGAAACTTCCAGATCATACCCTCAGGGATTCTGATTCAGTAATAACAACAGTAGAGACAATAGGGGTTTACACTTACATAGCAGTAAGTAGAGGCTATTCTAAATTCATGCAAATTACCTCATGTAATCTTCAATAACAACCCTAGGTAGTAGGCTCTGTTATAATCCCATTTTGCAGATGAAGGAGTGGATGCATGTAGAATTTAAGGAATCTTCCCAGGGTCACACAGCCGGTTAGTGTTGGAGGTGGGCCTCCAACCCATGTATGTTCCCAAACTCTACTGCTAGGGCTTGATCACTAAACTATCTCCTGAAATACACATCTGCCTAAGAACCACCATCCTAAAATGTATTTTAAATAGTCCCATAGTAGAATTTTTCCATCGAAGCTGGCAGCCCAACATGGCAGGACACACGAGTGGCACAAGTAGAATGCATCCACTGCGTTGTCCCACAAACGCCGATTGCAGACTGGATTGGCTTTGTTCAGATTTTCTTGTCAATGCACAGCAATTGCTTTGTCAGAAACAGCAATGAGGTTCACTGCAGATAGGGGCAGGGGAGTTTACAACAATTCAACAAAATTTAAGCAGCTATCAGTTGTTTTATAAGCCTTGCCAGTTAACATGGAGGATACAGGCTGCATAAAATATGGTCTCCGCTCATAGTGAAGGGAACAGAGACACATGCTCAGATCTTCATGATATTACAAATGATATGTTGAAGGTTATGGAAACCTAGAGTAAGATCTTAGCTGAATCTGCCTGCAGGGCAGGGGATGGCAGCTTTCCAGCTGGCCACTGAGGGATGAGCTCCAGCACCTGTGGGTGAAGCCGGGAAGGCATTCCTTCCTAAGAAGAGAGTATTCATGTCTAGGAAGCAGTTTCGTGTGGCTGCAGCTAAGGGTAGAAAGGGATGCAGTTCCACAAGGTATCACGGAACCGACCTTTCAGGGACCTGAAACAGGTTTCCAAGACAGCCCACAACTCAGAGAACAACAGCAGGCATCTCCAAGAGGTAAGTGGTATTGGGGCTGTAGAAAGGGCACAGCAGAACTTCCAGAGGAGAATAGCACTGATACAGAAATGACCCCAAGAGGATGAGGCCTGAGTTCCCTCATGCCTTCCAGCATCCCAGTCCCAGCAGAACACCTGCTGATTTCCCTCCCTGAGATGGCTGCAGCCCAGTGATATTTAGAGTACCTGGTCGGGACAGAGAAGGGGGTGCGAGGAGCAGCTCATCTCAGTGCTGAGAAGCCAAGTCCACCCCATGAGATGTCTCCGTTCTTCACACTCCTACAGGCCTCCTCTTTTACTCATTTCCTGCCCGGCACCTCAAACAAGGGCAGGCTCTGTGTGATCCTCTCTGGACCTCACCCGCTGTGTGTCATGGGTGCTGGGGACAATGATAATAATGTTGGTGAGATTAGAACTAGCCCCAGCAAAAGTACACGACCTCTCCGTGATCCTCAGATTGGTAACGGGGGCAGGGGGGGAAGGTACATTACAGATATTCCCACTCAACTTGCTCTAAACAGCTCTAGTATTAATGGAAATTTTAATGAAAAACTAAGCCTTGATTAGGTTGCCATGCAGAATTCCCACATAAGCAGAGTCTGGTTAATTTCCCTTGTGCCAGGGGCATGGGCTCAAATGCACACGCACACACACACACAAATCTCTCAGCAAATTCCCTCCAATCTCCAGGCCAATGACCCTCATGTTTTCTTCTGCTGGCCTACTCCTAGAGTTTTATACAGGGTCGTGGGGCCTCCCCCATGCTTTAATTGGAGCAGGCTCAGAGGCTAGGAATTGCCAGAGAGCTCCAAAGGGAGTGTCCAAGTTCTCTCGGCCTCCTCCAGCTGCTCAGATGGAATCCGCCAACTGGCTACAGGGAGCAGTGTGTTTCAGAAATGGAAATGCAAGAGGCTAGGTGCTGTGTCCCCTCCTAAGCTGGGCAGCCCGGTGCTCCCCACTCCCTTGGGACCCAGCTAATTGAGTAGCTTCAAAAAAAATAAAAAGAAAAGAAAGGAAAACCAACACACACACAAAGGCATGCACTCCCCTGAGATGTTTTAATTATGACAAGCAACTCTGTCTATCCCTTGTAGTAGAAACCGGCACCCCCCTAGGGAGAACCAGGAGTTGTAGGAGAAAAGCAGTCAATGGCTTCATCTTGTTAAAGCCAGCAGATATGGAAACCTCCCTCCTACCACCACACCCTCCCGTCTCTGGGTCCTCAACCATCTCGCAGGTGGACTCTCACTGGCACTCTTCCAGACGCTTCTTCCTGAGCCAAGCCTGAGCGGCGCCCCGACACCTGCACGTTGAAGCATCTCTGCTGAGAGGTCAGTGAAGGGAGAGCAGATCCCCGGCTCCTGCTCTGAGTAGAAATAAATGAGCAATTAGAGAGACGAAACAAAGAAAGAAGCAAGAAGGAACCAGAAAAAAGTCAACCGCTACACTCTAGACAGCTGAAGAACCCGAGTGAAGCGGAGGGTTTCCTCCTCCCTGGCCCTTATGGTGCCTCCTGTCAAGTCACACATAATTAATTAATTTCTAATGTCACCTTTCTCCAAGGGGCCTGCCCCATTTTCTGATTTCTTTGATGGTCAAGAAGTCACGGGCCCTGTCCCATTTTCTGGTTTCTTTGATGGTCAAGAAGTCACTCACAGCTGATACGATAATGGGCTCTTGGTCAGAGCCGTGCGTTTTTGGTCTGAGGAGTCCCCAGTGCTCCTGTCCACCAGCTGCCTGGCTCCTCTGTGACCGGCATGGAAACACTTCAGTCACTACGAGGCGGCAAC
This sequence comes from Canis lupus baileyi, assembly GCF_048164855.1. Classification (NCBI taxonomy): domain Eukaryota; kingdom Metazoa; phylum Chordata; class Mammalia; order Carnivora; family Canidae; genus Canis; species Canis lupus. The sequence goes on along the minus strand of NC_132840.1, from coordinate 81,295,478 downwards.
TCTTTCCAGGGGGTGAGGTGAACACAGCTTTCACCTTGCAGACCCTGGTTGCAAAAATCTCTTCAGGGAAATCAACCTTCTTTCTCTCCTCTCAATAGGCTTTTGGCTCTCTCTCTGTTGCTCTCTTTCCCTCTTCTCTTCCCACCCGCACCTCTGTCCCCCCACTGCCATTTATTTCCTGGCATCCTGTAAAGATGAAGAGCGCTATTTCAAAGGCTGGGTTTGATCCTCAGCTTTGTGAAGTGAGCCGGGGCCTCCCAGTTCACTCCTGTCACAGTAGAGCCTCTTGCCTCAGACTTTCTCACCTGCTTGCACATAGAATCTTCTAGGTACTTTTTAAAATTACCTGCATTCGGGGCCCACCTCAGACCAATTAAATCAGAATCTTGGGAGGTAGAGCCTGGATATTTGTATTTTTTATGCTCCTCTAGGTGATCCTGTGTAGCTAGTGGTGAAAACCACTATGTCTAGTCCCATACCCACAGCTATCGACAGACACCTGCCCCCAGAACCCTCCCTGGTAATCTTCCCAACTCACATCCTCTGGTTCCAATAGGGAGCGGGGCGAGGGGGTGACCTAGAAGAAATCAAGTCAGCAGAGCCCCAGGCTCCCAAGAGACCTACTGAAAAGACCCTATGGGACCAGAGTAACCCCAGACATAGGCTTTCTGACCCTCCTGAGTAATGTATCCCCTCTTTCAATTACCTGTCAGCCCAGGTGATTCATCTCTCATTATTTAGGACAGAACACAGAATTGTAAAAGTTGTAGGGGACTTCTCTCCTTCTTCTTGCAAAAAGCAGCTCATGAGCCTGTCTGACAATAGTATCTGTTCTCTTTGTGATAAACAGCATACAACCAAACAATACTTATCAGAAACCCACAGGAGGCATGACCTACTGCTAGTTGCTATTTATTCTAAGAGACAGCGTCTTTGCCATTTGGGAGTTTATGTCATAAGAAAAATGACACCATCCAAAACACAGTTACCCAGAAGGCAGTTACAACTTTGTGCTGTCTTTTCTCTTTTTTCTTTTTTTTCTTAGTATGTTTTGGTTTTGAGATCTGTTTGGGGTATTTCACCAAGATATTAAGTGACAGAAGAGTGTGTTTATGGCACATAAACATTGGTGGTTTCTTCAGAGTCTGGGTTTCTACAGAAGCTTAATCCTTCCAAGCCTTTTGTCGGGTCTTAGATGCTCTCCCCACGGGCCCCTATCTCATCCTTGCTATGCAAAAGTCAAAGCAAAAACAGAGTCGTTTGCCAAATTCCCATCCCCTGTAGCTTCCTGGATGGTGTTAATACACAGCCCGGGGAAAACCATATTGCATCTTCTATTGGTTCTTGGAATGGCTTCATCCTTTACTAACCAAGCCTCATCTTTCTCAGAGTCACTGCATGTTCTAGCTGTGGGACAGTTTTATGGTTTACTGCCTTGGCAATCAATGTAACATGCTGAACAAGATTGCTTTCCTCTGGCCTGGTAATGGTCAGCTCATCCTTAAAAGTTTGTTCCTCCTTCGATGAGCAACAACCTGACATATCCAAATGTTTACTTGGCACTCTCGAGGAACTCTTATCATCCAGGCAATGGGTTCCCTTCTTGGAAACAGTCCAAGACACACAGTCAGTTCTCAATTAGCCATGCTAATGAAGATGAGCAATGGTGCAGATAATCCAAAATAGCAGATTATCTGGAAATCACTTTTATTGGCTTTGGAATAAATGTAGTGATGCAGTGCATGTAAGTGTGTATGCATTAGTGTGTGTCCCAGCAGTGTCACATTTTCTGTGGACTGTCTGTTTTATGTGTATCGGAGTTTGCATTCTTGAGGTAGCATCATTGGAAAGTGTAGTAAACATCCCAGCTGCATCATGAATAACAGAGGGAAACTAACATGGAGTTAAAAATGGTATCTACAGAGGCAATGAAAATAGCCATGGGCCTCTGTTTCAGTAGTTTTGTGGTGGACACTGCAAGGCTTATCCCTTCCCATCAGGGGCCCCATTTTGCCCTGCATGCCCCCTGTGGGGTGACTAGTGCCCACTATGTGCCCCAGATCCTGGCAGGGCTATCTGGAGGAACTCCAAGCCATAATCTCTCTACAGGCTGCAGAGTTGCCCCTGCTTGTTGGCACACTAAATTTGTATTGCCCCCCTATAACACCGGAATGCCACCTGGTGCTCCTGCAGAGTAAATACCTGACAACTTCCAACCTTTCTTGGAAGTTTATGGCAAGCTCTTGATGGTGGACTTGAAAGGAGACGCTTGGTGGAAAATGGTTCTCAAACTTTATTGAACATATAAGGAGCTTGTTTTAGTTGCAAATACGTGGACCCTACTCACTGAAATTCTAGTTCAGATGTCTGGGGTAGACCCTCTAATTTGTACTGTTGTCAAGTGTGCCACCCTGTCAGAGATATTCTTTGAGAACTCTGTTTAGAGAACCATTCTGACTGCTGCTGATCTGATGTTGGGCAGTAGCTTGAGCGTAGATGAATTGGCCTTCTCAAGATCTTTTCCTCCACCAACTACTGTGCTTTGGTTAAAGTCTAATTTATGATGAACCTGTAGGGACTATAAATATGGGTGTGGGACAGTCCTCACCAGGTGGGCTGGGCAAAGTGTACAGACACTTGGGCCAGAATACAGTCTTCCCAGCCTGTGTCCAGAAAAGCATGGCCAACCCATAAGTCACAGAGCTTTCTTAGATGATATAATAATAATAATAATAATAATAATAATAATAGCTACTGTTTGTTGAACACTTACTAGGTGGCCAGCATTATTGTAAGCGTTCCACATGAATTTTCTGATTGAATTCTCTTAATCCTATGAGGTGTTGTTCTCATTTTGGGAGGCCCTGTGGAGAAGCTATCTCAGTCTTTGTAGAGCCAATTTTAAAATAAGAGAAAAAAAATAAACAAACCCAGCATGTTTGAAATTCTTGAAGAAAAGACAGCATGTAAATCAACTAATTATTATTAACATTCATGACTATATCCTTGCAGGCAAAAGGAAAAAAGTATGATTTTCTGTAGTGTTCAAAGAGGTGGTTCAGACCAGAGCAATTAGTTAGCTAATTGACCAGTTGGAAGGTTTTCAGTGATCCTCTTGATTTTTGCCCACTGGCCTATTCTCCTTGTGAGATATAAGGGTAGGTCAAATCCAGCAGCTGTGACCAACTGCCTAAAATGGGGTTGCTACTCCAGACAATTTCCCACACCCCAAAGATCAGAGTGGATAAAGTCATAGTAAGTCCAGTTGTTTATGTGATCATCAACTTTCAAAAATAAGCAGTAAGATCCATGGTCACATAAAGTAGGGTCACATCTACCGTACTCCTGGTAGATTAACCAAATATTATCAGGCTTCAGGCAGAATCAAGCAGAGTCTAAGTGAAGGAGAAGCAAGTGGAATAAAGCCTAGAGGCAACAAGAAGAGAAAGCTGTTGATAGTGAAGCCCTAAAGACAAAGAAAAGATCTTAACGAGATGCAAATCCCATTCAGGAAAGCTCTCCAACTCAGTAATTAAAGTACATCCAGGAATGTAGGTCTGGCGGGGTATAAGGGATCAATAGGTTAAATACTTTATGTTGTTTAATCAGATACTTAGCACAGATCAAATATTACCTTATTGAGGTTATTAGGCTAAATGAGGGCACTGTGATGGTGAGCATTCATTACAGAGATGCCAATGGATCATGAAAATAGCAAGGTACAATCCTGAGTCACCTCTAGCCCCAAGATGAGGAACAAGGAGGCCAGAAAGCCTGCACAGGACTAAAGTGGCATCTGTGCTCTTCCTGAGGAGTAACTTGGGAAGTTGGGGGTGATAAGTTTTCCCAGGGAACTAAGGTACCAAGTCTTGAAATGGATAAAAATAATGTTCTCCTTGAAGCTGGGTGTACCTAGTGTTGTGCAAAAGTGAAGCAGGTAGCCGCGTTATTCAGGACCATGGAAAGTACCCTTGTTCTTGTTCCTCCTTATTCTGTTTATTTGTATCATAACAAACATGACTGTGTTGGGGGATTGAAGCCTCAACTCTTAAACATACTTTCCTGAGAAGGGGCCCCATGGCAAAAGAAGCCCACTAGACTTCTCCTGAACTGGGAGAGCTGTGACTGAGCCACAGAGGGACCGGTAACCCTTCGGCTTTGGCAATGCCCATCTTCTTTGCTAAATGCGTGGATATGAAGGGGAGACCTTTGTGGATTGATCGTTAATTATGCTCTGCCGATGTTGTTGGCCTTGATCCAGTCAGACTATTTCCTTGTCTTTTCCAATAGGTAGATGTAAAGCCAGATTGGAACTTTGCTGAAAATCAAGAGGGAACAAAAAAGGAAAAAAGCAATAAATTTACAAAAGTATCACTAAAACAGGTGGCTGCATCAACAGAGAGTCGCACAAGCTCCACCTGACCCCAGGCGCACAAACCCCAGCTGACCCTCACTCCTCTCCAGAGCCCACTCAAGGTCCTCTCTGGGGTGGAAACAGATTGTCCCTGTATTATTGTCCCATTCTCTTATTCCATCTCATCCCCAGCCCATCTGCAGGCCCTGAGTTTCCACAATTCCTGGTCCCCACTCTGGTTGGGAAAGGGAAAAAGATTCTGCTCTTTCTCTTCCAAAATGTACATCCTTGGGCATCAGTTCCACCAGCAATTACCCGGCAAATCTGTCTCCTGCCCCACCTGGAGGTTGGTTTTTTGTTGTTGTTGTTGTTGTTGTTGTTGTTGTTGTTGTTGTTGTTTTTAAGATTTTATTTATTTATTCATGAGAGACACAGAGAGAGAAGCAGAGACACAGGCAGAGGGAGAAAGAGACTCCCTGTGAGGAGCCTGATGTGGGACTCAATCCCAGATCCTGGGACCATGCCCTGAGCCAAAGACAGATGCTCAACCACTGAGCCACCCAGGCGTCCCTGCACCTGGAGGCTTCTGATCCATTTCTCTATGTGTTGCTGTGCTTGCTTTGCTAAAACATTCTAACTAGCTGGGTGTTAGGCAGAGCTCTACTTTTTTTTTTGGAAATAATCCACCAGTAAATTTAATAATATTCCAGTTTTCTGACTGGGCCCCTCAGAGCCTTAGGGTTCCCAAAAGGTCCAAACTGCCTCTACAGACAATCAGTGGGGAGGCTGAGTAGACAATGCCCAGGACCTAACCACTGCCTGCCACCCACTGGCTTAGACTTCACTTGTGCCAATGTGAAATGTTGAAATTCCATGTAAAATATCATCTGAAAAATAATGCACTACTTAAGATAAAAAGGTTTGAGGTCATTATTCAAGTTTTTCTAGAGGTTTCAATGATAGTATCTTTTATTCTATTTCCTTCCCCAAACATAGTAAAACAGCAATGATACAATGATAATTGTTGAAGGCTTCTTGTATGCTAACAGTTTTCAATACATTGTCTTATTGAAATCTTTTTTTGCAAAGGAAGATACTTTATTCTACAAATGAAGATGCACAGAGACTGTGGTTAAGAAACTAGCCCAAGATCTCACAGGTCTGAATGACAGAAGCCACAGGCGTCTTTCCGACCTCAGAGTCCAGACAGCATAGTCTTGCCTGACCCCACTCACATTCAGACACCGCTCCTATGAGAGTGGAACCTACTATGTTCCCACTCCAGAGACATCTCCAGTTCTTGACTTCTTGGCAGAGCATAAATAATGGACAGTTCCCCAGTCCAGGGAACCCACCTCTCCAGGTCAGATTCTCATTTCCACTCACTCTGGAGAGTTCTAATTAGCTTCTGACATTTCCTCTCACCCCTTCCTTGGCCCCACCCCTCCTCAAGGGCCACCGTGTTTTATTATGGAGATACTCTAGTCACCAACAGTATCAGGAACAAAAAGAATAAGAGAAAGTTAATTTTGTCCTCAAAATCCACACAAGGGCTAATGTTTGTTGCTGCCGCTGCTATTGTTCTGGGTGGGTGGGATTCCTACCATGTTATTGCCACACAGAGACCCGAGCCCAGACAAGCCTAAGAAGACCAGGCCACCGGGACTCTCCCCCTCATTCTGCAGCCCACTGACGCGTCTAGAACAGCCTTCATGGAACTCTCCAGAGTAGACCAGCACACCCTGCACCCGAGACCACAATAGTGCTGTGAAAATTGCAAAGCCACTCTCTTCTCAGAGTGGCTTCTAGTCCCCAGAGTGATAACACAGTAGCTTCTTTCCCTGGGTAGGAAATGAAACAACTTGATAGGAGGAGGGAAAGCGTTTGAGTTGACAAGTGAAGTGATTTTTTAACCTTCCAAATTCAGTTGTTTGTGGGGGGAGTGCAAGGGTGAAGGAGAAAAGAGGCAGGCGTGAAGGCTTCAGCAAGTCAGACTTTTCAGGGGAACAAAGAAGGCATTTGTCAGAGCAGAGAGCTGTGTAAACCCACCGAGAATTCAGACAGTTAGCACCTTGGCGGGCCCCTGCCTTTGCAAGCTGTGACCTAATTTTGAGAGATGCTGCTCTTATTGTTTTCCAGATAAAAGCAAGCAACAGCAAAAGCTCTCCCGGATGAGGCTTTGACATCAGGAAAAATTATCCTGACTCTAGTGACTAATCCCCCCTTAGCCCTCCTCCTGCACCCCAATCTGACACCCTTCTATCCCTCTCGCGTTTCCCAAATCTTTGGCAGAATTGTTGCCAGATCCCCAGCCATCAACACCAAGAGAAGGACAGATGTTCACCATCACCACCTGTCCACTGTGGGTGGGACCCATGTTTAGCATAGTCTTTGCCAGTGGGTGAGCTGGGAATGTCTCGCAGGGCCTTCTCCCATCCCAATTAAAATCCAGCCATTTAGCTGCCATTTTCAAAAGGCCAGGAAAGAACAAAGGGTTACCTCTGGGGTAAAAGAATAGCCTTCTGCAAATCCCTGTCCTTTTACATAATAGGTCAGCGATAATATGTAGGGAGAGGAGGCAAAAACTTCAGAAAAGCAAATCCTTAAGACACTCAACATGTGAAATAAAATCAGAAGCAGTGTGGAAGGCAGAGGGAGGAGAGATTCTACTGAAGTTCAAGAGTCAAGAGTCTGTGCTTCTAAGGGGCTCTGACCTCCCACGACATCAGGCTCTGTGGCTGTCCAGTTGGAGGGACATGGTCCAAGCGAAACAACCCCTCCAGACAGAAGTGGAAGGGGAAGTGGGGGCCATCAGGTGCTTAAGTGGGCCAAGAGAAGGGCATCCCTCCAAAACAGTGGAGCCTCCTAGATTATACAAGCTCCTCTTCATCTCCAAGTTACCATAGATAGTCTCTTCTCAGTGGAAATTCCTTCCTCAGAGTTCTCCCCAGAAAGACTAATCTAATCCTCTGCCCATCTTTAACATTTTAGAGGCAGATGTGCAGAGGTTGGAAAAAAAGGACATGTCACTCCCTTAAAATTCCTTTCAGGTTACATATTCTGGATTCATCAACCTGAGATTGATTCTTCCTCCTAGCTCTGAGGTAGTAAAAAATCTTGGATGCTCAGGAGAAAATATCCTTTTGCAGCGTTTAGAGAAACAGTGTCCCTGGTAGAGAAGGTACCCCACCCCCGACCCCTGCCAGGTGACCTAACCACAAGCCTAATGAAACTGAATGCAGAGATGTGAAGACACACAAAGAGATTTTCAGAGGAGAAGTGAATGGTTCAGGCCCCCTGGGAACCAGAGGCCCACAGTAGGAAGACTCAAGACCATTAAACACTAGAATGGAGGGTTGTGGCCTCACTGTGACGGAGGTTGAGATATGTGCTGGGCTTTGGGCCTGGTGGGACAGGTGATAAAGACACAGGGCCCTTACCCTGAAGGCAGTCCCCCTATGGGGAGACATTGTGGGATCTCCCCCTGGGTCCCCATAGGGGCATTTACAAGATATCTTTTCAACCCTCCTTTTCAGTATGACTGAATAAGGCTAGAGTGGAACAAAGGTGTCATTTCCATTTGATAGCACAGGAGATGACAGAAATGTCAAAGGCCTCCCTGCCTCTGACTACTTCCATCTCCAGGGCTCATCATGCACCCCCTCTTCGAGTCAGCGAACATGCAAGGTCGGGCCCTGGTCTCATCACGTCTCGCCCAACTTCTCCCACTCGTCAGATGGGCTCCGCTCATTGCCCTGGCCGGCAACGTGGTACCCTGCATGCTGCGGGGACAGAGCTGGGCCCCAGTTTCCAGTGATCTTGCAAAGAACTCCAGTGTGGCACCTGGAGATGCCTCTGTGTCAAATGCCTGCTCCTGGGGTGGTTTTCTCTGAGATCCAGAGGCGGCAGCACATTTTGCATCCACCAGAACAGTTTACTCTCCATTGCCTTGCTTGGATTTCATGGCCGCCCCTGTGAGGTGTCATTATCTCCATCTTCTAGGAAGAAAACAAGGCATCAGAGAGCAACTTCCCTCGCAGTCAAACACCTTCTCACTGATTGAGCCCAGGAGCCTCCCCTGGAGTACCCCTCCTGCCACCCTGTCCCTGCCCACCCTTCCCTGAGCACCTCACATCCCACTTCCTCTAGGCAGTCTTCCTGGACCAGGTCCCAGGACTGGCTCCTCCATTTGACCACAGAGAGCTCAGCGCATTATTATTATTCACTCAGCTGCCCGATTTCACTCACTCTCTTGTTTACTTACCTTCTCAGGTGTGCACATATATTCTTTCCAAGAAAATTATAAACAAGGTGTCTGGCATGAGCTTTATTATACCTTTATCCCCTCCCCCAACAAAACCCAATTAAGAATGTAGGAGACATTTAACAAATGCCGCTGCTGGATGCATGAATGAATGACTTTTTTAATCAAATATAAATTAAACTGGCGCCTCATCCAAAGCGGAACTTCTTTTTGCGTTAACCCCTGTAGAGCTTTTGCTCATGGCAGGAGGACACCCGTGAGGTAGCTGGTCCTTACGTTGCTGTTGCAAAGAAGAACCCCTAGGGGAGGAAAATCTAGAGGCCTCTGACCTGGTGGGCTGCCCATGGAGTGAAAATCTAATATTTCGGTTTTTGAGAAATGTCACTTTTGAGAAAATTAAGATTTCAAAAAAGAGTAACTCTTCAAAGTTCCACATTTGGAGAAGTGATAACAGAGGCAGTCATATTGAGGTTATAGGAAGAACCTTAGTGTTTGGGACAAATAGAGGAGGCTGTATTGCCTAATACTATGTGCAGGGCTGCAGAGTCAGACATCCCCAGAGCTCCAGCCCCACTGTGTCCTGATCGAATGGATGGCTTTGAGCGAGTTACATGACCTCTTGTCCACACTCCCTTGACTTGTGAAGTAGAGGCAATGAGAGCATCCACATCATAGGGCCGGCGGGGGAATGAAAGGATACACTGAGTGTAAAGTGCCTAACACTGAGCCTGACTTTACATCGTGCCCAAGGTGTGATAGTGATTGTGACTACTGCCATAGACTCCCTGAGCAGTCGTGATCCAGGCCCCCTCTCCTGCCTTGGTTCCTCCTCATGCCCTAAGGAAAGGAGTTTACTTCCCATCAACCCCGAGAGACTCTAGCCCAGGCTCATTGACCAGAGGGTGTCAATTCCACATAAGGAACCAAAAGTCATCAAAAATACTGAGGCCCGATCTGAAGAAGTCCATCCTTCCATTCTGAGGAACTGAAATCCCAATTTGCCTGTGATCCCCAGGAGCTTAGGTTCTTTTATAGGAATTCTCCGGACAGATCAGACACCATGCATGCCTGTCTTCCTCCTGACCCAGAGCTAATATGGCCTTGCTCTTAGAACAAGGTCGACTTTCCCTTTCCGCTTCTTTCTTCCCATGGCACAATGACTTCCTCCACCTTCTTTGAAATATCTGAATTCAAAAATGTTAATTAGGGACTTCCCATGACTTTATGGAGGTGTCATGATTAGACCTATTATTACCACCCCAAATGGGGAAATTGAACATCTACTGCTTTATGAACCCTTTATCACAATTAATGCTGCCTCCAAAGCTTCCCATTTATTGGGTTCTCTGGTATAATCATTCCTTATATGTGTTTCAAGACCTTGTACAAGTACAAATAATTTAAACTAATTAGCTTATTATAAAAAAGGAATGAAAACAAATGGCACATGAATGAATTGTGAAGTTTCATATGGAATTAATATCTCCCTAATACCCACAAATTTGGTAAATTCATTATGCATCTATAATCAAACCTGATGAATCCCCTAGGTAATTCAGAAGTAATTATGCATGAACTGCTGCCACTTATTTTAAAGTGCTACCAAAATAAGAGATTTATCCTCAAGATCCAGTTAGGCTCCAGGATAACTAGCACTAACCGGACATGTCCTGTCAGAATCAGCTATTAGAAATTACACTGTCTTTGCATTCCCCTGATACTTCCCCTGAAATCTATAGAAAGCAGCACGAGCCTAAAAAACATTCCCTGCTTGAAACATGGAGTTGACTTTTCCCTAGGATTTGTTTGTGAGATTTGGGGGAAGGACAGAGAGGGATCCCCAGTTGGAATAGCTGGCAAAATCCAAGGAAACCTTGCCCATCGTACACAGTCACCAAGTTCTCAAGAGCCATCCTTGGTCTAGTAGAAGGGTCCTGTAGCCAGGGGGTATTTGCATGGATTCCAGCTCTTTTCCAATAGTAGTCAAATCAGGACCATGATTTTCACAAGCTCATTCAACCAGACCAAGTGAAATTTTCTACCCTCTGAGCTACCATAGCTTTTTATTTCTAGCTCTCTTAAAATATAACTCACAATTTATTTTCAGATATAGCTCCTATTTGATCAGATGTTTCTCTTTTTTTAAGGTTTTATTTATTTATTCATGGGAGACACAGAGAGAGAGGCAGAGACACAGGCAGAGGGAGAAGCAGGCTCCATGCAGGGAGCCCAATGCAGAACTCGATCCCAGGACCCCAGAATCATGTCCTGACCCAAAGACAGACGCCCAACCACTGAGCCACCCAGCTGCCCCAGATCAGATGTCTCTCGAAGACTATGACAGTGCTATTTATTATGTTTATTTATTATACATATGTATGTATCTGTATATAAGAAATATTTATTAAATACATCAGTAAATAAAGCAAACAGGTATCTAAGTCTTCATGGAGTTGACATTCTAGTTGGGGAGACTAAAAGATAGCAAATAGGTAGATAAATAATATATCAGATGGGAATAAGCACTGTCAGAGAAAAATAAAGCAGGTAAAGTGATATGGAAACAGGGATGCAGTGGAGGAGTGGGGTGTTATTTTTAAATAAGGTAGTCAGTTCCTGAGAAGCTGACAACTGAGCAATGTGCTGAGGAAGTGAGGAATTGAACCACGTGGATAACTAAAGGCAGAACGAACGTCTCAGAACAAACGTCTCAGACAGAGGGAAGGGCAAGTGCAAAGGCCCTGAGGCAAGAGCATGCCTGGTATGTTTGAGGAACAACAAAGAGGTCAGAGTGATTGGAGCAGAGGCCACAAAAGGAATAGTAGGGCATGAAGTTAAGAAGGGAACAAGGAGGCAAGACCATGTAAGGTGCTATAAATCATGAAAAGGGTTTTGGCTTTTACCCTGAACTGAGAAACCTCTGGATGCTTTTGAACAGAGAAACAACACCATTGGACTTCAGTTTTGTTTTGTGGGGTTTTTTTTTTAATATTTCATTTATTTATTCATGAAAGAGACAGAGACACAGGCAGAGGGAGAAGCAGGCTACCCGTGGGGAGCCCGATACAAGACTCAATCCCAGGACCCCAGGATCATGCCCTGAGCTGACAGCAGACGCTCAACCACTGAGCCACCCAGGTGCCCCTGGACTTCAGTTTTAAAGCATCACTCAGACTACTTTTTTGGGAAGAGAGTATTGGGAGGCATGGGTAGAACCAGGAAGACCAGGTAGGTAGGAGGCTCTGGCAATAATTTAGATGCAGGATCGTCATAACTTGGCCTAGTACGTAGTAGCAATGGGGTGTTGGGGGTGGGGGGGTGAGAAGATCAGATTCTGAGTTTACTTTGAAGAAAGAGCCAACAGGATTTGCTGACAGATTACATATTTTCTGTAAACTTTTCAGCTCCCAGAAGAGCCCCTTAAGCCTAGAAGGTGCCTGATAAATGTTTGCTGAATGAATGGAGTAAACATGTGCATAAATGAAGTATTCATATACGTTGGGCCTCACTTAGAGGGGCTGGGGTTGAATTTGATTAGAGGAAAAAAGCATACCTCATACAACTGAGTCTTTCTCCCGGGGCTGAGTTTCCTTACCTAGTAGAAACTCATTAAATATTTGTTGAATAAGTGAATAAATGAGTTAATTAAAATAGGTGTGCAAGACCCGGGACTTTGTTCTGACTTGCAACTGAAACCCCAGCAGATAGGCCCTGGGTCTGGGGGATTTTCTTTTTCCATAGCCCTCGGCAGAGTTTCAGGGTAAGTCTGGGCTCCATAATTATGGCGAAATGGTGCCGAGGCTGAGATCCCCATTGGACTTGCGCAGAAAAGTGTCTAAAATGATCATCTGGCCTCCTGTTTGTCAGTGGTGGGAAGATGAGAAATACTTTCTAAGTGCTTAAATGTCATCATCATTACTAAATTGCTGTAGGAATAAAAATTCAGTTTATACTATTGAGGATCATTAAACCCTCTTCTGAATCTGATGCCAAAATTGAAATAATTGGCTCGTCGATGGTACAACATGGAATATAACTACATTGGCTGGTGGGAAAAGTGTTTCAACATGAAGAATGGAACAGGAACTTGGGTAGGTAGATTGGTTTTGTTGGCAGGGTGTTGCTGTGTTGCAATCACAATTGACAGCACAGATCATGATTAAAAATACTTGGAGCACAAATTTAGAGTTACAGGAAAATAAATGGATTTTGCAATTAAGCAAGAGTTTTAAGTCCATTGGATTTTTCAAGGCATGGCTAAATTCTGTTTGGAGAGGTCAACTGCAGATCACACATCCTGATACTGGGCACAGGGAAGGTCCTAAACAAGAATAAAATAAATAAAGGAAATAATAGATGGACTACAGTCCAAGAACAAAGATGTGTTTTAAATGAAAATCATTACTCACAGATGCTGGAGCACAAACCCAGATGGATTCAGTGCTGACTCTAAGGTACGAGAGAGACCCACTGGGCGATCATATCGCTAACCTGCAGATGCTAATGCTGACCTGGGGAGGTGGGGGTGGGGGGGCAGGTTAATTAGCTGCCGGTTGTAAAGCATTATTGCTTTGCTGAGTATTATTATTTTAATAAAAGAGGCTCATGAAAATGTCTCTGGTGGTAACTCATGAGGAATCATTTTGAGGACAAGAGTACTCGTACATCATTCTGAGTGCCGCCTATGTATTTGAGTATCAACAAAAAATTTACTGTTTAAACATAAATCTCTGGAAGAAGTTGAAGTTAATTAAAAAGGTTTAACAGCATATGCATTAGTATTAGTCCTGGCCCTCTTTAGCATGGAAGGAAGGAAAGGAAATAAAACAAGGTATGTGAGGAAGCAGTCAATGTAGGCATTTAATTAAATGTGGTCCAAAGCATAGGCAAAGATACCACCTTATCTGCCATTCAGTCCAAGGAGAGAGAATGGGAGGCAGGGAATGTTCCCTGAAGAGCTATTCGTGTTTTTAATTAACAAAGGCTCTGAGAGTCCTTCCTATATTCTTTTCTTTAGAAACCCAGAATTTCACCTTGTGCCATGATGCTTTCTGTTCGGGTGTGAGAGGCCCTTGGCTGAGCACTGCAGCCCAGTTTAAGTGCATTGCCTCTGAGTCATGCCCAACAGTTACTCATTGATTGGCTCCTCCATGACACGAATATTGGTAGAGCTCTCACTCTGTAGGATGCGTGGAGCCCTGGAGACTGAAGGGGTTGCCCACCTGGTGGTCTCTGTCCTGCAATGACTGACAGTAGAGCAAGAAGGACCAGCTCACCAACTAGCCGCGCCAAGTGGCAAATACTTGGAGACGGATACGTATTCAGGATCTGAAGATCATAGATGAGGATGTTCAGGGTCCATGTTAAAACGAAATACTTCAGTCAGCCCAAGTGCATGACCACAGGAAGACCCACCTGGGGATAGTTTTTTCATTGTTGACTTCTTACAACATCAGCATGCCTGCCTCCATCTTCCAGTCCCACTGTCTTTACTCTTCCTTCCTCTGTAACTCCCAGCCTACACCTCTCCTATACCAGTTTCAGAATATGCCTTGTTCATTCCACTTCAGTTCATTGGTTCTGTCTCCTACTGTTAGGAGTGCTCCTCTCCCTTCACTTCCTATCCCTCCCCTAAGGTTCACCGGAAGTCAGCCTCTTCCATGAGGTGTAACTTGACTCTCCTGGGCTGGAACCTGCCTTGTGAGATTTGGAATGTTTGCTGTTTATCAAGTGGCTGGTCAAAGGCACCAGACTCGAGCTACGTGTGGCCAGTACTGCACATTGTAGCACTTAACATAGTTAATGTTTTTATAGCTTACTGATTATTACTTGTTGCATAGATATCCTTCAACTTCAGGCTTTAACTCTTCGAAGCATTTAGTAGGAAACCAAAAACTTCATCCTAGATATTGTTTTCCCCAGCATCAGTTCAGTTTAAGATTTATGCCTCAGTAATTCCATCCATTGTACCATCTCTCCATCCTTCTCACCTTAGCCCTCCCCTCACTTTTGCCTCATTACCTTCGCCTTCCGCAACTGCCAATCTTCCCAAACTCCTGACTCCTTCAATTTCAAGCCTTCTTCACTGCAGTGACCTCTGTCTCTACCCCTTCTGCATCCTGAAACAAACAACTCAGAGCTACTAAACATTCAGATTTTTAATTGTCAAAATCACCCTCTATCCTCACCTATTTTCTCACTCCCTCTTGACCTGCTATCTGGTTTTTCCTTGGCCTTCGTACTTCCCTCCCTTGCTTTCTTCAGTCTAAGCCCTGTGACCACACATTTTACCTGGACTGTTGTGAACACTCTGGAATCCCTCATCTTTTTGTCCTACCTACTTGGCTTTCCAGTCTCCTATTCTCAGGATCCTCTGGATCCACTTCAAGTCCAGCATGTTAGTCCCATAAACTAAGCATTATTTTAGTGACTTCTCACCCATACCCTTCCCTCACATTGCCAGTCATCACCTCTGAAATGGCTCCACATTCTTATCTCCATTTGTAGACTACGGCCCGGCCTTCAAGCACTTGAGAGAGAGAAAGAGAGAGAGAGAGAAAGAAATCCAGCTACATATTGAATATCTGTACATGGATTTCCTTTTTTTTCTTAAAGATTTTATTTATTTATTCATGAGAGACACACACACACACAGAGAGAGAGAGAGAGAGAGAGAGAGAGGCAGAGACACAGGCATAGGGAGAAGCAGGCTCCACACAGGGAGCCCGACATGGGACTTGATCCTGTGTCTCCAGGATCACGCCCTGGGCTGAAGGTGGCGCTAAACTGCTGAGCCACCCAGGCTGCCCTGTACATGGGTTTTCTACAAGATTCCTAACTCACCATCTAGAGCATAGCTTATCTTCATCCAAAAACTAGTTTTCTTGTTCTATGATCTATAGTTGGCCTCATGGTCTTCTAATTTATCTCTCCCTAAATACTCAGGGTCAGTTTTGATTCTATCTCTCCTTCACTACATCCCATTGGTCACCTTCTATTGACTCCGTTTCCCTTCCCTTCATTTTTACTATCACCAGTTTTGTCAAGATCCTCATTTAAGCTCACTGAGATTGTTGTTACCTCCAAACTCATTTCCCTGTCTCCAATTAATCTCTATTACAATCCTACTCTTTAATTGCCACACTGAACTTCCTGAAAAATGGCCATTCCGTTCACTAATGATACACTGTTGCCTGAGGATCAAGCATATACTCTAGCATAGCAATCAAGGCTCACCCCAGTATAGCCTCAACCCATATCTCAGTCTTATTTCCCACTACTTGCCTCTCCTGGAGGTGTGACCTACTCTTTCCTGCTTCAATGCTCATGCTGTTCCCTCTGTCTGAGATAGCTTTCTTCTACACTTATCCGGATTTTCTTCATCCTTCAAGGCTATCTCAAATTTTGTCCCTCTCAACTGTGGACCTCTCTGTTGTTTCCCTAACATTTCTGTATTTATAATTCATTTTTTCAATGAATATTTACTAAATATCTACTATGTATAAAGAAATTTAGTATCTATTTTTTTATTTAATCCTCACATTAGCCCTATAACATAGGTATCATGAATATTCTTGTTATATAAGTAAAAAAATTAAAGTTAAGTGAGTTTAAATTTCCTACCCAATATCATGGAGTTAGTAAGTGGCAGAGCCAGTTTGCAAGCCTAATTCCTGTGCTCTTGACATCAGCCCAGAGCTACCCCTCTTTTTGTACAATTTGCCTTGCCTTGGATGGAAAGAAAAGAGGGAAGGAGGGAAGGAAGGAAGGAGGAAGGGAGAGAGGGATACCCAAATGCCTTTTTTTTTTACTCCTCTAGAGTATAGGGTCTTTGAACTCAAAATCATACTTAATTAGTTCACCTTTGAATTCTTCACTTAGAGCCTGACATAGAGGAGATGTTTGATACCTAATAAATGATGCATGTACTGTTCAGAATTTTTCACATACAAAATCATAAACCTGGAAGGAACATAAAGACACTCTGTCATTCATCCACTGCCTCAGAAACACTGTAACTATGCTGCTTTCTGATCCCATCTACTGCCTTCTGTGTCATTACTCCCTAAAACTCCAATATGTCCATAACCACTTTTCCTTTCAGGTGCTCTTGACTTTTCTGAGGTTTCTTGTTTGCTTCTGGCCTATTCCCAAGTCAGACCTCTTCTTTTTAGACTGAGAGTTTGCTTGGAAAAGACAGAGAAGAGGAAGAGAATAGAAAGAGGAGGACAAAGTTCACATTCTGTGAGTTTAGCTCAAGCTGGGCCACATGGTGGGTGATCTCCTCTCACAGAGAGACAATTTCATCCTCTCCCTGTTCCCTGTTGGAGTCCTAAAGCAAACTCAGTGTTGTCTCCCATGAATGCTTTGCCTGGATGGGCATAGCCACAGTATCTACAGGGAGACTTGGCACAAATAGAGCTTCTTGCTGGTCTCAGAAGAGGGAACAGTGAGAACTAATCACCAACCCCAGGGAGATCGGCCAGGGAGGATTTTGAAGTTGGTACTAGAAAGCAAGAAAGTATATGTCAAAATCTGTTCCTTGACATGCTAACAAGATTGTTGGCACTGCCTCTGCTCCCATGGGCTATGGAGATCTTCCCTTTCCAGAAAGACCTTTGACTGTCCATGAACGGCCCAACAGTTGCCTGCTGAGACCAGGGCTCTATATGAAGCATCTAAGGACATCTGCATATTTCACAGGGAGACTCCTCCCCCCTGAATACCTGTCTTTTGTATAATGGAGAGAGGGCCCTTTCAGGGCTGCCACTTAGAATTGCAGAACTGACATGTTAGCCCTAAAAAAGAGTGGAAGCTGAGGATATGCACATCCAAGCAAGACAACTGGAGGGGAGAAGTTCAGTAGGCATTGTATGTTCTATATAGAATTGGACTAACTCAGAGTCCTAAAATATCCTGTAAATTAATATTTAAATGGCATCTACCATTTAAATATGGTGAACATTCTGGATATTGGAGGAGGGAGAGAAGGAAGGAGGGAAGAAAGAAGTCAAAAATGACAGAAAGAGACTTTTGTTATAAGTTAAGGAAATGAAGCTAGCTGCTAGGATGAGGTGATTCATCACATAGTCTCAATCTCCCCTTAAGAAGCCTTTGTTGAGTACAGTCTTGGTGAGATATATCCCACTGCCTGGGACTTTCTTTGCCTGCAATCTAGATGGGAATAGCAATTTCCTACTTTCCAACTGTTACTACTATCAAAAGTGTCCTTTTACCTCAGATTTTTGTGACCAAAACCTGTAAAACTCCACATGAGACCCTGAACTCTGATCTGATAAGAATGACAGAGAATAACTTTGTGACCACTAAGAGGCTCCTCTGAGGCAAGATCTGGAGTAAATATGTCCTGCTCAACCCAGAACCATGAAGAGACTACAGCAATCATCTGGACAAGAATGATGGTGGCTTGGACCAGGTGGTAGTAGAGGAAGTGGTGAGAGGTAGTTCGTCTATGTATGTATTTGACAGATTGGGAATGGGTATGAAAGAAAAGAGTTGAGGATCATCCCAAGTTTTCTGGCCTAAGTAACTAGAAGGATAAAACCACCATCTAAAAGGTGAGGAGGAAAACTGTAAGAGGAGCAGGTCTGTGGGAAAAGGTCAGTTTTCTTTGGGGCATGTCAAATTTGAGATGCCCACAGAGGTATCCAAGTGGAGATGAGGAGTAGGCAATTGGAGATATGAGTCAAGTTAAGGGGAGCGGTCCAGGCTGTGGATGTAAATATGAGGGACATCAGAGCAGAGTTGATGTTTAAAGCCATAGGATTGAGTAAAGGCCAAGAGAAGAGATATAAGGACAGAGCCCTGAGGACTGTGCTGTCAAGGGGAGGAGGAAAAGCTAGCAAGGAAAAGAGTTCTGTGACTTAGGAAAAATGACCAGAATAGGGAACTCAGAAGTATTTTTTCATACTTGCCTCTCTCAAGGGCTACTCCTCGTGTAGTGAGGCATAGTCCTAAATAAGAATGTCCCCGTGGTGCACACTGAGCTTCAGGAAGAGCCTATGTGAAATAGCACCATGAGAGGGTGTACCTTTAAGACCAAATTGCATGGTTCAGACCAAGGGCTATAGGTGTATTTATCTGACTGCTGGACCTTCTTAGCCATACTTTTCAGGTGCAGACAGCCCAGGAGGAAAAGCTGACTTAATTCAGAGGCCAAATTCTTCCCTCAGATCTATGCATGTAATGTATGCAGGGAGCAGATTGGAATGCTTTTGATGTTGCTAATCTGAACTGACAGCCTGTTTGCTAGTTCCAGATGAGGATGACTCTCAATGTGTGTGTGTGTGTGTGTGTGTGTGTGTGTGTGTGTGTGTGTTTGCAATGTTCAGTTAGTCTTGAAAGCCTTCTTTCCCACACCAAAGTGGGACCCTAGGGCCGCCACCTCTCCACTGTCCATGTCTATTCCTCAGGGTGGCCCAAGCCAATCTCCATTCTCCAAATGATAGGTCCCCTCACAGGGACCACTCCGCAGCTGAAGGGAAGTTATGGCCTCAGAAAAATCACAGAGCTTCTATGCCTTATTTTTTTAGTACAGTGCAGGGGAAAATAAAACAGTAATGGCTTGGGAAGGTGGGAGATTAATTGTCTTCTCTGGGCACGTTCATTTCATATTCATTGTCACAGTACTGATCGTAATGAACTTACTTAGTATTCATGCAGATGTCACATCAAGTTCCTCCATAGATGTTTTACTGTAATTTAGCATAAGTTAATGGATATCTATATTAAAGTGTTCCCAATTAAGCAAGCGGCCTTTCTATTCTACAGGCCAGATTGGATTGGATGGCCATGAAGTGTAAGCAAACTAAGCCTTCTCAGATCCCAGCCTCAGAGGTCAAACCTGAAATGAGTTTAGCTCCTTCTTGTGTCTATTTCACAAGAATCCTAGTGGCTCAAAAATAACTTTGTAATTGACTGATCCAGACAGATGAGTTGGAAAGTGGGTGATTGATGGGCCCAATATATTTGAACAAAATCAACACCACAGAGAATACTAATTGCACCAGGCAGGCCAGCTAGCACAGCGGACATGAGAATAGAGTCAGGATTAGCTGATCACATCTCCAGCTTGCAGAACCCTGAGACTTGCCAGCAAGTGTCCTGGGATGCAATTGGTGGTTGTTTAGCATCTGCCTTCTGAACTCTCCTGGATTAGAAGCTACAACGTTGGAAATGGTTTATTGAGCTCAGTGGAGGTTACTTTTCAAGGCTTAAGGGATTGGGCTCCATTTTTTAAAAAAATACAAACAACTTTTAAATTAGGTTTGGTCAAGCAAAGGAATTATTTTTTCCTTCATGCTTACCCAGAAGTGGAAAAAGAAAAGGACCAAAAAATTCAAACAGAAATACAAATAGCTATCTAGACTTTCATTGGAGATAGAACTGATTCAGTCAATACATAAGGTTTCTTTTTTTTTAAATGTTATCAAAAGGTCAGAGCCAGTGGCCTTTGAAGGCAAATCTCATCTGACAGAGGTGGCCCTCCAGAGCTTTAGTCTCCAGATCCATTAGCACTGAAGTGTTGCATTTGACTGGGCTTTGGGATGATTGGGGGCTGGCCAAGTCATAAAGAAACTGCAGATTTGAACAACACAGCCTAGGACTGAGAGACACCAGCAGGACAAATGGAGATTCTTCTTATATTACTTTAGAGTCTTAATTCAACCAACAACATCAAAAAATCATTAAACTGCATTGTCCTGGGCCCTGGCGATACAGTAGTGAGCAAAACAGAGCTTATATATTCTAGGAAAGGAGATGGGTAACAAATCAATATCCAAACACTATGCCTTCTATCACTGGGGCAGTGGGAGACTAGATGATGCTTCAGGCACCACCCGGCTTGCTTTTGCACAGTGCCCCCCACACACACACCTTTAGCCTTCTCCTCGAGGTTCCTACCCTGAGTGAATTTCAAGCCCTCAGCCTGGACTTCCACTCACCACGGCTGAAGGCAAAATGGCTTCGCCTCATTTGAGTGCCTCCACTTTTTGCTAACATTGCCCTATATCCATACAGCAATTATTTGTCTTGTGTAGACACTGTGAGCCCACTATAGAGTACAGAACAGCTCTCAGAGTCTTAAGCTTAGTTGAAAAGGAGGGTTGGTGAAACATGAAGCGTTTCTGGGTCTCCTGAGGAGATTGACTTTAGTTGCAGCCAGAGGACAGACAAGTTTTTCCAACAACAAGAGGTGATGGAATAAAAGAGGAAAGTGGTGAAACTTTGGATTCTTTGAGAGTAAGCAAGATGTTTCTATTCCAATGTCTCTGGCATGTTTTAGGAAAATCCTGTCAAGGGGAAGTGATATTACCTCAATGTTCTGGGTTCTGTGATTCTGAGGAGTCAATGTTGCATTCCAAAGTAAAGTCAGTAATAATTCCTGTTGTGATCTCCCCATTCCCACTACATTATAATTCTCCCCACACACTGGAGAAGGTATAGGCATTATCAAGATTCTGGACCTTACTGATCCTGGGACCACACACGTGCTAGTGAATGGGGACTCTGCCAAGCTAAATTTTCTTCATTCCTCAATTTTATTTCAAGTGTCCCCTTCCTGAGAGAAGCTATCCCTCTCTGCCCGCTAACTCAGATGTCTCTCCTCATGCTCCCAGTGCACTCATAACATGTGTCGCACTGTGCAGTGATCATCGATTTACTTGTCAGTCTTCCCAGCTACCATCTGTGTGTCCCCAAAGCCCAGTGCTAAGCTTGGCACATTGTAGACACTCTGTAAATATTTATTGAATACATGGAAGGGTGGATGGGTGGATGGATGGATGGATGGATGGATGGATGGACAGATGTTGGAACTACTGATTATTAGCTTTTGCTAAGGAGAATCTTTCTCTGCATTTTTATCCTTTTTTTAGTGGCCAATATTCAGAGGCATCCAGCCTTAGGGAGAGAAATAGGTCCCCATTCTCCAAGGAGGGTTTTATTAACCTAGACACGAGTAAGCCATATTTTTTTTATCAGGATTTAGACATGATTCATTTTTTCCTTTCTTCTAGCACTAAGAATTGAAATAAATCCATAGGTGGAATTTGCAAGAGGACAAACTAACTAAGTGTTCCTGCTGGGTTCTGGGCAAACATGTAGGCAGAGGCTTGGGTAAGAGGTTAGAGAAGAGACGGGAGGAGGCTGACAGAAACTGACCCATTGTGCTAAGCAGGAAACATGGCATCTGCAGTGGGAACATGAGGCCAAAGGCCAGAGGAGGGTAAGACAGTCTTAGCAAAGGCATTTGGAGCATGCAAAAGAGAGGAGGAGAGGGTGGTTCAACATGATTCACTAATGTTGCTACTGCTAATTACTGAAATTTCCCAGTTACTCTGAAATCAGCCCATATGGAAATCAACACAGCACATCCATGAGGAAGCTCTGTTTTCCACTCCTAAAAATAGGTCCAGCTAAAAATCCTACTTTAGGCTGGATCTAGGTTTTCCAGAGTATAATGAGGAGATGAGAGTGATGCTGTAAAGGATGAAAAGTAGGTCATGAGTCATCTTAGAGGAAAGGCAAGCTCCCCACCTTGCCCTTTACCCCTCCCTTAAGCAGGCTTCTGGACAGGAGGAATAAGAAGAAAAGAGAGGTATTGAGGAGGGGAATGAGGAGGAGAAAGGTAGTATTTACCTACCTACCTTCCTAGATTCTTTCATGTTTCTCTTTTATCCTTCAGTAATGTAATGAGAAGAGTGTACATGTGGTGTACATTACTCTCAGTGTCCTGATGAGGATACAGACTCAATGACATTGAGCAACTTGCCTAAGGTCATCCAATAAATGGTTAAGCCATGATTTAAATCCAATCCCAGGTTATCTGGATTCCCACTATGGTATTATCCCCATACTCCCCCACTCTTGGGAGGCACAGAGAGACCAGCGATTAGGCCAAGACCATAACCAGCAGCAAAAAAGGGATCCTAGGCAGGTATTAAGACCAAGAGAACACTGATAAGAGAGTACTGGTAGGGGAGCACTGGTAAGGGGTATCGAAGCACAGTGGACAGAAATTCTGGGTCCAAGAGGACAACACAGAAGACAAGAAGCCAATATAAGAACCAGAAGGCAATGAGATCCAGGAGGCAGGATGAGGTGCAGACGCTCAGCATTCTGCAACGTGAGCCCAATATTAAGGCAGAGCTTTCACATATCCCATGACTTCATACAATTTCTTTATTAGGGCCAATTCCAAGGTCTGGGCAGCACTGAGCCCTCAAAAGAACAAGTGCAGTAAACAAGAAAGAAGAAGACAACCCATTTATAGGACACATAGGTGCTACTTATTCTCACTTTAATCTTCCAACTCTGAAATGGGTATTTTTTCCATATTAGGCAAAGATAATTAGCTCAAAAATAACAATAATGGTCCACATTTATTGAGTACTCAGTAATGCCATGCCCCATGTATACCTGTACATCCCTGTCATAACTCCATGAATATATAAAGATAGTGCTATTCCCATTTTTACAAATGAGAAAACTGGAATTTGGAGTTTTATGTGATTTTCCCAAGGTCATAAAAATAATAAGTAGCAGAGCTGTGATTCCCTGTCTGCCACATGACAGGAGCTGGCTTTTGAGAGCAGACTTTGACTCAGACATATTCAAGTGTTACAGGAGACCCATCACTTCCTACAATGATTCCTCTCACTACCTGCAGGCTTGCTGGCCCCTCCTGTGAGTTAAAAATATACAAGTTATTCCCCAGAATTCTTTATTGTTTTCAAATTCTTTATTGTACTTATTGGAGATGAGAAACAAAGGAGGACATCTAAAAGGAGAAGTCAGGACCTTGCTTTCACACCTCATGCCTGGCCACACTGCTCTTTACAGGGTATTTTGTGCACTCATTGGCTCTTCAGACTCTCACAACAACCTCCTGCAGTGGGTAGAGCAGGTATATCCATCCACATTTTACAGATGAGGAAGCTCAAGCCCCAAGAGATTTCACAGCCTGACCAAATATCCAGCTGGTGTCAAAGCCATGTCTTAAAACCTAGATCTATCTGACTCCTCACATAGAATCTCTGTTGTCTCTACCATCTGGCAGGGGTGTCCATCCCTGGGGATACACAATGGCCAGCTTGGAAGGTATTTCAGCCTCTAGCTTTCTCTACCCCTTCCTAGTCTCTTCTTCTCCAACCACCTCCTGCACCAGGCCTTTGGTTACTGTTCAGCCCTCCAGCCTTACTCTTCTGTGGCACTTGAAGCCACCCAACACCCCATCCCTTTTTTAAAAAATATTGTATTTATTTATTTGAGAGAGAGAGAGTGAGAGAGTGCAAGTGGTGAAGAGGGGTGGAGGAAGAGGGAGAAGCAGACACTCCGTTGAGCAGAGAATCTGACACAGCTCAATTCCAGGACCCTGAGATTATGACCTGAGCCAAAGGCAGACACTTAACCAACTGAGTCACCAAGGTACCCTCCAATCTGTTTTTTTTTATTTTATTTTAAAATTTGTATTTATTTATTCATGAAAGACAGAGAGAGAGGCAGAGACACAGGCAGAGGGAGAAGCAGGCTCCACACAGGAAGCCTGATATGGGACTCGATTCCTGGACCTCAGAATCATGCCCGAGCCAAGGGCAGACACTCAACCACTGAGCCACCCAGGTGTCCCTCCTCAATCCCTTTTAATAAAGAAGATTCTCTGTTCCCTCTAACCCTAATGTAATCCTCAAATCCAACCTCTATAGGAGAAGGGAAGGAAAAAAACGGAGATAGTGATTTGCTCTGGACTAGAAGGGGATATGCCGCTTGTCTTTGAGATTTAGAACTTCTTTTAAGGTGAGGAAAAGTATTCTTTGTGCTCATTCTCAAACCTAGCATTATTTCTGATGTATTTCAGAACAAGTAGTCCAAAAGCTGGAACTGTCCCTACTTCCTAACTAAGTGTAGCAGCTATAGGGACTGCATGAAGGGCTGTGCTGGCTTTCTTCCCTGGATGCATAGACCCTCTCCTCTTTGCTCCTCAAAGAAAAATAAGCTCCTCTTGAAGACTAGAGAGGTAAGAGGCATAATAGGAAGAACACCATTCAAGGCCCACCATAACCAAGAGGGGCCAAACCTGTAGCCCAGTGCTGAGGGTAGTTTTTTTTTTTTTTTTTTTCTGAGAAATCTGTTTCCTGAACAAGGAGAAAGTGGTCACAGCTGGCTCAAAATATGATATGAGGAGGACTGAATGAGGGAGAACTTTGACCTGCCAACTTTGATTGGCAGGAGCTTTGATGCCTACCAGTTGTACCCAGGGCAAGGCTACCCAAAGATGCCTGTTTGGCATCTCTCCCCCGCCCCCCCCCAAAAAAAAAGAAAAAAGAAAGGCAAACCATAAACCCTTGGGATCCAAAGGTCAGGCCTCCTTTCCTACATGAAGCCACCCAGCCTTTGTCATTCAAGTGGTCCTTCCCCTCAACTCCACAGTTGTTGTACCCTACCCATTTTACTCACCCTCTGAGATGATCACCTGCTTCACCTTGGTTAGGTCACTCGGACATATGAGTGAGGGCAGATATTCACCTTGAGAGGCCATCAACTATACTATCGTGAAGAGCACAGGCTTTGGAGTGGAGGCCCCTGGCTCTGTCCCTGGCCAGCTGTTAAAAAGGGAGAAAAAAATGCACCTTCCTCATTTAATTATTGTGAAGACTAAATGGAAAAATTCATGTCAAGTGCTTATCACAGAGTCTGGTACAAAGTTCATGCTCAAGTGTTAGCTCTCACCACTCAGTGAGGGGAAGTAAGTCAGGTCCAATTCTGCTCTATCAGTACAAGCAACACACACATACAATCTGCACGCAAATTGACCTTCTACACTGGATCACTCCAGAAAAAGAGACTGTTTCCCCTTTGAACAGGAGCTTTGGAGGAAGCTCCAGTTCACTAAACCAGACCTCTGCAGAGCGGGAGAGAAAGGTTCTCCTGTGGTCAAGTTTCACTCACATGGAGTAGACTGTATTTCCTGACAAGGTGAGGATACAAGAAATGGTATCTTAACAAGGACCTTGCAGCATGAGCATGACTGAACCATGTGAAAGAAAATCTCTACGGGATACATGCATCCTTTCTGTCCTTTCTGCATCTACACTACAGATAAGTTGCCAGCACCCATCATCTGCCTAAATAAATATATTTGCTGGTACAAAAATATGTACTGATGGATGATTTAAAAAGAAGACAAAGTAGTGTTTAAATTGAAATTTAACAGCTAAGGAGTGATTTTTCAAAACAAAACATTTAGATCCCAGTGGCGCAGAGAAAGAAGGACCAATGAGGAGTCCTAAGTGTACTCCTCGCACCTACAGCTGATGCAGTTGAGGAGGCTGGGAGCTGTCCGAGGTTCTGACAACATCCCTGTGTAGCCTGAGTGTCCAGAGCTCCTGGGAGCAGAAATGAGGAACTCAGATGAGTAACATGTTTTTTCCAGAACTGGCCAGTGAGAGACCGAAACTAGCTTCAAAAGTATTGAAAATGGATACAAAATAAGAAAACACTGATAATCCCACCTTTTGGCAGATTGTATCGACCCTGTCACAACACCACACCCACTGCCTCTTTGCATTGGGTGTGTGTCCAGGTCAGCTCACACTTCTTGTGAACAGCTGAGCTGTAGTGCGCTGCCCCTGAGTGGACATACAGGGGACTTGGGAGAAATGAAAAGTGAGGAAGAAGTATGTCAGGAGGCCTCCCGCGATCTCCCATCAGTTTGACCAAGGGGCCTGGATAAGGTGCTCCACCGTGGCTCCCAGGACTCACTCACTACGTTACTTCCTCCACAGGCCCACTCTGTAGGCAGAACAGAAAAGAAGCAGCACAGGGAAAGGGGCTGGCAGCAGGGAGGGGGTGAGCAGGAAAGGATGCAGATAAGAAAGTAAACGCGCTGGGAGCCGGGAAATGGGAGGGTAGAGAAGGTAATCTGTGTTATTGCCAATGTGTCAGTCACAATTACTCACCAGCGAGAGAAGTAATAAAGTTACATTATTCACACATTATGTGCAACAAGCTATTCAATGCTGCCTTCCTCCCAGCCAAATATTGTGATAATTTTAGAGATCATAACTTAATTGAACAATGAATTAATAATCTCATGTGTGGACATTTTCCTTTAGTGTGTATGAATCAAAAAGCCTGAGGTTTTCTTCCCATTCTCTGGGCTACACAGCAGTCAGTCGCTGAAGCAAGACACACACAAATTTCTCACCTCCAGGGGAGACCCATAGGGGCAATTCTTTCTTTGTCAGGGATTTTCTTAGCCCACGATACAAGCCCAGGTGAGGGAAATCCAGGTAAAAATCTACAGGACATTTCTTGATATCAGTAGTTCTCTAAATGTGTGGTTCACCAACCAACAGCAGCACGTGGATACTTTTATAAATGCAGATTCTCAAGGCCACCTGGGTATCTCAGTCCCTTAAGCATCCAACTCTTGGTTTTGGTTCAGGTCATGATCTCAAGGTTGTGAGATCAAGCCCCAAACCGGGCTCCACACTGGGCACGAAGCCTGCTTAAGATTCTCTCTCTCTCCTTCTCCTTCTGCTCCTCCATCCCTCTCTCTCTCCCGCCCCTAAAAAGAAAGAAAGAATAAATGAAAGAAAAGAAATGCAGATTCTAGGGTTTCCAAGACCTCCTGAATCAAAAACTCTGGGGTGGGGCCCAGAAATCTGTGATAGCCTTCCAGGTAATTCTGATGCCTACTAGGATGTGAGAACCACTGCTTTATATAGTCTTGTTGGCCTGGAACCCAGGAAGAAAGGGTTTCTGGGAGTCTAGGAAGCCAATTCTTTCTCCAGATGGTTCAAAATCAGAATGTGATGAAGAAGAAATCAAGGCTCAGATCATAAAACTAGGAGTCAGTGATCCAGGTTTTCACCCAGGATCCTCCACTGGGGAAAAATTATATTACCTCACTGAGCCTGTTCATCTGCAAATAAGGATAATAATTCTTGCCTCTTTGTAAGACTGTTGTGGGGATAAAATGAGCTAATGGGTTTGAAAGTGCTGTGAAAACTACAAAGTGCTACACAAAAGTAAGGGATTGTTATTATGTCAATACAGGAAAAGCCTGTGACAGCGTGACATGTACTCCCTTCAGCTATGGATGCAAATCATCTCAGGACAAAGTGGCTCCACCTGCACCTGCCCCCCTCCACCTCTCTCTCAAGGCTTCTCTCCTCATCTCTCTCATCTCTCTTTGTGCACACACTAGTTACACCTGCTCTGAACAGAGCCTATGGCAATGTGGCTTAGGGAAGAAGGAGAGAGGGAATCTGCCCAGGACCCGTTTTACTTCTACACAGGAGCAATATCAAGTTGTCTACAAATAGAAACATCATGCTAGGGTTTGAGAGGACAAGTTCCAGTGTTGGACTACTGGCTTCAAACCCTGCCATCCAATCCTTGACAGATTTGTGGCCCTCAGCAAGCCACTCCTGACTCCCATTTCCTCCTGTGTAAAATGGCAGTAAGAAAAGAACATACTTGATACACACATGTGAGGATGCCATGAGATAATGTTTGCAAATTCAGGCACCTAGAGGTTGCTCGATGGCAAAAGAATAAATTAATAAGCAGATGAGTGAATACTGACCGAATGTACAGCCTGCTGAATGTAGGGTAAAATGAAGTAGCTACTGTGGCGTGGTGGATAGGAAGAAAGGTTCATTCTGTATTTGGTGTGGCAAGTGCTGGGCAGCATAGAAGCTCACATTTTTGGCAGGACACATCCAGGAGGAAGTGCCTCCTTCTCCCAGTTGGTCAGGGAACCCCCAGTTGGGTGAAGTGGAGTGGAAAGAGGTATGTTGAGGGATAAGCAGACCTACAGTACAGCCTATCACAGAGTCAAGCTAGGGACAGGCTCACCTTGTTGGGCCACTGTGGATGGTACCAAAACTTGAGTCCAGGACCTGTAGGGTTGAGGACACTAACCCAAACCACTGGCCAAAAAAGGTCAGTCAGGAGTCAAAGGTGAGCCCTTGACTGGAGCAGGGCATGCTTCTAAAAGGTCAAGGCCCTGGAATGAAGCAATCAGTCAGCTACACCAAGATCAGAAACCCTACACAGGGGCTGGCCAGAGCAAGGTAGGGAGGTAAACCATCACTGGATGAGAAGAATCTGGAAGCCTGGCTGAGAGGCTCTATCTCAGTAGAGTCTTTCATACCCTGAGATCAATGCCCTTATTCACTTCCCCACAAAATCCTTGAAATCAGTCTTCATAGTCGACAGGGAGCAAACAAAAGAAAAATGGAATGGAAAGGGGAGAGATTCCCACCAACTGTCAGAATACTTGCTTTAGTTCTTTGCTATATATGAGTAAGCCAGACCTCAAATTCTTGTCAAGTCACTCAACGGCAGTGGCCTTATCTATAAATAAGAATAGAACCATAACCTGCATAAAACATTCTGGGGAAGAATGAACCCCATTCCCACCCACCTCACCCTACACACACACACACACACACACACTCACACACACTCACACACATACACACAGGGCTTATGTCATACACTATAAAGACCTTTGGATAAGTTTGGGGACTATCACTGGGAAGCAAACTCACTAGCATTTTTCCAAACCCAATTCATCTATCTACTTGGAAATGGGTCCCTTTATCACCAAGACTTTGCATTCTGTTCCACATCAAAGCTGGCATCCCAGGAACAAGCTGAAGCCAACGGGATACCTCTAACCATGTGTCCAGTAAAAAAGAGGGGCCTGGAAGAGAAGAGATTTTTGTCAGGATCCTGGCAAAAAAACAGATGGCATATGTGAATTGGGTAATAAAGAGGGCGTTTAATAAAGGAAGTGTTTCCAAAGTTGTGCTTGGAGAGTACACAAGGAGTGACAGAGGACCCTGGGGCTAGGAAGAGAGGCAGCGCCTACCACCCCATGCCTATAAGGATGAGGGGGAGGGAGTGGTTAATAGAACCAGGGAAGGAGAGCATCTCTTAGGGTAACCACCTTAACAAGAAATTGTGAACGTCAGTCAAGAGACGGACAAGCCCCTGATCCCACAGAGAAAAATCCAGGGGAAGCAATAGTTCAGCCTCATTATCTTGCTTCCCTCCAATATCCTACCAAGGCCTCCATATTGGCCAGACCCAATCCAAAGACTCTGGCAAGGAATTGTACTGATGGAGTCCACATGGTTCGGATCCCCAGGGCACAGGGTAGAGTGAGTGAATCAGGAGAGCAAACAGAAGGTATTTGCAGCACAGCAGGCCCTCCACCCCAGAGAAAGCAATGCAATGCCTTTTTCTCACAGCTGCTTTTGCTCCCCACTCCATTTAGCCATTTGGAAAGAAAAGTGTCACGAGAGGCCCAAGAAACACCCCTTTGGCCCGGAAGTCCCTCAGCTGGTCCCCAGAGCTTCACCGCAGGAAACTCACGAGGCTGGCAGCTGCCACTTATTCATGAGCCGCTTGGATCCCCACTGTGCTTCCTGGGGTACAGACATCTGCTTGGCTGTGGGCAGCACAGTAAAATCCTGGTCTGCCCTCACACACGTGTGCATAGCCTCTGTCAAACCAAGCCTACACAATGGGCCCATGTTAAAGAAGAGCTCTAAATCCCCCAGAGAGCAACTTAGTCAAAGGAAATATGAGACACATTCCTTTTGCACAGGCCTGGTCCAGAAGCAAGAATTATGCACTATTAGGGTTTAGGGACAAAGGGAAGGAAAGGGGAAAACTAAAAGGACAGAAGAGTTTTAATTAAAATCTTTAGCTTGCATTTCATGGCCGGTCATTCCCAGCTCCATTCATTAGGATATGCCCTGTAAATGCTCATTATCAAAGATTTACGAATTGTATAGGTTGGGTGGCTCTGCTGGGTTGAGAAAATCTGCCTTCCTGCTATAACCAGACACTTTCACAACATCTTCAGTTGCTCAGACTTTACCCAAGATAGACCCTGTATAGGAGCAAAGAGTTGAGGCTGGCAGCAGGGAACTGGCACCAGATTATAAGCTAGACTCAGGGAATCTAAAGTCTAGGGTAAGATGGGATGCTCAGTATCACCCTTCCACTATACGGGAAGAGGATGGCAATCCAGTTTCTATCTTCTGGTAGAGACAGACAAAGAAGAAACAGATATACACTGCCCCAAGGGAGATATAGATTAGCCCTCAAAAGGAGTCCTATAGAAAGGTCAACAATAGATAAAATTGTTGAGAAAAATTGTGAGATCACCCACCATTGCTGTGAGAGCTGCAAGAATGAGATATACCTCTTTTCCTACTGCCTACTATATGCTGCCAGGGTACAGAGTCTAGACATGTGCTCAAAATCCAGCGTGGGGGGTTGCTAAGTATGTCCACAGTCATGGAAAGGTGGGCTATGTGCCCCCAAAGCCCAGGGTGGTGCTCCAGCAGCCAGAGGAAGGAGAGCATTTCCTTCTGAGATCTTCTCATGTTCCTTATCAGGGAGGCAGCGAGGGTGGATGAGGCCTGTGAGGAGGGAGAGAGTTTGGCAGGATTTAAGAGGGTTGTTACAATGAGTGATGAGATGATACAGGCAAGAGGCCCTGGAAAGACAGGCAAAGTATGTTCAGAGAAATGCCATAGAACTGATCTTGCCGGAGCAAAGAATGCTCCCCAATATCCCCAAATTAGAACCATGCTTTGGACTTGTAACTTCATAGTATTTAGGGGTTTTATCCTTCAGAATGTCTGTTTTCTCGTTAGAGCCACTCAGCAAGCCTGCAAGGTAAGTTGGGCTGCGATCATCCCCATTTTTCAAATGAAAAGACTGGGCTTTGTCTTGTCTATTCAGTCTGCTGTAACAGCTTACCATAGACCATGTGGCCGAAGCAACGGACATGGCTCTGGCAGCTGGAAGTCCAAGATTAGTGTACTAGCATGGTTGGATTCTCAGTGAGGACCCTCCCTTTTCCTGGTTATGGCTTCATGTGGTCTTTCCTTCATGCATGTAGAGAGAGATCTTGTTTCTTCCTCTTATAAGGGCTTTAATCCCAACATAGAGCTCCACCTCGTGACCTTATCTAAACCTACTCACTTCCCAAACATCTACCTCTAATACCACCACATTGAGGGTTAGAGCTTCAACATATGGAAGTAGGGGGACACCTAGCCCTGCTAGCTGGTAAGAGAGATAGACTGAGGATCCAGACCTCCCAATTCCTGGCCTACTATTCTATCTACATTGCCTCCCTCCTATCCTGTCATACACCAAGGAAAATAGAAACCCACGGCACTCTGAGTTGTAACTTCCACTGCACCCTGAGTTCTCTCTGAGCATCTGACATCCCTCTAAGCCTGCCAACACCTGCCCCCCCCCCACCAAAGAACATCCCTCACCCTCCACCCTGCTGCCCGTGCCATCTCCCTTCTCTCGAGCTAATGAGGCAGCAGGCCCCATGCAGGGTCCCAGTGACAGCTGCTAGGAGCATGTTTACTGAAACCAACCGCTGGACCTGACAAGACGTGTTAATTAGGAGATGATGTACCGTGGTAGGACACATCGGCCACATGGCAGCCGGATGGGCAGCGTCAGTCACCATGGAGCCAAGGAGGCTGCCATGACATTCCTAATTAAGGAGAAGCTTGTCTTCCTCACCAGGTGACAGCCTCAGCCTGGGTGAAGACAGTACCACTGGTTGTCCCAGCAAGGGACACCCCGAAGCCTGCCCAACAAGAAGATTTGGCTAGAGGGCTCCCTGTGGGAACAGAGATGAGCTAACCATGCTTCTACATGGCTTTCAAGGTCCTCTGCAACCTGGCCTCAACCTACTTCTCCCTCCCCACAGTCCCCAGTGATTCCAAGCATCATCCAACTGCCTTTCCCAAACAGGCCCATTCATACCTCAGTGAACCCACTCCGTTCCCTAGGCCTGAATTTTTTTTCTCTCCAACTCCTTCTCCTTATACTGAAATACATATATAAGTCTAAAGTTCAGTTCAAATGCTTCCTTTTTATAAAAGCTTTGTCTCATTCCTTTATACACACGTACACACACACACACACACACTCACACAACTTCTTTTGAGGGTGGGTTCAATATTTTGCTGTTCTTTAATTGTATTTACCAACAGGCTAGTATGCACCAGTATGGCAGTAACAGGGCCAGTTGTTACAATTCTGTGATATTTTTATACTGACTGGTAAAGAGTGACTATTCCAAGCCCCTTCACCCAACATGGTTCTACTGTTCCTAGACCTTCCCTGAAGACATCCCTTACTATCCAGGACCTAAAGAGCTATGCTTGCCAGAAGGACTTCTCTTTGGCCAATGCATATACCATGCCAGTGAATAAATATTTGAATATCAATTGTGCTCATCGGTCTGGTGTCTATCAAAGCAGGGTGTGCTGATTCCTCTGTTGGAATATCAGCCCCTGTTCCCCAAGGGGTCTTTGGTTGTACTTTAAGCTAAGGCCCATTGTTTACAAAGAACTTGGTGGTAAGAAGGCACACCCCTCAAACCCCCAAATGATGCTGAGTTGAGGCACTGCTTTTCTGCCTCTAGGTCTCAATCCTGTGTGGGTCCATCCTGGCCCCAGGACTATAGAAACGTGTGTTTCCCAGAGCCAACATATGCCCCCTAAACCGTACTGATAGTTATTGCCCCAACAGCTTTCTATTTGAATATACATTCTCCTATTCATTGAATAAGCACACAGAGTACACTAACTGTGTGCCAAGAAGTAGAACATAGAAATGAGAAAGCCTGGGTGGCTCAGTCAGTTAAGCATCTGCCTTTGGCTCAGGTCATGACCCCAGGGTACTGAGATTGAGCCCCGCTGAGCAGGGAGCCTGCTTCTCCATTTCTCTCTGCCTATAGCTCCCTCTGCTTGTACCTACTCTCTATCTGTGTCAAATAAATAATTAAAATCTTTAAAAAAGAAAAGAAAACCAATACAGTACAGCAGGAAGGCTGTTATAATGAAGATATGATAAAGGATGTGCAAGGTTCTGTGGGATCTCAGAGGAGCAGCTGCTCCTCACTACACAGAAGAGGCAGGGTGGTTCGCAGGGGCAGTATGGAACTGGCTCTTCTTAAGGATGAGTAGGAGT
This sequence comes from Canis lupus baileyi, assembly GCF_048164855.1. Classification (NCBI taxonomy): domain Eukaryota; kingdom Metazoa; phylum Chordata; class Mammalia; order Carnivora; family Canidae; genus Canis; species Canis lupus. The sequence goes on along the minus strand of NC_132840.1, from coordinate 81,261,801 downwards.
TTCCTCGGTAGCAGATGGGGGAAAGCCACTGAGGACGGAATTTCATATATAAAATATGCAGTGGTTAAAAGGGCATAGAATGGCGGGCAGTCTCCAGAGTGACCTGGAACAGGAGGAACAGGACATCACACTGAAGACAGGGTGATGTTGTGAGGATCATGCCAAGGAGTTTACCCTGTCAGCAGAGCGGGGCTGACGGAGGTCTTTAGGCCAGAAGTGACAAGATCAGATTTGTCTTGTAGCAAGATAATGTGAGTGGCAGTACGGAGACTGAATCGGAATGTTGGGAAAGATGGGGCAACCTGCAGAATTCAACTGAAGTGGGGTTTGACTGTAATTGATTTCTTACAATTATTAACCCTGAGGTTCTCACCGAGCTGTTTTAAAAGGAAATATTACTTGTTTCAGGCCATATATTCAAATAGTTTTCGGAGATTCTATCTAAAGGTGACTGGGAGTAGACCTGGATGCTAGCCCAGTCCATGACTGCCTCACTGTGTGACCTTGAGCAAGAAAATTAACCTCTCTGAATGCAGTCACCGGAATCACACACTAAAGTAGTCATTTGCTCACATCAAGCAGGGCACTGGGTGGGAGCTGTGATCCGACGGCCCGCTCCTGCAAGAGCAGAGGAGTTGCGCTTCATTATTATTGGGGACACATAGTGTTCCCAGTTGAAGGAGGGAGAGGAGATTCACCCTATCTTCTGCAGCGAGGTAGGGTCTGACTTCCCAGGGCCTGGCAAGCTTTTGAGCTAAGAGTGTAGGTTGCCCATGCTTTCTAATAATCAGTGACCTTGGTGATGAGTCACTAGGAAATGCTGTCAACAGTCACCTCTGCTTTGACCGCCACCACCCTGCCCCACCCCGGTGCCCACCCTCCTTACCTGGTAAGGTCTCGAAAGAGTGCAAGCCACCTCCCAAAGCCTGGGGTCAGCAGCCAAGGGCCCCTTATGGCAGCCCCGCCCTCACAGTTGGCCTCAAGTCAAGCATCTTGAGGTCGCCCCACATTACATCATGACAGGTGTTATTGATGCTTGGGAATTACTCAGCCCTTTGAAAAATCACAGCCACAATATTTGTCTCCATTAACATCCATGGCAGCACTTCAGTGAATCAATAGGATACTTAATGCTGAATTACACCACATGCCCAGGCAGCCTGCCTCTACGGAGCATAATCTGTCAGGTGAATAACATGAGAGAGTGTTCCAAGATCACTGTGAAGGCACCCGGACCGGGAAGGGGAGACCTGGATTTTTATACCAGCATAAGTATGCAACTGTTTACCTGCTATAAATGAACCACAAATTCTTGGGCTTTCCAATTATAATTGCCTTTTCAGCACCTGATGGTGCTTTCATCGTCGTTCTGGTGTGATTCATGCTTCGTGGTCTAAGACAGACCTGGGGTTTTGTTTTTCTCCTCGTGGAAATCAGACAAGAAGAAAAGAATAATCTGTTTAGTGAGAATAACAGATGATCCCAGCTGCACAAACTTATCACCATTCTCTGACCCTCCTATCTTTCATTCTGGCTTTTTCCCTTTGAGTGTCCTGGTCCTTCGTGCCTATTGATTTGACTCAAAATGCCATTTTCCTTGTTAGTAGCCTGACCTGTCCTCCAGGGATCTCAAAGCACTAAATCAACGTCCATCACCAGCAAGGATGGTCCTTCCTCCAACCAGGCCACAGGTGAAAAAGCAACCATTGCAGGTAAAGCAGAAACTAGCTCCTCCCTCCTCATGTGAGCTTCTGTCTCTTTGATTCTAACTAGTACAAACATTATTTACTGGATTCAAACAGCTTCTATTCAGAAGTTCTATTAACTTCTGCATGGGCTGAAATATCTACATGCCAGCTCTTCTGAATGGGGGTTGGGGGGGGTAGGGGGAGGCAAAATTGGTATTGCTGGATTCAACATAGGCCCAAATACATGGAGAAGGACTTTATTGGCTGGTTTGTTCATTTTCTTGAGGACCTAGGATTTCATCCTGTCTTTGCATTTAGTCAGTGACTTTCTCCTTACCTCCGTTGGCTGGTCTGTTGCTTTAAAACAGAAAGAGGAGATGCCTCACACACTGCCCAACCCTGACCCCAGGTACCCTCTCCTTCCTTGTTGGCCCATCTTCTGATGTGCTTTTTACCTTCCTTGTTGCTCTTGGCTCATTTCTCTTCCTTCTTCATCATTCAAGAATCACACAGATGCTTTTCTGATTATTCCAGTGGCTGCAAAAAATCTCATCAGCACATCAAGCAGTCAACATCAAAAAATACCAACATAGTCTCTTCCTTCAAAGACCTTGGAATTATAGTGAAGGAGCAACAAGCTGAGAAAAGCACATTGGAGGGGATGCCATGGAGATGCAGGAGAACTAAGAGCCCCCCTTCCCCTTGATCCATTTGTGCACAATCCAGACTGAGACCATTTGCTGCTCCCCAGGGGACTTGTCTCACACACCATTAAGGAGGGACGTGATTTCTAGTGAGGCAGACCGCGCATGTGTAGAGGCCCTTGGCTTCTCTTTTAAATGACATGGTGGTGTGCCTTTCATGGGTATGTTTAGGAGAGGAAGAAAGCTGTCCTGCTAGTCAGTTTGGGTTGTGTCGCTGTAGACAAATGACTGCCAATTTCTGTTATCTTGCCTCTACAATGGAACCAAAGGTTGTTGGGAAAATCAATGATATAATTGGCGGGTAATACTTTGTAAACTATAAAAGTGATATAAATGTAAAATTAAGAACCTGGACCCTTGAAATCCGATTGCCTGGGTTTGAATTCTGGATCCACCACTCCCTTAGTTGTATGAACTTGTACAAAATACTTAGCTTAGATATTTGGTGCCTCTGTTTTCTCCTTATAAAATGAGACCCGAATATCCTCTGCCTTATGAGACCCAGTGTAAGGATGAAAAAAGAAAGAATATAGATAAAATACTTAGAAAAATGTCTGGCCTGTAATTAACACTATAAAGAGTGTGGCTGTTGTGATTATATCCTGCTTTCAGAATTTGAGGTCCTGGGAGTCAAGGACTAGTCTCCCCTCCAGTGTAATGATGGTGCCAACTTAATTGCATTGATACCTAATGAGAGCGTGTGACATCTTGCTGTGATCACAGGAGCCCCTGATTGCTGCCCTGCAGACGGTTTTTCAGTAGCTTCCCTGCCTCCAGGGAGATCAGTGGCTTCATCCCTCCAGAACCACCAGAACCAGCTACTCTCCTCTCACCTGCAGCAAGACCTTTATCCATAGAATGGGTACTCAAAGATCAGCGTGTGATAAAACTTACCACCATTTTTAACAGCATTTAGAAGGCAACTTTAAGAAGAGTAATTAAAATAGCACCCACAGGTGGTAACTTTCTTTAAGAACACCAAGTTCTCTGCTGGAGGGTTTAGCATGTGAACAACTGCTGTCTGCAAAGTACCTGGAAGATGCAAGTACTTCCCCCAAACCCCCAAGAGAGATTAGCAACTGTAGCAAAATTGTGACATAAATGCAATCCCAGGTGTAGTCTCTAATCTGCACCGGGGCCCGATCCCCACACCCACCAGCACCCAGCCAGCACATGGACAGCACTCTGAGCTGTCCACTCCAGAAATAACACAACCCACAATTCCAGGGACTACAAACCACTTCCCTCGCCCCTCGGTCCTCAAGTCTGTCAGCAGCCAAAAATTTGCATTTTTCACCCATGTTGGACAAGATAATTATCTCCATAAGTTTTGAGAAACATGATGATGTATCTCATTTTATATAGCACATTAAGGTTAGAATTTAGTGCAAGGCAGTAAGACAAATCTAAAAATATAAGGTAATATAGTAAAATCAATAGGTATTATTAGGAGCAAAGTGTTATATCTGAAGCGATAAAGCCTTGGAAATGCAAGAAAACAATGCTCTAGTAAAACTATAACAAATGACTATGATTTAATCACTTGGCAAATAACTTGGTATTTCGATGGGTTTTATAGTTTCACGGTGTAAAAAAAAAAAATGTATGTTAGGGATTCATCCAGCATGGTTCTTACAAAGAGTGTATCCAAGAGTAGTCTCATTTTGACAATTTATGCTTTTAAATAATAGTATATTATTTTCTACGTAGATCTACTTTTTAAGCCTCTCCCATGCTTTTAAGATTTCACTTGCCATTAGGCTATCATTCTGCAGATTCAAGTCTTTGAGCACATGAAATTATATTATTCACTACCTTCTCCCACTTCATAGAACAGGCAGGCTTGGGAATTCCTAGAGGAACATGATCTTCCTCTTTTTCCTTTAGCTGGATACTAATTCCAAATGTTAGTTTAGAAACTACGAAGTCATTTTACTTGAAGTTCCCATCCCCTCTTTAAATAACCCAAATCAAAAGGGGCTCTCCCCCTCCCCCACTCAGAGCTATCCTGAATAGTCAAATGAAGATTAAACTCTTGATTTAAGTAGCTACATCTTGGCAGTAATTAACATGTACATCAAATACTTTTTTTCCCTTTGATATGATATGGTACTAGAATTTAAAACCTGATGAAGGTGCCAAAATTAACTGCAATGGGAAATGAATAATAATTCTTTCAAGATGACTTTGCCCTTTGCATGAGCTCACATTCAAGCCCTTTACCAGACTTTGTGCTCTGCTCTTAAGAAATCTGCAAGCCAGGCACACAGGTCAGCTCCAAAGATGTATGAGTCCAGAAAAAAAAAAAAAAAGAAAGTAAGAAAAAAAGAAAAAAAGAACCCTCAACTCTACGCCCATTTCTCTATATGTTCTCAATCTGTTCCTTGGACACAGCTTTCGTCGCTAGTCTCTTCTCTAAGAAAAAAAGCAGAGCTTGTCTTCTCTGGGTTTGGATGATTTATAAGAAGCTAGAGAGAAATTTAAAGTGGGGTATGAGGCAGGAAGAAGAGATCAAGAGAGTTGTAAAGGCATTTGAACAGGCGGGAAGGGAATGCGTGTGGGACTAAAGAAGAGGCTAATTGTAGCTTCTCCTTAGTGTAAAAAATCCCTTGATTTAACTTTCTAAAGCAGTGGTTCTCTATTTTTTAGGGTGATGACAATTTGAGACTTGAATGAAAGCTATGGCTTCCTTTTTGCCAGAAATGCATACATAGCACACATGCATCAGCATTGTGTACGGGGCATGTAGACCCCTCCACGAACCCAGAACCCCCATGTGAAGAAAGATTAAAGATTTGGCCTACTACTCTTCATCGGGAATGCCCTTGGAATTAACAGTCCCTCTGAATCCTGAGCTGGCCAAAAATGTGTTTGATTTTGGATACCACATTTTTTTTTTAAGATTTTATTTTTGTTTGAGAGAGAGAGAGCATGAGCAAGGAGGAGGGGCAGCGGGAAAGGGAGAGGAGCCTGACTTGGGGCTCAATCCCAGGACCGCATGATCATGACCAGAAACGAAGGCATATCCATGACACTTAACTGACTGAGCTCTCCAGGAGCCCTGGGTACCACATTCTTGAAAGGATGTGGACAAACAAGAGGCTGGTGAAGGAGGAATGATCACAACAGTGATGAGTGTAGAATCCAGGCACCAACTGAAATAATGGGGGAAGTATAGAACTGAGAGGAAATGTGATAGCTGATAAAAATTTAAAGAGCCCCATTTGGGGTTTTGTTTTAGTTTAGTATAGTAGTCATTACTAGAGAAACCACATTTGATCAGTAGAAGGAATAATCTCCCCAACAATTAGAAGTGCCTCTTTGCAATCCAGAGCATCGTTCTAAATTATGAATCAGATCATGTCACTTTCCCATTTGCACCCATCCAGTGGCTTCCCACCACTTAGGATAAAAGCCCAAGTCCTCACTATGATGGGGGTGGGGGCAGGACCTAGACTGCCCGGCCTCAGCCTTCCTCTCCAAGCTCTGCTCCTCCCATCCTCCTCCTAGCTGACTGAACTCCAGGCCATTGGCCTTCTTTAATGTGATGAACTGAGGCTCACCTCAAAGCCTTGCCATCTCCTGTTTCCTTGGCTTCAGATCCTCTTCCCTAGGCATTTGGAGGATGGATCCTTCTCAGCTCAGGTGTCACCTCTTCAGCAAAGTCTTCCCCTAACAGTTCAATCTCAAGTGGTTGCCATGCCCGGGCTCCCTCTGCTGCTCTGTTCCATCACTTCCAATGCATTTATCATCACCTGAAACCCTTGTTTATTTACCTTTTAAATGTCTGATACTTGGGTGCCTGGATGGGTCAGTGGTTGAGCATCCGCCTTCGGCTCAGGTCATGATCCCGGGCTCCTGGGATCGAGTCCTGCATCAGGCTCCCTGCGAGGATCCTGCTTCTCCCTCTCCCTGTGTCTCTGCCTCTCTCTGTGTCACTCATGAATAAATAAATAAAATCTTTTTTAAAAAATGACTAATACTTGCTCCCCTGAGCAGAAATCAGGATCCGTGAGAGCTAGGCCCTTATCTGGCTTGCTAGCTTCCAGAATCATGTCTGACACATAGTAGGCATTTATTAAATATTCCTTGGGTGGTCAAATGAAGGATCAAAGGTAGAGTAGAACTTCTACCTCATGGAGATAACTAATGAGTCTTCCACTAGGAGAGGCAGACAGATCAAGACACAGCCCTTCTTGGGGATACTCTGGGAGGGTTCCTTGCACTGGATTGGTAAGTCGAGCTGAACTCTAGCTTTTAGTTCTAAGGTTTGCATATTTCATAGCCTCATGCCACAGACAACCCAGAGCATGAGTCTTTAAGTCAGATAGGCTTGGGTTTAAACCTCGGTTTTGTTGCTTATGGTGGGCTCTGGGCAGGTCAGTTCATCTCTCTGGATTTCAGAACTCTTCGCTAAAAACTGGGAATAAAAATACCTATCTTGCTGGGTTATGAGGCACATTTAAGAAAATACTATGTGTGGGGCATCTGGGAGGCTCAGTGGTTGAGCATCTGCCTTCTGCCTCTGCGTGGAGCCTGCTTCTCCCCCGCCTGTGTCTCTGCCCCCCTCTCTCTCTCTCTCTGTGTCTCTCATGAATAAATAAATAAAATCTTTAAAGAAACTATATGTAATGTACCTAATACAGTGCCACACATCTAGTAGGGACTTCACAATGGCAGGGCTAGTGGTGCATCACCATTTGCTCAACAATCCATAAACATTTGATAAGCAGGCCAATTTGTTGGCAATATTCAAGCTAGGAGACCTTTTAGAGTGCCTTAGTTTCCCTAGAAAATAATATGCCTCTGCAGATTCTTTTTGAAAGCAGGTAAGTGTAAATTCTGAAAAATAGAAATCAGAATGAGTGTCCAGCCTTGTATTTCTGTTCTAAACATCAGCTTACCCATGCCCTAGACAAAGCTCTGGACTTCTCTGCAGTAAATCTGGAGCTCCTCCCCCTACCTCATCCCCTCCCTCAGAGTTAAATGAGAAAAGGGGCTGTGTTCCTTCAATGACCCACCATCTAACTTCATGGCACACCTCCCGACAAAAATCCACATCTGTTTGGTGATGAGGGCACCTTCCCATCCTGCAGGTGTCCCAGATTCTCCCATCCTGTGGGTTGAGAGTATGGCCTTAGCCTGGCTGGCCTGGGAGGACCTCCCCCTAGAGTCCATGTGGAAGATCCACTGGGCTATTGGCCTGTGAGAGCCTCTGCAGAAAGCATCCTCCCAAATCCCCAAGAAAAGTCCAGACTGCCTGGAGTAGGTCTCGTCTGGAAGAGAGTATGATATAGTGAAATGAACACAGGGTTTAAGTCACATTAAGATGACACTCTCACTCTTGTTTCTAATCTAATCTTCAAACCACTCTGAGCCTCAGTTTTGTCATCCATAAAATGGCAGTCCTATCACCTGTCCCATCCATTTGTGATCAGCAATAAATGGGCTAGTGCATTTTAGATGCCCAATTCTCCCATGTTCACTGCTTTCCATGTCCTTACCACCTCATCAACACCCCTCCTGGCCCTACAGAGAAGGGGTTTTCTGGGACACCTCTCTGCCTACCCAGTCTAAGAGGAGGGGCACCACTGTGTCTAACTAAATTCCCTCTTTGTACGTGAGGCTTGATGTTGGCCATGTGAGACAGCAACGCCACCACCTTTAAAGCAACACACATCATGTGAAGGAGTCCCCCTGTCCCACCAGCTCCTCCTCCCCTTTTCTCTCCCTCATCTCCCCTCACCCCATGCTAGCCCCTCTCCCGCCTATCCACCCAAGCCTCCATCTCCCGTAGCTTCCCACTAATTGGCAGTGCCATCTCCGGGATATTATTTCTCTACCTCCAGCTACGCCATCACTTTGATGGAAGACTCCCTCGGAGCACTCCCTCCTTCATCAGCTGCTTCCACCCTCTGCCATGCACCCCAAGCCACACAGCGATGCAATCACTGTGCCTTTATGAAATGAACAGAGACGCTAACACAGAGTGTCATAGCCCAAGCAGTCCTGCGGCTTCCCCCACACACCCCGACTCCACTCTCCACTCTGCCCCAACACCAGTGGCATGCAAAGGAGTCTGCTCCTCTGGTTTGTGACCATGGGGCTTATTAATGAGTGCAGGCAGGTGGCTAGAGGGGGCCGTAATACCTGTTCCCCAAAGATGACCTCAGCTGCCAAGGGAGCAGTTCCTCACAGGGCCCATGGGGCCAAAGGTAGTGAGATACTGCCTCTGGACCAGGCCTACAGCATGCTTACTGTTGGAGCTGAGGTAGGGATTGATGGGAGAAGTTACCAGAAGACCCTGGTAACTCTAGAAATCTGCCCCACTCCTCGAGCTAACGTCATCTGGGCTCATTCTAACTCAGTCCACGCTCAGCCATGGCAGACGAGGTCATCCGAATAGTTGTCTGCCTTCAACCTGAATCCCTCCAAGGTTGGGGGAGCCCCCATCTCCACACACAGCCCACTTGGGGTCCCGGCAGGGAGGGTAGTGCAAGAGTTAGGAACGTGTGTTTTAAGTCAGACAGGCTTGAGTTCACATCCCACCTCTGCTACGTACTGGCTGCGATTTTGCACATCACTTAACCTCCCTGGTTAGGAACCTCTGGTTTCCTTAACTGTGGAGTGGAGGAGTAAATATACCCACCTCTTAAAGCATTGGAAGGGTCAAAGGAAATAAGCAAGAAAAGTGCTTTGCATAATGGGTATTAATGACAATTGTAGACATGACAATAAACATCTGTTGAGAACCAGGCCAGGAACTGGATTATGTACTGGGAACACAGAGATGAAAAAGATAGAGTCTCAAGGTGGAGAAGATGGCCATAAAAGCAGGTGATGGGGACTATGGGAGCACAGCTCTATATTACAACAATTCTTCCTTATAATGCAACAGAATCTGTTTCTCAGCCCTCCACACACTGCCCCAAGTTCAGCCCCCTGGAGCATCGAAAATCACTCCAATCCTTCTTCCACATGACAGCCTTTTAGCTTCTTGAGGATGGCAAATCATGTCCTCAAAGTCCCCTCTTTTCCTGGCTAAACAGTCCCGGTTCCACTCTAAAAGTAATAAGCCTGCCTTATCTTCCTACATGCCTTTCTCCAAGGAACAAAAGGTGTTTTAGCAGCCCTGGCTCATCCATCTGCTCAGCACCACGGGCCCACAAAGAAAGGAAGATTTACCTGCCCCAACCCAGGCCTGATACTGAGAGAAATTCAATTCTGCTTGGGATCCCTCCAGGGGCCCCCAGCTCAGAACCTCAAGGGCATGACTGTGGTCCACCTGGCTGTGAGCACACCTCACCAACCATGACTGGTGAGGCATCACCACCCAGCTCATAGCACTGGGCAAACAGAAATCCAGGGGAAACCTTGAGATCATCTGAACCAAGGATTCTCAGCCCTGGCTTCCTGTTAGACTTACCTGAGAAGTGTTTAGTAGAGACAACAATGTCCAGACCCATTCACTCACCCACAAGAAATTCTGATTTAGGGATAACTCAGGGGCTCAGTGTTGAGCATCTACCTTCAACTCAACTTGAGTTTTAAATCCGGGGTCCAGGGATCCAGTCCTGCATCAGGCTTCTTGCAGGAAGCCTGCTTCTCCCTCTGCCTGTGTCTCTGGGTATCTCTCTGTGCGTGAATAAATAAATAAAATTTAAAAAAAGAAATTCTGATTTAATTGATCTAAGGGACTGAGCATCAAAATAGTCTTCAGAGCTCCCCAAGGTATTGTCATGCACAGCCAGGATTAAAAACCTATTCCTCTAGGGCAGCTTTTGCACTTGCAAAAATAATCCAATGAGCAGAAGTGATCTGCCCAAGGTCACAAAGCTAGTTAGAGGGGGAAGGGAGATTAGCAGTCCTAGCTCCTGCCTTACAACCTGGCATCTTTTTCACTAGAAGACCTAGAGGTTAACTTCCTGACCTCAAACTAGAATCCCAGGGATGTGCCACCAGATGCCATAGAGAAATAGATCATTCGAGCTAGCTCTTCCAGCCCCTAACCCCTCTGTGTTAGCCCCTCTCTCTAGGTCTGCTTTACTTCTCCCTCACCACTGAACCCCAGTCTTAAAACATGGTGTCAAGGGGTGCCTGGGTGGCTCAGTGGTTGAGCCTCTGCCTTTGGCTCAGGTCATGATCCTAGGGTCCTGGAATCAAGTCTCGTATCGGGCTTCCTGCATGGAGCCTGCTTCTCCCCTGCCTGTATCTCTGCCTCTCTCTGTGTGTCTTTCTTGAGTAAATAAGAGTAAATCTTAAAAACAAAAACAAAAACAAAAAACATCTCGTCAAAATGCCATCCTCGAAGGGAGAACTCGCTTCAGTTTTCAGCCAAAAGAACTACACAGGAAAGAACCTCATTGTGAATCAAGAACCAAAAGCAATTCTTAAAACCAAATTAAGATCCTGAGCATTCAGCAATGCCTCTTTGGAAATCAAGCCTTCAGGTTCACTCCCCAGCTAGATAAAAGCTATTGGGGGGGAGGGGGTGTTGCAGAGTGAGGGTGGGGAGTGAGGGGAGGAATGGTATTAAAATCCCAGAAATCTAATGTGAAATAAATAAGTGATATTTTCCGGCCAAGGTAATGCAAGGGTTTTAGTTCCCAATGTGATGGAGCTACTTTACATTTTAATAAATGCACATTGAGAAAATAATATTATTGCTCTGATATTGGGAGATTATTTGTGAACATAAAATATTAGAACTTGTCAGGAAGGCATTTATTTTCTTTTTCTTTCTTTCTCTACTGTAATATTCTTTCACCTAATAGAAGATGATTGCAAAAATAATTATATCAAACAGTGGCCAACACACACAAAATAAATGGGAAAAAATGAAGGTTATCTGGCATGAGATTGCAAACATGAGAAGGGGAAGCAAGTATCGGAGCAAGGGGAGATAATTGCACATCAATCAGATGATTAGAGAGTGGGTGGAAAAAATTAAGGGGACTGATTGGCTGCTGAATGTTCTGATCCCAGATGGAAATCAGAACATGGATCGGAACTCATTAGTCAAATTATCCATTTCCTATATTCATGTGGAAAAGCCAAAAATGCGGATAGAGTTCTGTCTGTGAAAATAACCTAACCTTAAAATGCTGCCGTGTGTGAGCCTGTAATCACAGAACATTGGGATCCATAGCCAATTTCTGATGTTTCTTAAACCTCCGGAATTACATCTTCACATATATACATGAAAAGGGATCCTATGGTTTTTAAAATATTTCTAAAAGAGCTGTTTATCAAAAATAAGTAAAAAAATAAAAAATTAAGAACCAGTAAACTGGTCCGTCCCCTTCATTCAATAAATTAAAATAAATAAAGAAAACTATTCCCAGAAAACACTTTGGCATTTCTGCCAGAAAATTAAACATAGAGGTACCAAGTGACCCAGCAATGCCACTCTTGAGTATATACCCAAGAGAAATGAAAACCTATGTTCATGGAAAAACCTTACACAAATATTCATAGCAACTTTATTCATAATAGCCAAAAAAGTAGGAACTCGAATGTCTATCTCATGATGAGCAGATAAGCAAGATGCAGTCTACACGTATAATGGAATATTGTTCAGCCATAAAAAGGAATGGGATGTTGATGCATACTCCAATATGAATGAGTCTTGAAACCATTACGTTAAGTATCAGAAGGCAGTCATAAAAGGGCCACATATTATATGATCCCATTTCTACAAAATGTCCAGAATAGTCAAGCCCATAAAGAGAGAAAGGAGATTAGTGATTACCTACCGAGGGGTAGGGACTGGGAGTGACTGCTAATGGGCACAGGGTTATTTTTAGGGTGAGGAAAATATTCTGGAATTAGCTAGCGGTGATGGTTGCAAAATGTTGTAAGTATACTTAAAAACCATGGATCCATACATTTTTAAAGGGCGAATTTTATGTTATGCGAACTATATCTCATTTTTAAAATGAGCATCCTAAAAAGAAGAAGAAGAACTATCTCCAGGGGGGTGGGAAAAAAAAAAAAAGAACTATCTCCAATGTTCTACTCCCACATTCAGGGAACAGTGGCAGAGCCAGGTAATAGGGGAGGAGAATGAGAACAAGTATACGATAGAGAAAATTAATCCAAATTAATGTCCTATGTATTTATTCACGCAAAGTTTGATGGAGCACTTATTATATGCCTGGCATGCCTGGGCCCCTGTGACACTGTCGTGAACACATAGCCATACCCTTGCTCTCTTAGACTGACATCCCGAGAGGGTGGGGGAGACAGTTCACCAAATACACAATTATTGTGTGGTTACAACAACAATGGGAGAGGCAAAGGCAAAGCACAGGTGAAATGAGAATGTATGACGGGGGCAGGGGCAGGGGAGCCTTCCTGGAGGAGGTGGCTCTGAGTAGGGTAGGACAGGCATGTTAAGGAACTGAAGAGCCTTGCAGCCACAGGCACCAGAGGAGGACAGAGGGGAGTAGTGAGTTCTAGAGAAGCAACAGGAGCCTGTAGCTGGGTTTAAGAACTCGGTCTTTAGCCCACACTGACTGTGATCTGTCCCCAAAGCATCTGACTGACTGATGTCTGGAGAACGGTGGGAGGGGGGGATGCAGCTCTGACGTGTGCACACAGAGCATGGGAGGCTACCGTGGTCAGAAAAGTAGTCCAGGGACAAGGTGTACCCCACATGCAGACAGCCCAGCCCGGAGAGCAGCCAACTGTGGGATAATTAGGAGGAGGACCCAGGAAGGCAAATCTGTGCTGATTCTGTTACAACGTCTGGACTCGGCCACCTCATTCTGCCTGCCACAGCTTCAGGAGAGAGAGGGGAGCCAGAGCACTGTAAAGTGAGAATAAGGACAGCGAGGTGGGGCCTTGAAGACAGCCTGCCGTCCTCAGAGCCCGGTTAGAAGACCCAGCAATTCCACTCCTGAGTGCTGAGCAGCACCCAAGAGAAATGTTGGGTGCTCAGCAAGGAGATGCACAGAGCGAACATGGGCTATGGAATCCATCAAATAGAGAACTAGCCTTGAAGTTTGCAAGAAGCCAAAACCCACAAAAGCCCTTCTCCCTCCAAGTTGTTAGAAGCTGAACATGTAAACAGGTTATAGAAGGAAGATAATGGAGAAGGTTTCCTTGATGCTAATAACAAGAGCCAGGGTTCATTGAGCGTTGTGAGCGAAGACTTGGGCTAAGTATGCCACGCGGACCCCCCTCCCATTTAATTTTCCCCTGACCCTTGGAGGGAGGCCCTATTGTTATTGTCACCTCTCAGGCCAGGCCATTTGGACTTCGGTTAAGGCACTTTCCCAAGTTCACAAGGCTACGAAGAAGAGGATCCAGACCTCCCCATGGGCATCCCCTCCACCTACCCCCCTGCCCCTCCTGCACCTGCTCTCAGCCCCCAGGCAGCCAGCTTTTCCCTCTGAGTACCTCCATCGCAGGCTGCCAGACGTGTCTGGGCTCCTCCTGAATCTTAGAGCTCTGGGGCCAAAAGTCCCAACCTTCAAATCCCTTGCCAGAGTCAGGCCATGAAGTCCCAAAGCATCTTAGGCTCTGTGAGGGGCTGATACTCTCTGCAGTCTGAGGGTGAAGCTCCTGCCAGCGCCTGAAAGAGCCAGGGAGCCCGCAGGCAGCTTCAGATGGCCATGAAGGAAATGGTCACCGCCAGGTGACGGCATGGACAACTGCTTCCTCTTCCCCTTTGCCCCGTCTGCAGTCCAGTCACCTCCAGGCTCTTGTGAGCTACCTCATCCCCTGGTTGATGATAGCCCCAGGGCCTTATATTTGTCGGGTGCTTTAGAGCCCACAGAGCCACATGGCAAATATTCTGTCCTGGCGAGTGGAAGGTGGTCAAGAAGGGAAGGAAAAAGTTCCTCTCTACTCTCAAGGTTTCCCAGCTGGACTAAGAATCAAATCTGCGACAGATGAACAGGAAGAGAAAAAAACTGGTTTTATTATGTGGACAGGGAGACCAGTTATGAAATCGAGACAAAGAAATGACCAGGACAGGCAGTGTTTATACATTTTAGACAGAGAGGAAATAAATTCATGAGGAATTTACAGGATAAGGAAAACAGGTGTTTGGCCTGAGGTAGTAGATTAGTAAAAAGGAACCAGGCTGGGGCCCTTGGGTGGTTCAGTTGGTTAAGCATCTGACTCTTGATTTTGGCCCAGGTCGTGATCTCGGGGTCCTGGGATAGAGTCCCCGCATCGGGCTCCATGCTCAGCAGGGAGTCGTCTTCTCTCCCTCTCCCTCTCCCTCCGCCGCTCCCCACTCTCCAAAATAAATAAATAAATCTGTTTTTTAAAAGAGTAACAAGGGTCATTTCTGTATTTAAAGTATTTTGACTTTAAAGTCATTATCTCGTGATTTGGATATCTTTTTACTTCTTAATATAGGGAGGATATTTTCATAGGGGAGATTTGTGTCCTGCTTTCTGGGGGACAGAGGAGGGTCTGAGGGTCCTTGCACCAGTGTTCTCTTAAGTAACTTTCATTTAAAATAATCAATAAGCCAAAGTGGAACATTTTGGGAGCCTGCCCCTGACCCCCACGTCAGTAACCCCGTCTCGCTGGCTTACTCTGCGATCCAAAGCATGTCCCTTTTGTCCTGGAGCCCAAAGGTTCATTTGTTCATACGAGATGTCACCTAGGAAACTGCTTAACAAAATCCTCTTACAGACAGGACATCAAAATGCCCCTCAGCCTCTTGCCACCATTCGAATCCTCTTATGAAGTGGGATGTGGTGTCATAGAAAGGTTTAAGAATACAGGTTTTAGCACAGGTGGCTCAGTTGGTTAAGAGTCTGACTCTTGATTTCAGCTCAGGTCATGATCTCAGGGTATTGAGATCGAGCCCCACATCCAACAGGCTCCCTGTTCAGTGGGGTCTGCTTCTCCTCCCCACCACTTGTGCTCGCTCGCTCTCTCTCAAATAAATAAATAAAATATTTTAAACACTAAAAAAAAAAAAGAGTATGGGTTTTAGAGTACAGCCTAGCTTTGCAACTGAATAAATGCATGACCTTGGGCCAGGTTACTTCCCCCCGCCAAGAGAGTGGGACTTCTTCATCTGTAAAACGGAAATGATAGCATTTTCCAACAACACTGGAATCTGAAGATTTGCCAAAACTACCTACATAAAAAATCTTCTCTCTATGCCTGTCACGTACTAATATTTAGTGAATATTAGCTGCTATTATTAGTAATGATTAACAGGGAAAAAAATGGTCACAATAATGAGTTGGAACAGTGGTTCTCAACCTTTGCTGAGTTTTAGAATCACCTGCGGAGCTTCTAAATTCTCATTGGGAGTTAACCCCATGCCAATTAAATCAGATCTCCGTGAGAGGAGCAGTTGCCAGTATGTGTCAAAGCTCTCAGATGATTCCAACAGGCAGCCAAAGTTGAGAACCACTGGAACAGACTAACCCAGATTCCAGGTCTTTCTCGGCTCTTCCCAGCTGAACGAAACAGCAGTAAGCCTACAGGGAGGTTCCCTCAGCTGAGCTGAACATGAGGCTGTGCCCTCAATCACAGGCACATTCAGACACCTTCACCCACCCCTCTCTGCAGCCTGCGCCCCAGCATCTGCCTTTCAGGGAAACACTCTTGGCCTCAGAGTCACTTCAAGTAGGGTGAGAAGAAAATCTTCGGTCACACATGTCCCCAGGCAAGGCGGGAATCACTCTGGTCAGCTAGCCCTGATGTCAGGCTCAGGAAAGACAATAGGAAATCATTAGTAATTGATGCTACATAAATATGCAATGAACCCAGCCCCCAGTCCCAGGGGAAGACACGCATTAGCCCTCCTGACTGGAGGCTAAACGGAGACAAGAAGGAAGCCGCCCCCTTCCTCGCACTCACCCCCACCTTCACACCCCCCCAACCCCCGCCTGAGGTCCCAGGCTCAGCAGGAGTGATGTGCACCAAAGCATGTGGACCATCCTTAATTTAGCACAATTAAACGTGGAGTTTGAGTTGGCAGTAGCTCAGCCCTGCCTGTCTCCATGGGAGATTTTTCCAGTTTTCCTATAAGACTAATTGCACTTCTCGTCCTGTAACTGACCCGCTGGCCTGAGCGTTTCTGCTGCGAACCCCAGCAGTGATCACTTGTGTATCCGGGGCTCAGAGCATCCTTAGCCTGGCTCAGGAGCTGCTAGGCCTGCGCCCTCTCCCGCCCCAAGCGACGGCCTCTCCACTGCGCGTCCGCACTGCCCATGCCTGCACCAGAAGCACACCCCACGCACCACTGCCGTTAGGCCCCCAGGAAACTGCAAATCACACGCCCCAGCTACCAGCTTGCAAGGGTGCCCAGCGCCTCCCTCCTGGTTGAGTTCCCTCCACCACCCAGGACCACCATCCCCGTAGGCAGTGGGGTGGAGGGAGCCAGTGAGGCTGTGTGGATGGATTGTTCGGGATGATTACTGGCTCAGAAAAAAAAAAAAAAAAAAAAATAGCTGTGATTAAGAAAGCCATTTTGGGGAGGGGAGAGGTGTGTTCCTAGAACACCTGCCTGGGAACGCACTCTAGTAAAGCCAGGCGCGCACCGCCCACAGACGGAGGAAGGGCACCGGGGGCTAAACACAGTCAAAAAGCAAGGTTAGTGAATTTAATGAGGTGATCTTAGGCAGCTTAATTCAGCTGGATAGCCTGAGCTAGAGGAGGAGCCCCGCACGGGAGTCAGAAGTTAAGGTTGTGCTAATGAGATTTCACAAATGCCTGTTACCCAGCCTGCCCGGTGGAGGGGAGGCTCCCGGTGGGGGCTCCAGAGACCCCCACCCCACTAGTTGTCTCCAGCCTTTCTCTCCCACCTGCCCGGATCTGCACGTTCCCACCCCGACCGGTTTTCCTGGAAGTGGCACCCAGCTCCGCCCCATGGGGTGGTCTGCAGGGTGTGGACGGAGCACAGCCACCCAGCCTTCTCCCCTGGTTGCTAAGTCGCTGGCCCGGCAGGCAAAGGGGGCAGCAAGAAAGGCTCAGGAGAGATCTCCGTGGCTCATCCTGGCCCCAGTTGCTGCACTGGGGCCGGGTTCCTTTCCCCAGCCGTGACCTTGACGGTCCTGTCCGAGGGCCCTGTTGGTTGCAAGCCCTGGAGGACAGCCCCCCTCTCCCTTCCCCTGTGCGCCCAGCAGGCCTAGGACTCAAAGAGGAAAAGGTCCCAAAGGGGAAGGAAGAATGGCCCATCCGGATGGATTTGGTCTTTAACTAAGCAAGGAATGGAAGACTCAGTTTCTCCATCTGTAAAATGGCTCATTGCAGGAGGCCTGCAGGGAGGAACGTAAGTTCAGACTCTTGCAGGAGTGAAGCCTTGATTTGACCTTGCTGCTTGAGGGTTACTCCTCTAAAAACGGGGGGAAGCCACTCGATGCCTACGTGATAATAACAGTGAGCAATTAGTAAGGACAATAATAGTTATTTGAACACAGAGGGCTGCCTATCTGCTGGCTTAGAGCAGGAGCCGAGTTCCCGCTCCCCGGGGACAGCCCCACCTGTGGAGAGGCTGCTCCCTCCAGTGGAAGGCGAAGGTTATGGTCAGCAAACTCCAGCCTCCTGGCCTCCCCCTCCTCATCTGGCCTCTAGCGCCTTCTCTCCCAGGCAACAGTGTTCAGGGTCACATCAGAAAACCACTCGGACCATCGCAAGGTCACTGGGTCTGACACCAGCATGTGATAAAGCGACCTGAACCCTCCCCCTTGCCACCCAGCCTTGGTTTCCTTTCCTGCAAAAGGAGATGGGCCAGTCTCAGTCAGACTGCTCCATTGTTCCCCTGGGATATGGAGCCAGAGCCCCCACCTGTCCCCTTGGCCTGGACCCCCACCCATTCCGATGGACCCCTGGGAGGCACCAGCTATCCCTAAGGCCCAGCCCCACGGCTGGCTTCACGGCCGCCCAGGAGAGCCCTTTGGAAGCCCCTAACTGCTCACAGGGGTAAACCTGCTGCGGGCAATGACAGAGCCCTGAAATGACAGGTCGTGTGGCACGCAGGTGCTCAAACTGCTTACTTCTGCTTGAAATCACCCCGCTGCGTGGATCTGAGTCTTTCCTCCCACCGCACTCAGGGTCTCCCCACCCCCACCCCAAATCCCTCCCTTCTTTGCAAGGTCTAAGCATTTAGGAGGTGAGGGGGGAAGAGTGCGGAGGAAAGCAAGCCCGTTGGTGCATGGCAGTTCAGGGAAGCTTTAAGGCCTCTGCAGAGCTAGAGGCAAATGTCCCCAGAATGCTAAACGTGCCCCCGGCCTCCCCTCCCCCACCCATCGCTGCCAACCTTGAATCTAGTCCCTGGGCTTGGGAACTCGGTCTGGAGGTCTCGCCCTGCTGTGCAGCAGCCTCACAGCAACGTCTAGGGTCTTGGCCTTGATCGGCTCTGCCAGGAGTAGGGCCTCCTAGGATGGGGCCAGGTGACCACCGCTAGGGTGGTGAAGCCAGGACTCTCCTTCCCGTGGCCCTCGAAACCAGCAATAACAATAGGAATCACTCCTCAAGTGTCAGGGCACCTGGGTGGCGCCGTTGGTGATGCATCCAACTCTTGATTTTGGCTCAGGTCATGATCTCGGGGTTGTGGGATTGAGCCCCGCATCGGGCTCTGTGCTGGACGTGGATCCTGCTTGAGATTCTCTCTCTCCTCCCTCTGCTCCTCCCCAAATTGCTCCCATGTGCTCTCTCTCAAGTAAATAAATAAAATCTTAAAAAAAAAAAAAAGAAAGAAAAATTATTCCTAAAGTTTCATTACAATGTCCAGGGCTGTTCTAGAGGATTTACTCATCTAACTTATTTGATCCCCACAATAAGCCTAGGAGATGGGTGTTGTTTCTTCCCTGCATTGTACAGACTAGGAAACGGGGACACAGAAGAGTAGTGTGACCTGCCTAATATCACACAGCTAGTAAGTGGTAAAGCCGAAATCTGAATCCCAGGGAGTGCAGCTCCAGAGCCCACGCTCTTTCTTCATAAAAATAACATTTTAAATATTTAATTATGTTAAATACCATGTTTAAAATATTTTAAAATTAATCTTGCTGGCTCTGCCTTGAGTGCTTCAGATGCAGGGCACTGTGGCCATGCCCGGGGATGCTCACGACGGTCCCGCGGGGCAAATGCTGGTGTTGCCTCTGGCCCACAGCTAAGGCAGCGGAGGCTCTGAGAGGAGGAACCGCTAGCCCAAAGTCACAGAGATGGTGAGTAGCCGACTGGGGTGCCTTCCCAAGTCACCCCAAGTCTAGAACCTGAGCCCACCTGGCCATTTGGGGTGCTCCCCTGGGAAGGACACCGTCTGAGTGCCTGCTTCCCCTGCGCCAAAGGATGAATGCAGGGTTCTCTGGGGCTCCCCGTGTGCCTCTGATTTGACCCTGGAGGTAAGGTGCAGGGAGAGGAAATACCCTGCTTCACGCCCAAGGAGCCTGTCCCGCTGGCCCAGACCTTCACTCTCTACTAAGGCACCCCATGTTTGCGACCCTCTCCCCCATTCTTCCCTCCAGCTCCCAACATGCCTGCTTAACCGGGCGGGGATGCACAACTCCGGCCCCAGCGTGACAGATATGTATGGCCAAGAATGGTGATGTATCTATTAAGTGAAAGCGACAACTTTCATTAACCCAAGGAGACATTATTAAAACGCGCTCGTTGTCTCTGGGAAACGAAGTGCCCGGCGCAGGCTGGAACACAGCCCCTACTTGTTTGCTGCAAGCTGCCGGGTGCAGGCCGGGCCTCCCTCTGGCATCCTGCATCTCATCCATCATTTCCCAGGAAGCCGGCCCCCTCCGAAGCCCCCACGTTACTCCCCGGACGGCGCTCGACACATGTCTTCTTTCTTCTTTCCCTCTGGCATCCCCGTGTGTCAGGAATCCCAGACCCAGGTGGCCGGAGGCCCGGAGCCCAGGGGCGCCCCATTACTCCCACTGCCCACACCTGGAGATGGAGCTACCCACCACCCCACCACACCCCCGGCTCTCTGATTGACCTCATCAAATGCAGAACTCTAAACCTAAACAGAATCCCAGCCGTGGCTCAGGGGGCATCACTGGAGATGTGGCTTGGTGGGGTCCCAGCTTTCAGGGCCACTGGAGTCTGTTACAGGGTAGAGTTATCCACGGGGACCCCGATCGGGGCAGTTGGGAGACCAGGGATGCAGGGCGAGGCAAGAGGAGGGGAGGAACTGGCTTAGAAAGGGTGAGCCTGGGAAGGGTGGGAGTCAGGGCTGGCGGGGCAGGGCCACCCCTGCCTGGTGTCTGTGACTGCGGGTCTTTGCCAAGGTCGGACAAGTGGCAATAGTAATCGCAGCCACCTCACAGACCGTCTGGTTCGGGCCTCCCAAGCCCTGCCGTGAGGGAGCTAGCACCGGCCTGCTTTCCCTTCTGTACCGGTGATGAGAGGCGGCGCGGAGGGGTTGAGTAACACAAGTGATCGTGCAAAGTTGTAAGCGGCAGCTCCCAGCCAAGTGCCTGGGCCTCTGACCCTGCGCCCAGCACTGTTGCCAGGCTTCACCTCATCTTGCAGGTCTTTTCTTCAGTTCCACACACTGCTGCCCGGCGAGGTTGAGATGCTCCCGTTTGGAGCACACCATTCTGTGCAACCTTGCACCCAGGCCCTGGTGCGCTACTGGTCCCAGCCATGTGCCGGGCACACCTGCCTACCTGCCCCTTAAGGCCGCGGGTCAGACACCCATAGCCACAGAACAAGCACAGAGGAGTGCGGGGGTCACGGCTGGCCCGCGGGGATGGTGCTACCACTGACCGATCACAGGACACCACCTCCTTATCTGTGCGGTGGGTTCTCTGCACCTGTTGGGGTGGCGGGGGGAACTACACGATGGTGCAGGCCTGGCACGTAGTAGGTGTCCAACAAAAAGTGCTCGTAATGTTCTTAAAGAACAGCAAAACCACTGGACAAGAGTGCAGTGTGGCCAGGATTTATTGAGTCCTCGGGTTTCATCCCGGGTGAGGACTAGCATGCCCCGTACTTTCACAGATGGCCTCCATACTTGCTCCATCATGTGTGCTCACCCTTGTCACCTCTGTGTCCTCCTCTTGGTTCAGAAATACAGTCGTTATAATCCTGGACACCAGGAGGAGACAGAGCAAGGACAGGGGCTGTAGCTTCTTCACCTCTTATTTCCACTGCCTGGCATCTTGTTGATGTGATGGATTATCAATAAATGTTAATAGATGGACAGGAGGAGGAAGAGAAAGGCCATAGAAACAAAAAGCAGAGGGGTGATAAAAATCATGACAGTCTTTGGGGCCACTTGGCCATCTCAACAGACTCAAGCTCCTTGGCAAGACAAGACCAAACAGCTGGTCTCTGGGCCAGCAGGAGGAGGGGTAACCACTGGGGGAGCATGAGCAGGAGCCCTATGTTGGGGGACGGCAGGGCCCATCCCTGCTCCCTGGCCTGTACCTCTTTTCTCTTGTCTTCTGCAGGCCTGGCCGATCCAGAGCTGCCAGGCCTCCAGAGCCAGGACAGGTGACAGCCCCAGATCACCCACCGGGTGGCTGCAGAACCCAGAGACCATGTGGCCTGTGCTGCCCCCAGCAGATGCTGTTGCCACGTTAGTGTGGCTCCAGCCCAGTGGCTCAGACAGCCAAGACCCCATGTTCTTCCCTCCCATCGTGTCTGTGGAGAGAAGGAAACAGAGGCAGGACTCGGATGGGGGCCATTTGCTGAGATTTCTGTGCTTTCCTCTCCCTTTCTACATCCCTCTCTGCTTTGTCGAGGCCTCCTGCCCTCGGTGCACTTCAACACTTGGCCCTAGTGCTACCCCTTCCCATTGATGTAGGAAAAGAGGTTAGGGTTTGAAGCCAACAGCCAAGAAAAAATTCTTGAGACATCTTTGGTGCAAAAAGGTGAATTTATTAAAGCACAGGGACAGGACCCTTGGGCAGAAGGAGCTGCACTGGGGTCATGAGGAGCAGCTCCGTATATGCTTTCAAGTTGAGAGGGGGGTAGGGAGAGCTTAAGTCTCTAAGGAACTTTGGAAGCAAGGTGTCCAGGACCTTGAGGGGGCTAGCTGTTGTTGGGAAGGTCGTGTATTACCGTCCAATAAAACCTGAGTCCTGAGGCCCTTTGGGTGTCTATCGGTGGGCCACATGCTTGGGGGATGATGGCCAACATGTATCTTGGGGCGTAGAGATAAAGGAAGTTTCTAAAGGAATCTTTATATGTCAAAGTGAACTCACAGGATCCTGGGGGTCGGGTCCTTAGCAAAGTATTAACATGCGGGAACGTCACTCTGCCTGTTTCAAGGACTTGTCAATGGGTTGGCTGTAGGTAGTAAGGAAATTCAATCATCTTTCTTCTGCCTTTGTTTCCCACATCACCACGACCTCTCCTTCCCCAGGCTCCAGAGTGGCCATTGCTCCCTTATTTATGAGGAGCTAGGGCTCTCGCCACAGGCAAGGAAGATGTTTCTCCTCCAAACCAGCTGCTATGAGATGATGCCAGGAAGGAGCGGGAGCTAGCGTGAGCCCCACCTGCCTGCCCACTGGTCCCCAACGTGAAATTATTGTTTTAATCAAAGCACTGAGCTAAATAGGGAGCCCCGGTATCCTCACCCTGGCATGGGGGCTCAGCAGCTCTGGAAGGTTCTCAAAATGACAGCCTACCTAATGCAGAAAGGATTCCTCTCTGAGTGTAGCCAGACCTCCTCCCCTGCTGAGTGGCCAGGAGTAGGTGTGGAGAACCCCGGGGTAGGTTCCTTGGCATCAAAGCCAATAGGGACAGCATCTCATGCTGGGCCCTGCCCCTCACCCAGCCAGACCTTCAGGGATCCTTTATTGAGACCCCTGCACACGTGGCTGAGAGAGGCCAGCCCGGCGCTTGGCGGAGCTTCCTCGCGTTGACCCTCACCATGGCCTTGAACATTCCCAGAGCGGTTCCTGAAAAGCTCAACGAACTGCCCCCAGACAGAACAGAAAGCTCAGGGTCAATGAGTTCATATCAAGCTATGGTTCCAAGGTCACCACTTGGAACCCAGCCCCAGTGATTCAGGCCCAAAACTGAGACACAGCTTGCACACTGACGATGCAGCCAGCACTCCCTCCTTCCTGCAAGGCAACTGTGATGGAGTGAAGAGATCAGAGGCACAGAAGCCAAAAGACTGACAGGCTGTGTGACCTCAGGCAAAGAGCTTGACCTCCCTGAGCCTATCCTTCATCTCTCTGACGGGGATGTGTTGGCGGGATGTGCTGCAGGATCCACGATGGCACTCGCACTCGACAGAGGCAAGTGTTGCTAGTACTGTGGCATCTGTGGCCCAGCCCAAAAGTACAGAGGGCCAGGGGCCGGGCCTGGGGAGAGGAGTTGAGAGGACCTGCTGCCGCCAGAATAACCCCATGCACCGCAAGCTCCATAACCCTAGAAAGCTCCGAGGGCTAAGGTCGCCCGGCTGGAGCCACCTCTGAGGGCGGCACACAATGAGCTCTTCTTCAGAGCAGCCGGGGGCCGCATTCATCAAAAGGCAAACAGAGATGCTGCTGGGCCTGACCTCTTCGCCACCGCTCCTGGGAAAGACTTTGTTTTGTGAAGAGGGAGGGGAGCCATTCCTCATCTCGGTAAACAAACTCAGCCATTCAATTAGCTCCTGCCTGGTGCTGAGGCTGCAACAGGAAAAGGCCGTGGCCCTGCGCTGCTCGCCTCCGGACTGCGCTGAAGAGCCAAAGAGGCAGCCTTGAGTGACCTTGTCTCATCTCAGCCGCTCCCAGGATCCCTTGTCTCCTAAAACTCCTGCTGACCCCCGTGCATGCTCTCCGGCCAAGGTGTCCACTTCTAAAATGCAGAGTTCTGAAGGGGGGGGGGGCAGATGCCAAGGGGCCTGGGAGGGAAGGCCCTGGCTTTGATTGGGCACCTACTGTGTGCCAGTCCCAGGTGGGCCTGAGATAAAGAGAAAGGGAGCTGCCTGGCGCCGATGGGGAGGGTGTGGGCCACTGGCTGGGTATGCCTAGCCTTTCTGCCCCCTGGGATCCTGCATCCTCCCTCCTCCATCCCACAAGCAAGCCTGGGCCTCCTTTTGAGAAGATGGGCTGCATTTGGAGGGGAAGAGGGCATAAGGAAACCTAACTCCCCAAAGAGAGTGCAGCAGGGGAATCTGTGTGGGGATGAGCAGGAGGCAAATGAAACTGCAAACAGGTGGGAGGACTCATGGCATCGTGGGTGACAGAGAAGACTGGACAGGGCGCCGGCAGCCCAGACCAGGTGGGGAGGCAGGGAACATGCCAGGTTCTCTCAGGTGCCACAGGGAGAAGGACTAGAGACTGGCGAAGTGGAAGGCTTCTGTTTACAGCCATCTATCTCCCATAATTAGCCATTTAGGAAGAAAATAGCCTTCAAATTCAAAGGTAAATTGACTTACATTGGGATAATAATGTTTGATTGAGCACAGGAAGTTCATCTTTAGAGTATGAGAGCAAACAAATTGCTTTTCTTCCCTGGCGCTGGGGAAGAAAGTAGATGAGATTGCAGGTGTCCCCGGAGCTGTGTTCCCATTGCCTCGGGGCATTAGCAGGCCCAGGGCGCAGCCACCAAACCCAAGGTAGGCACAGCTCAGTCCCTGCCACTCGTTTCCTGATCCTTGTTTTAGAGAGTTTTTAAATTATACTGCATCGCATTGATGCAACAGCCAGTTATTATTGTCAACAAGAGCATGAAGAGACATAAATTTCCTCCCTTAGATAGAAACTGGCTCATAAATACATTTCTTTATTGCTTCCCAGATTGGAGAAATTGCTCTGCTTTGGCTTCCTCGAACATCGGGGTGGGGTTGGGGGGTGCAGAGGGGCTTAGATTTTGCTTCTGATTAAGGTTGTGAAATCCTGGATGATTTCCTCTAGAAGGCACTGCATCCTGAGCTTCCTGGACTGGGATGGGGGGTGGGTGGAGAGGAAGGAGAGTGAAGAGGGAGCACACAAATAATTAAACTATAACGTGATATGTGCAGGGCTAGAAATACGAACGGATGTGGGACTCAGAACTCGCTGGAGAAGTCAGGTAATTTTTTTTTCAGGGGAGGAAAGTTTGAGTCAAGCTTCGAAAGGCGAAGTGTGGGAGTGAATTATCAGAGAAACGCAGAGACCCCCACGGCCTCCTTGGTCAAGCCCCTTCTGGCATTTCGGGTTCTGATGGAAATTCAAATTTTACTTTGGTTACTAATAGAAACCAAGAATCACCTCAGTAGAGCTTTATCTCAGCTATGTCTTTCTTCCATTTATTCTGATAATGTATTTTTGGGATAGGGGTGAAGGGATTCAGGCAGTCCTAGATTTGAGAGTGTGTGTGTGTGTGTGTGTGTGTGCGCACGCACGCGCACACAAATGTACCGCCTTGGTGGCTCAGAGACATGAAAGGTTTTATGTCCTTGAGTCTAAATATAAAGGAGCAAATCAAAGACGGACTTTTAAATTTTTTCTAATTTAAATTCAGTTTGCCAACATATAGTATCATACCCAGTGCTCATCCCATCACGTGCCCTACTCAGTGCCCATCACCCAGTTACCCCATCCCCCCTCCCCTTCCTCAAACCTTTCTTTGTTTCCCAGAGTTAGGAGTCTCTCATGGTTTGAAAGACAGACTTTTTTAAAGCTAAGGAGGACTTGTATTAGTTATCTACTGCTGTGTAACAAGTTACCCCCAAATTAGCAGCTTAAGACCATACGTGCATTTATGATCTCAGAGTCTCTGCAGGTCAGGAATCTGGGCATGGCTCAGTGGGGTCCTCAGCTCTGAAGGCTGCAGCCAAGGTGCTATAGTCCTCTCAAGGCTCACCCAGAGGAAGGATCTGCTCTGGAGCTCACACACATGGCAGTTGGCTGGATTCGGTTCCTTGTAGGCTGTTGGATTGACGGTCTCGGCCCTCATTGAGTGTTGGCCAGAAGCCCCCCATGCCCCCACCTCGTTGTTGCCACATGGGTCTCTCCAACCTGGCAATTTTCTTCTTCAGAGTAAGCAGCCCAGGGAAATTCAATCATTTGTTTATGTTATTAATCTATTGTGTGCGCTGGAGATAAAGGAGGGAACGGAGTTCCTGATCTTAGGAACTTACCATTTAAGGAGGCGCAGCCTGGGACACCTGGGTGGCTCAGCGGTTGAGCATCTGCCTTCACCTCAGGTCGTGATCCCGGAGTCCTGGGATCCAGTCCCGTGTCAGGCTCCCTGCAGGGAGCCTGCTTCTCCCTCTGCCCGTGTCTCTGCCTCTCTCTCTATGTCTCTCATGAAAAAATAAATACAATCTTTAAAAAAAAAAAATTATGTGAGCAACCAGGAGACAGGAGAGAGTGTGGGTGCCAACAAGACGGGATTCAGAAGTCACAGTCTTTTGTGACTTCATTCCCGTTGTAACCTCTCATCCCTGGGGTTGTAGTGTATTGGCTAGAAACAAGCCTTGAGGTCCAGGCCACACCAAAGGAAGAGAACACACACACACACACACACACACACACACACACACACACACACACACGGGTTTGAAAACCAGGAGAGAGCTCATTGGAAAGCTGCCTCCGCCTCCCGCCCGACCTTGGCCATCAGGACGAGTCCCCTGAGTGCAGACTAAGAAGGTGGAAACCCAGCGGAGAGTAGGAGCCAGGAGCAGAGCCCCCTTGGAGCCCAGAGAAGGTCGCATCTCAGGAGGGCGGCCCGTGGAGGCGCCAGAGCCGGGGGAGGTGTCCCGGAGGAGCAGACCCAGAGCTCACAGACCCAAAGGCGTCGGCAGGTCCCTCCCAGAGGCTCCTGATGACCCCGGTCTCCTCACCGGCACGACGGGCCCCCAGAGGTTTTCATTTGAAGGAAAAGCCGAGGGGGCCCCAGTCCGCCTGCAGGCGTCCCCGTGCCTGACCCAGCTGCAGCCAGGTGCCGGGAGAGAGGGCAAACGGAGAGCCACCCAGGGGCCGGGGGACAAGCGGCCCAAGGAGAGCAGTCCCCTCGTCACTGCAAGGGGTAAAGGCAACAGAGAAGAGGAAGAGGGGGGGCATGAAATCGCAGGCGCGGCCTAGAGCATGCCTGCCTCAGAGACAGTCCATCCGAGGCCAAGCCAGGGCCGCGAACAATCCAGCTGAGGGGGCGGAAGCAGCCAGAAAGCCCCTGCAAAGAGGGTGCCCAGACTCCCGCTCTGGGGCATCTTTGCAAATTAATAAGTCTTTTGAGGATTTCCAGAAACGTGTCCATGAGTCAGAGCTGAAGAGGGGCCCAAGCAGGGCTCTTTGAAGCCTCCCTTTCAGCAGCTTGAAACAGCGGCCGTCTCTGTACCCGGCAAGGAGGGCCGAGGCCCGGAGGAGCCCCGGGAAGCTATTGTGTCTCTAGAAAATGGGAGCCCACAAGAGGACTGTCTAACAGGCCTGAGCCTGCCACCGAAGCTGGAAGGCAGGCACAGGCCTCAGTCCAGGAGCAGTGATCCTGCACAACCATGGCAGGGCGGCGGCCGGCTCGCATCCGAAAGCCAGGCTGCAGCTGAGGTGGGGGCCACACTCACAGGCCCTGGGAGGAGGCCCTCAAAGTCACAGATAATGTTTCCGAGGGCCAAACAAGAATTATGATTTCCATTGAAGAGGGAAGGAAACCGAAGCTCAAAGACATTTAATGACTGACCCAAAGTCTCTCACCAATAAACGGTGGTAGGAGTGGGTGGTCGTTAGGCAATGGTTGGGCATTCAGTTGTTAGCAGCAGGGATCCAGAGTGCCCACGGCGTAGACAAGCGAGGGGTTAACTCTATTTTCAAAGAACACAAAGTCTAGAAGCAGGCAGGCAGCCCAGCCTGGGTTCGGGTATCTCCTCATGGTCATAAAATGGCTGCTGAAGCCCCAAAGCATCAGCTTCACATTTCAGGAGGGAAGAAGAAGAGGAAAGAGCAAACGCAGTGCACCCCCGGGGAGCTGGCCACCCAGTGGTTTCTGGTTGTAGCTCAGTAGCCACCTTTCACTTTTCAAGGGAGGCTAGGAATCCGTATTTTGGTAGCTTAGTGACATTCCCACTTCAACAATATAAGGATTCTGATGGCACATAAATGGGAGAGTGTAAATTACATAGGCAAACAGTCCTTCTTGCCACAAGACTCTAATTTCTTTTTTTTTTTTTTAAGATTTTATTTATTCATGAGAGACACAGAGAGAGAGAGGCAGAGACATAGGCAGAAAGAGAAGCAGGTTCCATGCAGGGAGCCCCATGGGGGACTCGATTCCAGGACCCCAGGATCACGCCCTGGGCCAAAGGCAGACGCTTAACCACTGAGCCACCCAGGTGCCGCAAGACTCGAATTTCTTGAATTGAAACCCAGAATCTTTCCACTGTCTAGACTGCCCATGGCAAGCATGAACCGAATGGCCCAGACCACTGGGCACTACCATGTGCCCTGGCCTTAGCACAGAGTCACTGTCTACACTGAATTATCCACTGGATTATCCAGCATCCTACTGCCCAGCATCGGGGCTGAGTCCGGGACCCCAAGTATGCATTTTCGTGCCTGCTCGATCTCGCCTCTCCACGCTGTCCTGCTTGAAGACACACGAGCCTCAGCTTCTCTTAGGGCTTTGTCAAACCAGCCCTAGGTCTTTGCTTTTACTGCAGGATCATTACGGGCTGTCGAAGGGGAATCCAGTGCCTGTCGTGCTCCCTTCTTAGACACAACAGTGTTCCCCAGTCATACAGTGTTTGGTCAAGTTATATTAAAAGAAAAAAAAAGTGCATGCAGGAGTGAGAGCAACAGGAAGTCAGTTACACATTTATTAATTTTTTTTAATTCCCCAGAGATCAGAAACAAGTGGCCCCATTCTACCCCACTGATACCAACTTTTATTCCATGTCAGGGAACACAAGGGCCCCGTTTTTCTCTGGTGCAGCAAACAACCCCAAGACCATCGTGGGGGGAGGCGCTGGAGAGAGCAGAGTGGGGCACTTGCCCTCTGAGACCAAAATAGTTTAGGGCTCCGAATGGAAAGTGTGAAGCTGATGGCGGAACGGTGTGACAGGGCCCTCCTTCCCACTGCCTTCCTGTTGCCCCGTTTCCAAATTTCTCCCTCTGACATTTCAAGTTACAAGGCTCCCATCTCAGAACTTTGACTTTGAATGTCTTTTCATATTGGCCTTAAAGAAGATGGTGTCATCAGTGACCTTTTTAAAAGACCACGGGGGCTTAATTAAAAACTAAACTTGGCCACTTAATTCAGACGATCCTGTCGAGTCCTCGGCACTGAAGTGAACTCAGCCTTGTCAGCAGCTGCAAGCAGGCTGCTGGCACTGCCCTGTGGTGTCCCGGCCCTGCCGAGCCGCAGAGTGACAGGTGGGCGCTGGCCCCAGGCCCGGGACCACCGACCGGGCTCTCAGTGAGATGGGGGCCCGGCCACTGAAAGCCCCGGGGGCTCTGTGGAGAGTGTAGGAGCCCAGCAGGGAGACTGAGGCATCTGTGCAGGGAAGGCCCTCCACGGAAGAGAATGGGGACCACATGGTTTTCTGGTGACGGCGGTCTAGAGCAAGGGAATTTCTCCTATGACCTCTCCTCCCTCTGAGTGACTCAGTAGAGGGACCAGGGCCCACATAATGACTCCATCCTGCTCCCTCCTCCTGCTTTAAGGATCCTTTTCTGGCTCTGCCTCTCTCCCCCAGCCCCCATCACCAGAGGTCATCAAGCTCATCCTCAACACTAAACTGGAGGGTTGTTTCTGTTCTTCGTTAGTAGTGGCTTTTAGTGCCCCTTCTCCAAAGAGGAAAGCAGGAGGGGCTTCTGGGGGGCTCAGTGGGTGAGCATCTGCCTTTGGCTCAGGGCGTGATACCGGGGTCCCAGGATCAAGTCCCACATTGGGATCCCTGCAAGGAACCTGCTTCTCCCTCTGCCTGTGTCTCTGCCTCTCTCTGTGTCTCTCATGGATAAATAAGTAAAAACCTTTTTAAAAATGTGAGAGGAAGCAGGGCCCAAGGTGCGTAGGTTAGCTGGGAAGAGTATCATGCTCCCTGCCTCGGGTCTCTGGAGCCAGTCTGGAGAGGTAGCTGACACCAGCAACTTTGCCCGAAGTAGGCGTTCACCCCTTTCCGGACCCTCCTCTCTGCTAAGTGGGTTAAGAGCCTCTGAAAGAGAAGAGGAGGTTGATGAAGTAGATCTTGAGTGCTCTCCAGCCGGCTGTCAGCCCAGGGACCTTGTCACGGCCCCCCCAACCCCCACCACTGGCTAGGAGGACACGATGCCACCAGTAGCCGAGGGCAACTTTGCGCCCGTCATCAGTGCCTACTTGGGAAGGGTCCCTCATTCACAACAACCAGGAAGACCTGAGGTCCCGGGCACCTGCAAAGCGGCTGTTGCCAGGAAGTGCCAGTGGTACAGAGGATGAGGACCGAATGACCGGAGGCTTGCAGCAAACACCCAGCCACTCCTAAGCACAAGTTCCTTCTCTGAGCCCCCCGGAATTTTTGTAGCTCTGTGGGACGATGGCCTCTTCTCTGTTCTTGAAGAGAACCCGCGGCTGGAGGGGAAAGGGAGTTGGCCAGGAGTGTGCACTAGAAATCAGAGAATTTTAGAGTTGGCAAAGGTCTTCAAGAGTTTCTGCTGCTGTGTCTTTGGACCCTTGAGGGTCCCACTCATCAGGCCTCTGAGGCCCGGAGGGTTAAACGACTGGCCTGGCAGTTCCAGCAGTCATTTGCCGCCCTGCTTGGGAAGAAAGCAAGTGCCTGTGCGCCCCCCCACACACACAGCAAGGGCTGCCCTTCACCTCCCTCCTCGGTTTCTAGCAGGTGCTCCATCCTTGGCAGTCCACTCCTCTGCCTTCCTCCTCCTCCAGGTGAATGAGCCTTGCGTCCTCCTGCAGGTTGGC
Organism: Canis lupus baileyi; assembly: GCF_048164855.1. NCBI lineage: Eukaryota > Metazoa > Chordata > Mammalia > Carnivora > Canidae > Canis > Canis lupus. The sequence continues at coordinate 81,230,654 of NC_132840.1, read as the reverse complement.
ATCACACAGACCCCGTGACCAGTGTAGGGGATGAGGTCTTGAAGTGGAAGGGAGGTACCAACAGAAGGGGGTCAGCCAGCAGAAAGGAGAGGAGGCAAGGGGCTCTGCAAATGCAAAGTAACCTCCACCTCTTCTTGCAGTTTGTCAGTCGCCAAACATCCACCCATCCCGGAGCATGGCTGAGGAAAGCACAGGCCTGGCCTTGCCACCTGGGGGGACAGTCAGATGGCATTGCCTGACTCCCTGACCATGGAGGTAACAGCAACAATCGGTGGGCTAACCTGCAGACTTCTGGCCTCGGGGGCAAGGGGAGGGCAGTGACAATTCCTCTTGAGAATCTGCTCAAAGCTACGACGGGCTCTGAACATTCTCCTTCCTCAAAGTTAGCATGCACACTCACTCTACATTAGGGCATTGCACGCCTGCTGCCAGCCACCCTACTATGTGCAGATCTCCCCCACCTCCGAGTTGAGGACACTGTTCTAGATTGTCTCACCCATACAGGGCGAGATGGCCCTGAGCAAACCAGCGGCAGGCCGGCCAGTCGGCCGATGGGTCAGCAGGCAGTGGGGCCAGGAGGGCCTTCCATCACCCGCCCTGAACCCAGAGGGGAGGCGGCCCACTGGCAAGGCCTGGCCTGCCCGCTGTGCCCACTTAGCACCCCGCCCTGTGCCCGCGTCGAGCTAGGGACCCTGTGACAGGCCTGCTTGCTGCCGTCAGCCAGAGAGCTAGTGGCTTGGAAATGCGGCGCCCCTGCAGCCTCCCGATAGCCCTGAGCAATAAAGGTGATTTTCAAGTTACTGGTTAACAATAGCTGAGCGCGCAGGCGGTGACCGAAGGGTCCGTCCATACCGGGCGAGCTTCGGGGACCTGCTCAAGGAGCCACCCGGCCCGCGGTCCGCGTGCACACAGGGATGACCTCGGAAGCCCAAAACATTTGCTTCTCCAGCGCCGTGGCATTTTTTTCCTATTGAAGAACCATCGGGATAAGCCACACATCTGCAGAAAGGCTGGGCCCCGAGCGCTCTGGCTGCGAAGCTGCTCGTCCAGCCTCCTACGTGGCTCCAGCCGGTGCCTCCTCCCCGTTAGCCGCCCCCAGCCCCAGCCTGCCCCTGGCCTCTGTGCCCTCTGCTTCCCTGAAACAGGCCTCCCCACACTCAGCCGGGATTCGCTCTCTCTCTCTCTCTTTCTCTCTCTCTCAGGGCCCCCTCCCCCTGTACCGCAGCTTCCCCTTCCCAGAGCACACGCAGCCTAACCCGGGACTGCTTCCAGACTCACTGCCTCCCCAAGGCCTCCGCAGTGGCCCTGCTGAGCCCATTCCCCTGGCTTTCTCGACCCTGGCCGCCCCCCTCAGCCAAAGGGCTACTCCCAGCCTCGGGCACGCTTGTGCGGGACGCTTACAGGAGGTACTGAGTTTTCTTTGCCATGATCCTTTTTATCCTGATGGGGTCTGTGTCCTCCCCCTGGACCAGACTCCTCAAGGACACTGCCTCCTCTAGAATGCCCTCTTCCTTGGGAGGCTACACGGTGTAGGAGAAGGAACTAGAGCTTTGGAATTAATTGGCATTGTCAAATCTTCACACACATACACACACACCCTGCCTACTTCCTAACTGTGTGACTCTGGACTTTGCTCAGCCTTGGTTTTTCTCATCCATATAAAGGAAATGAGGTTTACAATAACCATTTGAAAAATACCTACAACAGAGCCTGAGACATCATAGGCGCCCAATGCATTTAAGTCCCCATTTGAGGGGCCCAATGGAAGGTTCTGGAATTTTATCTCATGGTTCACATCGGGGGCTGTGAACAAGCCCTTAGCTCTATCTCAGGGACTCATCTCTGAAGGATCCAGGGACAAAGAGCCCCCAGCCTAGCACTGCAGGCCCCTAGAATGTCCATGCCCTGAGGGGCCCAGCAAGAGGCCCCGGGGCTGCTTGGCCTTCAGAAATGATGAACTGTGTGACCTTGGGCAAGACACGAAACCTCTCTGAGCTTCCATCTCTGCATCGTAAGGGACATCTCAGGCGTTACTGTGAGGAGCAGAGGAGCAATGGGAGCATCTTCAAGAGTCAAGAGCTGGTTCCATGAGAAGCAATGCCCTGGACGGCAGAAGCACTTAGGGTTTGCACTGCCAGAACTCATGCAATTTCACCCTGGGATTTATGCCTTTAGGTTAAAGGCTTCTTTTGTTTAAGTGTTTATACCCTTGGGTTATGGCTGGTTCCAAGCATTAAGCCAATTGTTTGACTTTAACACCTTAATACCACATTAGTGCATTAGATCACTTTCTAATAAGGCAAGTTCTCAGGGGAATGGGGTGAAATGAGACCCGCAGGATAGATCAATCGTGGTGAGGGAAGGAGGGAGACAATAGGGAAGGAAGGCCTGGGTGGGGTGCCCAGCAAGGCTGGGTCCTGGCTCTGAGGCCCTGGACACCAAGGTGGGGTGAGGGAAGAGGCAGAGCAAGCCGGGAAAAGGAGAGGGTAACACAGACAGCTTTGCTCCCCCTCCAGCTTTTCTGGGGCGATTTCCTACCTCACTTCATCTCTCTTCCTATTGCCCATCCCCACTGCCAACCCTCACACTGCGGAGAATGGTCAGGGGCTCACAGTTACCCGGTCAGAGAGCCTCCTATGATGCTCCCCCTCGCGCTGGACAGACTGGCGTGCTCCTCCCTCCACCCAGGAGGACAGAGACTACTGTCTGTGTCCCCAGCCTCCTTGAGCAGGGGACGGCAGCCCTACAGGCACCTCTCGGGCCCTAATTACACCCTCCATCACTTCCCCACTGAGGCTGAAATGGGGACAGATCGCTCACCGAGCAGTGGCAGTGACCTTCACAGACCATTTCACCTCCATCCAGCCCCCTCCTTTCCGGGACCACGTTCTCTTTCATCTGGAGCCTTCACCGAATGCCTCCGCAGGGCCAAGTGCAGCCATCGGAGACGCAACCCGCAGGGTGTGAGAGGGGGCCCTTGGCCACACAGGACAGCAACAAAAACACATCTGCCCATGGCGGCTAATTTCTGGAAGACTTGGAGCCTTAGGACTGGCTGAAAAGCCTAACAATGGCCAATCCTGGAACATGCAGACCAAAAAAAAAAAAAGTCAGTGCAATCTTCGGTTGCATTATTTGCAAAATGATGCTCAAAATGGGGAGGTGACATGCCCCTGAGCTCAGCTGAGTCAGGCCGCATCTGGAGTTTGGCAAGTAGTTCTAGAAGCCTGTTTGAAAAGGGATATTGACAAAACAGACAACCCCACGGTGGTTTAGGAAAGAACTATGCCACGTGAGGAAGAGGTGGGCCGTACAATGCTTGAGAACACGGATCCCAAGAATCAGCTTCTTGGGTTAGCATTTGAGACTCAAATAAGCTGGTATTTGCATTCGTATTCGTTTTTGCATTAATATGGGTACCCAGAGGGCATGCTCTGCTGCAGCTGGGCCCTGGCTGGTATTCAGAGGGTGAGCTCCCATTCCTGAGGATGAGACACCCTAGAAAGAGGGGAGCCCAGCTGCTAACTGAAACAGGCCCTCAGCGAACAGCAGGTGCACCGGGACGGGACTGGCCCAGACCACCCTGGCTCGGGCAAGGATGCTTGCACGGTTAGGCCGGGGGCAGGACCCCAGAGGCTGAGGCACAGGGCTCTTCTCCCAAGTATCAGTAGCTAGTACAGCAGTGGAACCTGGGGCCACACTCATCCCCAACTGGGGCTGCTTGCACCATGCGGGCCCCTGGGTGCCTGGGACGTGCTTTGAGTTCAGAAACACGGGAGTTCCTGCCCCCACACTGCCACTTAAGGAGCCTCGTGACCCAGCGCACATTACTCCACTTCCCTGAATTGGCTTCATTTGGAAACAGCAGTGGGTACTTCGCAGGGCAGGAAGAAGGGGAGAGCACTTACTTAACAAGACCAGCACCCCCAGACCCTGAAGGAATGCCAGCTGCCACTCCGTGCCGCTTAGCAGTTTCCCAAGGACCCCGAGCCATCAGCGGTACAGCTGGCGCCAGCCCGGCCTGCAGGTGGGTTGGCGGATGGCTGGTTGCCATGGCCCTGCTTCCTTGGCTCAGAGTGACAATGGTCACGGACAAAGCGGCCACAGCCCAAGTCCTAGAACATTCAGAGGGAGTCCCTTTTATTCCCCTCCATGCAGGCGCGGAGGTAGCCCGGACTCCTCCAGCTCTGGAGGGCTTGGAGGGCCCTTCATCTGCCGTCCTGTTATTTGTTGTCCCTGTTGTCATGAGGAACAGGAGAGAAATAGCGTCTCCAGCCAGAGCCGCAGGAGGCAGACACCTCGAGAGGCAGTGGCTCAGGGCTGCAGTAATTGCTCTGATAGGAAGGCATTTTGTCAGGTTGCTGGGAGGGACCGGGGATGGGCAGCAAGTGGCAGGTGCCCAGGGATTCAGGGAAGATGCTGGGGGCTTACAGCTCCCTTGAAGAATGGGTGCCGGGTGCCAGGCACCAAATTGCTCTTATTTCTTTCTCCCTGCAGCAAGCGCCCTGCTGGAGTGACTGAGGCTCTCCCATTTTCCCTGGTTCTCCCACCGTCTCCCCAACCTCACCTCAGCTGTTCTCAGGAGACAGAATTCTAGCCTCGCTCATAAATCCATTCATTGGACATATTTCCTGAGTTCCTACTAACTGCCAAGCTGTGTTCTGGGTGCTTGGGAATCTATCAGGGAATAATAGGGGTGGGACGGACCCTGGGTGGCTCAGATGGTTAGGCAGCCGACTTTGGCTCATGTCTCAGGGTCCTGGGATCCAGCCCAGTGTCAGGCTACTTGCTTCTCCCTCTCCTGCTCCCCTGCTTGTTCTCTCTCTCTCTCTCTAATTAATTAATTAATCAATCAATTAATTATTTTTAAAGGTTAGTTTTGTAGAATGCTACAGTGTGCCTCATGGAGGAGGAGAGGCTTTGGACTCCAAGGGAAACCTCCCCGGAGGGCTTCTCCTACCCACCCCTCCCTGCAAAGGGCCCCCCAGAAAGGCTCCACCAAACCACTCCAGGTTGTTATTTCAGCGAAGGAAACCCCAGCCTTCCCCAGACTCCTATTTCCACCCCTACCAGCCATGGCAGCCCTTCCAGGTGCCCAATATTTTACAAGTCACTTTTTTTTTTCTTTTCCTTTCAAAGATCCATTCACTTAGTTTAGAGAGAGAGAGCACCTGAGCAGGGGGGAGGAGCAGAGGAAGAGGGAAAGCAGACTCCCTGCTGAGCGGGGAGCCCAGTGAGGGGCTCTATCCCAGGACCCTGAGATCATGACCCTAGCTGAAACCAAGATCTGGGGACATCCAACCTACGGAGCTACTCAGGTGCTCCTGCAAGTCACCTTTAACATGGAAAATCCCATTTCATCCTATGCCCAAGGATACGCATGGCCAAGTACACTTATTTCCATGAAACTGGGACTCTAGGAGGCTGAGTAATGAAGGCCAAGGTCACACAGTTCTAGTAAGTGAGGTAAGAGTCCAGTCTAGTGACTGGTTGAGCTGGAACTTGACCAGGATTTTTGGTTCCCCATCTGCACTCTGGGCGATGACGCGATGTTGCTCTCCCATTCCTGATCACATTCCATCAAAACCATCCCATGAGCCAGGAATGATAAAGCCCATTTTGCTCTTGGAAAAACTAAGACACAGAGGTGTTTTTTTTTTTTTTTAAGTGTTTATTTATTCATGAGAGACACAGAGAGGGAGGCAGAGGGAGAAGCAGGCTCCCTGCAGGAAGCCCGATGGGGAACTCAATCCCAGGACCCCAGAATCAGGACCTGAGCCAAAAGCAGATGCTCAACCACTGAGCGAGCCACCCAGGCATCCCACTCAGAGAGTTTAAGTAACTTGCCTGAAATCACAGAGCTAGCAAATGGCAGAGCCTGGACCTCTCTCAGCTGTGCCTCCTGGGCCAGTGGCCTCTCCCTGCGCCCCAGATCCCACATCTTCTCAGGTCAGCTTCTCCCCCCTTCTCAAAGCTCTCCAAAGCCAGACCTCAGCCTGTCTCCACACCCAGACCCTGGCTCTCCTTCCTTCCTTCATTCCTTGCAGTCAATCACCCCCATGAACACGAAAAGGAAAAGATAGACGGCAATGAGGATTGTGTTCAACTATTTTACTTAAGTCATAATCATTCCTAATCTAAATTTGCAGGAATGTATTACACAGTCTAATCATTCACATATATTGTACTGCGGTTCCAATTTAGGGAAAAGTAAAAGCCATTCAGAAGGCAGAAGTATGTTAAATGAACAACTCCCAGATTACCGTCCTTCAGTTAGATAAAGCACAGCTCGGGGAAGGGGGGGCGGTGGGTGAGGTTTGGGGTTTTTTTTCCCCCTGGGTTTTGTTTTGTTTGTTTGTTTGTTTTTTGTGGGTTTTTTTTGGTTTTTGCTCTTGGTTTTTGGTTTTTGTTTTTTTGGTTTTTGATTCAGGGATTGGTGCTGCCTACTCTGGTTTTGGTGCATTTCTGGCTCCTCCTCCGTGTACAATTAAAGGCCAAGGAGTCCAAAGCAAAATGAAGACCCCCCCAGGCTGTGGGTCGATGTGATGAAGTGGCAGTGGTTTGGGAGACATGGTGGCAGTGGTTTGGGAGACATGGTGCCTCATACACCTGATGGAGAAGACACATAGTTGGGGTCTGCTAGCTGCTCTGGGCTGACCTCTCGGCCTGCCACCCCACCACTCCCCCTCCAACTCCTCTCCAGCCCAGATGGAGCATGCCATCACTGGCAGTCACGTGCTATTTCTGACTTCTGCATTTGCACGTACTGTCTCCCCGGCCTGGGACCTTCTGCAGCCCCATCTTCATTAGCTGGTTTCCTATTCGTCCTTCAGGTTTCAGCTTGGATGTCATGTCCCCTGTGAATATTCCCCGAGAAGTGCCACGTCTGGTTAGCCCTCTCCCTGCACATCATCAAGACACCCTAGACTCATTAGGGCATTCATCACACTGTATTGTAATTGTCTGCTGCCCTGTTTCTCTCACTAAACTACCTGTTTCTTGAGGGCAAGGACTCTGTCTTGCTTACAGGTGTGTCCCTCAACCTAGCCATAGCAGGTGCTCAATAAACGTTTATTGGATGGATCAGCAGCCCCGAGCATTCACACACTGATTTGGCCTTCTCCCAACACTCTCAGAGCCTTTGCCGCAAACCCGCTTCCAGACCACACTGTGAGCTCGTCAAGGTCTCCCCTTGTCTAACCAAGTGACCTCAGTGAGCCTCCAGCAGATCAGTGGCCCAGCTTTCACATCCCTTGTCGTGTGATGCACCAAAGTGCTCACGGCCCAGAAAAAGGTGATGAGGCTTGATGTGCCATCATCAAAACTGGATCTGAAGCCAAAGAACCAAGTTCAGTCTCAAGTCCACTGCATATGCTGTGTGACTCTGAACAGGTTGTCTAATTAATCTCTTAGTTATAGGTTAGTTATAGGTTTATAAAATGAAGGCTATCTCAGAGTGTTGTTATAAAGACCAAATGATAAGCAAAGCATGAGTGTAGTTATACATTCTCATACCCAAGTGAGCAGAGAAGCTACAAAACACACACACACACACACACACACACACACACACATCCTGCCTGCCACCTCCTCAGACGCATGCTCAACAAGAGTGGTCCTCAACTTTGTACCTAACTCGACTACTTTGTACTTGACACCCAGCGTCCAGCTCCGGTGGGATTACCTGGCTACCTAATTACTCCATGATGATTTACACCTGGAACATGGCGGCACTAAGCAATGTGATTCTTATTGATTTTGGCTCTGTGTCCCTCATGAACAAGGACACGTGAAGAGAGGCCTCTATAATTCAGGATCCTCAGGTGCCTTTGGGGGCCAAGCGTCTGGCTGTGTTTTCCCAAACGTGTACTGTAACCTGAGTTCATCCTTCACATCCCGTCTTGGAAATGCAGCCACGTCAGGGGAGGGATCCTGCGGCTGAGTAATGCTCTCCAATAGAGAGTTTGTTTTTAAAGAGAGGAAGTAAAGAATAATGTTCCTGTTCCAAGCTGCTGAGGGAATTAGGGAGGCAGACGGCCATTACTCAGGTTGGAATCCTGCCAGGGTTTATGATATCATATTTATTTGCCAAGAAAAACACCTCCTTCATATCTCTCAGGCAGTGAAGGGAAGCCAAAGCCCAACCCCAAGCACATTTTTCGCCGAAGGTTTAAAACCCACAGACGGGACTTAATGATAACGGCGGCCATTTACATTTATGTAGCCCCTCTTAGCTAGATGGACCCCCAGAGTTTGACAGGCATCATGGACAGATGAACAGACAGGCGTGAAGGGCTACACAGATCCCCCAGTTCCCACATTTCTTACAGGCAGCCTCCCTGGAGCCCCCTTTGCCATTTGGCATGAAGGTGGAAAATCCTATCTAGGCCTCTGCTTCCAAACACCATTAAGAAAACAGGAGATAAAAGTACCTCCTGTCGATAACATTCCACACACTGTCTTGGTAAAGGTTAATTCCTTTCCAGTGCCTTCCAGAGAGCTACACAAAGGAATGCAAAGTTGTCTGGTAGCTGATGTTGTTGAGCTAAGTGGCGGTGATTGGGGTTCTGGCCCGTTGCTTGTGGGACACGCGTGGTGGTGGCATCTGACCTGCAACTCTAATGGTGTCAGGGTGAGGACGCTCTTCCCAGGCCTGAATGAACCCGCCCGCACCCCCCTCATCCAGTTCCAGTCCAGGGAGACAGGAGCAGAGGAGCCGGTAGGGCCGACAGCTATTTTTCTGAGCTCCCTGGTACCAGGGGACAGTTGAGCGCACATGGAAAATGTGGAAAAGCCACCTTTGCTCTACTCAGCTCGCCTGGGCAGCAAGGCTGGGCCAAGCTCACGGGACTGTGGCTGAGCCAGAGAAATGTGTGGAATATGAATTTTCGGACCACTGCGAGCTATAGGATGGGAAGGAAGAAAGGGATCATCTAAGAATCCAGAAGCATGAGGAACAGCTGTCGGAGGGTGAGCTTTGACAAATGCCAGGGACGGGCAGTGATGGAGAACATGAATAGGAGCAGGCCAGACCATGTAGGGGTATTATACAGAACGTACATCTGGACACTCAAGGGATGGGAACCCCAGCACCCCACTTCTGGGCCACCAGGAGCTGGACCGGGCTCCCGGGGCCAGGCGGGTTGTTTTACTTTCCTCACCTGAGCCCCCAGCCCACGCCCCAAATCACGCACCGGGGGCCCTGATGGCCGCTGACTTGAATTTCGCAAATTTCGTGCGTGAGGACAGGCTTTGTGGTGGAGACATCATCTCATTTTCCTGGAGGTCCTGAGGGGCAGCCACCAGACTGCACACGCTGAATGTCAGCTACATTAAGCTAACACATTCGCATCATTGAAAAACCCTATTTACACATAATAAACATGGGGATAGATGCCACGGAGGAAATAACACAGTATTGATTAAAACAATGGCCGGTAATGCCTTCTCAGAGGCTGTAGTCACCGGCAGCTTCCTCCGAGGCCCAGCTCACTGGCTACGCGTCCCTACCCGGCAGCCTGGGCTGTCATCCTCCAGACTGAGAAGACAGGCCTTTCCTCCTTGCACGGAGGCCTCCTCCGTGTGCCACGCACTGTGCTAAATGCTTCATCTCAGAGCAGCTCTTTGGGGTGGGTGGTGTCAATAGTTCCATTTTACACAGAAGGAGCAGGCCCAGAGAGGAGTTCAACGTCTTGCATAGGTTTGCACAGCTGACGAGGGTAGAGCTGGGACATGAGGCTAGGTCCGTCGAACGCCGTAGCACCTGCTACATTCATTACGCTCGACTCCCTTGTGCATTTGTTGTACTACTATGTATGTAGATACACAGACGGGGAGTGAGAGCGCGGCTCCTAGCAGGCCGGGCATGAGGAGCTGGGGCTCCGGACAGGACGTGGTCACCAAGTGGTGGGGGGTGGCCAGCAAGCAGCTCAACACTGGCCGTGATCCCCGCTGTCCTGGGCCGTGCTAGGAGGAAGGCCTGCAGTGTCGCAGCTCTGGGGGTTTCAGAGACTCAGAAATGGAAAACCTCATTTTGGAAAGATAACTCCTTGCCCTAGAGCTACTGGCTAGTCTAGAACAGGACCTTGGTTTCCCCGAGGAGGCTCACAACCCCCTCGGTTCTGAAGGAGTCCACCACCAGCCGAGGACAGCAGGAGGGTCTGTGACCACAGATCCGTGTGCCCGATGGAGGAGGCTCTGATCGCACACGGGACGTGCCGGGCAGGGGAGGCCAGGCTAGATGTGTCAGGGTAATTTTCCCTGATGGTGAGGAGCTGGTGTCGGGCAGGGGAGAGATACAAGAGTCTGACTCCCAAGACCAGAGAGCTGTATCCCTGGTCAGCAAGGAGCAGCCCTCCTCTGCTCTGTCATTTACTGGTTTTGTGACTTTGAGGAAGCCCCGTGAGCCATCTGAGCCTCACACCAACACTAAGGATAATCCTGCTTCTGTGTCAGTGTTGTGAGGACTTAATAGGAAAATGAGTGGCTGCAGGGAGCACCGGCCTGTTGTGTGGCCAGCACTCAGTAGCGTCCCCATGTGAGTGCAGAGTCCCTCTCTGTCCTCACGGGACTGTAGGCCCGGAGACCTCTGCATTCAGCCCTCACCCCTTGGGGAGACCTGGAGCGGAGGGGGCCCCACTGCCTCTTAGCCGTTCCCGCTGAGCCTAGAATAGGAACATAAATGGGCAGATGTTGCATCTGCCAAAATCCTTGCTTTGCCAGTTCACTTTCCTCGGCTGTAGCGCGGTAGCGGGGGATTTCTCCTAAAGCCTCCAACCGTGTCTGGATTATTGCTTCCGGCAGCATCAAGGGAGCGCGTCCTGATACCAAATCTCATAAAACACTGAAGGCAGAAGCACAGACCAGGGCTTAGAAGGCTGGGAAGAGCGGTCACAGGCGCTGCTGGAGAAACCCAGGCCGCCTGGCAAACAGCCCGTCCTCGGAGGGGCAGTCGCGGGAGAGGGCCCCCAGTCTGCTCTGAGCAAGGAGGCCAATGGAGAGAAGAGAAACTTGAAGTCCAGAGAGGGTCGATGATTTGCTCAAGATCCCCCGGTTAAGGCCAAGAGGAACCACACGGGCCGACCTGGCCAAATAAAGGGGAGGAGTCTGGCTCTGGAATCAGGCAGAGAGGGGTCCAAGCCCCCTGCCACGTAGCTGTATGACTTTGGGCAGGTGCTTGATTCCCAAGAGTCTCCGTTTCCCCCTACCCCGTACAGCCAGGGAGCCGTGAGGCCGGGTCTGGTTGTTACAGGTGCCCAGTGAGCTCTCAGTCCCCTTCCCAGCACCATCCCCCATCTCCCTCTGGATGAATCTTTCCCTTCCTTAGCAGAACTCCAGAGGCTGTCCATGCGCAGGTGTCTTACTCTGGTTCTGAGACCTAATCCTGGCTCAAGAGGAGACTCCTGCCTTAGGCCCTGGCCAGGGCAGACAGAGGGTCCCTGAAACCTGAAGAGTCCATGGCTGTTTCTTCCTTGCTGGACTCAGAGAGGAAGACAGAGCAGAGCAGTCCCAGGTCTCACGTGACCCTACTTGTCCACGGTGCACGGACACCATGCCAATCACCTTGCCCACAGGAGACTCCCGGGGGGGGGGGCAGTGCATGATCACCTGGAACCATGCAGGGTGTGGTCTGGGCAAGCTGGAGACTCTCCATCATAAGAGGAAGGGAAATTCCGGCTCCACCCTCCGCATTCTCAGCCCTCCACAGTATGCCTCAACCTCCCTTTCCAGATGTCCCTGCACAGAGCCTGCCTTGCTCCCCCTTGCCCATTCCCACCCTGAACCTTTACCCAAGCCGTTCCTCCTGCCTTGAACGCACTCCCTCCTCTCCTAGCATCCTATGTGACCCAGCTCTAGCTCCACCTCCTCCATGAAGCCCTCTCTGGCCAGCTCAGCCCAGTGACTGCTGGTTGCCCTTTGGGTGTGCATCCTATGTCCCAGCTGTGGGGACCCCTGGAGGGATGAAATGAATCCAGTGCATCTGTATACTTTATACTTTCATTCAATGTCCTGGCCCATCAGTATGTACCGTTTTTATTTAATGTATTTATTTATTGGAGAGAGAGACTGAGAGAGCAGGGGCAGGGGGGAGGAGTAGAGGGAGAAGCAACCTGGGGAGAGTCAACCCCGATGTGGGACTCAATCCCAGGGCCCTGAGACCATGACCTGAGTCGAAGCCAGATGCTTAACCAACTGAGCCACCCAGGCACCCAGCACCTACTGTTTTTGAAGACTTCAGGATCCAAGGCAGACGAGTTGGACAGATAACCTTAACACAGAGGGAGAAAGTAGGAGGGGCCATGGGAGCAGAGAGGGTGTTTGGGGGACCCAGGGTACCAGCGGTGGGAACCTGCGAGGATCCTCCAGATCCAGGTGCAAATCCAGGTGTTGAGAAAGACACAAATGCCATCCCGCTCAGGGAGTCGTCCCCACCGGGCCACCTTGTTGTCTCTGCTCCCTCTCTCCACTTCCCTCCTGCCTGCTTCCTGCTTCATCCTGCACCCTATATGGTTCATGAGAGAAGCTACTGGTTCACTGAGAGCTGGGTCCTGGGGACCTGGGCGCTCTGCTGAGCAAGGACCCCACAAAAATCTAGTAAGTCGATCAGAGGGATAAAAGCTCAGACAACAAGCAGGAGGGTTTAAGGAAATGAGGATCTTCGGTCCCGGGTACCTGAGGAGGTTATAATTGACAGAGCAGCCTGAGCTCCCCTGGCCCCATGTGGAATTTAAGAAATTGGATTTTATACTCTCCGGTGTTTGGGAACTAACTACCCTCCCAAGTGATAAATCCCAAGGGCTCTTGGTGGAAATCTCTAGAAGCCACACTGCCATCGTCTGTTTAGTCTCTACCCGTTGTCTGCGGGAGCCACGGAGGGCTGGCAGGGAGGGAGGCCTCTCAGAGACACTGGCGAGCTCTGGCATAGACCTTCCCTGGCTACGGCTTCACAAGGCAGCAAGTGTCAGAGGACAGGGCCCAGGCTTCAGGCTTGACCCAGATCCAGTTCTCCCGTTCTCTGGCCGTGTGGCCTGAGTCAGTCATGCCACTTTGCTGCTCTCGCTGAAGGCAGGGATGGAGTCTAGACAGAGGAGGGGTGGCCAGTCTCCAGGATGCTGGTCTCCAAGTTGGACACCCCCTCCAGGGTAGTGGATGCACAGTGGTCCAACGGACGCCCCGATCTTCTCCTCCCAGAGCCTGTGTTCCCTGGATCCTGCCCCTGCCCTCTGCCATCGACCCGACTGAGTGCAGAAGTCCAGAGACTGAATCCTCTCAGGTGACATTTTGATGAATTTAGACCCAGGCTCACTCGGCTTATTGATCCTAGAGAAAATGTTCATCCTTTAAAGACCACCCAACTGCATACTTAATCCATGTGCCACGCACCGGGTCGATATGAAACGCCGCCAAGACAAACATGATGCTGAGGCCTTTATTGAAAGAAGACTTGGTGACACTCTAGTCCTCTCTTCCTTCCCACTCCAGCAGAGCCTCCCCGCCACATGGGCAAGTGGCCCGCGGAGGTTGAGTGGCGGTCGGCCGAAAGCCGTGGGTTCCCAGCCCGTTAGCCTCTCTGCACCTCAGTCTTCTCATCTGAGAAACAGGAGACCGGCAGCTCCCTCACCAGTGGAGTGAACGGCATCCCTGTGTGGAACAGGGCCCGGCGCAGGCTAGATGCCCAGCAAACACTACCCACCCTGCTCCCCGTGCTTCGGTTTACTTCCCAACACTGAGAACTTAATCTGTGGCTCTGAAGTCTTCTCCGGCTCAGCTGATAAAAAAGAGCCCTCTCGATGTGCCTCCAGGAGCAAAGCACTGGGGAAGAGAGGGAGCAAATTAAGGAGCCCCCACGAGCGTGCGCACCCACACTCAGAGCAGCCACACGCGGGGCCAGGCTGCGGCTCCTGACTCGCGTTGCCAGCTCCGGCTGGGCTCTAGCGACAGCATGTTGCAGACGGAGATGCTGAGGCCCGGTGACTTGTCCAAGTGATGTGACACTTTCCCCCGCTAAGTGATGTGTAAGGGAAAGAAACTAAATAGATGCTGTCTAAAACAGAAGCTCGGGAAAGCAAAAATCGTCCGTCTTGTTCACACGGTAGCCATAGCAACCAGAACCCACGCCTCGTGAGCGCTCAACAACTACGGGATGAGTGACTGAGTGAGTGAGTGATGAATAGAAGAAAAAAAATCAAAGATGTAAACCTGAATGACTCGAAGCTTAACCGCATAAGGCTGACCCACATCCGAGGCTGACGTACGACGCGTTTCTGGAAAACGGAAAAGGCATATGAAAGCAGAAGCTGTGCAGAGTCTGGTTCTCAAACCACCAGATAGATATACGCTCTGACCTGAGCCCCCACCTCGGCCCCCAGGGCTCGGAAGGGAACTAAGGTGCCAGATCAGTTGGCGATCCTTCAGACCAAAGGCTAGGTCGCCCCAGTCTGTTCGGTCACTCATCCAGGATAAGCATTTATTGAGTGCCTGGTGTGCGCCAGGCTGTGTGCCAGGTAGTAGAGAAGCGAGGATCAGTTGAGCTTGTCCCCGTCTCACAGGCACAAGGTGGAGCAGGGGATGATGAGCCATCGTGTCGTTCATAGGGAGTCTCCTAGCAAAGGGATGTGTGAGGCGTGGAGGTCCGGAGGAGGGGGTGCCCACCTGCAGGGAGGGGGGGAGACGGTCACAGGGAGTAGGAGCTTCCCAAGGGGTCTTCTTGAACTTGGGGTGGGATGAGGTGTCTGAGGGCAGTGCAAGGACCCCCTGGGAGAAGGACAACGAGGTCACAAGCACAGACCTGGGATCAGCAGTGCCTGTTCTCAGACCTACTCACCAGGACCAGCCCGGTGGGCAGGAGAGAGGGCCCGTCGGGAAGCAAGACTGGGGAGGAAAGAGGGCGCCCCCAGCACAGGAAGGGGAAGGGTGAAGCTCTTCGGCAGGTGGAACAAGTGGCTCTGGGGAAATGACTTCACCGCTCTGAGTGGTAGTTTCCTCCTCTGTACCAGGTTGAATGAGGTGCCAAGTTCCTTTCCGGTTCTAATACTCTATGACATTTCTGACTGACGCACGAGATCAAATATGTACACAAGACCAGAGGCATAAGAAAATACACAAAGAAACGTGGGTTAATGTAGGGCAAACAGGAGAAGAACTGAATAGGCTGGCTACACAGGCAGCGCTTGAAATACCTATGGACTCGTCCCTCCAGGCTGCACGTCCCGGCTTCCGGTGCCAGGGTTGGTCCCCAGCCGTGGAGGAGCTGGAACGTTCCCAGCCGGGCCCCAGGGAAGTCTGGCCCTGCATGACCTGAGCGCTCCCCAGCTGGCAGTACAGAAGGAAGCACAGGAGAGCCGCCTGGCCTTTGTGTGGTGCCAGAGGCCGGAACTGGGGTCACACCTCACCCCACAGAGCTCCCGACACACAGAAAAGAAAAAGGTTTTGGCAAAAAGTAGTCGGAGTCCCTCTGTGGCCCTCCGTCCCCTACAGGCAGCTTCACTTCTGAGCTGTGGTCATCGAGCAAGGGGGCATCTCAGACCCAGCAAGTCCTAAAGGTAGCGAGATCTTACCGATCCTTTTGGTGGGAGGTTTGGGGCTGGGGGGCATCGGCCCCTTCAAGAATACACAAAAGCCGCGGTTCTCTCCTAGAAGAATGCATACCTGCTCAGTTCTGCACGCATATTCAGAAGAATTTAATAACCCCTGATCAACCCCTGATCGAGGTCCCATAGAGGCCCCCCCCCACACCGCGTTGAGTCTCCTGCCCTAGTTCAAGCTCTCTATTTTGCAAATGAGGAAATTGAGTCCCAGAAAGAGCAGGTGACTCACCCAAGATCACCCAGTTAATTAGAGCAGAGGCAAGTTCCCAGGAAAACCAGGCCAGCGACTGCCACAAGCGGGGAGGCCCCCGGCAGGGCACAGGATCCCTAGTGTCTGACGCGGAGCTTGGTCCTTGCAGATGCCATGGCTCAGCTCTGGCGGGGGACCCCAGAGAAGGAGAGGGGCAACCAGGCTCTGGCGGCTGGTCCCCTGCCTCCCCTTCCACAGCAGCCAGCCTTCCCTGTGGAGGAGGGGTCGGATTACCATAGTGCCTCTCCGCAGGGCTGGGCTAAGAATGCAATGGGGGAATTTCTGTGAAGTGCCAATGAGACCTGTTAGCTGCCCTGTCCCACTGCCTGGGGGCTGGGGTGGGGGGTGGGGAGTCACCAGGGTGGTAAAGCCTTATCTTCAGGATCTCACTCCCAGCTACTGACTGATACCCTGGTCCCAATAGATAGAAAGAAGTCCCTCTTCCCACTCTTCCCAGTATTTGCTTGAGAGCGCAGCAGAAGGCCTCCACGGAAGCATCTAGAAGAACTTGCTGCCATTAGAAGCATCTAGAAGAACTTGCTGCCATTAGCAGATGCTGCCCATGCAGAGGTTGTGAGTTTGCTCTCTCTGTCCTTTCTGGAATGGTGGAGTGGCAGTCCTGCTAGGAGCCGAGGGAGTGAACCGCAGGACCTCTCCATCCACCGGGCATGCTTCTCTGGCCAGACTTCAGGAGCTTCAGCTCAGCCAGTGGTCAGCAAAAGCAAGATGAGACACGCAGGGATGATGACCCATCAGATGTGAAGCGGAAACCACAGGTGGAGGCCCTCAGTCCATGTGTGAAAGACCTAGAAGCCAGAACCAGGCTAAACCGGCCTCTCCTCAAATCTCAAAGCTCAGCCAGCGGTGTGCTGGTCAACCAGCCCTCGGGGAAGGAGAGCGTGTTGGGTGGGGTGTGGGGAGGAAGAGCCTTGATGGCCGCATTGTCACTTTCCTTGCTGTAAATCCTCCCACCGTGGCCAACGTGAGGCTGCCGATGAGACAGCACTGGATGCGGAGCTGGGAAGAAATGCACAGTCAGCTCGTCCAAACTGGAACTAGAGCAGATCTCCACGGCTGCAGCCTCGGCGCCAAGACAGGACAAAGGCCTACGGTCCCTTGGGCTCCAAGTCTGGCCCAAGTCCTTGCGAAGGGACTAGTACCTGGCACTAAGGACAATTTCTTCCTTCTACTGAAATGAAACCCACCTCCTTATAATCCCCACCACCTGATCCAGACTCATTCCCCTGTCCAGGGTCAGTCTTTTCTCTTTCCTACCTGGACAACCCAGCTCTTCCCCCTGTGCCTCTCATGGCAAGGCTTATAGACACCGCTGGCCTGGCACCCTCCTCCAGTTGCTGCCGGGTTTGTCCGGTGCCCCTTAAAGAATGGCTGGGCTCCTGGGTGGCTCAGTGAGTTGAGCATCCGACTCTTGGTTTCGGCTCAGGTTGTGATCTCAGGCTCATGAGATGGAGCCCCGGTCAGACTCTGAGCTGGGCAAAGAGTCTGCTTGAGAGTCTCTTTTTCCCTCTCCCTTTGCCTCTCCCCTTCCCTCTCTTAAAAAAAAAAAAAAAAAAAGAATGGTTTACAGAGTTGGCCACCACCTTCCATGTGGATCTGAGCAAGGCCAGGTAGGCCCTTTCATCACCGTTTGAACTGAACGAGAAGATCTCTGTGTGGGTCTTTCTCCGGATCTAATTCCTTGGTTGGTTTCTAAGACTCCAGAGGTGAACCTTAACCTTAACCTTCTTTCTGTCCCAATACCCAATAATGCCCTGTGCTCACTCCATAGCCACCGGCCACGTTAACCGTGACCATTTTCAGGCCTCTCAGCAACTCTGATTCTACAAAACGCCAGCCCAAGACCGACACTACCGTGCAAGCCAGGGCTGGGAGGCCCCCATCGGGCCACCACGAGCCAGCCCCTTTCTCAAGAGCGGGGTGTCACCGTCCACTGAGCGGCTCTGGATTTGTCATTACAGCAGTATAGGTGCCTCTGCTCAAACCAGAACCAGAGCCCTCAGGCTAACCTGCAAGCCTGGAGTATTTTATGCTTGGTCTGACTTTCAGCACACTCGTGCTCATTATAATAATATATTAGGTTGTTATTTTCCTGACTCCTGTTTGTGGGGCACTTAAAAACATGTCCAGCCTTGGTCCCATATGTGTATGCATCATAGGGACACACCTGTCCTCACCTTCACCTCCAGCTTTCTGCACAAATCATCCCCAGTCCTCACCGCAGCTCAGGAGTCTCCATTTCAGAGACTGAGCAAATGAAGGAACACCTCAGATCAGAAGGCCACATTACCAGGAGTGCCTGGGTGGCTTAGTCAGTTAAATGCCCAGCTCTTGGTTTCAGCTCAGGTCATGATCTCAGAGTCAGGCTCCATGCTCACCTGAGTCTGCTTGAAATTCTCTCCTCTCTCTCTCCCTCTGCTGCAGCCCCTGCTCACTCTCTCTCTCTCTCTCTCTCTCTAAAACAAATAAATAATCGTAAAAACATAAAAAAGGCCACCCTACTGAGTGAGAAGTCCCAAGGGCTGTGGGGCCTATGGTCTAAGCTTTCTCCGCTGGCTTCTCTCAACCTCAGGAGCTGGGGAGGACCTGGCTGTCCCATCCAAACCCTGTCAGCCAGGAGAGCTGCGGGCATCCTACCCTCCAGACCCCTTGCCTTAGACCCCTTGTTTCATGGTGTCCTCCAACCAGAGAACCTTCTCCAGAACAACAAGAGATATAAATCCTTCTGTAGCTTAGGCCTGGGCCACCAGCCTCCTTCACATGGCTGTGACATCCTCAGTGATCAGGACAGAGCCTGAGTCAAGGTCCCTCATGGTTTCTTATGGGAACCCGGGTCACAGACACACATGGTCCACCAAAGCCTCTATGCACTAAAATCTGTGAGTTCCCTTGCTCCAGAACAGACCATGGAGTGGTCAGTGTGGACTCAGGCCTTCTGGGGGCACCGCCCAGCAGGTTGGTGGGGGCAGGTTTGCAAGGTGAAGGGGGTGAATGGTGGTGAATCCCATTTTCTCTTCAGGGGAGATTTGTCTAAGCTGTCGGCTGGAGTCTGGAATTCCTTCGCATTCTCTCACTGTACTACGGGAGCGTGTGCGTTGTCTCTGTCTCTCCCACTATCAAAGCCATCCTCATCCTCTCTCTCTAGTGGGGCTGCCAGGTTGCATGGCCTGGGATGGGGGTACCCTCTCTGAAACTCAGCTATTGATGTGCGGGGGTTTGTGCTGTCCTGCGTGCCTGACAGCAATCAGCCTCCCACTGGGATGACCTTGTGGTGAGTAAACTTTCACATTCTTATTAAGTGATGGCTCGTGGTTCAGAATCACTCCCCTGGATCTGTTTGGGGTTGATTCCTAATCAGAGCTCTCGGGCTCTCATTTGCTCCCTCACTGCCGAAAGATTAGCATTAAAGAGAGGAAAGGGGCTCTGATTTCTGTTGCTGGGCTGCCAGCTTGGATCAGGGGGCTCTGGGGAAGATGGGGGGCTCGGTTTACCCCCAGCCTCGTGTTCAAATCCTAACTCTGCCATGACCGCCGGGGTGACTTCGAGCAGGTCTCAGAACCTCTCTGATCCTTGGCGTCCACTCCCAGGAATGTCTGGTGTCCTGTGAGGGTTCAAGGAGAACTTGTACCTGGCCTGGAAGGACGTCAGAGTCCTATGGCCGTTGTCAGCTGCTGATACGACCAGGTCCTCCCAACCGTGTTCCAGTCCCTCGGGGGCAAGGGCCTGCCATGGAGCTTTCTGGAATTCTCGGACCTTCCGTAAGGCGACTTGAGCAAGAACAAAGAGACATCCCCCAGCAGCAGCCCACCCCACCGGCCGGGCCCCTTTTAGCCCCACACGCCAAGTGGGAGAAGACTGCATCTGCACACCCTTATTTTCGAGGGCAAAAGAAACGTGGTACGAGGGCCGCCGTATAGCTACATGGATAGCTAGATAAATAATTACTAAATAAATAAATAAATAAAAATAAACAAAGAAAGCCTCCAATGAGCTTGAATTGCTGCCATGCTGAGAGGTAACTGGCAGATTCAATTTAATTATAAGATACAGAGTTGTAATGGGGTGTGTGAGGCTCAAGGAGGATTTCAGTAATAGGAGGACAGCAGGGGCTCCCTGCCTTCTCCGCTGGCCTCCTCCCAACCGCACCGCCTCCTTTGCTTCCTTGCCGTGTGGGCTGGGGCAGTGGCGGGAAGCTCTGCACTGTCCCGGAGGACCAGGCCTGGCCCACCCCTGGGCCTCGGCTCCTCTCTACCCTCAGCTCCCAGGCCCCGGGCTGGGCCTCGCTCAGGATGCCCCACGAGGAGGGGCAGAGCAGGGAAGGGCTCCTCACTCGCAGCCCCTGGCTTCTTCTGCCCCAGTGAAGGAGTGAGGTTTCTGGGGGTCACGGCCTCAGCTGCAAGGCAAGGCATCTCTACCGACCTGTGAATAGGCCGCTCCAGTTTATTTGCCTGGAAGCAAAAGCATGCCATCACCTGGCCTCCCTCCGGTCCAGCTTTCTACCCAGAAAGTGGAGGTGGCACTTCCCAGCCCACGGAAACTTAGCCAGTCTCCTTCCAGCCCCAGGACCCTGTAGTCGGTGAGCATGTGCTCCCTTTCTCTCTCTCTCTCTCTCTCAATGTCTCTCCCCCTCACATCACCCAGCCTCCCTCATCCTCTGCTCTGGTGGGGCTGCCAGGTTGGATGGCCCTACACTCTGTACACTCCCCCCAACTCCAGGACATTGTGTCCCTCTCCTGCCCTCTTCCCTTGTGCCAGATGAGAGCAGGGGTCTGCCTCCACCCCCGCTCTTTTCAGCGGGACATGGGCTTGAGGGCAGAGGCTGGCCACTCCTATCTAACTCCACTGATAAATTCCTTAAGGCCAGCTTGTGGCCCTATGGGTCTCCCGTGGTTAATCCTCAGCATTTATGATTTTATTGAGGCCATAAATGGGCGACGAAGAGGTTTGCGAGCACATAAGTAAACAGCAACTGCTCTCGTGCTGCCCTGCCCTGCCCTCACCTCCCTGTCTCCCCGGGAGGCAACCCATCCTTCTCCAGGCATGGACTCTCCAAGGCCCTGGCTCTCACAAGGACTTCTCAGTGCCCCCTGACCACCTGGCAGGAAAGCCCGTGACTCCACTGGCCAGCACCCTCTGAATGCACAGGGTCCCCTTCTTCCCACTGGGGTCTCTGCTGGTCATCTAGGCTGTGTGCTCAGCATCCAGACTACATCCCAGCAAAATGGCACGTGCTGGGCTCTGGGGTCAAATGGGCCTAGGTTTTGGTCCTGGCTCCTACACTTCCCACCTGTGTCACTTCGGCTAAATTACTCAACCTCCCTGAGCCTCACCTATATGATGGGGTTATTAACCATATTATCAGGAACCCATGTGAAGATTAAATCCCTGTATGAATTTTATATTCAGAGCATTTTATTGGGCCTCTACCTTCCCAAAGATCTGGACCTCAAGAGGAGTACAGGGGATGGAGTGGTGGTGCCCAGAGATAGGGGGGACTTTGAAGGCTTCCTTAGGGCCCTCAATCTTAGTCCTTTGGGGACTCTGTTGGTCCTAAGAGGAAAAAGAGAAAAGAGATGCCCTCTTTCTGCCTGGCCTCCAAGCTGTGATTGACCAGGCTGAGCTTCCCCAAGGACAGGGCACACAGCTGTCAAGCATCTGGTCCCATTCAAACATTACTCACCAATTCCAACTTTCTCTTAGGAAAAATCTAAAAGCCTTGCAGGCATATGGCCTTCAGCAATCCCTGTTCCTCACAGGATAAGTAGGGTGATGACAGGCCAGGGGGAGGAATAGCCTTCATGATCCTGTTTCTCTGTCGTATTCCCTCACAGAGCAATTAACCCCCTGGGATCAGATATCTTAAACAGAGATGGCTGAGGTAATCTTGTACATGTGATAAAACTGTTTCCATAAAATTCTTCAACCAGCATTATTAAACTCTCCCGATCCGTGCACCTCTCACAAAGATATTATACCAATCATCCAAAGAACCTCACTTATAATCACATTTGCTGGCTTCAACACTTACTAGCTGTATGACCCTGAGTGAGTTATTGAATCTTTTGGATTATCAGTTTCCCGTTTTATCAGATAGAAATAATAATAACTCCGGTAGAATTTTTATGATTGAAGAAGATAATGCATACAAAGTACCTAACCCAGAGACTAATCAATCATAAGCAATCAGTAAATGGCAATTTTAATTACAGTAGTGAATTAAGTGAGCTTGGCCCCAGACGATACCAGCCAGTAGAGAGGGGCAAGGCTATGCTGCATCCAGCCCCCAGAGGGGTGGGGTAGCCTATGTCCCAATTCCAGGGTGCACAGGAGTGTGGGAGACTCTGCTAACTGTGAGGCCTGCACTGATGCCCTAGAGGCCCAGAGGAAGGCCACATTCTAAGTCATTTGGTGGCCACATTGGAATTCCAAGTGATGAATTTGTTGGGAGAAAGACCCCAGGCAGTGTCTGAGGGTAGAAGACGAGCCCAACCTTCCGTGAAAAGAAATATGACAGGAGCCGGGCAATGTCTCAGAGAACCAGCCCCTGGTGGGCTGAGACTCAACCTGTGAGGAGCACCTGAGACCAGAGCATGGCAAGGTGCACCAGGCATGCAGTCAGGCAGACAGGTGGACTCCTATATACTCCTTACCCCCTCTAAAATGTCCACTTCTTTATAAATAAAGGGAAGAATAATGGCACGTGTCTTTCCAAGGTCCGTGTGAAGGGGAAACAAGATGAGAAAAGTAAAATGCCCACTGCTGCTCAGTAAATGTCTGATTTGTCTTGACCACAGTGTATAGAGTCAGGCCAATGGAGAGGGAATTTGGGGAAGCCAGAGGGAGCAATGACCACATGGGCACCACACTTCCTGCAGGCACTTGGGATCTGGGGCCAGCAGTAACACAGAGGACCATGGGCCCCACAGCTGACAGTGAGGAGTTGCTGATAGACTGCCTGCCTTGGCCGCCCTGTGGAGAGGGCCATGCCAGCCAGTAAATGGAGGGCAGGGCCGGGCGAAGGGCTTCCCCCATGTTAGTGCTTGCTATGGGTGCCAGAAGCAGCACGCTCCTTGCCATCAGGTGTCTGGGGGAGCCCCACTCCCCGCGGGAGCTAGCGAGAATGGGCTGGTGGTCACAAAGACTCTTTGGAGCTATCACAATGATTGTCAAGCCTTCCTAAAAGAGGGTAAGTCCACTTGAGCTTTTGATGTAATTCATTGTCTTAAAAACTTAAGACGATAGCTGTTTCAGGTTTCTCCTACAAGAATTTAATTGGGACCTAACAGCATAGTTAATTAAATATAAATCAATAGTTTAAAACAACTAATTGATACTTAGTATGAATGGGGGGAAACTTAGTTCTCATATAATTAACTCATATTAAGTAGGTAATGAAATAGCCATTATGTCTTTACAACAATGAAAAGTTTATCGTTCTTTAATAAACTTAGAGTTAGCAAGCAATGAGAGTCAAAAATTATGAAACAGGTATTATTGGGCTATTAAACATTTATTACTTGTCCTCAAGGGCCAGAGGCAGACACTACTCAGGATTAATAAACCTTTGCTATTCCTCTCTTCAGACCTTTTAAGTGGAGAGGTGGATCAGAAATCTGTGGTCTCTGCATGACTTATGGGCATCAGTATTGCCTGGGATGGGGATCCCTGGGTGGCGCAGCGGTTTAGCGCCTGCCTTTGGCCCAGGGCGCGATCCTGGAGACCCTGGATCGAATCCCACGTCGGGCTCCCGGTGCATGGAGCCTGCCTCTCCTTCTGCCTATGCCTCTGCCTCTCTCTCTCTCTCTCTCTCTCTCTCTCTCTCTGTGTGTGACTATCACAAATAAATAAAAATTTTTTAAAAAAAAAGTATTGCCTGGGATGTGAGCAATAATGCTGAAAACAGAGTGAGGCAGAACTGAAGCAGAAAGCAAGAGTCTAGCAGAATCAAGGTGAGAACTTTCCAGACATGAGACTCCTGCATCCTGTGATCAGCCAGGCATCCCGGCAAAGTGGCTTTTGACGGGGCATCTCCTGTGAGTCAGGCCATCAATGCAGAACCCAACAAAGCCAGACCCCCAGATAAATCTCCAGCCTTCAAGGTCCTGAGGGAGGGCCACCCCATGACCTGAAGCTCCTTTTCTTCCTCGGGGCTCCTGCAACAACGATTGCCATGCGTGTGGAAAAAACTCGCATGCTGCTTGTGACACTTTGTTTTCCTGAACTATTTTTTTTTACATTTGTTTTTATTTAAGTTCAATTTGCCAATACGATATGTTTTCCTGAACTATTACATTTGATTTTTGTTCACCTCTTCGCGAGTATATCCCTGGCCTAGTCAACTGGACTTTAATCTCATTGTGAAGGGAAGCTGGCCTTAAGTGTTTTTGTCTTGCACAGGATGCACTTAGTGGCTTCTTTTTTTCTTTTGATATTTTATGTATTCATTTGGGAGAGAGACAGAGCATGAGAGAGGGGAGAGGCAGAGGGAGAGGGAGAAGCCGACTCTCCACTGAGCAGGGAGCCCAATCCCAGGACCCAGAGATCATGAGCCAAAGGCAGACACTTAACCATCTTACCCACTCAGGTGCCCACATTCAGTAGCTTCTTGATGAGCATCTGTGGATCTGATATCATACCTGTCACATCTTATTAATACGTGCTGGTCGCGGAAGGCTGGTACTAACGCAGTGGTGTCATCTACTCATACCATCCCACTGCTTTTTATGTCATTCGTTATGAAACAAATTGGTCTACAGACCAAGATATCTGGTCTCCGAGGTCAATAAAGCTGATTACAAATGTATTTCTTCAGATCTAAACTCCTGCTTGTGTAACCATCTAGGACCCTGTCACTTGGGAACCCCCTCACCTGAAACACAAGGAGTCCAAAAATGCACCATCATCACCCCGTGAGCAGACTGGCTTCCTTCGTCAATTACTTCTGTCCCAGAAGCCACCCTCCCCCCTTCTGTCCAACCAAACCCACCATGGTCACCTGCCCCCTTCCTCTGTTTGAGCCATTCACTCAGCCCATTGTCTCTTCCCTGAATGTCTTTCAGATTCACCACTTTCTCTCCAGCCCTGACCTCTGGGCCCTTGGCCTTGCTGCCACACCCTGTGTGGTTGGCCTTCCTGACCGGCTTCCCCTTCTAGTGCCTCTGCTGGTGGCTACCACAGTAGCTCCAGAGAATGCCACCCGGGAGTTCATTGTATCGCCTTGGATGAGTCTTCCCTTTCACACTTGTAAAGAAGGGGGAGGATGAATTTGATGGTCTCTAACCCCCAATCTGATATTTCATTTCTATTCACTGAGCTCACCTTCTCAGCTGCTTGATCCAAGCCCCCTTCACCATGTGCCTCTGATTTCCGTACTAACCACTAGTGGAGGGTCTTACTGTCAATATCCACATTTTATAAATGAGAACATTAAAGTACAGAGAAGCCCTGAGCTTTGCTCAATCTGACTCACTGGAGCAGGGCTCCAGCCAGAACTGATGGTTTCGAAGCACACATGGCCTCCCCGTGACTCCAGCCAGGTCCAGCTGACGCCTTCTCCATATGGTCTCAAGAACCATCTGGTGAGCTCTGTGCAGCCCCTCCACTGCTCTCCTGTGTCAAGGTGGCAGGGATACAGAGCCTCTGAACATCCCCCTGAGAAAGCTCAAGCTCCTTTCACTTGCTTTCTGATCTTAGGCTGTCTTCAGAGAACAGGGACAGGGAGCAGATGTCAGCCCATCATCACTCACTAGAAGCATGGCAATAGCCGAACAACTGTGCTCTCTTGTCTGGACCTACCCCCTCCCATCCGTCGTCTGCACCGGTGCTAAAACGATCTTTATAAGATGCAAGTCTGGCCCGTTGGTTCCTTCTGAGGCCTGGGAGAGAAGAATCTGTTCCAGGCCTCTCTCTTGGCTTGTAGACGGCTGTCTTCGTGTTCATCTGGCATCTTCCCTGCATGTGTGTCTGCCTCCAAATTTCTCCTTTTTATGAGGACACCAGTCAGTTTGGCTTTGGGCCCCCTAATGGCCATTTTAACTTGATTATCTCTGTCAAGTCCTTATCTTCAAACAAAGTCGCATTCTGTGGTGTAGATTAGTGGGGCAGGGGGCAGGGGAGGGACGTAGTGGGACCCGGAACACGGTCCCAGCCAGAAGCACCGACCTGTGTTCCCTGTTGTCTTGAGTCACAGCATTGGCAGCCCCGGGATCCCAGGCCCTACCCCAAGAGCTAAGCTGGAAATCAGACCTGGATTCTAGCCTGAGCACAGTGGTCAGCTAGCCTGAGTGCTTTGGCCTTGAACTGTCCTCTTCCTTTTCTTACTTTTCTGAGCCTCTGATTCCAAAATGGCAGAAATAGGCCATTCTTCCTCTCCTACTTCACAGAGCCGCTGTGAGCCTCCAATAAAGGTGGTGAATATGACAGCAGTGTGAAAAACCAAGAGCCCCGCAAATATGAAGTAATAGCACTGTATCATTGTTATTACTACTAAGAATAAAGAAATCCTAGGACTAGAACAAGTCCCATCTTCACCCTGTGAAACTGAAGGAAAACGGTTTCATTTATAAAGTCGTCCCTTTTTATTCCTCCCAGAGGAAATCTCATGTTTCCCAGACTTCTCTTCCAATGAATTACAGCCTTCATTCACTCGGCAACCACCCTCACCAAACGTGGTCCTCCGTGGGATGTCTCAGCTCACCTGATTTGATTCTCCCCTGGCAGGGAGATGGGGTCACTACCCAGGAGGCTGTGGTTGGCCCTTTCATTGAATCAGAAGACTGTTCCTGAGCTCCTGCCAGGTGCCGGGCACTGGGCTCAGTACCAGGGGCTCAGTACCAGAGGCTCAGGGCTCAAAATGGCACCATCTTAACCTTTCTGTTGCTCACGGTCTAGAGGCCAGGAGTTCCCAGGGTGCATACCCTTCGCCCCAAGAAACATGCCCTTGCCCCATAACTGTTTCCTTGCACGGTTGTATTTCTTAGGCCATCGCAGTCCTCATCTGCAGGTGACCCTGGGCTTCTTTGCTGAGAACTTTCCTGTCAAGCTAGGATGACTCGACTCATGTTAATCAATTTCTTTCTTTTTTTTTTATTATTTTATTTATTTATTTATTTTTACATACAGCACAAGCAAAGGGAGCAGCAGGTAGAGGGAGAGGGAGAAGCAGGTTCCCCCACAGAGCAGGGAACCAGACATGGGGCTCGATTCCAGGACCCTGAGATCATGGCCTGAGCTGAAGGCAGATGCTTAACCGGCTGAGCCACCCAGGGGGCTCCATCACTTTAATCATTTTCCAGTGACACTTTTGGTGCATCTCAGGGTTCTGCTACTGATAAGTGCTCAGCCAAAAGCTGCACCCCCAAGGTCTATGTGGAGAAGACCCTGATATCTTACTGTTAAAATGGGCATCTGTGATGTGACTCCACCGTCCGACCCAGTGCCCCGTGACAAGGACGGGGACGGTCTGGGGGCTGGCCTAGCTCTCAAAGTGAAGGATTCCTATTCTTTGGTCATATTCTATCATCTTCCCCCTAAGAGCCTGGTTAGTCTAGAGTTGCCCCGAGACCAAGTGCTTACTTCTTGCTTCCCCCCAGCCCTCCCCCTGCTCAGCACCTCTGACAACCTCCCCACCTGGGCTTCCACATTCTCCCCACCTCTCCCACTTCATCCCTGCCGGCCTGCTTCCTCATGCGGACCCAGTGACCTCTAATTTAGCTCTGCAAATCTCTCCGAAGAACGTCCCCAATTTTCATATGTGGATAACTATCTAATTCTCACTTCACTGATTCTCCAACCTGCTCATTCTTGCAAAGATCCCAGTGGCTTCTCCCCACTTCTCAGTGAGGACTCAGCCAGAGAGCATTCTCACTCAATACATTTCTGCAGTGTGCTTATTAGCGCCTTGTAATATAGCTGCCTCAATAATTAAGACTAACCCACACGTGTCAAATTAAATGAGCCAAATACATTGAGAAATTGCCTCGTCCTCCATTCCTTTTATTAATCAGGTTTTTAAAAAGTTCTTTTCCTACTCATTTGCAAAAATCAAACATGGTCAGTGAGACTCTTACTTATAATGATGATGCATTTGGCCTCTTTCCTCCGGGCAGTCGCCTCGGGGGCAACCCATTATGTGACATAGGATGGGTTGAGTTGGGGTGGCAGAGACGCAGATGAGCTGCTGGCAACAGGTTGACAACGCTCTCTAAACCCGTAGGAGGATCATGCCCCCTCCGCCTCCCTGAGGGCTTAGGGGAGGGTCCAGCAAAACCAACGGGAGCGTCTGGCCCGAGTCCATCCAGCATCTTCTCCCCCCCCTACTCCTCTGTGCTTCCCTGGGCTCAGTGCAGGAACCCTGGCTCCTCTTCTCAGGAGTCGCTGCCCACGTGCTGGGCATAAGGAGTCAACAGAAAATAAAATAAGACCCGTCAGCAGTTGTATGGTTCTGGCGATGCACAATGCTCGTGCAATTATAAAGGACTGGTGGGCTCTGCCGGGTGTCAGCGTGTGGAGGCTTCTGGACAGTCTCAGAGTCTCAGGCAAGAGGCTATTGTTCCGGGGAGCTCTGGGCCTCCTCACCACCTGCGCCTCCGCCGGGCCCCTCCAGCAGGCTGCATTCCTGCCTCTTGAAGGTGGTTGTTAGAAAGAATCCACAAATACAGTAAGTAAACATCAAAGGGGCTTTGATCCGCCGGGCCCTCGACAGAGCAGGAGCCCTTGAAGAAAGGGCCAAGGCCTCGGATGAGGGAACTTAACATCGTCAATTTGGGCGCCGGAGATGTAAAGCTGTTTGAAGTGAGGTTGGCTTGGCCGCGCCTTCAGACGAGCGCACAGAGGACGGGAGAGAAGTGAGCGCCTTTGGAAAAGGCACGCTCAGATCTGCTTCTCTGCTCTTTACTGATAGTTAATAAACCCCTTTAAAGAATCGGGAGATCAAAGCTTAGCAACCTCCCAGGGCCGTGGCATTCTGCTACCGGCCGCCACGCTTTGTTTTTCTCTAGGGCAAGAGCCCCTAAGCTTGACTTATCTGCCTCTCATGGGCCCTTTCATCCTGCAATCCATGAAGGGTGGACCCGGGTGACAAGAGGTGAATGGAGACGAGGGGAGGAGAAATGAGCCCGCTGGGCTACCTCAGCTCCGACAGCCTAGATGCTCACCGGCCAGGGCTCAGAGAAAAACACCCAGTGTCTCTGGAGGAGTTGCTGGGATGCACCACCCAGGGTGGTTCTCCCCTGAGGACCCCGGGGAGGGAGCCCCTGGGTGCCCAGATAGCCTGGCGAGCCCTGGGAGGGGATGCAATCACATGTCCTCTTCCCGAAATCCTAACCCCTTGTCTATTCACCAAGGTGAAAGCAGCTGTCAGGTTTGTATGAGTCCTAAGCAACGAAGTAGGGGCGGGGAGTCTATAATAATTCCCCGGAAGTCATTTAGTGTCTTTGAATTTGGGATTTCTCATCTGCATAGTATGAATAGCAGTGACCTGTCTGCAGGCCTCAGGGGCTGCCGTGGGGGTCAGCAGAAGGATTTGGTATAGAATGGCTTCAAAACCTGTAAGGTGCTTACAACAAATGAGGATTAGAAGATACCTCACGCAGGTGAGGACACCTTGCCTTGTCGTGAGGCAGATGTAACTCCAGTCCGACACCCACACACAGGGGGCACTCATTTACTAAATACCGTGCAACGAGTCTCTTGCATATGCTACCTAGAATTGTTCCGCCTTGCTTTTCCAGTCGCGTCAAAGTCTTGCGGGACCAGAATCTACACCTTGTGTCTCTTACCCATCCCAACCCCTGCTTCACCCTTGAGTCCACACCTGAGTGCTTGAGGGTGGGGCTACATTGGGCCTGAATATGAAAGCTCACAGGAATCCCCAGACCCAGAAACTCACTGTCTCCCAAAAGGTAGACGCCTCTGCATCTACCTCTACCTCCACCCCTGTGTCTTCCCCCAAATTCACCCAATCACTTCCTCATTCCTCAGGATCACCCACTGTGTCTGGTTGCCCGGCTCCATCCTGGACGCCACGAGCCGGACTCTGCCTCTGCTTTGGCAGACCTGACCACGGTCACCCCAAGCCTGGGGTATATAGAGCCTCATCAACCTATAGCGTCATGGGCTCTGGAACCATACTGCCTATGTTCAAACTTCCGGTTTGCCCCCTGCTAGCTCTTCCATCTAAGGCCGCCTGCTTAATACCTCTGTAAATGGGGATGATATAAAATGGAGATAATACTGGTATGCACCTCATAGGGTTATTGTGGGAATCAAATGAGATATTATCAGCTTAATATGATGCCCGGACCATAGCAAGTGCTATGTCAATGTTGAAGAAGTAGCCCTGTGTAGAAGAGCAGCAGCTTCACATCCCCTGCAAAGGGACCTTCACTGATACCTGATCCATTCCCAGCTCACCCACCTGTGCTTCTCTTCCAGAGCTGGGCCTCCAGAAGAGAGGATGCTGTCTGGTGCTGGGCTACATGGCCAAGGACAAGTTTCGGAGAATGAATGAAGGTCAGTGAGAACCTGCCCACCCTCTTGGGGAGGCGAGGGAGGGGCGGGTGATGTGGAGGGTGGAAGCTATGCCCTGCAACTATGGTACCAAGAGAAAAACCCTGGGCCAGTGGACAGAGAAGTTTGATTTCCAGAAGCTATTTATATAGAAATGTGGGGCCTCTAGAGTAACTAATGCCTGAAACACGGTATGCCAATTGGTAAGCACGTCTCCTCACACTATCTTCCCTGCTCCCTTCGTGGCCTCTACTTCTCTTCCTCTCTCTTCCCTACCTTTGTTCCCCAACCACTCACCCAGCACAATTAAATCTGCTTCTATTATCTTTTTTTAATCCAGACCTCTTTACCTTTCTCTTCAATCCTTCACAGTTTTTGAATGCCTATTGAATAAACAGCCCCTTACAGGGCACTTGGGGAAATACTAAAGAATAAGGCAGAGTTTTTATTTTCAAAGAACTTATAGAGGGAAACCTGCCCTCTCTGCTGAGTCCACCGACCCTATCTCTCCCTCTCACTCCTGGGCCATTATACCTTCTTCTTACTCTGGGTCTTTCCTCTGAGGCTTGACTGTGCCACAGAAGGCTACAGGAAGGTGTTGACATTGATGTGGAGGCAGAGAAGTAAAAGGAGCACTGTCACTTGTGGGCCTGCTGTAATAAAGAGCCAATCCCCTCATCCCTAACCATCTGTCTCCGTGCAGCTAATAACCCTCTCCATCAGATGCCACAGACTGTTTGTCAAGATTCAAGAGTAGATAAACAATAGCTGGGGATGCCATTTATTCATTAAATGAAGCCCTGGCTCCCCACCAGCCTGGCTTGCCATGAACTGGGCCCCTTGCTTCCCAAGGCCCGGAGCCCCTGTACCCTCACTTCCGTCCAGGCATGGAGAAGGCAGCTCACCTGTACCACCAATATCCCCAAAGTTCTACTAAAGTTCTGATGCCCTCTTCTCATCACTCTTCAGCTGGCTCTTCTCCCAGCCCACAGTCCATGACACTGATACCCCTTGGGCTCCCCACACCTAACACCTTGCCAGCTATAGGTTTGTTGCCAGCACTGATCGTGGTGACAATTTGACAAGAGTTAGATCAGCACAACGAACTACAAGGAGTGTGTCCTCCTGCATTTTGCAACCCGTCTGCATGAGGAGGCAGGAGCATCAAAAGGCATTGGTCATTTGTAGGGATCCCATGGCTGAGCACAGCCAGGGTTAGGGGCTTCACTGCATCCTGCCAGTCGGCCTTCCTCCCTGACTTGTCTCTGCTCAGCCTACCTCCTCCCTTCCCCAACACCACCGTTGTGAGAGCGCTAGGCAGTAACTTCTAATTTGTAGGAACTGACAGGTCTCTCTGTCCGTAGTGCTGAATAGACACATTCTCTCGCTGGGCATTGCTCATTAGAGAAGCTGAAAATGAGGTTCATGGGGATTGGGAAGGCCAGAAAGTTGGGAGCCGGCCTGGATTTGCAACCTCAAGCTCCAAGGGTCTGACCCCAGTAGAAGGATACTGCCTCTGGATCCTGGTGCCTGGAAAGAATCATATCACAAGGCTGATGAACATGATTTGACACCACCCCCACCCCCACCAACCTTTCACAGATGGCTAAGGGAGGGGTATCCTAGTCAACTCAGGCTGCCGTAACAAAATACCTCAGACTGGATGGCTTACACAACAGGAATTTATTTCCTCACAGCTCTAGAGACTGGAAGTCCAAGGTCAGGGCACCAGCATGGTGATGTCCTGGTGAGAACTCTCTTTCTGCCTTGCAGATGGCCACCTTCTCACTGTGTCCTCACCTGGAGGAGAAAGAAAATAAGCAAGCTCTCTAGTGTTTCTTCTTATAAGGATGATCCTCCTATCAGATCAGGGCTCCACCCTTTTATGACCTCCTTTAACCTTAATTCCTTTTGTAAAGGCCTTATCTCAAAATATAGTCACATTGGGTGTTAGGGGGTTTAATATAGAAATGAGGTCTGAATGCATTTGCCATAACAGAAAGTTGTGATGGTGATATTCTGAACCAGGGATTAAGAACACAGGAGGAAAAAGAGGAGAGGAGATATTGTTTAACTAAAGAGGGAAGGAAGGGGAGTCAGGGGAAACTACAGGAGGACTTGGAACCAAGACCAGGGTCTGATTACTTCTAAAGATTTTATTTATTAATTCATGAGAGACACAGAGAGAGAGAGAGGCAAAGACACAGGCAGAGGGAGAAGCAGGCTTCATGCAGGGAGCCCGATGTGGGACTCGATTCTGGGACCCCAGGATCACACCTGGGCTGAAAGCAGATGCTCAACCACTGAGCCCCCCAGGCGTCCCAAGCTAAAACAGCATTCTAAAGAGGTTTTCCTTCCTAAAATGGAAAGATACCAAAACAATGCCTGTTCTCTCTGAGCCCCTTCTCCAAACACATACAACCCACACAAATGTGTTATTCCTTCCAACTGATTATGGTCGACGTGGTTAAGAATGAGTGATCCCAGGTGCCTTACCCCTTCTAGAATCCTCCCCCCTAGTGTAGACTAACTGGGAATAGAGCAAGGTATTCAGAAAGAAGTAGGGAACGGAGGCATTGGCAATAAGCCATGGGGTAACAGAGCAGCGAACTCCCTCCCCCTCCCCTCCCCCTTTTGCATGTGGCTCTCACCCCTCCCAACCACCCCAATGCAGAGACTCTGACGCATACACACACACAGGAGCTGCTGCTGGGTAAACGAGGAGACGAGGAGACACGGGCGGCAAGCAAGCTAACCCACCACATAGGATGAGTTACGAAGCTCAACTAGCAAACAGGAGACCAGAGGGGAGGAGAGCGAGACAGTGGGGCCGAAGGAGAGATGCGTGTGGTGGGTTGGCTTTAGCTCTGGAGGGTGGAAAGCACAGGAAGCAAAGGGAAAGGACCCCCAGGGAGGGCTCCCCGGCTCCCACTCCAGCCAGTTGTGCAGCCCAAATGCCACATTATACATGTGCTGCTCTCTCTCAAACGCACAAGCCCAAACTCCGGCGCGTCTGAAGCTGAGAAAAGGCATCAGCACGGGGAGCTGTTTTATGGTTTATAATTATCTTGTACCCATATTCAAAATAATTATAACTTCCACATATTAATAATTGAACTGGAGTAGCAGCCATGGCATAGATCAAGAAACCGAAGTCTCTGTCCACACTGCGCTATACACCTAGGCATACATCGAACAACTGGTAAAATGGAAAAAAATAATTTTCTCCCAGATGCTGGAATTAGTGAGATATTGGAACAATTAGCTGCTTCTTCCATTAAAGATAAGGCAGTGATCATTATGTCTCCAATTTAGAATAAATATAAAAGACCTACTTGTTCCATTTTAAAGCGTATTTGTTCTGTTTAAGAGTATCTTATAGGGTGTCTGTCACCCGAGGAGAAGCGGTCCCCTATTTCATCCGCTTCTTTGTTAATTTGGGATATTTTTATTTCTTCTGTCCTCCTCCCTCCCCCTACTCCTTGTTACATTCCAACGAAATAACAGCTCGAGAAGGAGCAGGAGAAAAATAATGAATGAACAGGAGTTTTATAGATCTGGGGTTTATCATAAGCTAGAGTAATCGCAATTGGAGCTGTTAAACTTCACAAAGCAATAAAAAGAAAACACTATTCAAAAGGTCGTTTAAGGAGGCACGTGATAGTCAATGAGAGGTTTGCTCTATTCAGGAGGGCTTAATAGCTTCTCGGATAAAATCTGCAGCATTGGCAGGAATGGAGGTGGTGGGTAATGGGTGTGGGGGGTGGGGGGGGGTGTTCTCCTGTTCGGACTCCACACATCCGAGGCATCACATAGAGCCACGACCAACAATCAATGAAGGGCAGACGAGAGAGGAA
This sequence comes from Canis lupus baileyi, assembly GCF_048164855.1. Lineage (NCBI taxonomy): Eukaryota > Metazoa > Chordata > Mammalia > Carnivora > Canidae > Canis > Canis lupus. The sequence goes on along the minus strand of NC_132840.1, from coordinate 81,196,434 downwards.
GAAATAAAGACAGACCAGGCAGAAGAATACCAGGCGTGTTTGACATAATTGTCTTCATGTGATTAAGTCCACGGTGCTTTAAATAGGAACTGCTGGAAGGAGATTATTTATTTATTCATCAAAAGTTCATTGAACACCTACCGTAAAAATAATACCAGTTTCCATAGTGAATGCCAGACAGGGTTCTAAGCGCCGGAGCTTTCAGGGTAAATAAGACATAATCCCTACCCTCGAGGAGCCCACAGTTAGAACACCCGGGTACGGCTCCGTGCTACTGTCACCTCCGGGGAGAAATCCTGCCCGCCCGCCCTACCTCGTTAGATGCCCCCCCTCCCGCACCAGGATGCGCCAGCGTGGCACCCAGCCCACTCATTTCGGGGCGCTTCCTCTAACTGGTGATTACAGACTAGACTGCCTGCCCCATCTGAGAGGGAGCCTCCGGACGGCGGAGATGATGCTCCCTCCTTTCCTCGCCTCTCCCTGGGCCTTCGCCTGGTGTCTCATACATAAGGAGTAGTCAATCAATTTTAATTGAAGTAATTAATTAGTGCCCTGAGTGACAACAGCAGAATGCACGAAGTCATCCACAGGTGCAAGGTGGGTCTTGAGAAAGAACCGTCAGGCAGGCGCACGCGGATGAGGAGCATCCCACAAACAAGTGTCCCCATCGCCAGCAATATTGCTCCGTCTTAACCTCAGCGTCTCCTCCCCTGGAGGCCAGGGCCCAGGCCGGTCAGCAGAGGGGGGGGCCCCATAGGTGGGTCTCCCTCCTTCCACAGCAGCGCTCCCCCCCTCACCCCATCTCCTGCTGGGCCACGTTCCCCGAGCATCTCCAGACAGACCTGTCCCACTAGATGTACAAGGGGAACTGTTCCCCCTGTTTCCTCATCCCTCTCCCATCCTCACCCCAGCCACACACACACACACACACACACACACACACACGCCCCTCTATTCCCTTCCCTCTTCCTGACTCTCCTCAATTACCCAGTTTTCCTGGAGATCCGAGAACCACTCACCTTCTCCATGCACATCGCCTGCTGATACTCTCTACAGGTGGAATGGAAAGCTCTCACGTGGTGTCTGGGGAGGGGCTCCCCCAGCCTTGAAAAGCTCCGGGTTCCTCTAGGTTAGAACTTAAACAACCCTCGAAGTTATAGCACACACACACCCCAACTCAGGGAGGCCCGGGATCCATGAATGACTTGCCCAGGGTCAGTAGGAAGGTGCTGGAAGGAAGGTGCAGGACCACCTGCCAGGTCTCCTGAGCACCCAGTCCGCTGCTCCATGAAATCCGAAAGACGAGGCTCAGACCAGGAACCGAAGGGAAGCCTGTAACACTTCAGCTTGGTTCGCTTGGCAGGGCTAATACAGAAGTGGAAGGGGCTGGGGGACGAGGGGACAGAAACGCAGGAGTCTCCCGGTGCTTGGGAGAAAATCCGGAAAGGCCTGGAGTCAGACACAGGGGCCAGGGAAGATCATTTCTGAGCAACCAGAAAATTCTCTCAGCCCCTAGGACTTGAGAAGGGGAAATGAGGAAGAGGGTGTTGAAGGGAGCCAAAGGAGGTCCTGCAACCCCGCCTCCCTTCCTGCCAGCTCCCTGCTGCCAGGGTGCACCTGCAGGGAGGCTCCCCCACCCCCCAGGGCTCACTCTCAGGCCACACATCTGGAGGGTGGCAGCTTTCCCAGACCCTCTGCATCGCAGCTCAGAGAAGGGAAGGCAAAAATGCCTCCAGCGCTGTGGTTTTCAAGTCTTCCAGGGAAGAAACAAAATGCAAGTGATTAGTCGAGGCAGCTTCTGTTCACTGGACGCCTCCGGGCCTCCTGGGGGGGGCTTGGGTGCCCAGGAAGGGGAAAGTGGGATCCACACTGGCAGGCCCTGTACAGTGTCCTGCACCGCCCACCTAGTCCAGACTCTGTGCAAACACACCTCCGCCAGGATGCGGGACCCAGGCACCCGCAGCGGCTCTGACCTCCTGGTGATGGCATGGAGCCTGGCCCTTCTTTCTGCGCCCCTGCTCCCCAATCCACAGAAATGAGCTCCAGCGCTCCCTGTTTCTTGCCTCTCCCCTAAAAGAGTCGATAAGGAAAAAAGGTTCTGGGACACCTGGGTGGCTCAATGGTTGGCTGAGCGTCTGCCTTAGGCTCAGGGTGTGATCCCGGGGTCCTGGGATCAAGTCCTACATCGGGCTCCCTGCAAGGAGCCTGCTCCTCCCTCTGCCTGTGTCTCTGCCTCTCTCTGTGTGTCTCTCATGGATAAATAGACAAAAGCTAAAAAAAAAAGAAAGAAAGAGAAAGAAAAGAAGAAAGAAAGAAAGAAAGAAAGAAAGAAAGAAAGAAAGAAAGAAAGAAAGAAAGAAAGAAAGAAAGAAAGAAAGAAAGAAAGAAAGAAAGAAAGAAAGAAAGAAAGAAAGAAAGAAAGAAAGAAAGAAAGAAAGAAAGAAAGAAAGAAAGAAAAAGAAAGAAAGAAAAGAGAGGTGCCCCATCGGTATAGCAGGAGCACCTAAAAGTAAGGAACCAGCTGTATGACCTTGGGCCAGTCAGTGAACACCAGATGTCAACCTTCTCATGTACGACCTTGAATAATATTGGATATGATCATCTGTGATGACTCAAAAATCTGTCTTGGCTCGGGATGCCTGGGTGGTGCAGTCGGTCGGACATCTGGCTCTTGATTTCGGCTCAGGTCATGATCTCAGGGTCCTGGGTCGAGCCCTGGTTGGGCTCTGTGCTCAGTGGGGAGCCTGCTTGAAGATTTCTCTTCCTCTCCCTCTGTCTCCACCCTCCCCCTCCACCCGGGCTCATGCACATGTGTGCTCTCTAAAATAAATGGATGGGTAAATCTTTAAGAAAAAAAAATCTATCTTGGCTTTCAACACCCTGCCCACACCCTATTCTCACCACTCATCCCATAATTTTAAATGCTTTGGTCACCAAAGGAACCAGTACCAGGAAATTGACTGACTGGCTTTGCTCAGCAGCCTCAGAAGGCAGATCTGTGTTTCTTTTCCTCGTCTGTCCCCTGGGAGTGAATTCAGGCCCATGCCAGCTGTCCCCCGGTGGCCGTGAGGGGGTGGAGCAGGCCTACGGGACATGCTGCACTTTTTTCAGAGCAGAGGGGCAGCCGACCCTGGCCTGGGGACCTGATGCAGCAGAGATTGGGCCTGATGACCCGTGAGCCCCTGCCCCCTGACTGCTGCAGCCGTGCAGGCCGGCTTACGCTAAGGGCTTAGGATTTCCAGAGACCATTCTTTCACTGCCTGCAAGAGCCCCCAGGATGTTAGCTAATACTGTCATTTTGTTAGTTGGGGCTTTTGGGTGCATTTTTTTTCTTATTTCATTTTTCTCACTGATGTGTTTTCTTCCACTGGGGCTACAAAGCTAGTTATTTGTATAACGTCCCTGTTTATTATTTATGGCAAGACGCAGATTTCCAGGGCACTTTATGATTGTTATTTAATTCACTTGGCGTCTTGGAACAAGGGACCCGCCATTTCCATTCTCCTTCCTCGATCTGATAGAGAATTCCGGAGTCTTTCCCGGGCCCATTCCTCCAGCCAGCATTCCAACTGGGGAACCTGCTTATCTCAGGCAAGCTGGGGGCCCCAAGACCACAGACCCTGCCAAGCTCCTTCTTAAACCTCCTTTCTTCCCATACCCATATGCAGTCCTCAGCAAGACCTAGAAATGTCACCTCCCAAATATCTCTTGAATCCATCCTCCTCGTCCACCTCACGGCCACTGCCCTGTCCCCACCACCGCTCTTGCTCACTGGATTATAGAAGTGCCTTCCTAACTGGTTCCTTGCGCCCATCATGCCCCTGCCTCCCTACCCAGTTCTTTTTCCACACTTCAGCCAGAGCAGTATTTCAAAATGCAAATCTGATAATGTCACAGTCTTCTTGAGAATATTTCAATGGCTTTATGTTGCTTTTAGGAAAAATACCCAAATCCCTGGCATGTTTTATGAGGCTTTACATGATCGATTGGTTCCTGCCTACCTCTTTGGCCTCGTCTTGCCCCCTTAACACTGTGACCCAGACACATCAGCCTTCTTTTGCTCCTCAAACAGGAATGCTCCCATCTGCCACAGGGCCTTTGTCTATACTGGTCCCTCTTAGCTCCATCTATACATATAATTTTCTTATTACCATTTTTTAACTACTTGGCTTCCCTACCAATCTGTGAGCTCTGTTGGGTCTCCAGTATATCCCAGCACCCTAGTGTAATGTTTGCACAGAGTAGACCCTGAAAGAAGAGCAAGGAAAGTGACCTTGTCTGCCTCGGGTCTATGGCTCCAAGATCTGAGAACCATGGACTCCTAGAGCTAAGACTCAAACCTGGACTTCTGATCCAAGTGCAGGTATCTTTCCTCTTCACCATGCTAAGTCCTTGAAGTCTGGGACAGACAGGGTTGAGTGGATCAGTCGGGGAAGTCTGCCCACTAAAAATGTGTTGAGTCTATGTTTTGAAACAGACAAAAGCAGGTAGAAAAGGAAGGGGAGTAGGATCTTTGATATGGACGTGCCACATAAGGAGTAAAGCCATCACCCTTTGTGAGCCCAGCGCTGGTGCCGGGCACAGGAGCCTCAGGGAGGCTGGACACAGTTCTGTCCTCAGGAACTTTTCCCTCTCCTTGGAAGAGACTGGATATATTTCATACCAGGTTGGTTTTGTGGTTGTTTTGGTTTTGTTTTTCCTTTTAGTACTGTGGTTAGCGTGCTTAATGGTCAAGCACTGTTGCTGGGGAGTCAGAGAAACCTAGATTCAAATCCCAGGCATAGTCAGAGCGGGTTTAGAACCATAGCATCAAAGGTTCTCAAGGCCAGAAGGGACCAAAAGTCATTGAGGTCACACCCTCTCCTGATGGCTCAGTCTCCCCACCGAGTACCAATGCACACAAACACTTTTGAATACCAGCCAATGGTCCAGTACCTACGCTGAGCCTCACGGTGTGCTAGGACACCTTGACCTGCAGGGACACAGTCCCTGCCCCCAGGGATATCACAGCAACCCAATACAATGTCATAATTGCTGTAACCAGCTATGCACAAGAGCTACGGGAGCAGATAAGGGGAATCCAATCAAACTGTAGACCAAGGGAGTAGTGCCCAGGGGTGTCCTCATAATTGTTTATATGAGGTCATTGCAACCTGTGCTTGCATCCCACCAAAGACAGAAGACTTGCTGCCTAGGAAGGCTGTGGGCCACTCCTCAGGCAGGCTCTCAAAAAAGGTTTTCAATATAACACCCCTTCAACCTCGCGTGTCTACAGCTTTATCTCCTAACTGCACTGATGACCACGGGACCATAGGACTTAGGTGGCAGCCACCAGCAGGATCCTGGGGTCACACCCTACGCAGTAGCCTACTGCGTCCTGAGGAGGCTTCCTTTCTTCTCTCTGCCTCCCTCCCCTCCAGTGAGCCCGAGCTTCACCACTGAATGCTGAGACCCTCCCTCCTCGCCCCTCCCCAGGGTGAAAGAGTCTGAATAAATGAGCGTGCTTAATGGCCTGTGGTGCCATAAAGTTTTTAGAGCCGTGTGCTGGAATGAGCAGGTTCAGGCTGAGATGAATTATCCACGGCTTTTATCAAAGGAGAGTCAATAAAAACCTGAAGGAGCTTGCCCCATCTCCGTAGAGTGGCCATGTCACATCACTGGGTCCTGCGTTCTGGAAATAATAATCGGACGGAAGCGTTTCCCTCCACCCCCCTCCTGCCCGTTCCATCTGCTTCCTTCCCTATGCCTTCCTTCTCAAATGTATTAGTTTCTATGGAAACTGTGTTGTTACTGGTATGGGAGGAGTTTAATGACATTCAGAAGTACCAAATCAAGTCCATTTATATAATGGTTTGAAATACACATAATGGCCTATGGAATATAGGACACGGTGACAGTTTCAGTAACTGCGTACAGAGTGTGGGATAAATAGAGCAATGTAATACTCCCCACCTCTAAGTCAAATGTGCCAGGAATAACTACTATTCTTCATACTAAAGAACAGCACTTCTCAACCATTATTCACGAAAGGATCTCAAACACTACGCCAAGCTGTTCTCCGACCACTGAAGAAGGACACTGGCTGACCACGGGTCCTCTGTGCCCAGGGCTTGGGCCAGAGTCAGCTGGAGCAGGTACAGAGGAAGGGAATAGCCATCCCACCCTGGGCCCCTCAGGCCCTGCCCCCTGCCCCACCTGCCGGCCTGTTTCCTCCTCATTTATTCATGTGGGCCGGTCCCTGTCCGATTCAGAGATTTATCGGGCATCTACTGTGTGCTGGTACTATGAGAGACGTGGACATGAACGACACATGGCGGATGCCCTTACCTTTGCTCAAGTGCCACCAACAGCCAACCCTCAGCAAGGTCTTACACGTAACAGTCCATCTGGGAGGTCCAGAGAACGCCAGGAGGGTGGCAGGGACTTGACACAGGAAAGGGAGGGCATCTAGCACAGGGTGTATTATCAAGGCTGCTACCTGGAGCCCAATCCCAGCGGGAAACTCTGAGAAGTGGGGTGGAATTCACACCTCAAATTCAGACCACCCAAGGAGAGGGTACATACGGACCTGCCAGCTTCTGTCAGGAATTCGTTATGGCCTCTTTGGGTGCCGTATCAAGTCCCTGGCACTCCTGGCCCACTCTTTGTGAGGCCGAGTGACCCTTGCCTCAAGAGAAATACCTCAGGTTGCAGATACTGGGGGGGGTCAGGATTTGGCCTCTGGGCGCTGAAGTGGTCAGGCCCCAGGGATTCAGGGAGGGAGGGGGCCCCTGACAGACTTGGCTAAGCTCTCAGAGAATTTTGAGTCCAATAGGAAGATAGGCGAATAATAAAATAGCAGAAGGCGGGGTGATGGGAGAGCTACAGAAGCGTGTAGGTGATGTGTTCTCGGAGCACAGAGGTGGGGCAAGCCATTTGTTCTGACCAGAGTGATACTGGGAGGCTCTAAGGAATTGGGAGAAGGGTGGGGAGCAAATCAGCAAGGACACAAGGCGCTTTCACACACTTACATCATATAATCCTCATCACATCACAAGGTAGGTATGTTATCCCCATTTTGAGGTTGAAGAGCCTCAGAAGGATTAAGTCCTCTACCTAAAGGCATCCAGCAATTACCTGGTAAAGCTCAGGCTCAAACCCTGGTCTTTTTATCTCTGCTCTGCCTGTGTTTGGGAGATGAGGGTCGGGTGATGCCCTCCATCACCATCAAGGGGAGACATGGCCGAACTTCTGTTGTGTGTCCTTGTAGACTCCTCCCCCATGGTCACCATCCGCCGTCTCCCATATCTCCCCAACATCACGTTGCCCACAGATTCCCCTCAGACACCCTGTCAGCCAGCAAGGCGCCCCTCTGATCCTGCCCCACATGTAGACTGGGCTGACTGTACCTAATACTGAGTGAATTATCTGGAATTCACTGCCCTGGAGGTATAGGACGTAGGGGAGGAAGCCTGGGGAGGGTGTGCCTCAGTTCTGGTGGCCCCACCAGTATGCTTTCTTCCCTGTCTTCAGCCTCCCCTCTCCCAGCCCTGCTCCAAAGCCCATTGCTTCAGAAAGAGGGAGAGGGACCAGGCATTCACATTTCCCTCGAGCAGCAATTTCTATAGCATAATAATAGGTTTTCCATGAAATACAGGTTCCATGGTTAAATACGGTGGGGAGACACTGGGTTAGCCCTCACCAAACAGGTCTGTCCTACAGAATGTCTCAGAGATTTCAGTACACCAGAGGCCATGGTGAACCGCCAAGAGGGTCTGTGGTTCGCAAAGTTTCCCAAACTTACTTGACTACGGAACAGCTTTCCTTAGAGCACATTTTAGGACTAATGTTCCTTGGAATCCATTTTGAGAAATGATGGTTTAAGGCCCAGATCTGCCACCAATTTGCATGAGTTTTGTCAAATAAGAATAACCAAAGGACCAGCAAGATAGCATGGGGGCAAACACCTTATAAACTACAAATTACAATACAAATAAGATGGTGCGGTTATTAATTTACATGAGACAAACACACTGTTTCCCAGACTTTCATTAGAAGTCAAACAAAAATACATAAATAAATGCCTTTAAAAATAAGTTCAGGGACGCCTGGGTGGCTCAGTGGCTGAGCGTCTGCCTTTGGCTCAGGTCGTGATCCCAGGGTCCCAGGAGTGAGTCCTGCATTGGGCTCCCTGCAGGGAGCTTGCTTCTCCCTCTGCCCATGTCTCTGCCTCTCTCTCTATGTCTCTCATGAGTGAATAAATCAAATCTTAAAAAATGATAATAAGTTCAGTTCCTGACCTTGATCTGTCTCTTGACTTATGTTTTCTCATCTGCAAAATGGGGAGACTTGTGACACCAGCACTCGGTCTTCTATGCATATACTGCAAAGATAAAATATGCACGATGGTTGTGCTGGCACTTGGAGAAAGCATAAAGTACCATAAAATGCAAGGCATTATTATTGGTGTTCCAGGCTACAACCTTCAATTCCATCCCATTTTGCTGAGATCAAAACAGGAGGTGTACGAGGAGAAGGGACTGGCTACTGGAAGAAATAACAATGACTAATAATTTTCATCCATATGTATGATGTTAGGAGCCTTGTATGAGCATGTCGCTGAGAGGAGAAAATGAATATTTCATGAGTAAACACTAAAATGTAGTATTAAGATGAAATGGACAGAAAGGCCCCATCTTACCTCTGCCACCAGGTTCAACTAGGAAGGTCAGCCCGGGCTCTGTGATCGGGCTCCAGGGAGCAGGGCAGCTCAGCCTCCCAGCAGAGATGGAGGTCTGTCCCCCGTGACTGGTGGAGACGATCCTGCCCTGGGAGGCCGAAGAGCCAAAGCCCACACATAGACCAGCTGAGGAGCCTTGGACAAGTTACCATAACCATGTCCACATTCTGAAATGGGGATGATCTGATCGGCCTTACACGGCTGTGAGGTCTCAATCCAAGCTCAGCTGTTTGGAAGAGGGCTTTGTAATGCACACAGGTGGGAAGTGTTATTACTCATTAATTCACTCCGCAGACATTTATTGAACATCTACGAAGTGCCAGTCACTGCCACAGCCACTTATTTATTATTTACTGGGCGCCAAACACCATGTTCGTCGTTATATGCACATCACCTCCTGTAATCATCACTACCACCCTGAGAGGCATCTGTTATTACTCCCGTTTTCCGCATAAGGAAAGGAAACTCAGGAAAGATGAATAACTTGCCCAAAGCCAGATAGCTAGTAAATGGCAGAGTCCAGAGCTGTATGAAGCCAAAACCCTTAATTCTACATTAAATGGCCCCTCCTTGTCCGTGGCACTTCTGCAGAGTCAGTGGGGCACCCTGCCTCCAGCTCTTGCCAGCTCTTCCCCGTTCTGTTCATGCTCTGGGCTTCCTACCACCAGTGCTTGCTTCCTCACCCAAAGGAGAAAATCTTGCTCTTCCTTCTTTGGGCTCTCCGGGTTTCCCTCCCTTTGTTTCCTAACCCCACGTTCCCCTCCCAACCTCTTTATGATCCCCTACCCTCCATAATACAATCACCCTGGGGTTTTCAAGTCCATCCCCAACGAACAGGGCTTTGGCCTCCGAGACCCTGGTCAGCCTATATCTCTTATCTGAGCCACCCACCGGGGGGTGTGAAGATCGAACGCCTCCCACCCCTGCAACACCCTTAGAAGATGGAGCAAAGACATCAGATGGGGCAGTGCCAGGGTTAAACCCAGCCAGACCTTCCCTGGCCCTCTCCACCCACCCCGCAGCATGAGGACACCACCATCTCCACAAATCTCTTCCCTTCAGGGCAGTTTCCTGTTATCTTGGCTCATTCCTTCTCCAGAGATGAAGAGATTGTTTTAAACCTGCCGCCCCACCAGCTCTGCTCCTGGCTTCCAATGCCATTAAGTTTCATTATAACAAATAAACACCACAATGACATTTATAAGTTACCACTGAGCACAGAAGCACAAATATGAAGCAGATAAACTGCATTTGATCCAAATAATTACTGCAGGCAATATTGGGCTTAGTCTGAGCTGGCAGCCGGGTACCGAGTAATTTATTAGATTGCGTAAGGCAATGTTGCACGTTGAGTTTTTTATTATTGTGTCTCTTCCCCTCTCCTTGGTCTAAATAGGTTAGAGGAGTTTAGACAGTGCGTGGCCAAACAAAGACAGACTTTGCTCAAGCCGATTAAGGCTGGGAATTAGAGCCAAGTGTCCAGGAATGGCTGCTTCCCAACCAACATGGCACTTGAGAGAGAAGAGAGGGTGTAGGATTATCTTGATGCTGCCAGCCAAGGACAGTTCCCTGCACGTACTCCCCACCCACTGGCCCAGATGCAGAAAGAGGCCCACCAAGGAGTAAATGGAAGGATGGATGGAGCCCCCAGGACACCAAGCCTGAGTTCCTGCTGGGTGCCTTTGTGCTCAGCCAAAGACCCTCTCCACCTCTATCTACCAAAAGGCCCTCCGTAGCTCCGGGCAGCCTCAGACCCCAGTCCCCAGACCTCGCCTGCAATAAATAAAAGGAAGGAAGCTAGTGTGCCAGCCAACTCCGCAAAACAAAGCAATGAGAGCTGGGCTACGGGCAGCCACCTCCCTGCCAAACCCAAACTCATAAAGTTTGATTCAAGGGGTTACAATGCCTCCTATTCAGAGTCCCTCCTGCCCCATTCCCCCAGCCTTAGTAAATTACCCAATAAGCAGCAAGGACCTGTAGTTATTGTGCAGTTAAATGGTATTTGCCCAGTAAATCCTGAGCAGAGTGCTAACGGTGATATACAGTAACTAATTACGGACATGAATTCTCTCCCCAAGATGCCAAGTGTTACCAAATATTGTTGCGTTTAGGGGAGGAGGCTTGAAAGCTGCTCTGTTCCCTCCAGTGAAGCCGGGAGTAACTCTTCTATTAGAGGAGCTATGGGCACACCCAGTGGCATCTTGGAAAATAGAGATATCTTGGGGCAGGGCCGGAATGGGGCCAGAAAAAGCACCCATTCGCTGCCCACAAGCCCCCATCCCCTGCCCCTGCAGAGGTCCCTCTCCGGGCACCAGCTGGTCCTCGTTGGGCCATCTCACACAGATAAGAGGCTGTCGCAAAGGCCCAAGACCCCAGCAGTGCGGGGAATGGAAGTCATTACTCACGCAGCCCAGGACTGAGCAAGAAGGCTATTGCAGGGGACGGGTCTTTGCAAAAAAGCTTCTGAACGGGGCTGCAGCAGAGTTGGATACAAAATGCTCGTGCCTCTGCCCAATTGTGGACAACTCTTGCCCTAAAGTATTGTTCGTGGACTTGATCTCAGCCCCGGGGGGGCCTGGGAGCATCCAAGGTTTCTCTGGCTGATTGTGGTCTGCAGGTGGAGCAGAGCCTGTGCCCAAGGCAAGAAGCAGATGTCCTGTCACGTTCATATCTGTGTTTGAAGCACAGCTGGGGGACACAGTAGTCAGTCTCGGCTTTCTGAAGAGGAAATCACACACAGTTCGAACCTTCTCTGTGCTTGCTGGGCACTGTCTCGTAAACAAAGGCTGCCAACTCCAGCACACGCTGACCTTGGACAGGTTACCTAACCTCTCTGAGCTTCTGTCTCCTAATCCATAAAATAGGAGAGATGCTCTCTATCTCTCGGACTGTTGATGTGAAAGTGGCCAGCCTGGAGTTGCCCCTGCTTCCACGGAGCTCCTCCGAGGAGCCGGTTCTCCCCCTCCCGCCATAGGCTCATCTTCTGAGATGGGCTCAGTGACCCAGCAGAGGCCTCCTAGAAGCTAATAAAACCCCTCGGCCCCTCCTAGGTGCCCCCAGCAGCATGCACGGCCCCTCTCCTTCCTCTCAAGGTGATCATAGCACAAAATCTCTCCTCTACCAGCATTTCCACTTCAGACAGTCAAAGGCTGGTGGGGTTACTGCAAGTTTGTTTTGTTTGGTTTTGTCTTTTTTGTTTTTTGTTTGCTGCCGCATTTTCAGGGTTGAAGCAAATGATCTGAGCCCTTGCCAGGGCCACAGTTAGGTGGTGACAGAAGAGGCCGGGTGAGCTGACAGCGGGCTGGGTTAGGAGGTGTCCCCTTGCTGTGGGACACTGAGCCAACTGGGGCTGTGAGTCTTGGCATTCAAGTCTCGACATCAGGACGGATGTTGTAACCTTCTCCACGGGGGGGTGTCGGGAGGGTAGATTAAGTAAAATAGCACAGGCAAAGTTCTTTGTGGAGGATAAAGTGTACACAAGAGTTAGCTGTGGTTAATATCCTGAACCAACCAGAAGAACTAGACCCAGAATCCCAGGGCAGTGAGAAGAATCCCTTTTTTAATTAGGACACATATATAGTCAGCTCTCAATTATCTGCTGGCAAATTGTCCCCATTCCTGGCAAATTCTATCACCAAGATTGCTTAATGAAGTCCTCTGTTAACATTTCACAGCTTCTTATTTTGCTCTTATTTGCATGAGACCCAAAGGGAATAAAAGTCCCTTAAAGGCAAAATCAGCTAATATTCCTGTCCCCTCCTAGGGAAGGTGTTGAGCCATAAAAACAGTGAGCTGGGGCAGGTGGCGTATGGCCCAACTATAGCCATGAGTCAGTACCAGAGGTGGTACTGGCTGAGTGGATGACAGGAGGGAGCTCTGTCATTGGGTTTTGTTTTGTTTTGTTGAGTATTAAAAATTCCCAGAACATCAAACACATCCATATTCAAACGTGCAATACCAAAATGCATTCCAAAGTTGAACATGAATGTTACTTAGTATTATTCATTATTTCAGAATGTCCATCAGTTTGGATTATTCACACCCTTGCTCTTCTCCATTAACAAAGATAATTAAGAGTTGATTGTATTTGGACTCCAAGAAGGGAGAAATTCAGGACATTGTGATCTACTCCCTGTCGGGAACAAGTCCAGAAGCCATGAGATTTCTCTATAAATCCCAAGGCTAAGTCGAGGTCCCCCATGCAGGGCTAGTGGGTGGCACAGAAGTAGCTCCTGCTTCAAGAGCAGACTGCACTATCCACACCGGGCACCCTGGCTCCCAGGCCGGCTTCTGTACCCGTCGGTGGGAAGCAGCCACGTTGCTCTTCATGCAACACCTGGAAACCATCAACGACTGTGCAGGATGTTCTGATTCCTGGGGCATTTCACAGAGGGACCTTGGGGTCCACTGCATGGGGGCTCAGGGGCTGGACTTACTCCCTCAGGCCTCACCTAGCCTGCCTCCACCCACTTCACACTCTGGCATTTCATATGAGATTCCACTGGCAAAGGGTTGCGTACAAAGGGGTGGGAGAAGGGGGGAGTAAAAACCACTGACTTCGTCCAATGCCCTCATTGAGCAGCGGAGGAAACCGTGGTGCGCCCGGAGAGAAACAGCAGCCGGACCAAGGCCACACAGTGATAGCCAAAACCAGAAAGGACTCCGTTTCCCCGAACCCGCGCTGTTTGCATTCAACAGTGCCTCCCAAACATGTTCCAACACCCACCGGCGGTAGGATTGCCGGCGCAGCTGTGGAAATGCAGACCCCTTGGCCTGCCTCTGACCCACTAACTCAGAATTTCTGGCTTGGAGCCCAGGAAACTGTATTTCTGGCAAGGTCCCCAGGTGATTCTTAAACCTCTGAGAGTTGTAGAACCATCTCCTGATGGCAAGGTCTATACCAGGATAAGATGATTATTTTAAGATGTTCTAGAAGAAGAAGAAGGAGAAGGAGAAGGAGAAGAAGAAGAAGAAGAAGAAGAAGAAGAAGAAGAAGAAGAAGAAGAAGAATGAGGGTTAGGACATGGATCTTCCCCCAAACAGATCAAACGTCCTTGAGAGATTTGCTTTTACTTCCTTGTACCTTGGCTTTGTTCTTTACAGCCTTGGGTCCTCCCCACCCAAAAATAAGACTTCTGATAGACCAGAATAAAGAACCTTAGGGCTGAAACTGAGGGACCTAGTAGATTTTGTCTAGACCCTGCATTTTACACACGGGGAGTCTTGGAGAAGGGACGCGTCAGGCCCGAGGGCAGCCTGCTAGGAGGTGGAAAAGGCAGCATCAAATTGGTAGCTTCTGGGCCTGGGTGCTCGGGGAGAGGACGCTGCTTCCTGTGGCCTTGTAGTATCCCTCATAAAAGGGAACAGAGATGCTGGACACCATGGAGTCAGTCCTCCCAGGGGCTCCCACTCTGATGCACTCCAAGACGGCAACTGTGTAAGCTGGGTCTGCCCGCAGCCATTGCCTTCACGTGCTTCCAGGCTAGTGACTTAGCTCTATCCTGCTCTTCGGCGTCACCTTCTTCCCCGCATACCTCTCCACACTGTGCCCCAACAGCAGTTCAGGGAACACACAAGACCCCAAGGCTCAGAGAAAGAAAGGGGCTTAGCCTGGACCCCCGTGGCCAGCCTGCAGCAAGCCCGAGACGGCGGCCAGGCTCCGAGCCTGCGTGGGCTGGCTGCCCCAGGGTCTCCCCTCTATACTCTACACCCTCCCCCACCATCACCTCCAAAGCCCACACCGCTCTGCCCTTCCCATCTCCGTCAGACCCTGGGATGACCACAGGCAGGGATGGATGGGCTCCTTCACAGGTTCAGATGCACCACTATTTCCAGAAGCTCTTATCAGTATCCTGTTGGCATCCAGAACTTGGCTGAATGGATGGAGGATTACCTCCCCTTCCACTAATGAGGATAGCGCAGGCTCTGGCCGGGGCCACAGGCCGATCATCAGTAGGCGAAGGATTTATAGTGACTTTGGAGTCACCCTGCCTCAGCCAGCCCCATTGCTCTTCATTACAGACCCACGCTGTCCGGGACAACCTTGGCGGATCGTGCATCCCTGGGGAGAGGTGAGCGAGGCCAGGAGAAGCACAGGCTACCTGGGCGGCCCCAGCTCAGACAGGGAGCAAGGGCAGGAAAACGTGCCCTCGAATTCCTTGCCGCACTTCCAGCCCCGGGAAGAGCAGTCCGGCTCTCCTGTGTAAGCCCAAACAAAAATCCAGTGCAACTTCTGGAATGTTCGTGATGTTGGCAAGCTTCTCCTCACCTGTGTAGCAGAATCAAGTTGCTAGTGGCTGCAGATGGTAATGTTGAGGGTGAAAATGCTTTCAAGCCTCTCTTGTGGCAGAGAGGTCTGGAAGAAATGGGGAGACGGCCCCTCTTCCATCCCCGTCTTGTCCTTCTGGCTTCTCTGTTGGTATTTCCAGTCCCAAACCAAAGGATGGGGATAGATGACCTCGGGCCGTCCCGACAGGGCTCTAAGCCTGTGCAGAGCTTGACAGGGGTTAACTGTGGCACCCAAGACAGCTGCTCCCGACCCACCCAGCAGGAGTCACCGTGTCCCTCTTAGCCACATCGACATCAGTAACTTCCCATATTTGGAGATGAATTCCCAAGTCAACCCCAGAGGACGTACCGTAGAACCACTTCTCCTACTACCTGAGCCACGTGAATGCTCCACAAGCATGAGTTTTCCACACCAGCTCCCTCCAGACCCACGGACCCCAACTGCACCCAGGACACCTTCTCCTGGCAATTCGGGGCCCCTCTCCATCAAAGTATTTACAACTGAAGTCACTGCCCCCCCAGACATGCATCCCCCCTGACGCCGAAATGCTCCAGCAAGCCACCCCCTCGCCCCTTCCTGCAGGCCAGAGGGAGGCCACCTTTATGCCCCCATCTTTCTCATCCCTGTCAAGAGCTACCAGTTCTACTTCCAAGTGGCTCCTAAATTCCACTTTCTCCTTTCCACGGATACGACGTTAGCCTGAGGCCTTATGACAGCAAAACCTTCCCGATGGGTCTTCCTATCTTCAGATTATCCTCCTTCACCCCCCCTCCTCACTGTCACCGCTGTGGTCTTCCTAAAACTCAGACCCGAGCGTGTGGGTCAACCTGTTGATGATTCTGCATTAAGTGCGGACTTTGTAGCCTGCCTTCGAGGGCCCACACAAGGAGACCTACCATGATTCTCTAGAAATGCACCCTACTGCGCACATCCACATGCACGCGTGCCATGCGCCAATCACACCAGGCTCCCAGGGACAGTAGCCGCTCCCGTGTGACGGGCGGGCAGGGCTCTGCACATTTGCACTAAATGCCCTGATTAATTCTCACAAACAACCTGATAAGCACCGACTACCATCCCAGGGGGGAAAGCCAGGTTCGGGGGCCCGAGGAACGTGCCCGGGGACACACGGCTATAATGACAGAGCCAGAGATCAAGCCGAGATCGTGCGGCCTCAGCTCTTAATCCCTGAGCTCCTTCTGACCTCCTTGTTCTACTTACGACATTTCCCATCCCGGGGAATGTCCCCTCCCCGCCCTCGTGTCCCTTACCCTGGAGGTCACTTCTGACGACTCCTTCCCTCGTTCCTCCAGAAGGAAAAAAAATCTGTGTTCCCTGGGACCTTTGTTATACTTCACTCTTGGGCCTGATTGTGTAAGGCCAGAGACCCCAGTTCTTTGTGTACATAGTTGTCTCCTCCTTGTCATAGGAAATATTTCAGTTCCTCGTCTGCATCCCCACACCCAGCCAGAGGCCCTGGAGATGCTGGGGTGAGCCCTGCCCCTGCCCCTGGCTAGAGTCCTTACTGGCACCATTTCACCCTCCGTAAGCCTCAGTTTTGCTAGTCAGTGGGCTGGGGCTTAACCCCATCACCTCCAGTCCCACTCCCCTGGGCAGGTCATGACAAGGCATTCTGGAAACTTCCCAAAACTCATTCTTCTGCCTTAGGAGCTGGTCCTGTGCTGAGTCACAGGAAAGCAGCAGGAGTCAAGACCTGGGCTCCCGGGTACGACCTGCATCATCCTGCCCTGGTCCCTTGCCACCCGTCTGTGTTGTTCTGGTGTCCCCTAAGGGCTTCTGAGCTGGCTCCTTCCTCCCCGCCCCTGGCTCCCATCTGCTCCCTTCTCGGGAGCAGGGCAGCTTCCCTTAATCTCACAAGAGGCAGTGTGTGTCCTCCAGGCTGGGAGAAAGCTGGCGATAAATATCTCCCGGACAAGTATTCTTGAAGCCCTCGCCAATCGGTCCCTAATAGCAGAGCAGACGCCGACAGGCGAGCCTTTCCTGCGTGGCTGACCAGGCCGCTTCCGGAGGCGGACGTTCGCTGGAACCATGGCACTGGCACAGCTACAGGGACCCCCACATGCTCCCTCTCACCTGCATGACTCAGGGGGAGGGGCAGGTTCTTATTGGTGCAACTTCAGATGTGCAAAGCATCCTAGGATCCCTCATTCCAGGTACTGGGTGGCCCCACTTTTTTTTAGATTTATTTATTTGAGAGAGAGAGAGCAAGAGTGGGCGAGTGAGCACAGGGCAAGGGGCAGGGGGAGAGAGAATCTCGAGCAGACTCCACCCCCGCATGGAGCCAGACGCGTGGCTCGATCTCATGACCCTGAGATCGTGACCTGAGCCGAAACCAAGAGTCAGACGCTTCACCGACGGCGCCACTCAGACGCCCCGTTGTGTGGCCACTTTTAGCGGTCCTGGGCTCAGGAAAGACTCGGAGATGGTGATGACAACCCTTTATGAAGCACCCTGTGGGCCAGGATCGTTGACACACGAGTCCTCTACCCTACAGTGAGGTAGGTGTGTCACTCCGATTTTACAGATGAGGGTGAGGAATGTGCCCCAGATCCTGCTGCTGGTGACAGGGCCAGAGCTCCTTCCCAGGCCTGCCTGACCCTGTGTCCCTTCCGCTCTCCAAGCCCCAGGCCCTGGCAGGTACTCAAAGCAGGGACCTGAGGTCACCCATCTCCATGCCTTTGCTTGCATGTTTTTCCTAACCCAGAATGACATCTCTCTGCCACCACGTTCCCCACATCATGATTCCTCCTCCAGGAAGCCTCTGGGTTTCCTCCCTTCAGCCCTCCTGCTTACAAAAGGCCTTTATCGAGCCCAGAAAGAACTTTATGTGACCTCTTGATGAGACCGAGTACTTTCTCTCTTATAATCTAGTGATCGTGGTCACGTCCTGAGAGTGGAGGCAGGGAGCATTTCAGCATTTCGGCAGGGCCGCCCCACCCTCAGGCACAGGGGTGGTGGTGGCTACTTCCCCAGGGCACCAGAGTTCTTCCTGCACCTGCTCTTGGACTGCTGGGCATCCGCGGGGCATCCTTCCACCTCTCAGGGCCCTGCTCCCGTACCAGCCCTCTCCGCCTCCAAAGGACGAGGACAACAGAGGTGGCTGTGTGCACGTGTTGGCAGAGCACTGGACTCCTGGAAGCCAGGGCAGGCGTTCCAAGCAGCCTAGTTCCTGTCCAGGTGTGGCCGGGATTAACCCTAAGGGCAGTGGTCACCTCTCCTTGACACAGGACAGCTTGGTTCTTGTCTCACGGAGTCGAAGAATGAATCTCGTGGACAACGGAGAGCGAGGAAAGCCATAGACGTTTACTAAGCAGAGATACAGAGAAAGCTCTCAGCAGCGAGGGGGTCCCGGCAGCGTGGCCCCTGAGGGCTTCCAGGTGTGATCTTTTATTGCGAACCTAGGCAGGGAGCCCACGGCCTTGGGATTCTTGTGCAGCCTTGGTTTGACCAGGGACTATTGATAACACCTCGATGACGTGTTTC
Source organism: Canis lupus baileyi (assembly GCF_048164855.1). Lineage (NCBI taxonomy): Eukaryota > Metazoa > Chordata > Mammalia > Carnivora > Canidae > Canis > Canis lupus. The sequence continues at coordinate 81,177,922 of NC_132840.1, read as the reverse complement.
TTTTGGTCTCCTGAGTTTCTGGGATCACTTAGTAGCCATCGAAGGGAGATACTCCCTAACATTTTGGAACTAGGGAGCCAGGTTGTTGTTGTTTTTTTGTTTTTTGTTTTTTGTTTTTTTTCTGTTTTTACTGTCTTATCTCTGTTTCTTGGGATGGGTAAGAGCCTGACTCTGGGGCCTCTTGGTGTCCTTGGGGTTTATGGGAGCCCACAGATTCCTGAGAGCCTGACTCTGGGCCTTTCCCTTATCTCTCCCTGCCTAACCCCGTCTGCCCCTAACTCGTTCCTACATCACCCTTAACCTGCTGCTGGAGCAAAGGCTTGGCCAAAGTGCCCAGTCTGAGGGAGAGGGGTGGGAGAGAGGGAGCACACCCCCATGCCATCCCCGGACTGCCTCCGATCTGACCTCTGAGCACAGATCCTGAGAAAGGGATCAGCAACCCTGCCCCCAGCATCAGGCTACAGTGTAGTTTGCACTGAGAATTTCTCTCTTCGCTACAGTAACTAACCCCAAACCTCATGCCATTTGCACCAGTCCATGCTGACCCTGTGCATATTCCCTCTTGCCACCGCCATGGAACCACCCAAGCACTAGATCGGGGACTGGGAGAGAGGCACAAACATATATGCTCTTAGAGGTGGCAACAGGCTTGGGGCACTAAAGCATAGAATGTATGTCATTCTATGACATTCTACATTTAGTGCCCAAGATATCTGAGGCTGACAATTATGGGTGGCAGGGGTGGGTGATCTGAGCCTGCCATTGAGGACCTGACCACCATGCATATGGGGCCACTGGGCCCTCTTCCTGCTTGTTTTACACACACACACTCACAGTGTCAGGGTCAGGCCACAACACCATGGGCTCCTGGGGCCTTAAAGATCATCCAGGGTCTCCAGGGTGGCCCTGACAGCAGCGGGGCCTTGGCCTTCTCTGAACATATTTTAGGCCCAGAAAAAAAATGACATTCCAAAAATTCTAAACCAGGCAGGGACTTTCAAACATTTTGCAAGAATAATTAGAGTCCATTCAAGCAAAATCTCAAGTGGCTGACGAGGAATACAAGCAGAAGAGGTCTGGCTGGAGAAGATGGTGAGGCCTGGAAGCCAGTTCACTCACACATGTGCACACGTGCACACACATGCACATGCACACACGCATGTCCGCATACACCACAGCGGCCAGGTCCCGGGAGCACTGCCCTAAAACCATCCCTCTCGGTGGTTTGGCCCTAATAACTTCAGTCTTCCATACAAAACCTCTTCTCTCTCCAAGAAATAATCAGGAGTTGCAGGGGTGACCTCAGATCAGGGGCAAGAGGTGTGTGAGCTCATAGAGAATCATGGGTTCTTCGGCATTTTAAATATTTTACTGGAAGACAGTGGGGACCTCCCAGAGACAGATGGTGATGGTTCACTCCATGCTAATGTGTCCTGCAAGTCCCCAAAAAGAGTCTAAGGTGAGGGGCCATGCGGTCAGGGCTGGGAGGGAGGGGGCCCTTCAGGAAGCCTGCCTGCTGGGCTGATGGAGAGGCAGGAGGGAGGACGAGGGAGATGAGCACTCCCATCTGGAGGCAGGGGGTGGATCCCCAGAAAGCAGTCTGGAGAAGTCAACAGGAGAGAGGAAGCTGAGCTGCACAGCTCCTGAGCAGAGAGCAGAGGGAAACAGCTGGCAGGAGGTCAGGGCAGACAGGGTGGCAGGAGGGGAGGACTCCCAGCTGCAGTGGCGCAGGGGGGCGGAGGGAAGCTGTGCCCCAGGACCAGAGCCCAGGGGCCGCCCACTGCTGCCTTCCCCACCCCTCTCTCTAGGCCAGGCTGCATCTGCACCTGTCCTCTTCAGCACTGAAGAGCTGAAAGCCCTCCTGCCACCTGCCGATGCCGCCCCCACACCTCCCCCCACCTGCCAATCACCAGCCTTCTTGACTCAGAGCCCACCACGTGGGGTGTGCCCTGACTCATCAGGATGGGTCGCCTCAGAGCCCAGCCTCCTCTGTATCCTTCCCAGCCAGATAGGGCTGCTGCTTCCTGCAGTTTGAAGAGGACGCCCCAAAAGGCCCCACCGGCTGAGCACGTCTGCCCCCAGGCTCCTGCTCTCTACCTGCTAAGCCTTCAGAGCCAGACTCTAAATCCAACTGAGCCCTGTAGAGCCTCGAGGCTGGCACCTCTCTTCTCTGAGCTCAGTGGGGAGAAATACCTCCCTCCCCAACGTCAGAGTCCTAAAGGTCTATTTGGGGAGTTGGGAAGGCACCCTCTTGGCCTGCGAAGTCCACAGAAGCCTGAGCATGCGGGGAGCATGCAGGCCATAGATGGTCACCTCTGGGGCTCCACAGTGACCCCTGGGTACCCCCTCCCCGACTCTGCAGGGCCCCTCCCTTCCTGAGACAGCCAACAGGAAAGGATGCCTGCAGCCACCAATGGGAACATCCCCCTCCATCTAACCCACCAAGTGTTTCCATCCAGGCCCTCCCGAGAGTCTCCCTAGGTTTTGCAGTGCTGGCCAAGGGGAGAGTGGGGTGTCGGGTGGGTTCTGTGAGCCCCCAGGGGCCGGGCACCCTGCAGCCAAGGACCTTAGGATGCAGCCCGGGAACAAGACTGGTAGGCCCAATGTCCATCCTCCACCGCTCAGTGCCCGGGGCCCCTGGATGGCCTCACCTTCACGGGGGCCTGATAGAGCACCTGCCACACAGGACAGGCTGTGAGGAGCTTTCAGTGAAATGACCCACATAAAGCTCTTAATCCATGCACTACATGCAATGAAAGTTAGCTATTATTAATTCCATAACAATAAAAGGCTTATGACATATACCTAGTTCTATATATTTATATAATAGCACAATTATATAGATAACAACTATTTATATAATGCAAAGTACCAAAAATTATCACAGCTCCTTTCTGTCATACCTCCCCGCCCCGTGGTGGCCAGTCCTGCACCCTGAACCCTAACTCAGCATTGCTGACCAGCAGCTGGCAGGCGGCCAGGTAAACCTAGGGAAGAACCAAGAAATTGCTTTTCACTCCAGAGATCCTTTACCTCTCTTTAGATGGTCTGAGGGCAGTGGTTGGTGGGGTTGGACGGCGGGGACGGGAGGGGGGCGGAGTACTGGTTCGTGGATAAACATCCGAGTCTAGACCCTCAATTCAACAACCAACGTGGGAGAGTGGCAAGAAAGCAGGGTTTGCAACCAGAGATATTTGGCTCTTTCCAGGACCCGGGCCCACTGTGTGACCTTGAGTCCCCCCCACCCCCACCCCTGGCCAGCTGGGTGAACTTGGGCGTGTCACTTTATTTCTGGGAGCCCCAGTTCATGCGTGAAAAGTGGGTAGTAACACCTGGCCAGCCTTGTCTCATATTCGAAGACTTGGTTAAAGCAGGTGTTCCATGAATAACTCGGTTATTTTTGTCCTGTGAAGCCTGACTCCTTGAGACTCTGGCCCTTCCCTTAATGTCTCACCTCATTCTTTCCGTGTGGTGTGCTCAGCACAATATAAAAAGTTTTCCTCCATGACCACAGATCTCAGGGGACAAACTGGAGCAAGTAGGCCTCGAGGTCTAAGTCCAGTTCATCCAGGGCTTATACGCTAGACCAGGCGCAGAGAACACAAGGTGAACACAACGGCCGTGGCCCCTGCCCTCAGTTTACCCTCCATTCCTCGTTTACCTTTGTTCCTTTGGTGTCTGATGTATTGTAAATGCTCAATGAAGGTTTGAAGACATTAAGGGGGAATGAGAAGGAAGAAAAGTGGGGAGGAGGGGAGGAGCGAGAAGATTCCCCCTCCTGGCAGGATGCGCCTAGAGGAACAGACAAAGCTCGTGTGGAGGAGAACTTGGCGTTTTCTCTTTGAGGGCAGGGCTGGTTAGGGGGGCCCGGAGAGAAGGGGGATTCCAGAACGGTGGGACATCCGTGACATGGGGCAGGTGACGTGAGTGGACAGCCGGTACGGGTTGCTACTGAGCACCCAGGAGAAGGAGGCCAGCTTTTGGAGAAGCTGGTCAGGTGCTGTCCTGCAGGCAGCGGAGGCCATTAGACCTTCCAGCCCCTGGAGAGGGAGACAGCACGAGGAAAGCGATGGGTTGAGGGGAAGACTCGGGGTTGGACCAAACAGCGTCCACAGGCTGTCGGGAGAACCCAGGAGGAGGGGGTGAGGCCCGGACTTTGGGTTGCAGTGGCGGGGACAGAGAGGAGCTGTGGGCGAGGGGCTGGACCTCACTTGGTGATGGTGACAGACTGCAAATAATGCAAGAAAGGGAGGTCGTGGGGATCCCTGGGGGGCTCAGCGGTTGAGCACCTGCCTTCGGCTCAGGGCATGATCCTGGAGTGCCGGGATCGAGTCCTGCATCGGGATCCTTGCTTCTCCCTCTGCCTGTGTCTCTCCCTCTCTCTCTCTGTGTGTGTCTCTCATGAATAAATAAATGAAATCAAAAGAAGAAAGAAAGAAAGAAAGAAAGAAAGAAAGAAAGAAAGAAAGAAAGAAAGAAAGAAAGAAAGAAAGAAAGAAAGAAAGAAAGAAAGAAAGAAAGAAAGAAAGAAAGAAAAAAGAAAAAGAAAAAGAAAAAGAAAAAGAAAAAAGAAAGAAAGTGAGGTCTCACTAAGGGCCACGCTTCCCAGCAGGAAACATCTGTGAGCACAATGGGAAACTGAGGCAGAAAACTCGGGTGGGTGGTGCAAGCACACACTGTGTGGCCAGAGCAGCGCTGTCCCGGTGCGGCGGGCGCACACACGTGTTAGTTCCTGGAGGAAAGGGCCACGGCGGATCCATCGGTTTCTCACAAGATAGTGCGATGCCGGCCTCACAGCAGGTCTTGATGAGCGTGTGTTGAGCAGACAAATGTTCGCAAGGAGCTTCCTGTCTGCTTACCATAATGCCCAGAAGGTTCTAGAAGAGATCCCAGGCTCACTCACAGTTCCCTGCCTGGGAGCAGGGAAGACAGGGAAGAGAGACCAGCGGGTGAGGGAAGGGGGGATGAACGTTTTGGGGCCAGGAAACTGCACCCATGGCTTGTGCACCGTGTCCCTGGGAGTCCCCAAGCCCGGAAGAGAAGCCTCAAGGTGTCCTGTGGGTGAGAAGCCCCCGCGCCCCGTCCCCCCACCCCCTCCCCCCACAGCACCGTGACTTTTATCTACGCTACATAGTGACACTCAGCTTATGATTCTGTTTGAAAAAGCATCTCATTGATTTGAAAGAGAAAGTCTTTCCAGTGGCTGCTACTTAATACACAGAAATGAAAAAAAAATTTTTTTAAATACACAGAAATGAAAATGGGATTGGAAACGAAAATCGCCGGCGCCCCAGTCATTCCCTCCCAAAGCATAATGGGACATTAGTCAACGTCCTGCGGGGGTTTTCGTGGAGACCGTCTGGGTATCTCTCTCCCCCGCCCGCACCCCCACCCCAAGAGAAAAGCCTAAGGGATCCAAACCCAGGCCCAGTGGGGGAGCCCAAGCTCTCTGAAGCCTGCGGGGCTGGATCAGACTGTCCCTCGCCCCGGCCTCCCCTGCTCCCCCCAGCACCTCGGGGTGCTCCGGCTTGTTGGGGGGAGCTTGTGGCTGTCCCAGCCCCTGGCTCAGACCCCGTCCACAGTGAGCTGGTGACCACCCAGCATCCTCCTCCACGGCTGGTCTGTCTCTGGTGGCAGCCCCCCTTCTCCGTCAGGGCACAGGCCCACCCACCCTGGGCTCCCCTGCACCCAGCAGGGCTCACCCCTGCCCGCCTGTCCGCCCCCCCCCCCCGCCGGGGACCCCCCTGTACCTCAGCTCTGTGTCACCCTGACCCTCCCCGCCGGAGCTGGACAGGGGTGGGAGGAGGGGACGCTTCTCGCCCAGGGTCACACCACTACTTTAGGGCCTCATTACAGGCCCGCCACCCCCAGCTGACAACCCGCTAATTCCCTCTGATAACGCCATCCCTGGCAGCGTCCCCGCTGTCTTGACACTGTCCTTCTTGCAAGAAAGATTTTGAGATAAAAGGAGCCGTGAAATCATCATTGGGCCGGGAGGAAAGAGCCTCCGAAAGGAGGGCCCCGCCACAGCCCTCCTCCTCCCTCTTTCCCCTCCTCCCTCTCTCACTCCTGCCCCTCTCCTCCCCTCCCCTCTTTTCCCCTTCTCCCTCTCCCTCTTCCCCTCCTCCCCTTCCCCTCCTCCCTTCCCCTCTCTTCCCCTCCTCCTTCCCTTCCTCCCTCTCCCCCTCCTTCTCCCCCTCCCCACCTCCCCTCGTTGCTCCTTCCCTCCTCCCCTTCCTCCCCTCCTCCTCTCCCTTCCTGCCCACACCCCCGTCTGTCTTTCTGCTCTTCCCCTTCCTCTCCTCCCTCTCCCCCTCCTCTCTCTATCCTTCCTCCCTCTCCCCCTCCCCCCTCCTCCCTTCCTCCCTTCAACCCCTCCTCCTCCTCCCCTCTTCCCCCTCCCCCTCCCTCCCTGCCCTCCTCCCCTTCCTGTCCCCTTCCTCCAGCCTTTCCAGCTCCGTCCCAGCTCCCTCCCCCTCCTCACATCACCCCATCTTCTAGCTCTTTCTCCAGCCGCCCCCCCCCCAACACACACACACTTCTCCTTTCTCTCCTCTCTTCTCTTCCTCCTTCTTTCTCCCTCTTGTTTTGGTGCCAGAAACAGTCTAATTACAACAGAGAACTTGAAGAGACTGAGAGGAAAAAAAATAAATAAACCCACCACACATAGCTGATTAAAATGTCCTATGAAATCTAATTTGTAAAGCTCAAATCAGAATAAAAAGTGTTACTCCCACAATTCGGGGCCAATTTGATTTTTAATGAGACTCCTCAGAGACCCAGCCAAGATCTCATCAGGTTGCAGGCACGGCCACCTTCCCACCTGCCACAGGCTCTCTGACACGGCTGCGTCTGCTCTTGGGGAGCCCCACCACCTCGACCACCGCCATGGCCACCACCTCGGCCTCCACCTCAGCCACCACCTCGGCCACCACCACGGCCACCACCTGGGCCTCCACCTCAGCACCCCCTTCTCGGGGCACCTGCCGCTGACAGCCGGGCCTTACTGGTGGTGCGGCCTGCAGCCCTGTGCCCCAGGGTGTGCAGCAGCCGGTGTCCCCCCCGCTGTGTGGCCCTGACTGTCCTGCGTAGGGGAGAAGCGGAGGCGGCAGCTTGCCTGCCAGGCCACCCTTCCCGATCCGTGTTCTGTATCTGCCGGGCAGGGAGTGGGAAAGAACGTGGCCTTGGAGGTCACAGGGAGCCCGGTCAGGCCCCGACTCCACCACTCATCAGCCGTGGGATCTTGAGCAGATGGCTTTGCCTCTGATCCTGCCTTCTTTGCTGTAACGTCGGGATATTTCTGCCCTGGCCCGTAATTGCACGGGTGACGGGAGGGAGGGTGTATGAGGCACCGCTTGCACCGGGGGCCGGGGGCTCAATGTCCCGTTGTCCGTGCAGCGGAGGCCTCCCGGGAACACGGGTCACATGCCCCGCTTCGTCAGCATCCCCACCAGGACCGGCTCAGGGACCTGGGTCCAGCACAAGTCAGGAGGTGAAAGTCTTGGTTGCAGCCCTTGTCCTGCCACCAGACACTTCCCGGGGGTGGGGGCGGGGGCGGGTAGTTAACCTCCGGGGCCCTGCAGACTGGTTGGCAAGCTCCAAGTGCTACGGCTCCTGTCGAGCCAGAGGCAATGCATCCCCGGTACTCACACAGTCATCTGTCACTCCCTTGGGCCTCATTTCCTCACCCAGAAAACGGGGAGCAAAATCGTACCTACCTCGTAGGTTGCTATGAAGATGAAAATACTCATGAGCTGATATTTTAAAATCTTAGAAGAGCGCCCGGCGCTGGTGGGTGTGTTCAGGTAATGAGAGGTGAAGTGGCGGCTTAGATGCAGAGCTTGGGGTCACGCTGGTGACGTTCTCCTAGGTGAGAGGGAAGCCAGAGTTGGGTCGGGTGCCCGGGAAGAGAGGGACAAAGCAGGTGAGCTCAGAGGCCTCCCTGCTCCTGCCAGCTCACTGTGCCACTCTGTGCCACCCCGCATCCTGTGGAATCTGGCCCTAGGCCCATCCTGGGAACCGCTGAAATAACCATATTTTCCCTGGATTCTCGGGTTTTTGACCAAACTGCCCTACTCTCAGTCCCCTCACCTTCTCGAGGGGTACACCCTCACAGGGTGCTTGCAGCTGGAGGGCTGTCTCCAGCCTCTGCCCCGTTGGGGGAGTAGGTGCAAGCAGGTGGCAGTGAGTTGGAGTTTGCAGAAAGGAAAGTGTCAGAGCTCATCCCAAGCACAGCGGACGAGGCCCCTTCGGGGGTAGGAGGAGGCCGGAGGGCAGCGTGCCTGCGTGGGGAGGCCTGAGGAGCAGGGCAGCTGAGCTGCGAGCCAGCTGCTAAAAGCAGGAATGAAGTGGGGGGCAGGTAGGAAGCCGCTGCTGAGCCCCAGGCAGGAGGTAAGGCCCGGGGGTGGGGGGTATCCCCTGGGGCAGCCTCTGCCCTGCTTCCTAACTGGAGGAGTCCTCTAGGCCTTGCTGCCTGCCAGAAGCTGACCGCTGTGCTTGTCTCCTTCCCAGGCCAAGTATACTCCTTCAGCCAGCAACCCCAGGACCAGGCCGTGGTGTCGGGCCAGCCGGTGACTCTGCTGTGCGCCATCCCTGAATACGATGGCTTCGTTCTGTGGATCAAAGACGGCTTGGCTCTGGGTGTGGGCCGGGACCTCTCAAGTGAGTACCCCCAGACCTCCTTGGGAAGGCCCGGGACCAGTTCCCGCCTGACCCACCTGCTTCCTAGGGAACTCCATCTTCATAGGCATTCGGAGATTCAATCCCCAGCTTTCATTGTATATTCCCCCTGGGGCAGAGGCCGCTTGGGCAGGCTCTGGGTCCAGGACCCATAGGACCTTGAGAGCCCTTCTGACTACTGGTAATGAATTATAAGTAAACCGTCAATTCCAGTAACCCTAAACGATGTTGCCCTGGAGGGTCTGTTCTCAAGTCAAACACAATTCATGTAAAGTCAGATCCCTAGAAGTAAAGTGTTCCTGTTTCTTGGTCCAAAATGTATGCCCAAAAAAAAAAAAAAAAAAAAAAAAAGTATGCCCCGCTTAAGTCACAGCCCAGCTTTTCTCGGCTCCCATCCTTTAAAGGGAGCCAAATAAATTGAACGCTCACAAAGGAACCCACCCAGTTGGTTTTAGGGGTTATCATGTGATGGGAAGAAAAGGAGCGCTTAAAGTCCAAACCTCTCTGAGCCCACCCAGGCTGGTATTGAGCAAAGATGTCCTGGTATGCTCCTGGAGCTGGCATCTGAGGTCCCCGTCATCTGCTAACCATTGTGAATGTCAACCTTTAAGCTCATACAGATGTCTTCCCAACCCATCCTGGTCACTCACCCACCAGCAATTATTATTTTCCCCTGGGGAGGGTAGGCAGGTGACTGCTTGCTAGGCTTAGCATAACCTGGAAAATCCAGAACAAGGGATCCGGGTGTCCCCGCCCTTGGGGGGAATGGCTGAGGGTAGAGGAGGAAAAAAAATATATATGTATTCAACTGAGAGGTAGCTTTGCTTCTCTCATGGTGTACAGCTGTAGGAAAATAAAAATCGAAGTGCACTCAGGAACACGATGGTTGGGAAATTAATATTTTAAAATGTGAGTTATGTCTTGCCAAAAATGTATATTGAAACATTATAGCCATGGTCAATAGCATCACCGGGTTTGAGTGCTGCAGCCCAACTGAGCATGGATAAAATACACAATAATATCTCCAAAATATACTGTGCTGCCATAAAATTTAAGTATTATGGGAACCAGCCAATTTCAGGGGCTCTGAACTTCCTTACCCTAGAGAAACTGGGGGAATGATATCACCTTCCCAAACTAGAATCACTCATGCTCCGTGTGGCTCTGAGCTTGGACCAGCATCCTTGCTGGCGAAGGAGGGACTCCGGGCTCCTGGTCCATGGTTTGCAGCCTTTGGTCAAGGACTGGGGTCTTTTTGGGTTGATGGCCAAGAGGAAGCCCCAGGTCACCACGGCCATTCAACACCGCATGGAGAAGTGACCCTCTGGCATCCAATTCCATGCATGGCTCTCTGGGATCAGGATTGGGTCCCGCTAAGTGAGGGACGATGGGGTTCTGATGAGCTGGGGTCTACTTCCTCTCTGACCTGACTCCACTCATACAAAGAAGGTTGCCTGTCTCCTTGCAAAGCCAATAAATTCAAATTCCTGGTAAAATCTCTTCTATGTTTGATCACCTATCCCCAAAAAAAGCATCATGGCGACAATGACAGAAACTCACACGCTCAGTAAATACTGTTTCCTAGCCTGACAAGGAAAGGAGAGGAATGGATCTCGATTCAATTCAACACATATTCACAGGGCACTTGGTCACAGGTTTTCCGGTGGGGGAACCAAGGTCCAGAATCGTGCCACAGTTCTGTCACCCTCCCCTGATTTAACTTCATCCTTTTCTGTGTGGCTGTGCCCAGTCGAGCAGGAATCACGCCCTAACGGAAGACCTAACCGTCTTTCTGGTCACCAAAGCTGGAACACGCATTCAAAGGACATGATTTATAAACGCATGGCCTCCTATAGATAGAACACTCTTCTTCGAAGAAGCGCAAATGAGTCTCAGACATTATGTCCTAAATCTATAATGATCCACAGGGAGAAAAAGAAGGATTCCCTCCCACCCCCCCTCCCACACCCCCACTTTATTTGACAGGCAAATAAAGTCACCATCAAGAAAAAAATTGATCTAAACCCAGTGTGTGGCTCCTAACACCCAAAAACCCTGGCACCCTGCATGTTCTTGCTTCTAAAGACGGGGACCTTTAGGGGCTCCTGGTGGCTCCATCGGTTGGGCGTCTGCCTTCGGCTCAGATCATGGTCCCAGAGTCCCAGGATCGAGCCCCGCAGCTGGCTCCCTAACCAGCGGGGAATCTGCTTCTCTCCCTCGGTCCCTCACCCTGCCTGTGCTCTCGAGAGAGCACTGCTCTCACTCACTCTCTCTGTCTCTCAGATAAATAAATAAAATCTTAAAAAAAAAAAAAAAAAAGGCCAGGACCTTTCTGGCTGTCCCATCTCCCTGTCATTTTTCTTCGAACCATCATTTAGAGACTGCGTGCCACACACTTAATATGGATGATCCCGCTTCTCTTCACCTTGACTCGTGGTGGTACCGATATCATCCCCATTTTGCTGAGGTGGGGACCGAAGCTCGGAGAAGTTAAAGTACCTCCCCCAAGACAGCAGAGCTAGGGCACGATAGACCTGGCCCTCGAATCCACGCACTCTGACGGTAGAACCCGCACTCGCAATAGTGTTGCCTCCCCTGGGCGTAGCGAGAGAGAATAATGATACCATGGAAGGAGCTAGAACTTGCTCAGAATCGATGCTTCTGGGCTTGTGTTTTTTCCAAAGATCCTGCCAGTCCTTGGGATAGCATTGCAGCTCGTTGCCTAATTAGGCAAATACAAACAAACCCATCACTGATGTTTTCAGCAGCTCATGAGAGCGAAATCCTGCTGCTGATAGCTTGCAAGACAACAAAAACACAAGCTCCAGCCAAGATGCCTGCAGGAGACCAGGGACTAATCAAGGACAGCGGGATCCAGAGGCTGGGCCGGAAGGGTTGGGGGCGGTGAGCCAGCTACATTGAGGGCAGCAGCGGGGAGAGGGCTGGACAGGAACCCGTTTCCAGCCCCTTGTCCTGGCCCTGGGGAGAGCCCGCTTAACTTACCTGGGCTTCTTCCCAAAGCCCAGCAGAGGGCAGGAAGGGCGGGCAGGAGGGGAGGTGGCGCTCTGGGGGGGGACAGCTGACGGCCTTGTGAGCATCTCTGGTGGGGTCGGAACAGCTGCGCAGGGCAGGGCCCTTTGATTGCACGACAGGGACGACGCCAGCCACGAGGACACCCGCCCGAAGGCTCAGCACACAGGAAGCCCCAAAACACATCCTGGGAAGGATCACGGCTCCCTCCCTGCCAAGGAACGGGTGCCAGTGGCCCCTGCACAGCTCACTCCAGGGGAGCCCTGCCCCACCTCTGCAAGACCCTTAGCTTAGGATAGGAGGGACCTTAGAGCTCCAAGATCCCTTCTAGGGTAGAAACCTCCTCCGCGGTGTCCCTGACAGGTGCTCACCAACCTCTGCTTGAATACAGCTCCCCATGGGGACCTCACTACCACCTCTGGCAGCCCAGATGCTTGTTGAATATTTCTTTTTTTTTAAGATTTTGTTTATTTATTCCTGAGAGATGGACTCGATCCCAGGACCCCGGGATCACGACCTGAGCCAAAGGCAGACGCTCAACCACTGAAGCCCCCCAGGCGCCCCTTGTTGAACATTTCAAATGAAGAATATTCTAAAGTATTTCCTCATATTAGTTCTATCCAGTGGTGCTAGCCTGTCCTTGGAGCTACTTGAACACATCCAACCCACACCTAGAGACTGAAATATTTGGAGAGCTAGTGCATGTGCCTCTGTCTCTCTGTTTCTCTCTCTCTCTCTCTCTCTCTCTCTTGCTTAAGCTCTAGTCTTCTCCTTAAAAGGCCACATAGGCCAACCCTCTTCTGCGGCACATTTCTGAGAACTCACACTGTCCTGGTGAAGGTCTTCTAGAAAGAGCAGTTTCGAGCTGCCAGAGGGTGGGAGGGCCTCTGAGGAGAGAAGGGAAGAGAACAAGGAGGACGTTCCCTGTAAGAAGCTGAGGGAGGGGTGGACAGAGCTCAGGTAAGGGGACGATGGAAAAAAGATCCTTCCAGGAGAGACTAAGGGGGTCTAGGGCCCGAGGCCCAGGACAGAGGATCTGCCCAACCTGGCCAGCCGCGAATTATGCTGGCATTCACATTCCGCAGCAGCAGGAAAGCTGATTAATGATTTATCATTCTCAAATTTTTATTTATCCATTATTCATCACCAGTAGTATAAGGGACCCCATATTCCTAAGTGTCCTGCAAGCCTCGTAAGTGCTTAATCAGGCCCTGGGGTCTGAGGGGGGAGAGTAGCAGTGACCAGGAAAGGGCCCTGTTTATGGTTCCAAGTGGCCACACGTTCCCGGGCACTGATAGGGTGGCCTAGATTCCTTCTTCCTGTCCATCCCAAACAAAACTCTCCCCTCCCAAGAGTCATTCTTGATTCTTTTCCAGAGATTTCTGTTTTCCGCCCTCTGTCTCTCACTCTGTCTACTGTGAATCAAAGCCTGGGTCTCTGTCTCTCTGTGTGTCTCCTTATCAAAATGCATGTCTGCTTGGTAAACCACGGCGCTGAGCACACCGCCTGCCAGAGTACTGGCCCTGCTGTGTCTGCCCACACTTAGCATTTCCATCTCTGCGCTCTCTTTTTCTCTCTGCTAGTAACTACTCCAACATTCCTAAACCTCAATGCACACACACGCATGCACACATGCACACATGCACACACACACACACACTGCCCAATACCCAGGGAAAGGTCTCATTTTTTGTGCTCCTTACATGAAGGTCAGGGTCCTGAGCAGCTGCCCGCCACACCAGCCCCAGCCCAGGGTCCCCCCACGGTGCCTGTGGGGCACGCGTGCCTCCGCCGCGGCCCCAGCCCTCCCTGACCTGCCTCCTGTCTCCGCAGGTTACCCCCAGTACCTGGTGGTAGGGAACCACCTGTCAGGGGAACATCACCTGAAGATCCTGCGGGCAGAGCTGCAGGATGATGCCGTGTACGAGTGCCAGGCCATCCAGGCCGCCATCCGGTCTCGCCCCGCGCGCCTCACCGTCCTGGGTAAGAAGCGTTGAAACGCGGGGGTGAGGATGCTGTGGGAAGCACCAGGGGCTCAGTCTCAGAAGGGTTCCCCGCGGGGCAGAGTCCACGTCTGGTCTGATGGTCGGTGTCACCTTCCCCACCAAGAGGGGGAAAGAGGGAAAGGGAAAGTTCCCGCCCTGGAAATTGGAAGGTCGCCGCTAACCGACCTATGGGCCTGTCCCACCCCGATGTGTTTGACTCCAGCGTAAGTGGCTAAACGGGGCTCCAAATGCTTATTTATTCAATCGGGAAGCATGTTCTGTGCACGCGATGGTTGTCAGGCCCTGTGCTAGGTGATGGGGATACAGAGAAGACCACGACACATCCTGGAGTCGCTCTTTCTCCCATGAGGTGCCAGGAAGGCCTGACTTCAGCATCCCTAGGGCCCTAGGGACCACCTGGGACCACCCAGGACCATCCCTGCACCTGTTCCTTCCCCTGCTCCCTGGGAACCCTGGCTCTCAGGCGGAGGACTGACTGCCTCATTCATTTCGGACCCTCACGCTAAATCAGACCTTTGCCCCCTCGGCCTTTCTTCATCCTCTTGGCTTCCCAGGAGCCCAGCGCCCCTGGGACACCCGGCCTGAGAGGTCCCTGCTCCTTCACTCGGGCAGACCTGCCTGAAGCCAGGGAGTGAGCCGGGCCACCTCCCAGACTGCCTCCTTCTGACTTCATCCAGATGCTGCCAAGGACCCAGGCCCTGGGCGGCAAGCCGCGCCCATGGGGCAGCACAGCAGACACGGGCATACGCTCACGGCACCTCTCCACGCACTTCCACTTAGGTTGGCTCAGCTGTGCTGATGCAAGACAGTGGGACAGGGGTTGTTGCCCCAGATGAGAAACTGAGGCTCAGAGATGCCAAGGGCCCGGGCCTGGGGGGAGGGGTCTCCCCAGTCGGGCTCCTACATCGCCCTGCCCTGCCCCGTGGGTGAGGCTCCTCCAGCCCATGTGGGACGGGGGCCCAGGCGGTGGGAGAGGGGAGCCCGGGCTTCACCCTGCCCTCCTCTCAGCAGCTGCCATGAAGCTCTTAGCACAGGTCAACAGTTGGGGTGCTGTGTCCTAACCTGGCTGCTCCCCAATGAAACACTGAAGAGCATGTCAGGTTGTCTTCACATCTACACGGCCACGCGTGGGCAGATTGCCCCTCGCATGGCAGCAAGGACCAGGACACTTCCCAAGCCTGGAGCTTGGCTTCTTGAGACAGCAGGCAGGGCTCGGGGCCGTCCCCAGAAGCCCCCCTCAACCTCTGATTCCCATCTAGCCTGCGATGAAGGAAAGAGAAAGGAACCCGGGTTGGGCAGGGTCAATGAGCTGGGATGGCTCTGTCCAGAAGGGCCTGCAGGAAAGTAATCAGGGATGTGAAAGGGGGCAGACATCCTCAACCCTCCCGCGACGATGGCTAAAGTGGGAATGGGCGTAGAGTTTGGTGTGGAGATGGAGGGAGAAGGGTCTCATACGGTTTCTGATTCTTGAGTGTGGGGCCATGCGGGACAGATTTGTGCACCTCCGGAGATTATTCAGTTCCCCGTCCTCAAAATAATCTGCCTTCCGCTGCCCCCCGCCCTGTTCCCCTTCTAGAGGGTACGAAGAATGCTAAATTCAGAAGGGCCTAAGCCCTCCCCACTCCTGACTTCACGCAAGACCTAAACAACGTGGGAACGCATCTCATCCTCCAATTCTTGTCCTGGTGTCAGAGCTTCGCCCCGGGGGGCACCCGACCATGCACAGCCCCCTCCTCTCTCCTATCTCGGGGAGATAACCGAGTCCAAATGTTTTATGGGTGAGGAACTTGAGACTCAGAGTGCAAAACCACTCAGGGCTTCATTACCACTCAAAATAGACTCCAGCTTTTCCAGCCCCAAACCAGTGCCGCCTGCGTTCCTAAATGCCAGCAGCATCTCCTTTGTCTGGTGACTTAAGGACCAGGCTTCTGAGAGCGGGGCCTCAGCATCTGATCTGAACAGACTCAATTTGGTCTTAGGTCACGTCTCGAAGGCATTCACTCCCCCATCTCCCTCTCCTGGGGCCGCACCTGGCACTGCCTCCTGGGCACAGCGCTGGTTTGCATGGGGAACGTGTTTTACAAGTCTGGAAGGCAGTTGAGGAGCAGGAAGGGGGTGTTTCCAGGTGACCCCAGCAGAATAGCCTGCTGGATTCCTGAGAGCTGGAAAGGGAGCCTGAGCAGACATTTGTCCAGCAGCCTTCCCTGAAGACTTCACTGCCTCCACTCCTAACAAACTAACCCCGGCAAGAAAGAACTGCCCCGGGGTCTGCCTCCCACTGGTTCTGATCACCCTACATCCACCCCTGAGCTGGTCCAGCAGGTCCCCACCCCTGAGCTGGCCCTGTAGGGAACCCTCCTGCCCCTGGGCTGGTCCAGCAGGTCCCACCCCTGAGCTGGCCCTGTAGGTAACCCCCCTGCCCCTTGGCTGGTCCAGCAGGTCCTCACTCCTGAGCTGGCCCTGTAGGTAACCCCCCTGCCCCTTGGCTGGTCCAGCAGGGCATGCCTCTCTGCCTGAGCACCCAGCCTGCCTGAGTTTCTTTGCGGTGTACAGCCCCACCTACTGCCTTTGGAGAGAGGCCCTACGTGCTAAAGCTGACCCAGCCTTCTGGAAAGGGAGCTCTGGTCTGCTCACGGTGCTGAATAGACACAGCGGCTGTTCCGGCGGAGGGAAGGGGGGGTGTTTCTACCCTGGCCAGCCAGCTTCCTGACCAAGACCCCATCTGCTTTGCTGTGGCATCTCAGCCCAGGAATATGTCCCAGCCAGCTCCCCAAGGAGGGGGGCCGCCTTCCCTGTGTTCCAGGAATGAGAGAGCTTCCTAATTTAGTCTGTATTTGCCTGAGATAGATTTTTAATTAAATAAAGTAAGAGCCTGATTAGAACCTGCAGAAGATATGAGAGCAGAATCAGATGGTATTCCAGCAAAATTGCAAAGCAAACACTTTGCCTGGAACAGAGGGAGACCCCTGGGGGTCTTCCATCAAAGCACCAAGTGAGGAGGGCAAATATGAGAGATTACAGAGCCAACAGATGTGCATTGTTAAAATATGCATCCGCCAGCAGCCTGCTTGGAGAAGACAGAGGGCCAGCTCACAGGGCCCCTGGTGCTCCAGGGAGGACATGGGGACCCAGCCCCAGCGGCCAAGCCTAGAGTCACAGACACATTAATTAGCCTTGTATTTCCAGCTCTCGGATGCAATCAGGCAAGGAGCAACTTGGAGCTGAGCATTTGCTATCCTGGGAGGCAGCGGGAGGGAGCTAGGGGACCAGGAGAGGAAGAGGGGGAAGGGGCAGAGCCAGGCAAAGACACCGCAGCCCCGGCCCAGGTTAACGGCCAGGCTGCATTCCCTCTGCGGCACGGAGGCCCACGCCTTAACTCCGGCCAGGTCGAGACAGGCATCTTTCCACCTACAGAACTTCTCAAGAACGGCAGGCTTGGAGGCCACTGTCATGGTCCTGCCATTAACCAACTGTGTGATCTTGGCCCAGTTGCTCAACCTCTCAGGGCCTCAGTTCTTCATCTGTAGCATGAACGTGGTGATGAGTAAGATGGTCCCTAAGAACCGCCGGGCTCCCAGGAAGCCACGACTTCTACAATAAGGACCCCAGCTTGCGGCACCAACTAGTTTAGGAAAATGCCCTCCCCCCGCACCACCACTGGAACCAGAACTCATGGGGGTGACTGAGGCCCAGAAGGGAACGGAGTGTTTTGTGCAGCATCGCACTCTAAGGACCTCTCAAAGTCCTGCCCAGCCCTGGGACTCTGGACTTGGCTGTATGTCTTAACCCCAGAGCCCGCCCTCTGTATGCAGCTTCCAGGCAGGGACTCAGCTTAGCTGGACGTCATAGGACCCCCACGGACATGTGCAGAGCTGCGCTGTAGGCAGAAGAGCACGGGCTGGAAGCAGGACACCTACATGCAGCTTACTCGCTGTGTGACCTTGGGCCACGTCCTTAGCGCTCCCACGGGGCCTCTGGTCCAACTCTCTATAACCAGCACTTAGGATAGGGTAGGTCCTTAATAATAGTTGGAGGGGTTTTTTTTTCAATAAATGAATGAATGAGTGAGTGAATGAAGTTTCTCATCCCTCATCTATAAAATGAGGACAATAAAAATACAAATCTCCCAGAATTGCTGTGAGCCCCAAACTAACACACACACACACCCCAATGCTAAAGTGCCACACACTCTAAAGCTACGTGCACGCACACCCATGCACCTGCAGACAACTCCTTCTCCCACCTGCAGGAACCCCAGGGTTGACAATACCGTAAGGATGAGTCCGCATTTGATCTTTCTAGCTGCCTGAAAATTTGAGAAGCAAGGAGTCAGAGGACCCAGGACAGGAAGGCAATGGGAGGCAAGATTTTGATCCACAAATATTTCCTGGGCACTGATTAGGTGCCAAGCACTGACCCAGTCATATGGGATTTATTGGTCAGCAAGAGAAAAGCAGCCCTGCCCTGGTGGAGTTTGTGTTGTAGCAGAGAGAGGCGGGGGCGGCGGGGGGTAGAGAGAGAGAATGAGAGCCAATAAGTAATCCACAGATTAAACAGGTGCATTGTGTGGGTCCGTGGGACATCGGGTGGTAATGATCGCTGTGAAACAGAAAGCAGAGCGGAGTGAGGGGGCTCGAAGGAGGCAGGGAGGATGGTGGATGGCGGCTTAATTATTAAAAAGGGTGTTCTCCTAGTCTTCCTCCCATCTCCCTCGTCTTCCCGGCCTGTTCTAATATTAACTCTGCTGTCTGGTGGCTCCCATTAGAAACAAAGCTTTCTAAATCAACATGAATTATTTAATGATGGAGACGAAGTCAATTCAAATAAAAAGAGCATCTTTAAAATGATGTCAAGCTCCAGACACTGAGGGGGCAAACAGAGAGGGTCCAGATGGGTCCTTGAGTCTTCAGAGCCCCCACCCCACGTCTCTTCTCTGGGGCAGCTGAGCGGCACAGGCCCCCCGAACCCCCCGCACTGGAAGCAACCCCATCCCCTCACCCAGAAGGAAAGAGACAATGGATAACCTGGGTCATCCAGCCGACACGCAGCCTGAGAGCTTCTAAAAGCACCCCCCCAAAAAAAAAAATAAAAATAATAAAATAAAATTTAAAAAATAAAAAATAAAAAATAAAAGGGCCCCCCCAGAAACAGGCGGCAAGAAACCCAGTGGCAGTCACCCCGTTGGGAAGGGACAGACCATGCTGCTCTTCAGGGGCCTGGAAGGCACGTCCACGAAGCAAACCCCGGGCCAGGGCGGGGGTACTTGGGAGCCTCTGAGGCTCTGTCACTCCGTCAGCCCCTGCTCCAGCCCCCTCCGCCCCCCTCCAGGAGCACCGGCTGCGGCTCCCTCCACCGCCCACACTCTATGCCTTCCCTCCTGCACGCTGCTGCCACTGGCTCCCCTGTCGAGGTTCATCTTGGACATCACCGCCTCCAGGAAGCCCTCCCTGAACCCCACACAGCCTGGCTGTCCCACTCTGCTCCCTTAGCCTTCCGTCCACACCACAATCACAACACAACACTTTATACTGAAAGTAACCGTTTGCGTGTCTGTCTCCCCCACGGGGTCTCCGGGCACCCAGCCTAGAACAGCCTGTGGGCACATGCTCGGTGCTCGGTAGAGCTCGTCATGTAACTGTAGCAGCAGGGCTGCAGCAGAACCCCGAGGACAGGCGACAGCTGGGTCATATTGTGCCATATTATGTTGTGACTAGAGGGGCAACACGGCATCAGGGTAAGAGCCCAGGCTCCAAAAGCCAGACTGCCTCCCCTGGACACCTGGCTGTGTCACTTTACAAGCACATGACCCTGGACAAACGAGTCACCTAACCGCTCTGCCTCAGTTTCCTCATATGTAAAATGGGGGAGCAGTCCTACCTGCCCTCTTAGGCTTATAGGGAGGATTTAGCAGGACAGCTGATGTAGGACATTTCTCAAAACAGCGCCCGGTAAGCAGCAAGGCACAGAAGCTCCGGCTGTTACTAGGGTTCCTCCTGTGATGGTGATTACTGTTATTTTTGCCGCGCTAGGCAGCACCAACAAGCAACTGTTCCTTCCTGGGGGCTCAGGCCCGTGTCCTGGGGAAGCCTTGCCCTCCAGCTCGCGAGGCCGAAAGACGCGATCCCTGCAGGCCCCTCCGCCTCGCACGCCTGGGAAGACGAGTAGAATTGATTTCCTTATCTCCTTATTAAGCGTGTTTTGCCTGGGCCCCGGCCTGGTCGTAGGTGCCGTATCTCATTTGTGCTGTGTGCCTGCTTCCTGCCACATTCATTACCCTGCAATCACCCCCAAATAGGGGCAGCAAACAAACCAGAGATGGGAGAGAGGAGCAAAGCAAGCATCTTTATCTCCTGCGGTTCCAGATGGGCGCCGGCGTCTGAGCTATTGTGCGCCTCGGGCCCACCCCCTGCCCCCACCCCTGCAGCCAGCTCCTTCCTGCCCCCCCCACCCCACCATTCCGCCCTTCTGGGGGGGACCCAGGCCAGCATTTCCCTGGGGACTGGAAGCAGAGTCCCCTCCTCCATGTCTCTTGGACCACTGCACTCCCTTCCTGATCTAACTGGGTGCTTACCTGCTTGGGCAGGTGACAAGGCGAGCCGCAGGGCATCGAGTTACCATAAGGTGACTAATAGTCTCTGCCTTATAGATTATATTATAATATAATATAATTATACTAGATTGTATTGAGGGTCGTTAGCCATATGCCCCCCTGAGTAACTGCCCATGGCTGTTGTCGGCGACAAGTAGAGGCTGGCGGGGGGGCAGGGATGGAGGGTCTCCCTGGAGGTCCCTGTGGCCACCGGGTCGAGTACGCTGACTTCAGAGCTAGGCCCTCCCCCCTGCCATCCCCCAACCCTAGCATTCTCCCTGGTTCTCTAATCTGCCACGGAAAGGAACGTCCCCACCCCCACCTGCCATCTCCCTGTTCTTCTTTTCAACCTCAGTGTCAGAACAACTTGCAAGGCTCCAGAGCGTTTGCGGGTCCGTCAGGGATGGAGGCAAACTCAGTGCTCCCCTCTTGGCCTGTAGGCAGGAAGTGGGGAGACCTGCTGCAAGGGACACTCAGCTCTGCCTTACCCTACCCAGACTCAGCCAATGAGAAGGGAGCTAACTGGCCTAATCAAGCGTCCTTGGTGGGGTGGCCCTGATGCCCAACGCTGCCCTGGGCTGGACACAGCATCCTAAATGGCCAACCCAGGGCCAGCAGCCCCCCGCCAGCTGCCAGCATCTCTTGCTTTCAACACCAGCACAAGCGAAGGCAGGGAGATTCTGCAGGATCCCACTGGGTCTGCTGTTCCCGGCCCCCACCACCCCCATGTGTGGTTCTGCTGACCCCTCAGGCACCCCATCACTACATGACTGGGGCTCCCCCAGGCAGCCCCGCACCCCTGAATGGTGCCACCATCACACTCAGGGCACTGGCACTTCTCCGGGTCTAAGCAGGACAGGGCCATCACCTGAGGTGGAAAGACGTGCATCATTGTCCCAGTTCTCCCCCAGGGCAGGCCGGGATCCTGGCCATGAGACCCGGGATGATGGTATGTAACCATCTCTGGACCCTGACCTCTCCAGGAAGGACGTGCAGATCCACACCACGGTTTGACTGTGATCCCCCTTCATCTGATGGTGGTTTGGGGGTCGCATCGGAGGGACACTTGCCCCATTGTTCCCTGGCCCCCCCGGAGCAAAGAGAATCTGTTCTTCCACCGATTTAACCCTGGGAGATGCTGAGCAGCCTCCACTGGCCAGCAAACTGGAGCAGGAGCCCAGCCCATGGAGATGTGCACAAGCCAGGCCCTTGATCCTCTGGCATCCCCCGTGGGCCATTCGGTGTGGAACCAGCAGCTTTGGGGCTGCCTGGGACGCTAGAGCCACTTTCCTGTAGCTTTCAGGGTTGGCTGCCTTGAGGGGGCCCTCGGCTCCTGGGCCGTCACAGGGCCACGTCCTCTGGCTTGGGCACGGCTTCCAACAGCCCTGCATGCCTGGAAAAGCTCGGGCAAGAGCCCACTTCTGTCCGGGTGCCGGAGTCCTCCGCCAGGGAGCCCGGCCGGCCAAGTACAAGGCTCCCTCCCTGTTCATGCATCAATCTTATCCACACACAGACACCTTACCTCAAGGACAAATGCACCGGTGCGCACGCACACACACGCACACACACTATTCAGAGCACGCCCGAATCATGATGGAAAGGCACGAGGGCACTCAGTCAAGAGAATCTGTCACTGTTGGGAAGTGGACAAATCTTGGTAACTCAAAAGTATTGACCCTCCCTGCGTGTCAGGCCCAGGAATGAATGTAGTAGGTGGAGCATGATAGCCACAGCGTGAGGCCCCGCTTCGCTATTGATTCCTCCTAATGAAAAACGAAATGCAATGGGGAAGAGAGTCACAGTGAAGGAGAGGGGGGGCCGGGACCAGGGGGTCCCACCGGGAAGGACTCGCCTCCCTCCTGACTCCTGGCTCCGGGGCACCGTGGGGGTCACACCCGGACTGTGGCCCAAGCCGGCCCTGGGAAAGCCCGGCCCAGCTGAGCTGGCCAGGGAGACCTCCGAGGGTAAAAATAGCTCACCACGTCTCCGCTCCGACCTCAGCCGGGCCTGAGACGAGGGTTTCATGGCAAATTATGGATTTAAAACTAGCAATGAATCTCCATTACAGCATGAAATGAGAAAGGAAAACACCACTAAATGAAAGCCTTCCCGGGCAGCCAACGGGCCAAGGGAGGGGTGGAGTGTGAGCAGGGTGTTTAGAGCCCCAGTTGCAGGCCCAAAGCAGACTCACAGGAGCAGGCCCAGAAAGGAGGTCCCGGGGGACACGGGCAGAGGCTGGAGCCCAAGGGAGACCCCTGCTATCCCAGGGCAGCATAGGACACCGCGGGGACAGAGGCCCGGCTGCCAGCACTTCTCTGCAGAGCAAAGAAGCACAGCTGCCTCAGGAGGGGGGGACAGCCAGAACTTTGTGATTTGGGGGCCGTGCTGGGATGAGACCCAGCCGGTAGGTCCAGCCGGCAAGGGGCATTTCGGGAGCCCTGACCCACTGCCTGGGTAGCCCACCCACAGGCCTGTAGGCACCTGCTCACCGTCTCTCACCATCCCTGCCAGGCAGGCCCCGAATCTCCTTTCCTCGATAAGAAAGCTCGTGCACAAAGAGACCCATTAACTTGCCCAAGGTCATGCAACAAGAAAGAAAAAGGGCTAGAATCTGGACGCCCGTCTCTCCAGCTCCAAAATTCTTGCCCTTTCTGCTAAGCCATGCCCTTCCCCTCTTCCAAGTCCGGCTCCAACTTCCTGCCGCCTGACTCCTCGCCTTAAGATCGTGGACCTCTGGGACACAGGTCTCTTTCCAGCCCCATGGAACTCCAGGAGCCCTGTCTGAGCCATCAGACCGTCCTAGGGCCCTCTGACTCAGCGAGGAGGTGAAGACTTACTGGCACCCGCCACCCTGACCTCCACAGATGCGCCTTGGAAGCCGGGACCCCTAGACCCCCAACATCCATTTTCCATCCCATTAAGTCTCATTATCAGAGGACTGCCCAGTGCTTCTTGGCCCACTGCTCTGAGCCTCGACATTACTGTCTGCGCAGAGGAGGTTTTTCTAGGTGGGAGCATCATAGGTGCCCAGAAGCCCACACATGTGCTCCCATTTCACAAAAGTAAGTAGCTGAGCCCCACAACCCAAGAAGGCTGGCTTCCAAAAGAGTGTCACATTTTCACAAGTTGATCAAGGTGTTTGTAAATGTTTATAGAAAGGGGGAACTTTCCATATGTAAATATGTCAGGAACTGTGTTAGCAGCTGAAAAATCACCCGGTGCCTGCTGGGAGTATCACTGCAGCCGCAGTGATACAAGGCAAGAAACAGAGGAGCAGGCCAATGGCCACACAGCCATCTCGCCAGAAGAGCTGGTAGGGTGGCCCCACCCAAATGCATCACTTTCTCCCCACTCTGCTCGCTTCCTCTCCGTCGACACACATTCCCTAGGATGATGGACCTCATTTTGCAGATGGCTCAACCGCCATCAAAAAAGAAAAGGAAAAGAAACATGTTACAGGCTACACAACGCATGGAAAGAAAGATGAGTCTTCTCCGCGTCTATAAGACAGAAAGTGGGGCTCTAATGTAGGGTCACCTGGGACAACCCTGGCCCTCTTCCAGCCCCAGCCCCCAAATACCAAGTTGGTCTGGGCAACGGATCTGCGGAGGATGGAAACCTAACCTTGATTTAGAGAACCAAAGCTGGAAGGAATCCACCAAGGGTCCTTCCTTGGTTCCATTTTGCAGCGCAGATCTGTGCACCTTCTGTGTGCCAAGTGCTGTCGAATATCCATCAGCGTGTGGCCCGATAGACTAACAGAATAAAACCTCCTGCCTTCATGGGACACGTGTTCCAGCAGAGGGAATTAGACAATAAACAATAAACATTTCAACGATGCGATCGTCTCTTAGAAGGTGGTAGAGCAGAGAGTATGGAGTGGAGTTTCTTAAGGAGAGGACAAGTTGAGCCATCAGGGTAGACCTCCCAGAAGAAGTGAACTTTTTTTCATCTTTCCCTTTGTTTTTTAACTGCTTTCTTGAGGTGTAACTTACATATCATTAAGCTCCAACCATTTTGGGTGTACGGCTCAATGATGGTTAGTAAATTTATGGAGTTGTGTGACCACCACAATCTTTGGCCATTTCCATCAGCCGATAAAGATCCCTTGTCAATCCTTGTTCCACCCTCAGTCCTTAGGAACCCCTGATCCTCCTTCTGTCTCTATGGATTTGCCTTTTCTGGACATTTCATATGAACAGAATCATACAATATGTGGTCTTTCCGTCTGGCTCCTTTCACTCAGCATAGTACTTTTGAGATTTGCCTATGCGGTAGCAGGTATCAGTAGTTCATCTCCTTTTCTTGCTTTTTATTGATAAACATTCTGTTTACCCATATTCATCACTTGATGGACCTTTGGATGGTTCCAGTCGTCAGGCTGTCTTGAATAATGCTGCTATGAACATTCATATACAAGTCTATATGTGGGTATATGTTTTCATTTTTTTCTTTTTTTGAAAGAGAGGGGTTGGGGAAACAGGCAGAGGGAGAGAAACTTCACGCAGATTTCCTGCTGAGCGTGGAGCCCAATAGGGGGGCTGTCTCATGACCCTGAGATCATAATCTGAGCCAAAATCAAGAGTCGGCCACTTAACTGACTGAGCCATGCAGGTGCCATTTTTTATGGGTAGATTCCTAGGAGTGGAACAACTGGCTCATGTAGAAAGGTTATGCTTAACTTTTTAAGAAAGTGCCAAACTCTTTTCCAAAGTGGCTGTGTCATCTTATTCCATTCTCACCAACAATTTATGAGAGTTCCAGTCTCTCTATATCCTCACCAACACCTGTTACTGTTTGGCTTTTCTATTATGGTAATCCTAGTGAGTTTCAAGTGGTATCCCATTGTGGTTTTGATTGCCTTCTCCTAGTGACTAATTATGTTGAGCATCCTTTGATGTGATAATTATCAATTTCTTTATGAGTTATTTATTTGTTTGTTTGAGAGAGAGAGAGAGCACATGCACAAGCAGGGGAAGGGCAGTGGGAGAAGGAGAGAGAAAATCTCAAGCAGGCTCCACACCCAGTATGGAGCCTAATATGGGGCTCAGTCCCAGGATCCTGACATCACCACCTGAGCCAAAACCAAGAGACGGACACTTAACTGACTGAGCCATCCAGGCACCCAATAATTATCAATTTTTATCTTCTTCAGTGAAATGTCTATCCAGACCTTTTGCCCATTCTTAAATTGGATCATTTGTCTTATTGTGTTAGAAGAGTCCTTTATATCTTCTGGGTACAAGTCTTTTATCAGATATGTAATTTGCACATATTTTCTTCCGGTTTGTGGCTTCTTTCTTCATTTTCTTAAGGGTGCCTTTTGAAGCACAAAAACCTTTAATCGTAATCAAGTCTAATTTCATAAGGTTTTTGTTCTATTTGAATTGTGCTTTTGACATTATATCTCAGGGCACCTGGGTGGCACAGTCGATTAAGCGGCCATTCTTAGTTTTGGCTCAGCTTGTGATCTCAGGGTCATGAGATTGATCCCTGTGTGTCAGGCTCCTTGCTCAGCAGGGAGTCTGCTTCTTATGACTCTCTCTCCTTCTGCCCCTCAATTTCTGCTCTCTCTCTATCTCTCTCTTAAATAAATAAATAAGTCTTTAAGATATCTAAGAACTTTGTCTAATCAAGGGCACAAAGATTTATTCTTTCATTTTCTTCTATAAGTTCTACAGTTTTAACTCTAACATTTAGTCTGTGATTCATTTTAAATTAATTTCTGTGTAATTTGTGACATAAGGACCTGAATTCATCATTTTCTCATACAGCTATCCGGTTGTATCTCAGAATCATTTGATGAAAAAATTTTCCTTTCCTCCACTGAATTGCCTTAACATCTTCATCAAATATCAACTGACCAAAACTGTAAGGGCTTATTTCTGAACTCTCAATTCTGATACATTGACCTATAAGTCTCTTCTTCATTCCAGTACTACACTGACTTAATTACTATAGCTTTATAGCAAGTTTTGAAATCAGGAAAAGTAACTGCTCCAATCTTACTATTTTTCAAAATGATTGTAGCTAATTTGACTCCCTTGCATTTCCATTTAAATCCTAGGATCAATTTATCAAAATGGTTGCTGAAATTTTGATACAAATTGGGTTGAAGCTATAGACCAATTTGAGGAGAACTGCCACGTTAATAATATTGAATCCCCTAATCTATGAACATGGGATGCCTCTCCATTTATTTAGGTCATTAATTTTTCCCAATAATTTTTGTAGTTTTCAGTGCATGCTCTGTACTTTTTTAAAATTGATTCCTAAGTATTTTACTCTTTGTGATGCTACTATGAATGAAATGGTTTCCTTAATTTCTTTTTCAGACAATCCATTGCTAATATATAGAAACACAACTGATATTTATATATGGAGCTTGGATCCTGTAACTTTCCTATAGCCACAGTTTTAGATTTTAATAGTTTTTGTGAATTCCTTAAGATTTTCTGCATATAGGATTATCTTGTCTGAGAGTAAAGATAGTTTTACTTTTTTCCAATCTGACCCCTTTTTCCCCTTGTTGGTATGACTAGAACTTCCAGTACAAAGTTGAATAGAAGTGGTGAGAGTAGACATCCTGGCTTTACTTCCAGTCTCTTTCACCATAAGGTATCCTATTTGCAAATTTTACATAGATGCCCTATATCAAGTTGAGGAAGTTTCCATCTCTTCCTACTTTGTTGAGAGCTTTTACCATGAATGATACTATGTTTTATAAAATGCTCTTACTGAATCTATTGTGATGATCGTGCGGTTTTTGCTCTTTATTCTATCGATGTAGTATATTACATTAATTGATTTTCAGTTATCAAACCAAGCTTGCATTTCCAAGATAAATTTCAGTCATGTTGTATAATCTTTTTCATATATTGCTGGCTTCAGTTTGCTAATTTTTGGTTGAGGGCTTTTCATCTGTATTCATAATGAACAATGGTCTGCAGTTTTCTTTTCTTGTGATGTCTTTGTCTGGCTTTAGTGCCAGGGCAATACTGGTCTTATAGAATGAATTGGGAAGTGTTCCTTCCTTCTCTATATTCTGGAACGTTTTCTGAAGGATTGATATTATATCTTTTTTAAACATTTGATAGTATTTATCATTTCTTTACTTGATTTGCTACTTAGGTTTTCCATGTAGAAGGTGGCTTCTTTTTAAAGATTTGATTTGTTCATTTGAAAAAGACTGTATGTGTGCACATGATCGGGGATGGGGAAGGATAGAGGGAGAGGGAGAAGGAGAAGCAGACTCCCTGCTGAGCGGGAAGCCCAATGCAGGGCTCAATTCCAGGATCCTGAGATCATGACCTGAGCTGAAGTCAGAAGCTTAATTGATTAGCTCACCCAGGTGCCTCTAAAAGGTAACTTTTTGAACAAAGATTTGAAGAGGTGAAGGAGTTAGCTATGACTCTTATAAAAAAATCCTCATATTAAGTGCAAAAGCAGTCACTGAAGGTTGGGTTAAATAGAGGAGTGGATGATCCAAGCTCTATTTTTAATGACTGCTGGATTGAGTACAAACTACAAGAGGACTGGGGCGGTGATAGGGGAACCTGTTAAGAAGCTCTTGCAGTAATACAGGTGAAAGTTGAGGGGACTCAGACCAGAATGGTGGTAGTGGAGGTAGTGGGCAGCAGGTAAGAGAAAAAGAGAGATATCTAGCAGTGCCAAGGTTTCTGGTGTGGTGTCCTTCAGCCCCATAAACTTGGATGCAAACATCTGAATGTAGATGTGCATTTCTGTGTGATGTTTCACATTCTCACAGGAGTCAGTCAGTACTCTCCCCAAAGCTTAATAACTAATATAGACCAACTTATTTATTTTTAGGAAACTATGGCCCAGAAGGGCTGTGTTACTTCCCCAAGGCCACTCAGCTAACTAGCAGCAAAACTAGGTGCTTTTTTCACTGCCTTGCATAGGAGAATGTGTGATCAGATCCCCCCACCCAGTCTAATGGGACCCCCTCTCCCCTGCCTACGAGCACCTGGGGTGAGAGGACAGGTGTGCTCCAATGGCCTCTCCTCTATTTCTAGCTTCTAGTGCCCACCTGCCTCCCAGACCTGGGTGGTCCTCCTCGTGCCCACGCCTGCCTTCACACTCACCTCCCCACCTTTCCCATTGCCCTTCGTCCATCTGGGGTCCATGGGCTCTGAAACCTCCCCAGACAGATGTGGGAGGAAGCCTTGCTGCCATCTGCAGCTCCCTTTGTCACACAGAATGGTAGAAAAGCAGCAGCTTATCTGTGGAGGAGAATGAGGGCCCTTGGCTTTTATCTGTGAGGAATCTTATCTAAACAGGCTCAGGTAGCAAGAGCGAGAGAGAAAAATAATTAAGGGAAAGGCAGGTGAAACGCTGACATTATTATTACTTAAGTGCTGCAAAGCTTTTAGTTCTTGTTTTTATACCAGTGACACCCAGTGAGGGGAAATCAGCTCGGCCCATTATCTGAGCCACACACCCGCTCACCCCACCTCCCTGCCACCTATAAATCTTATTCAACGGCTTCCATTGGCAAGACAGAAAAATAATTAAGGCGAAGGTGGGTGAAATGTTGATGTTATTACTGTAAAGCAACAGCCTGTTTAGTTTCTACACCAATGAAATGCAACCGAGGGAAATCACTTTTCAAGATTACCTTCCTGAGATGCAAATCCGAGAGCCTGAATCTGGGCTCAGAGGAGGCGGGCGCCAAACCAGGCAACATTTTCAAGTCTGTGGCAGTCTCTCCGGGGCTCTTAAGCTCACAATTTACCTTTTGACTGCATCCTATTTTCTCTCAAATCCTTTATTTCTCACTTATTTATTGACTAGAGACACAGTACCAAAAGGAAAAAAGAGAGAGAGACAGAGTGATTCTCCAACTGCTGGTCTTAAAAATCCATCGCAGGAGATGGCTCTCTGGAGAGAGGATTTCAGCACTCTCTGTGAACCCGTGCTTAATTGAATCGCTTTACTCCAAGGTGTGTCCACCGGCTTCTTCTGATTGCCACTGGACAGGGGAGTTGGCCCATCTTATCTGCCCAGACAGGTGGGCTAGGGGAGCTATGGGCAGCACTCCCGGGACAGGCGTCTAGGCCTCACACACAAGACCAGCTTGGGACTCTGTCTTCCCTATAATCGTGTTGCTCCCACAATGTGTGTCGAGTGCATTCCCTATGCTAGGGGCACCCTAGGGTCTACCAAAGAACGAGGGACGGATAGAGTGGATGGGGGTGGCATGAATCCCTCAACCCAGCTTCTCAAGAGGCAGCTGTCAATAGGCAGGCCAGGTCACACACACAGACGTGTCTGCTTAGCTCCCAGAGTATCTGTAGAGTTTTTGAAATTCGTTGCCAACATTTTAAGATTCTGAAGGGTTTTGTATTAAAAATTCAGATTTCTGGCTTCTCTTGCAAAGACCTGGCAATATCAGGCCCATTTGCCTGGTGTGGCGATAATGGATTGGAAGCTCCCATCAGTGTGATGTGGCTCACTGATCCTCACTCAGCCACTCGGTGCATTCGCATTACATTGAAATCTGCTGTCCCCATTGAAATCTGCTGTGGACCTGCCTTGAGGGAACTCCCAGTGTGCACCTGGCCCAAAAGCAGAAATGGAAGCAGGAAAAGGACAGGAAGGGAGGCTGAAGGCCAGCAGCACCCAATCTGCCAACAAAGTCAGAAATTGAACTGGAAGGAGGGTTTTAGGTGAAGTTTGAAGCATGAATGGAATTTGGACAAATTCACCGAATTGTCATAGATGAGTGGACACATGTTCCTTCCCTGCTAATGGCTGCTCTATTGTAAGGAGCCCAGTACTTATGCCTGAGCTCTCTCCTGCCACTCACCGCCTGGTGTGAAAACACTCTGTATGGAGCGTGGCACATAAATGGGACCTGTGACCGGCTGGAGCTGGAGAATTTGCTCAGCAGGCAGTGAATTAAGTAAAATTACACTCACATTTCCTGACATGGTTGGGGAGTGGCGTTTCCCTCATTAATCTTGTACTTTGGTTAATAGAGTTATCAGATCAACATCATACCCATGTCAGCACTGAAAAATATAAGAATGCATTAAAAACATATCCCATTTTCCAACTGAAGCTAATATGAGTCTCTGGAATACCTTGTAGCCAGCCTCATTTGACCCAAAATAGTCTTTGGTTCTAGGTTTTTCATGCTGCCCTGTATAATAGGGTCTCTGAGGACTCCCAGCGGAGCCTCTAGAGCTACACTGTCTGATACAGCAGCCGCCAGCCACAATGGCTATTTGATTTTAATTTCAAGTTAATTAAGTTCAAATAAAACTAAAAATATAGCTCCTCAGTCACACTAGCCTCACTTCAAGTGCTCAATAGCCATATGTGGCCTTGGGAAAGCTGGTTTAAGTGGGACTCAACCATTCCTGGATCCCCTCACCAAATCCCATCTTTTCATACTCCGACAACCCAACAGCATCCAAGGTTAAAGGACCTTGGACCTGGAAATATAGAGGTTGGTTTCCCAGAAGAACTAGCATTAATATCATAATGCAGTCACTGAGTGGAAGCTTCTCAGTAATTCATTGGCTCCTTTATTTAGCAAATCTGTATCCAATTCCTACTCGGTGTAGAAGTGTCAGGTACAAAGGGGAGATGCAGAAATAGTAAAGCATCATCTGTACCCTCTAGGAGTTTGTGGCCACAGGAAGGAGAAAACATATAAACCACTTAACTCTCATATGAGGCAGAATGAAAGAAATGTTTGAATACATAAGCAAAATACAGAGAAAGTGTTCATTTCAACTGAGAAAATCTGGGAAGACTTCACAAGGGAAGTGGTTCCTGAACTCTTCCTTGAAATAATCAGTAAGATTTTAATAGGAGGACGAAAAAATAGTCATCATGGCACAAGCAAAAGCACAGAGACATCAAAGAACAGCACACTCTGAATGAAGAGCCAGGGTTCAGGGATGATGGGAGTGGGTGAGGAAGGAATGGATAAATGGAGGTGATGGAATAGATGGGGAAGTGATGGAGTGGGTGAGGAAGTGATGGAGTGGATGAATGGAAGCGATAGAGTAGATGAGCAGAAATGATGGAGTGGATAAGGAAGTGATGGAGTACGTGAGGAAGTGATAGAGTGCGTGAATGGAAGTGAGGGAGTGCATGAGTGGAAATGATGGAGAAGATGATTAGAAGTGATGGAGTGGATAAGGAAGTGATGGGGTGGGTGAGGAAGTGATGGAGTGGATGGATGAGGAAGTAATGAAGTGGATGAGGAAGTGACGGAGTGGGTGAGGAAGTGATGGAGTACATGAATGGAAATAATGGAGAAGACAAGTAGAAGTGATGGAGTGGCTGAGGAAGTGATGGAGTGGCTGAGGAGTGGGAGTGGCTGAGGAAGTGATGAAGTGGGTGAGTGGAAGTGATGGAGTGGCTGAGGAAGTGTAATGGGAGGCGGAGCTCCCCGTCAAAGGGCTTGAACTTTGGTTAGGAGCAGTGGAAACCATTGTAGGTGTTTGACTAAGTTGGTCTCCTGACCGGATGGCCCTGGAAGAGGTGCGTGGGGTGTGGGTCTGAAGGAGGAAAGTGCCGGTTAGGTTAGTGGGACAACCCCAGTTTGATGAAGCCCTTGCTGGAGACAGGAACGGGGAAGAGCTGGGGCGGAGAGGCATCCCCAGGGGTGCTCAGCCACGGGACTCGCACCCCATTCAGTTCAACAATGATTCTAGCAGCAAAGATCCCGTGATGCGTGATGCCTAAGAATGCACAGGTTCTTTAGTAATCCAGAAGTTTCCATCCCTCAAGGTCCCAAACCTTTCTGATAATTGGTGTTTGCTGAAGGCCCACCGGGGGCGGCCGTGCGAGGCAGGGACCTCCACCTGGGACCCAGGTGGGAGAGTGCAGGCCGCAGGAGCCCAGTGACCTGAGCGCCGGCTCTGCCCCCACAGAGCCACCCACCTCCGGCCCCTGAGCCATGAGTTTTCTCGAAGTCTCCGAAATCACGAACTCACGAGAGAGTCGGAGGGATGAAAATCATGGGTGCGAGGTCACCTGCGCCGGGCCAGCCCCTTCCCCCTGTGTCGGTGGCACTCAGCGTGCCCCGGAGACTATTAGCACCTCTCTGGGAATATTTAACTGAAAACAATTTCTAGTTGGGATCTGTTATAATTACTAATTAGATCTGATTATAATTATCTCTCGCTGCCATCCCTTACCTGACACACAGGATAGCACAAGGCCTGGCGACAATTAGCAGTGAGCCTTTCCGGATACACTGGCTGATTAGGAACACAATTGCAGGGTCGGGGGGAAGAGCCTGGCTTATTAAGGGAGGCTGCTGTTTACCAAGGAATGTTGTGATCAAATTAGATTAAAATTAATGAGGGGGAAACTCAGAGTGTGGAAATGTGCATTTTTTCCCTCAACTCTCTCCTTTTTTGTCTCAGCTGGTGACATCATTTGGGGGAAGAAGCTGAACTCCCCTTTGTGGTCCCTATCTTCCCCCCACCTCGGGCTTTTGGGGGCCAGATGGCCACCCAGCCTCCTGCCCCCTTCCGCTCACCAGCCTGGTCCAGCCCATGTCTGATTAAGAGATTTGGGGCAAGTTGCCCGAACTCTCTGAGCCTCAGCTTCCTCATCTGTAAAATGGGGAAAATATTTGCCTGTGAGCCAGACACCCGCCACAGGTACCAGCAGGCCTCTGGGGGTTGGGGTGGGCTGCGTGCACAACAGGGGTCTACGTGCTCTGGGAGCCAGAGACCTTGGGCTTAGTCATCTGGAACCTTCTGGGCTCAGCCCCAGGCTTGGCTCACAGAAAGTGCTGGTAACTACAGGAGGAGCTTCACTAGACCCCCATCCAGCACCAGTGCAGGAGCCCCACCCCCACCCCCAAGCACAGCAGGCCCCTCATGGAGAAGAGATGGCAGCCCAGGTGCAGCCGCCCTGTCCCTGGGCACTCGCACAGGTGCCCTCGGGTAACGTCCCCATCAGAGGGGTCCACCCGAAGAAAGGTAACGTGGGTGCCAGCATGAGATCGGTCTGGTGGCTGCGGGCTCGGGCTCTAAGGAGACCCAAATGATTTGTTTCAACCCCCCTGCACCCCTTTGACGTGCTACATGCTCTGGGGGAGCCAGCAGAGATGCCGGGCAACAGAAGTGGTGAGGAGGGGACCCGCACACTCACATGCACACACACATGCCCCCCAAACAAGTCCTTAAGCCCAGGCACATGCAAAGTACATTCCCCTATATGAAGTATGCTAATTTATGCAGCTGCTCTGGCTGAGTATTTGACCTGCTGTCTGAAAGGATTCTCAGAGGGATCCAGGAGCACATTTTCCTCTGCCATTGCCCCCACTTGAGTACCCCCAGCTCCCCCTACCACTTGGTTCCCTCCCCAGCAGGTCCCGCCCACCCTCCTGGGCCTC
This sequence comes from Canis lupus baileyi, assembly GCF_048164855.1. Lineage (NCBI taxonomy): Eukaryota > Metazoa > Chordata > Mammalia > Carnivora > Canidae > Canis > Canis lupus. The sequence goes on along the minus strand of NC_132840.1, from coordinate 81,144,228 downwards.
CAAGAAGCCCTTCAAGATGATCATAGCACTGAGACTGGGGCAGCTGGTGGGGGGGGGGGGGCTGGCCCCAGCTTCTGGGGGGCCAGAGATAAGTTTCTGGGACTTAGGATCTGTGTCTGTCCCAGTCAGTCGAGCCCTGCTTCACAAGCCCCAACTCCCAGCCTAGCACACCTGGCATGGAGTCTTCCTGTTCTTCATGAGTCTTCATGTCACCCCAGCTTTTCTGGGGGCTTCTGTTCAGGGTTCTGACCTGGTGAAAGAGAAAGCCAGGACTAATGATGTACTCTATGTTGGCTAATTGAATTTAAATCAAAAAAAAGAAAGAAAGCCCGGGGCCAGCCTCAATGCTTTGCAACCTACCCTGGATTTAACCTCCTTGTCCAGGAATCGTCACTCTACCCGACCTCCTTAGAGGTCCTCCCTCCTGTTGCCTCCATCAAACCCACCCCTCCCTCTGAACTTGGCCAAAGACTTGGATTCCCACGTACATGAGAAGTGAGCCGGCCAGGAGCCACGGTGGCAGAGAAGACACTGGACTCCTAGTCAGATTCCTAGGCCATACCCAGTGTGCCTCTCTGACCCTCAGTGTCTTCTTCTCTAAGAATTCAGAATACCTGCCCTGCCAGGCTTCACGGCTATCGTCACGAGGAGGAGGAAGGTGTACAGGAAAGCCTGTTGCGAACAGCACGGTGCCTCACCATGGTCGGCGCACAGGCCCCTTGGAGAAGTGGCTGGCCATTTCTGCAAAATCTGTTCCCGTAATCTATTGCTGGGTAACAAATCACCCCGCACGCAAGGGCTTTCGATATCGGGTATCATTTATTAGCTCTCACAGTGTCTGCAGGTCAAGGAGCTAAAGCAAGCTCAGCAGGATGGTGGCTGCAGGACGGTGCACGTCTTGCACAAATGCTTGGGATTCCAAAGTGCATGTCCAGCTCCCTCTGGCCAACGCACTGGAAGTGTACTGCTGCCCCCCAGGGCGCCCAGAGCAGCGTGAGGCCTCGGCCCATCTGCCCCTTTGTTAGCCATCTGCGTGTGGGAGCCCCTACCCTTCCTCCCCCCCACACACACACAGCCTGCATGCCGGCTCCCCACCCCCCTACCCCAGCGCTGGTGTCTCATGGCCAGAATCCACATGTGGCATCCTCTGAGCCCACTCCACCCCTGCCCCGTGGGGAGTTGCTCCCTGTCTGGGGGCCGGAGGGCAGGGCAAGGGCAGCGGACATCTTTCCTGCCCCTGCTGAGCTCTGGGGAGCCAGGAATTTAAGACCAGCAAACAGGAGGTCAGTTTGCCAAGATCCGGAATCCAAACGTGGCTTTGACTGACTCCGGCCGGGCTGGCATCTGCCTCTTGGCACTCGGGATTCTCAGATTCTGGCACACTCACGGGGACTAAGCACACTCCGAACATTGGGCCACGGGGCATCAGAGCTGGAAAGGCCTTGGGGACCCACTGATGCAGAACCAGAGGCCCTGGGCGGGAAGTGTGTGACTTAGCGCACTCTGGCCTCCAGCCTCAGTGACCCCCACCCCCGCATGCCCTCCCTGGCCTCAGTGACCCCCCGCATGTCCTCCGCTCACTCCTCTTCTCCCAATGCTGGGCACACATGACCATCTCTCACCTTCTGCTGCAGCAGATTCCTGTCCCTCAATGCCTGCCGCGCATGCTGCCGAGGCCCGTGAGCGCTCCCTGGGCCTCAGCCTTGCTGGGGCTCCCCAGGTCCCTCCCGGGTTCCCAGGCACCCTGCATCTCCCCATGGCAGCACCTGCGTTGTGTGGGGCCCTCCCCCACCTGGACTCTATGTCCCCTGCGGTCAGGGTCCGGGTGCCCTTGCTGTCTGCACCCAGCACCTAGCATGGGCCCAACAGAGAGCAGCGCTCAGTAAAGCTGGTGCAACAGATGAATGAGCACCGCGGTCGCCGCAGGCTCAGGCAGCTTTACCTTCAGCGGCCACCGTCCAGTGTGCTCAGGGGTCCAAGGACAGACAGAGGAGCCACTGGAGGACCTGCCAGGCAGGGTTTCCATCCAGCGCTCCTTCCCTGGCCCCGCGCGTTCCCAGCAAGGGAGCAGAGCCTTCCCCTCCCACCGCCAACAAGTCAGTTCATGGTTTCTCATCTGATGATTGGACATAGTAACTGCCTAAGTAAACGGGCTGTTATGAAAATCCGGGAGGTGGGGGTGGGGGTGCAGGTCAACGTGTTTCCCAGGCGGTGAACTTCTGGAGGGAAGTCAGAAGCTGCCTCCCTGAGCCAGTGGTGGGCTGGAGGTGGCCTGCGCCGCCCATGAGAGCTGAAGGTGCGTTCCCGTCCCGACTCTGCCATCTGCGGCACGTTGGTAGCTTGAAATCCGCCGTCATGGGAGGGTTCACACCGTAGAAATTGCTGAACACTCCAATCAGGGTTTTGTTTGGTGGTGTGTTGGCTTTGGAGAGCTGGTTTGCTGGCACGCTGTTGCCCTAGACCCTCCCCTGATTTAAGCTGAGTCCTTCGGCAAGGCAAGTCGTTGTACCCGTCTGCGTCCCCGTTTCCAGCTAGAAAATAGGAACACGTATCCCTGGCTGTTGTCCCCACTATTCAGAAAGGCTGTTGGAAGTGAATGGAAGCACCCTGAGCTCTTTAGCAGAACCAGGCTGGAGAACTCCCGAGTGTGAGCCATCATTCCCGGTGATTAATGGCCTTTATTATCATCACCCTTCATTGTAAAATAAGCCAGAGTAGTGACTAAGCAGTGACTCACAACTGGAACTGTGCCCAGACTGGAGAGACGAGGGTTGTGCCCAGCAGCCTCCCAGGGAGCTGGCCAGGGCATGGCCTCCACCAGGGCACCCATGAATCAGGCCACAGGGCCACCCTGGAGAACTGGACCAACAGGGCGGGGCCCCCAGGAGGCCTGACCTCTGACCCAGGCTCTCCCCGTAACTCACAGGTCAACTCAGGCTTCTCCCTGGGAGCCCCCAGGGATTGCCAAGCAGCTGGAATAAGACCCTTTATGCAAAAGCTATTGGGAGTGTGAAGTGCTCACCTAATGTCAAGTAGGGACATGGGGCGCAGAGGGGGCCTCCAACCAGAGCCTGAGAGCTGCACGTGTCCTGCTGGGATGGAGGCCCCTCTGCAGATGGGAGAACTCTGTCCCCCACCACGCAGTGGGGAGCATTCATATTAAGCACCTACCATGCGCCCTCGCTGTCCTAGGCATTAAGGATACAACAGTGAATAAAACAGGAAAAGTCACTGTTCTCACAGAGCGTCTACCAGGGGAAGGAGACAGACAACAAACAAATAATTCTATAATGTCGTGGGTGCCATAAAGCAACACATAGCAAGGTGAGGAGGTGGAGAGGGGTGCTGCGGAGGTGCAGTTTTATCTGCATACCTGGGGAGGGCCTCTTTGAGTAAGTACCATATAGCCAAAGATCCGAAGAGACAGAGAGAGAGTGAACCAAGCAAACAAGCAAACATTGAGAGAAGGAACATTCCAGATGTGGAGCATAGGACATGCAAAGGCCCTGGGGCAGGAGTGTTCGTGTAATTCTCCAGACACAGCAAAGAGGTCTGTGTGGCTGGTGCAGAGTAAATAGAGGAGAGACTGATGAAAATTAGGTCAGAGGGAACAAGGGGCCAGACCTTACCGGATCTTGCAGACCACAGTAAGGGCTTCAGATTTTGCCTGATTCAGATAGGAAACCACCAGAAGCTTTGAGCAGAGGAGAAGGCTATGAAAAGGACTTCCCAGGGGAAGGGGTGGGGCAAGGATGATTACAGGAAACAGGTTCAGAAGCTGCTGACAAGTCCAGGTTTTTGGTCGTGGTGACCTGACGGGTAGCAGCAGCACAGATGTGAGGAGCGATGAGATCTGTGCGTGTTTACGCAGGGGAGCCACGGCAAATGGGGTGTGAGAGGCAGAACTAGTCAAGGGCACACCTGCATGTCCGGCCTGAGCTGATGAGAGGTCAGGACTAGCAGAACCCCAGTATCCTGAGCAGAGGGCACCCACACGGGCTCTGGGGGGGAGCGGGTGTGCTCTCCGAGCTCCCCTCCTGCCCCGTGGTCCTGACTGCCTCCCGTCCACCCCTCAACTTTGGGAACCACAGGTCTGAGGGCTCGCACAGGGTCACCTCATTGCTGAGGCACTGCTGCCAGGCTCCGAGGAGGAAAGGCCAGACAGAAGCAGTGGTGCAGGCCCTCGGAGAACCGAGTCTGCTCGGGGAGGCAACCTACAAACACACGAGATGATCCCATAAGGAGACTTGGCCAGCAAGAGTAAGTGGGATGGGGAGAGCCGTGGTCAGTCAGGGGAGGCTTTGGGGATGAAGCAGAACTTGGGTGTGGAGGATGAACCATTCTGGGGTCACCCAGGGAAGGCAGAGGGGCCCTGGAGGCAGGAGGAGGGGTTCATAGGGAGGACCTCTGGTGGGTCAGAGGGCAAGAGAAGCTGCGCCAGGTGACAGAGAGCCTTGAAGTCGGGCTCCATTCTGCAGACGGGGGAAGCTGCTGTGAGGGCAGAGAAGAGCCCGCGTGCAGGCCCACCCTTGAGCTGTCCCCCTCCACCTGCTTCATTCCCCTCTGCCTTCCTGCAGCCCCTCCCAGCCCCCAGCCCCCAGCCCAGCCCAGGGTCTGAGCAGCAGAGCTGGGTCCTGCCTGGAGGACAGAAGCTAAGGGGGACCAACCAAGGGTACAGCACTCCCCCACCCCCGAATTGGTCAGTGCACAGCCTGGCCACCCTGGCTGAGCCTTGCCCCTTCTAGGCACTAGCTCAGAGCCTGCAGGAGCCTCTGCTCACCTGGCTTCTCCCTACCCCGTCATCCCAGGGGCCCCCTGGCCTGATTAACGTGTGTCATCGCACCAAGAACTTGATGAATGGCCTCGGGAATGGCTGCCCATCTCTATCCGTAGGGCCTCTGAAGCCCATTTATCTTCCCTTGGCAGCCTGCTCCCACTCCAGTGCTCACGTCCCCTAGGACATTTCTAGGCCTGAATGTGCCCCAGGTGGGTGCCAAAAGCCTGAGGGGCCAGCCTACATTTTGTCCCTACCAGGGACAGGAAAGCGGGGCAGCTTCCTTCTCTGGAGAAGCAGTTGAAGCAGGACAGAGGTTGGGGGGAGGCACAAAATTTAAGGGGACATCAAAAACCTCAGGGATCTAGATAATATTTTAATGTAAAAATGTCCAAAATCAGCATCAATGCAAAAGAAATCCTTAATTTCTGAATAAAATATCAAATTACCACATAGAGGCGGGACCAGTAACAGCAGCAGCGGAGCCAGCCTGCAGCCTGAGGCCAGAGGAGAAATGCAGGCCCCAATATACGTGATCTTACGTCATTTTTTTAATCGTTAATTTTCTCATTAGAACATTCAAGCGCTTGAAAAAAATACTGAAACATTGAAAAGTCGGCTTCTTAAAACACGCAATATTATTTTCAGCCTCAATACTTCATTTACAGCAGAGCTGGTCATTCTCCTTTCCCGGCTTCGATGGGAGCAAAGGCATCGATAATATCGTCTTGCCCTCTCTGCTTATTTCATTTTCACTTGAGCAAATTGCCGTGTTTGATCACCTCCCTCCACCAGGTGATCACCTTAAATCATTTTAAATGGATCTCAGCTTCAAAATCCTGTCTTTACTTAAAATCGTGATAGTTGGCTCACCATGGATCTTTCTGCATTCATTCGGATATTTTTTAGAAATTTTTATTCAACTATTATCTATCTCCATGATGCAGGTTTGAGTGGGGGGCCGGCGGCAGGAGGCACGCCCTTACGTTTTGTAGCCAGTCGGGATTTGGAGGAGAGGTGTGGGAACCCCACAAGGTCCCAGGACCCAGGGCTGGAGGGCGGAGCCATAGGAGCAAGCCAGCTCTGGGTCGGGAGTAACACCCGGCGCTTGTCTCCGCGGGGCCAGCTGGGGCTGGGTGAGTGCACGGTGTGCATGGCTGCACCAGGGTGCTGGGGGGAAACTATCGAGCTCAGCCTCATCACACAAACTCCCGATGGGTGACGTTGGGCAGCTCTGATCGCTGAGGGGCTCTTCCCTTCGGAGTCCAGGAGGGCTCCCGGGGTCCCCGCAGCCTTGCCCACCTCGCCGAGTCATGGCGAGGTGCAGGGTACCTAACCCATGGGGAGATGCTGTGCAGCAGTGGGTGCGAACGGCCACCCCTGCCAGCCACCCAGAGTACCCCACAGGCCACCGCCCTTCGGGTCACTTGGTGAAGCATCAGAAAGCGCCGCTTCGGGTGGAGCTTGGTTCCCGCACCGCCTCTCCCTGGTCCTTCCCTCCTGGAAGATCAGCCGCTTCTCCTGCCCGCAGGCCTCTCCCTTAGTGCTAGGCCGCTGGCTCCCCGCCAAGGCTCTGGGGCCACATCTTGACATCTCCCCCCACCCCGCCCCGAGCGTCACAAAGGTAGAGAGGAGCTGGGGGTTCAGAGCAGGTGAGAAGACCAAATCTGGCCCTGTTCACGGCACCCACCTGGCACGAGGCGCCCACCTCCGAGCCCCCTGCAGCATCTGGATGTTCCACCATTAACGGCTGTCGGAGGCACAAACCATTTGTAAAGAAAAGGCCCTTTCAGAGCCAATTGATCAAAGTTTGATGGGAAGCTGTAGAAATTGCCTGGTGGTTGCTTCCCCTCCAACAGCAAGAGCCCTGGCTAGGAGCAGAGGCGGGTTGCCTGATGGGAAATGCGTAGGCTCGCCCTCCCCTGCCTCCTGCCCCTGTACTCCCCTTCCCCCCCCCCTCCAAGTAGAAACACCTCTTGGAGAACTGGATGGACAGAGGCTAATTGGGAGCAGGGAAGAAACTGCAGGGAAACTAATAAGCAAGTGTGTAAGCGGACGTGAGCTGAGATGGGCTTTGAGAAGCCATCAGGCCTGTCTCCCTGCCTCAGGGTCATGTCTCCACGTCACACTCTACTCATCCCTGACCTGGGGAGGTGGGGTGCGGGGGGCACTTTGGATGAAGAGACCAGATCTCTCCCCTGGCTGTGTCTCTAATGCCAGTTTTCCCTGACATCTAACTTCAGTCCCTCCTGCTGCAGCGTGAGCCCATCCTCCCCTTCCAATGACCTCTCTCCATGTATCATGGCCTCTGCTACGGGATATCCATCTGTAAGCTGTTCTTGTACTTGGTAAGTCCTGTGGAAACAGGCAAGCAAGTAGGGAGGGCCATTTGGCTCATTGAAGACAAGAAATTAAAAGTCTGGATTCTGAAATCATCCTTTCTGAAAAAAAAAAAAAAAAATCTGTGCCGCCGCACACCCAGAGGCAAACTTGCTGTTTTGCCCGGAGCGCATCACTCACCTTCTCTGGGCTGGCTCGTTTATCAGTCAAGTAAGGGAGGTGGGTGGGATCCAACAGCTCTGAGGGCCTCGCACCCTGACAGCCTCCTCCCGGCCCACCTGAGACACCTGGGCCTTGGCTCCCGGGGGCATGGATGTGAGCAGGTGCTCCTGATACGGCCTCCGTACCTGCCGCAGACCTTGACTGGAGAGCCAAACAACACAGGAGCCCAACAGCTGAGCTGAGCAGGAAACCACGTGGCAGCCTTTAGCCAGAGTCCTATGGCCTCGAATTAGTCCTCAGCGGCCTTGCAGGAAGAGAGGCCTTTATTTTCTCCCGTAGAGAAATGAGAGAAGTGTCAAAGTGCCCTCATTCACCCACACTTAGCCCCATCCCCTGGGGCGCCTGGGTGGCTCAGGGGTTGAGCATCTGCCTTCAGCTCAGGGAGTGATCCCAAGGACCTGGGATAGAGTCCCTCATGGGGCTCCCTGCAGGAGCCTGCTTCTCCCTCTGCCTGTGTCTCTGCCTCTGTGTGTGTGTGTCTCTCATGAATAAATAAATAAAATCTAAAAAAAGAATTTTTTTTAAAGAGCCTCATCCCCATTCTGTGACAGACCACACCCTCCTCCTATGTTTTTTTTTTAATATTTTATTTATTTATTTGACAGAGAGAGAGACCACAAGGAGACAGAGCAGCAGGCAGAGGGGGAGGGAGAAGCAGGCTCCCCTCGGAGCAGAGAGCACAATGCCGGGCTCGATCCCACCACCCCTGGGATCATGACCTGGACCTAAGGCAGACACCCAACCAGCTGAGCCACCCAGGCATCCCCTACGCCCTCTTCCTCCCTAAATCCCCTCCCTGGGAAGGTGGGCTGTGAATTATTCAGCCTTCTGTACCCCCTGCTTCCTAAAAAGCAAGTGACCATCCCTGCCCCACCTCTGACTCCAGAGGTCTTCCCGTCTGACCACAAGGACTATTCCTGACTTTGCCCAGCCTCTTGGAAACCCGCAACCTGGGCAGCCCGGGTGGCTCAGCAGTTTAACGCCGCCTTTGGCCCAGGGCATGATCCTGGGGAACCAAGATCAAGTTCCACGTCGGGCTCCCTGCATGGAGCCTGCTTCTCCCTCTGCCTGTGTCTCTGCCTCTCTCTGTCTCTCTGTCTCTGTGTGTGTGTGTGTCTCTCATGAATAAATAAATAAAGTCTTAAAAAAATAAAAATAAAACCCGCAAACTGCCACCTGGCGGGGGATGGAGAGGGCAGAGCCACTCTCTGGGGGATGAGGTCAGGGGAGAGAGAAGAAAGGGCGCATAGAATTCCGTGTCACAGAATCAGCCCACCGGCCATTCAGAGGAAGTGGTACGACATCTCTGCTTCGTGATAAAGACACGGGGTCAGAGAACTAATTCGATGACCCCAGGCCACACAGAGAGCAGCCCTGGGTCTGACTGCAAACACAGCCCAGCATCCCTGGCCCGATGGCATGCCCACCGAGGCCGCCCGTCAGTCCTCCGGGGCCCAGCAGCCTGCCTCTCCAACGAGCGCAGGCTGAGGAACATTCCATGCGGAGTAAGGCCTGCCAACCTCTCCCAGGGATCACGTCCAGTAAATGCAAATGAGCCCTAACGGGGTCTAAAATAAACATGCTCGAAAAGTACAGCTGCCCCTCCCCTTGTCCCCCAGCGCACACTGGCCCACGATGCACTCCAAAGTCAAACGCAAAAGGTATTTTCAATCACATACGGGGTTTGGATGATCCACGCCTCTGGCCACGAACAGTAACGCCCATCGCGGGCGCCGACTGGCTCATCCAACACATTTCACCCCCGACGAGAAGTGAGGACCTTACCCCCTCCAGCCTCGGAGCAGCCGATGGGCTGTTCCTGAGCGGCCTGCTTGCACCCGGACCATCCATGCAGCCCTTGCCCCTCCAGACTACTGCACGTGGCGGTGAGGCGGACCGAGCTGAAACCCAGGTATTCTGACTCGGGCTGCTCCAGGACACTCGCCGCACTTGCAACCCCATCTCTTTTTACAAGCACTTTGCCCCGCGAGTCGGTTGCTCATCACAGGAGAGGGGGAGCCTGGGAAGAGTGACAGCAAAAAGAAGGGAGGTGAGTAAGGATCCAAGCGTCGCCAGCCTAGAGAAAAAGGAGTGATGGGAGGTGGACAGTGGGGAACACACAGGGTAAGAGACTTGTCCAAGGTCTCGGCAAAGCCCTGGGACCCCGGCTGTCATGGGTCCCAAATTCAGTGATTCAAATGCCTCTAACATCTCCAAACAAGCCAAGTTCTTACAAGCCCCAAATCACAGTATCTCCCCAAACTGGCCCATGAGATCAATGTGAAGGGCCGGTAGGACCCTCGGGACCTTCTGGAACATAATAGATACTCGATACACCATGGTGTTTAGTAGTGTTTTCTAGATCTGTCCCCCCTCAAAGCATCCCCATAGTTTTTCCTGCCTGTAACCCCCCTCACGTAGGCATCTCTCTTACTCTCCTCTCATTTATTCAGCGCTCATCTGTTGAGCAGCAGCTCTGCGCAAGCTCTCAGGAGAGAGAAGGGAATTAGGACAGGGCTGCGCCCCTCAGGAAGTCACCCCCAGCGCGGCTCCTCCACCCAGCCACCCCCAAATCCCATGCAGCAGGACTGGAGGGGAGGCTCCGCCTCACAGCCCTGGCTGGGGCATCGTGCAGGACAGCAGGACACGCAGACGCAAGACTGGTCCCTGTCCCGCAGACGTTCAGCCACAGTCCAGTGGAGTCCAGAGGAGGCACTTCTGCAAAACCTGAAGGTCTCACAGGTGTCCACGAGTCAGAAGGGGAGGGACAGGCACCCCAGGAAGGGAGAGCAGCCCCCACCACCACCACCACCACCTTCTAGGGATGTGAGTGTAACCACACAGCGAGTTAACTCTGGGGACAGAACCCGGCCCGGTGGCCGGCATCCCGGAGGTTTGTAACCACTTCTGCTCTTAAGTGGGATGTTAGTAAGAACATCAGGAAAGTCTGAGGAGCATCCTTCTCCATTCCAGTCCCCCCACCCCCCGAGTTTTGCACCCTGTCACAACTTGCATGCCCCGCATGGCCTTCGGCAGATCTCATAAGGCCACTCAAGGCCGCTGCCAGCAGGAGACACCGGGGCTCTCTCTGTGTTGTTTCTTCTGGATCGCACATTAGCCTCTGACTTGAGCTTTCCCTCCCCAGCTTTATTGAGCTGTAATTGACAGAACGTTGTGTGTGTTTAACGTGTACAATGTATTGATTTGGTGCATTTAGTATATTAGGAAATGATTATTACCACTGCATTAGCTGACACCTCCAACTGATCCCGTAATGACCGTTTTCCTTTCTGTGGCGAGAATACATAAGATCTTCTCCTTTAGCGCCATTCAAATATATAATACGGGATTATTGGTTATAATCTCCACCCTGTCTGTGAGATCCTCAACCTGTTGATAACTGGAAGTGTGTCCCTTTGATGCATATCTCCCCATTTCCCCCACCTCCAGTCCCTGATGACAATCACTCTACTGTCTCTGAGTTTGGCTTATTTATTTATTTATTTATTTATTTATTTATTTATTTATTTATGATTTTATTTACTTATTAGAGAGAGCGAGAGAGAGAGCATGAGGGGCAGAGGGAGAGGGAGAAGCAGACTCCCCGCTGAGCAGGGAGCCCAGTGTGGGACCTGATATCAGGACCCCGGGATCAAGACCTGAGTTGAAGGTAGACGTTTAACTGACTGAGCTACCCAGGCGCCCCTGAGTTTGGCTTTTTTTAGATTCTACATATAAGTGATATCATGGGATTTGTCTTTCTCTGACTTATTTCACTCTGGCATAATACCCTCTCATTTCACCCAAGTTTCATCCTGTCAAAAATGCCAGGATTTCTTCTTTCTCATAGCAGAATAATACAGCTCCACCTTACAAATGAGGAAACCGGAGCTCATGCAGGCTTGGAAACTTGTTCAAGGTCACCCCGTAACCCAGTTCCCAGCTCTGTCTGAGAGCAAAGACTGTGCTCTTTCTTTATCCCACTCACACTGCTCCCCTGGGGCTGGAGATGCAGGGCTTGGGTGGCCCTGACCACTAGCAAACACTGGCCGTGGGGATGACCAGTCAGATGGGAAGTCCCCCCCTGCCCTGGTGAACCAGAGCATGTAGTAGAGGTCCTCATGTCCTCCTTGCCAGCTACCAAAGCTCTTCTCCTGAGGGGCTGCTTTCTGATACAGACCACCTGGATGCCCAAACCACCCCTACCCCCATCTCAACATTGATGGAAAAAAGGTGACACTTGCAGAAGGGTCCATGCCCCCCGCCTCCTGTGAGTACCATCCTTGCAGCAGATGCCATGATGTACCCCTCCCCCCCAGATTCCTCTTCCCCCTTCAGAACAGGACGACCCATTCCCTAGTTGTCAGAGTGTCAGAGACGGCCGGCTCTGCTGAGTCCCTCTCTAGGGATTACCTGGGGCGACAGGGAGGAAGCCCCCTTCCAGTGACTGGCCTCCACAGAGTATAAGGCCAGCCCCATGTCCTAGAATAGCATGACCCTAAGGGCCGTCCAGAGCCACAGCCCTATAGGATCTGCTGAGACCACGGTGCCACCATCGCCGTTCGGATGGCCCCTCTGGCCAAACTTGCCTCTTCACCCCCATCAGACGGTGGTATAGAGAGGCACTAAGCTCCCTCAGATCTCTATCTCGGTGGGCTTGCAAGACCCCAACCTGCAGCGACCCCACCCGAGCCCTCCACAGGCTGCACATACCTGCATTTCTCCCAGCGATGCCCTGGATTTGCAGGGGCAACACTTTTTACGTGTTCCACGGCAGCATCCTGAAAGATTGTGAACACTCACCCATAAAATGGACCCTCTCTACAGAAAATGAAATGCGACGTTCACCAACTTCTGAGGAGAAATGTGGTCTCGGCGGAAAAAAAAAATGAGAAAGATAGGAGATTTCAAAAATATCTATGAGGCTAAACTATAGATGAGCATTAAAACGCTCTTTTATAATGAATTCTAAAAGCGTTGCCCTTTCTCAGATTTAGAGGCTGGTGCCTTTTCAAAAACAAGCTCAGATCAGAAAAAGACTTTGACTTTTCCCTCTTAGGATTCTGGCAAAGAGTGGATTTGGTAAATTTGCATAAAGTTGAAAGGTACATTTAGTGGTTTTCTGGGATTCCCTGAAATGAATTTTTGTGGCAAGAGGCCTAGAGAAAGCACTTCGCTTTTCTCCTTACTTGGCACGCTGCCCCTGGCTTCACGGCTCTCTGTAGCAAGGCCCGCGTATTTTCTCCCCTCGCATTTATCTCTTCCCCAAGCAGGTGGCTTGCACATCTCGGCCCTGTCTCTTTCGCTTTTTGCCTGTCTTTCCCTATTTGCATCCCCCCCACCACCACCACCGGACTTCTCGGTCCCTGTCACTTCTCGTCTCCTCCCCCGGCCTTCCTCTAGCTGCTCCTACCAAGGGCGACAAGGAACACATGCACGCTGTCATAATGCAAAAGTGGTGCTCCGAATCTCTCATTTTAAAAGCCAATTATTGGAATTTCTTTTTTTGTTTAAGATTTTATTTATTCATGAGAGACACAGAGAGAGGCAGAGACACAGGCAGAGGGAGAAGCAGGCTCCCCATGGGGGACCCTGATGCAGGACTCGATCCCAGGACCCCGGGGTCACGCCCTGAGTCGAAGGCAGATGCTGAACCACTGAGCCACCCAGGCGTCCCAATTATTGGAATTTCTTATGTTGAGTTTGTAAGTCCCTTAATGAGGTGACCCTGTCTCCCGCGTCCCTCTGTTCTGAGGCTCCAGGTGCTGGGAGGGAAGGCTTCCTCCTGTCTTCCTTTCTGTCCTTAGCGAAAGGCATACAGCTCCTTGAGGGGGTCGATTTGCCAGATGGGAGCCGTAGCAAGACCAACCGTATCAGGGCTACTTTCTATTTATGGGACCAACTTGGACACTCCTGAGGCCCACCAGCCTTCTGCTGGGTCAGGATGGCTGCCTTGAGGCTGCAAAAGCAACGAAAAGCACACAGAAGGTTCTCGTTCATCAGCAGCCACACAGCACTGAGGTTAGGAGTGGGCCGCTGGACTCGCAGGGGCCTCCGCGGGATTCCTAGTTTCCCCACTGGTCAGTTGTGTAACTGGTCCCAAGTGGGTTGGCCACTGGGCCCCAGTTTCCCCATCAAATATGTAAATGGCACAGCCCATGTCACCATGATAGGTTTGTCCCCCTGACCCAGCCATGGTGAACAGATGAACCCCAAAATCAAGTCAAGGTCAGAACTAGCCGGAGAGCTTTGCCAGACACCGCGAGGCAGCCACGTGCCCATGTTTCCCGCAGACACACCGAGAAGGGCTCTCATGTTGCCCCGGGGCCACCCATCCACACAGGAGCGGAGCTGGGGAAAGAGCAGGTCCCTTCCTTGGGGGACAGCCCGCATGCCAGGTGGCCCACGGAGGATACCCGCGCCCGAGGCTGGCCTTCCCCTCCCGCCCTGCCTGTGCCCAGCGGTCCCACGCGCTGCACACGGTTCCTTTTGCTGCTGCTCTCACGGGACACCCTTTCCCTGGTGGCTTCTCCCTCTGGCCACCAGAAGGGCTACCCCAAGCCTGCCTCACTGGTTGTCCACTCGCCGGTCACCCATCATCCACCATCACCCAGTGCCAGGCACTCCTGTGGACAGACACGCGCATGCACACACGCACGCACACATCTCTGTTTGCAGGGAGCCTGCCGCCTGCTGTCCTCTCCCTGCCCCCCAGTCTACCCTCCCTCCACTCTGCATACATCCTGGGACTTATTTTTCTGCTCAGTATTAATGAAACATCCGTCTCCTCACTGATGAGATGGCTCAGACCTTCTTACCGGGTTTAATTGGAAATAAACAGAAGGCTCACCCTTCCTAATTTGAAGGGGGAAACACGTGACGTGGTTTGACTTGGCCCCTGCCGGCACCTGTCTTCACTGCCCTCACCCCACTCCAGTAGCCCCCTCCTCCCTACAGGATCCCCTGCCCAGCCCATCTGTCTCCAACATCCTCCTCATGGCTGTGGTTTCGTGGGGAGGCAAGGTGCTGACTGTGACATCTAGGGAGGCTGAGGCCGGGGCACAGAACGAGTATAGAACAAGGGGTTCAAACAAGCTGTTTCCCGTGCAGTAGGCTGCTCTCTGTCTCCACGCAGTTACTTAGTGAACAGACAATGGTATCGAGAGCTAGCACCTCCTGTGTTCTTACCACAGCACCACGCTTTGAAACAAAGTGCTTGGGATCCCTGGGTGGCTCAGCAGTTGAACCTCTGCCTTCAGCTCAGGGCGTGATCCCGGGGTCCTGGGATCGAGTCCCACATCGGGTTCCCTGCATGGAGCCTGCTTCTCCCTCTCCCTGTGTCTCTGCCTCTTTCTCTGTGTTTCTCACAAATACACAAATAAAATATTTTTTTTAAAAAAGAACTTCTTTAAAAAAAAATAACGAAACAAAGTGCTTGTATTAACTCACTGAATCAGCACAATGGCCCAGTGAAGTAGATACTATAATATCTATGACAGAGATAGTATCTTGCAAAGAGAATTAAGGAATTTGCCCCCAATGATGCAGCCAAGAACTGGGAGCCAGGAGCCAAGCCCAGCACCCTGCCTCCCTTCTTACCCCTGTGGGTCAGGAGCTCCAAAGGAGAGGCTCCCCAGTGTCCTGAGCCTTTACAGGTCACTGGAGTCAGGAGACTTCAGAGATGAGCTGGTGCCTCAGTTTCCACTTTTCTAAAATATGCATATTGACTGTATCTACCTTATGCAAGGTTGTTGTGAGGCTGTACCAGAAGGACTCTAGAAGTATTGTAAGTTCTGGAAGGACTGTAAGCCCTCTGTCAACCAGCATTAGCTATTACTCGTTATTTTTTATTGTCTTCTTATTGTCCAAGGTAACGTGCTAGGTGGTGGGGAAAATGCACAAGGCATCAGGAGTCCTGCTCTGGAGGGGTAGAGAACCTGAAACAGGTCCACAGATAGATGTAATGCAGACTAGTGAAGAGGGGGAAATTTGCTTCTAACTCAGCCAGGTCAGGCAAGGCACCAGTCAACAAATAGTGACCGAGCTCTAACTATGGGCTGGACACTAAACACAAGGATGGAAAAAAAGAACCTAACCAGGACTGGCCTCAAGGACCTCACAGCTATTGGGGCAGCCAACAGCCATGGCTCATGGAGGTGGCATATGGCCTTAGGGCAGTGTGAGATGGGGGGGGGGGGTGCTAAACCAGAGGGGGCTTCCTAGAGGAGGTGGCAAGAACCTGAGGCTTAAAGAATGACCAAGTGTTAACAAGCCAAAGGTAGCCTTTGAACTGATTGGAAAGAGGTTGGGATTCCAGACAGTTAAGATTCAGAATAAGGACATTTCTAGCAGAGGGAACTTCACAAGCAAAAGCATGTAGTTCTAACAGGGCAGGCTGTCCTTGCAGAGAGGTGAATGGACCAGTCCAACTAGAGCATGAGAGAAGGAGCTGGAGAGACGAGGTCTGATTTGGACAATCTTGCAGGAACAAGTCAAACAGTAGGTAACTACTGGGTATATCAGTTACTTCCGCTGTGTAACAAAGCACCCCAAATTTCCGGATTTAGTGAGTCAGCAGCTTGGCCAAGCTGAGCTGAGATGGCTCATCTCTGCCCCACCTGGGGTCGGCTGGGCTCATACATGCCTTTGTAGCCAACTCGCAGTAGTGGCACAGAATGTGGGGGGACAGGAGGGAGGAGAAGCCAAGCCAGGAAGAGCAGCGTGGGATTACCCTGGGCAGGGGCAGGGGGCAGCAGCGTCTTCACCCCATGCCTGACACCAGACTTCTAAGCCCCAGGCACTTTGCCCATGATCTTTCCAAGGGAATGAGCCCTGTCTGCTTGGAGAACCAATAACGTACCACATCCATACAACGTTGGGCCATTTACACAGTGCTCTCCTGCACTGCATCTCACTTGGTCCTGGCAACTACACAGCGAATCTGGTTTTATTAAATTCCCTATGTTACAGATGAGGAAACTGAGGCCCAGAGAGGTTAAACAACTCTCCCAGGACCACAAGCCCAGGATTTGAACCCAAGCTGCTCGCCCTTCAAGTTAACCAAACAAAGGGAGAGGGACAATTGGGGAAGAGCGGCTTATTCCCAGAATTGCGGGTCATTCTTATCCACTAGAGGAATTTGAGCTAAAAAGGAGTGAAAAATGAGCCTGGAGAGGTTGGCAGGAGCCAAGAAGTTCAGACGTTGTCCAGATGGCAGTGGGGGGGGGGGGGGATCTTCGAATTATTTTAAACAAAGGAACACTATTCAGCAAATGGCAAGTAATGGATAGGCAAATGGATGGGTGACCAGACGTTTGTAAAGGTCACTCCGGGACCATGTGGCTGGAGCATGGGGGAGAAGGGCTGAAAGTTCTAATCCAAGCAAGAAATGCTGAGGGCCTGAGCCAGGAAGAAGGCCAGGAATGGAAAGGGAGAAACGGGTGTGAAAGCTGTCTCAGAGAATTCACCAGGACGGTTAGCAATGCACGATGAAGGACAGTAGAATCCAGAAAGACCTGCAGATTTCTGGCTTCTCTAATTAAGTGGTGGTGCCCTTCCCCAAAATGGGGACCAAGCATTTGAGGATTTATCCACACACAGAGGTCAGTTGCATCCTCAGGAAAGCGATCTGCTTCTCCATAAACAGTTTAGAAAGGCATGGGCAGGGCAAGAGCAAACCCTTGTTGGCAAGACCAACAGTTAGGGCTGGAAAAAAGACAAAGTAACATCCAGGAAGGACAGGAGAAAGCAGAAGAGATTTCTGGAGGCCGACTGAGGATCTCGCTAGTCCCCACCCGCTCTGTTTCTCTGCTTAGTACTTGCCAGCATCATATTCCATCAACCCAACATTATATCACGTATTCATTCGTGTGTGGTCTTCTCTCCACCAGGGAGGAGCTCTGTATCCCAGGGCCTCACACTGCGCGGCACCTAGTGGGCGCTCAATGCAGATTTTCTGAATGAAAGTTGAACCAGCTCTGAGAAGCAGTTCCTGCAAAAACCCCGTGCCCCCCCCCGCCCCCCGCAGTCCTGTGTGGACATTCTGCGGTTCTTCTGAGCTTTGGCCATGAGGTGGCACGTCCACGTGGGTGAGGACAGGGGAGGCTGAGGCTGCCCGGGGCCCAGAACCTGACAACAGGGCACAATGACAGAAGTAAGCAGTGAGCAAACAGCAGAAATCATTCATCCACCCCTATAAGGGACCTCTCTCGAGCACCGACTGCAAGCCGGGCCCATGCTTCTGGGGCCCTTTGAAACTGGGTTGGGAAGGGGAGCCCACAGGCAGAGACAGAGCCCATCCGGCATCAACATGGGGCTACAGGACCATAATGAGGGCAGGAGGGTTGGTGGAAAGGGCTCTGAAGGGTTACTGCAGCTTCACGGGCAGGTCTGTGGGCTGCTCTGACTCCAGTGGATACTGTTATGGGGTCAAACAAACCAGGATCTAAATTCCAACAGTACCACTGCAGAATTTACCTGCTGTGTTACCTCAGCCAAGTGGTTTGCCCTCTCTGAGCCTGTTCCCTGCTCTACAATATGAAGATCCCAATAGTAGCTGTCTTCAAGGATAGTGAGGATAAAACAAGAGGGCCCTTGGCACAGTGTCTTTCACAGAACTCCCCAACTAAATATTATTCTTAAAACTTGGACACAATAACCAACATTTGCATAAGCCTTTACAAAACTCTGTCTCTCTGCATTCTTCATATCATTAAGTAATCCTCGTGATCATCCTGCAGGTATCTTTATTACCCCACTAACCCAAGAGGACGAGGGTTGTCAGATTAGGTACCTTGCCCACCATCACACAGCTTGAGGGTAGTGGACTCAAGCCAGGTGCAGCTCGGCAAACATATCTGGGGGATCCCGTGTGAGGCAGGTGCTGTGCCAGGTGATGGGGTCCAGGATGGATGGGGCTGCTGTCTAGGGGAGGACAAGTGATCTGCAGATCCCTTCCATAGACTAGGTTAGCTACTCAGACAAAAGGCTGCCCAGGATGCTTCAGCCTCGTAGACGAAAGTCACAAGGCTCAAGCAGAAGATTCCTCAGGGACCAGGTGACCCCTCAGTGGCGTCTTGAAGGCTGGGTCAGAGGGGACCGAGAACTGCAGCATCCCAAGTTCAAGAAATGCCCTGGGCAAAGGAAACTGCTGTGGAACATGCTGACTGGGCTCTGAGGTCAAGCCCAGTTTCCAGGGAGCAGTGTCCACCCTCCCACTTCAGTCCCAGGCAGTCATGGAGGGAGTGGGGGTGGGGGGACAAAGTCCCCCTATGCGCTCTCATTGTCCAGTGAGCTTTTCCTTCAAAGCACTCATCAGTTTGTGATTCTCCTAGGAGCCCCCTAGAGCAGGGCTCCTCAGACCCTGATGTACCTAAATTTTTTCTATGCCGATTCTGATTCAGGTGGTCCCAAGTGTCTGCATTCCCAAACAAGCTCCCAGGGGATGTGGATGCTGCAGATCCACCCTGGGCACGTGCCCTAAGTGATAAAGACCTCCCCGTCGGCCCCAAGAGGGCAGGTCACGTTTGCTATCACTCAACCGCAGTATGCTGGGGTTGTGACTCGGAAGAGGCCGAGTGAAAGGAAGGGAAGGATGAAGTCCTGCAGGAAGAAGGGAGGGAAGGAGGGAATGCTGGATGCTGGCTGGCCTGCAGGCCTGAAGCTAGAGACAGGGATGTGCTGGCTAAAGACCAGCCTAGAGGCCCCAGGGGTCCTCCCTCTATGGGGTCAGCGTTGATGTTCCTGGTATGAGCTAAGCCCACTCTGCACCCCATCCAGGTCCCCAGGGCCTGGGGCTGAACACCGATGCCTAAAAACAAAGAAGAGCAGTTCCAGCAGCAGCACCCCTCCTCCTGCTGTCAGCCGAGTATCTCTGACCTGTCACCATGCGTAGCCTGCAGCCTTCTCCCCAGCCTATGATCCAGACAAACTGGGCCGGGCTCCTTCCTCCACCAGAAGGAACGGTGCTACCTCAAAAACTGGCTGAGAGCTGCCCCTGCTCCCACCCCCACGCCCTCCCAGCCCAGGCTCCCCTCTCCAGAAATGGCAGGCAGCAGCCAGCCCCCTGGAGCCACACCACAGAGTTTCTGCACTGCTGTCCCAGGGAGGGCTAGCAGGATCCCCCTCTTGGCCACCCCCCAACACCCCCACCACACACACACACACACACACACACACACACAGTGCTGACCCCCAGACAGACCTCCCACCCCGCAATCTCCCGTTTATTTACTCAACAAATTCTTGAGCTCCTACTCTACGCCAGGCACTGATCCAGACACGGAAATACTGCAGTGACCAAGACAGACAAGGTCTTTCTTTGTTGTCAGGAAGCCTCCTTTGTAATAAGGGGAGACAAACAACAAGTGAACTGGGAGATAAAGAAAATAAAGTGTGGGGAGCTAGCAGGGAGTCACTGAGGGGGGCTGTTCCACAGGGTGGCCAGGCCGGGCTGCACCCTCGATGACAGGAAGAAGCCAGAGGGACAAGGAGATGGACTAGAGAGTCCAGACAGAGAAGAAGCAGGGCAAGGCCTGGGTTGGGGCTGAGCGTGGCTTGTGAGGCGGGTAGGGTTCGGTGTGTGAGGGGGTGGGTGAGGCCAGGGCTGGAGGTACAGGGGCTTGTAGGCAGCAGAGAGGGCTCCCAACTATGTTCTAGGAAGAGGGCGAGCCCCTGGCAGGTTTGAAACCCAGTGGGCACACAACTGGATTCATGTTTTTTGTTTTTTGTTTTTTTTTTAAGATTTTATTTATTTATTCATGAGAGATACACAGAGAGAGAGGCAGAGACACAGGCAGGCTCCATGCAGGGAGCCCGATGTGGGACTCAATCTGGGGACCCCGGGATCACGCCCTAGGCCGAAGGCGGGTGCTAAACCGCTGGGCCACCCAGGGATCCCCTGGATTCATGTTTTTAATAGAGCACTTGTGGAGGATGCGCTGTGTGAGGTGATGAGGCCCAGAAGTCCCCTCCGAAGGCCTTAGTGTCTGTGGGGGGCGTTCTCCGTGCCGTTGGGGGCAGGAAGGTGGCCTGCCTGGCCTCCCGCTCTCCCCCAGGGGCCACCAGGCGGCCTGACCCTCCGTGTCCCCACTGCAGGCCTTTGTGGGCTGATGCACCCCATCGGCCATCCGTGGAAACCAGCCGTCTGGGCTAACAGAGCCCCCAAGGAGGCCTGGAAGCCCGGCAGGGGGCCCACTCAGGGGACCAGATGGATTTTGGAGGACGCTCTCGAGGTGCCGCCCTCGGCCTGGCACCCGGACACTTTTCCCAGCCTGCTCTGGCAAGGTTGGCCAACCGGGCGGACCAAGACCAATGAGTCAAACCAGTGTGACACCGTAAAGCCACTGGGCAGAGGCAGTGAGCAATTCCAGAAAAGGGCAGAAACCCTCTGAACCCGCTCCACTTTGCCCTGCGTCCGGCCACGGTCCAGCCAGCCGGTCACCCCAGAAGCTCAAGGCCTCCTCATCACGGGACCCCTTCCCACAGACATCTGGGGCCGGGTGGCGCCTCAGCAGCTTTTCGCCACAGAATCTCCTATTTCCTAAGAGAGTTCGAAGAATCTTAGTACGTGGAACGTGAGTCCCGAGCCCATCCCCATCCTTCGTTGCCCTCCCTCCCCCATAACGTTGGGCAGCACTTGCGCTCTCTGGCCTCAGTTTCCTTCTCTGTTGATGCGGAACTTGACAGTGTCTCCCTAGCACACCTCGCCACTCAAGTCGCCCCCGGGAGCAGAGCTCAGAGAAAAGTCCTCAAGGGCCCCCTCCAAGGCAGGGAGAGGCAGGTGCCCCCCGTGGCACCCCCGTGTGTGTGGCCCAGTCTGCAAGAGGGGAGCCCCCCAGCTGCCTGCCGGAACCCTGGATGACAGGCGAGCAAACTGCGAGGACCAAGCACCCCTACAGGTGTGGGGCTGGAATTGGCAGTGCCCTGGAGCCAGCCCCCCTCTGAGGCCCCCCCGGGCCGGATATCCAGCTCTAGGGCGCGGCTCTCCCGGGGGCTTCGCAGGCCTCAGCCACCCAACGGTTAATGTGTTTCTTCTTGACTGACAACCAGCACAAACACCAAAACAGTCAACTATTTTTATCTCCGGATTAATCACAAAAGGCTAACGCTTCCACCTTCCCTGTGATTAAAAATTAGGAGACCAAACTCTATAGTGGTTCAGGATAATAACCAATCCTGGGAGGGCGATGTATGAATAATGCATCTCCAGGCTCGGGCTGCTCGCGCCTTCCCCCACCCCACACCCAGCAGCCCCAGCCCTGGGCCCGGTCTGAATGGAGAGGTAATGAGTCGCCCCCTTCCATCCGCGCTACAGCTGCCAAGAGCTACTGTGATTTCTATTCAGCCTCATGGCCCCCAAACATCCCCCCTCCTCACCCGCTCCCACCCCGCACACCCCGGCCCCATCCGCACCCCCTCCTACCCCATCTGGTGTGCAGCGAGGCGAAGGCCAATCAATAATGCATAGCTACATGAATAACCGCATGATAACCACTTATTTAGGAAGATATAATCAGGACCCATTCTGAGGATGGATGTTTGTGTGTGTGAGCGTGTGTGCGTGCCCGGTACTCGTGAAGCAGCGTCCCACTCCCCTCTCCCCTCCTCTGCGCTCCCTCTAATCCAATATTCCAAAACACAGGACTAGAACAGCAAGAAGGAAGCCTGGCCCCTCACCGTATTTGGTTTTTAGAAAGACCTCCTCAGGCTCTGCACCGTGATCACAGGGGGCTACGCGCCTGAGCAAAGGCCCAGGGATAGCTGGTTCTCAAACCCGGTCACGCGCTGGAATCCTCCTGAGGCTTGGGGTCCACCTCCAGAGACTGGAATTGAGTGGGTCAGGGTGTGGCCTGCCAACAGGATTTCTAAAATCCCCCCCAGAGTATTGTACAATGCAGGCAGGTTGAGAACCACTGCCTCAGACCCAAGAAATAATCGGTGCCAGAAGGAACTTTCCAGATCTCCTGTTGTCCTTTCATAGTTTGCGTCTGGTGCAACAAAACCAGAAGGTGGGATGACCTTCCCCGATTCACCTTCTGACTTAGGGCACCTGCCACATCCCCTGGCCCCTCGCTGGGGAGTCCCAGAGACAAGGATGGCCAAGTGTTTCTTCTGCTCCTGGAGCGCCAAATGGTTCTATCCAACTTCTCTGGCTCTCTCAAGCCCAGCCGGAGTGCCTCCATCCTGGACACCTCCGGGAGAGAGAGCTGCCAGCCCAGAAGAAAGGGGGCAGGAGCCCCAGCCCCGGCCCTCCCTGCTGGAAGGGGCCCAGCATTGCAGAGAGAGAAAATTCCCCTCATCAGCAACTGTCACACACACCCCCCCCACCCCGCGTGTGGAAAGCCCTCATTAGCCTCCCTCGTGCTCTCTGGCCACAGCAGCACCAAGGAGGCCTCTGGCACTAATGAGGGAGTTGGGGGTGGGCGGGGGCTGGGGGGGTTGTCCCCCACCGTCCAGCCCACAACCAACATCTGCCTGAGCCCAGAGCCCCCCGGGGAGACAGGGCAGGGTCGGATGAGGCCAACTGCCTCTCCGGGCCAGGACCCCCGGGGGCCTTCTGGGGCTGCTGATGGCATCTCGGAAGCGCTGAGGGTTTGTTTTTCCTCAGAAAAGAGAAACTTGGGGCTTGGCACTCACTGGGCTGTAGTTCTAAACCGGGCCCCCTCTGGGCCAGGAAGGAAGGAATGGGCACCTGGAAGGGTGCTGCTCAGGTGTTTACCTGGCCCCAGGGCCTCCTGGAGTTTCCCGGGCACACTAGGAGATTGGCAGAGGAGGGGAGGCCCTGAGAAGAGGGGGTGCCAGGCAGGTTGTGGGCAGAGGCGGGAAGGCATGGCCTGCTGGGACAGGCCTGGCCTGGCACTGCGGTCTGCAGCTGCTACACCTGTCTTCCCGGATCCCACAGGGCAGATTCTTGCACAGGGCCCGGACGGGAGCATGCGCTTTCTCTGGCAACTGGGCAAAGAAGGCCTTTTGTGCTAGGACCCCAACCCACCGTCACCCAATTTCCGCTTCATCTATCTGCTGAGCAAACATGCAGCTCAGCCCTCCCAGAGCCCCCAGAACTGACTGAGCCAGCCCCTCCCTCGGAGTGGAGTGGAGTGGGAGAAGACCAGGAACTTCTCAGGTGGCCTCCAGGGAGCCTGTCCCCTTCTGCGGTTTGTCCAGGGAGCCGCAGAGACCTGAGGCCCTCCAAGTGACCCTAAGCACCAACATCAGAAGAGGCTCGGTGAGCTTAGGCCAGTCATTAAACTTCTCTGGTCCCTCCTTCAAGTAATGGTCCTCTATCATCGTAAGTGCTCACTATATCCCGGGGTCGTCAAGGGGATCAAAGGGATGACTCCAATGGACTTGGCAGATTTTTATGGAGTGTCCGCCAGGGACTGGGGCAGCACCCCCCACCTCCGGCCACCCTGCTATGAAACGCAGTGGGACAAGTGGACAGCAGAGATGCATCCCAACTCTGGGATGAGTCAGTTGGAGTCCCTCTGGAAGAATCAAGTGCTAAGGAGGTGCCAGGGTGGCAGGGCCCTCTGAAACACTGCCTCAGCCTTGCCGGGTCACCTGTCCCGTCACCTGCCGTGCAGGGGCAGGGGCTGGCCGGGAGCTGCAGGTGTCAGAGGCCTTGGCTCTGGCGCCCATTCCCAGCGACCTTGAGCAAGTCATTTAATCCTGCTGAGCCTCAATTTCCGGATCTGTGTTATTGGGATAATAACAACGTTTACCTTGCAAGACTGTTGTAAGGATTAAATCAGACCACAGATGTGACTGTGCTTTGTTAAAAAAAGAGAGAAGTTAAAAGGAAAGAAAGTAGAGATATTATCTGGCAGCGGAGCTCTGCTTCCCGATCAGTGAATCAGAGCTAATGATGCCTGCCCTGTCCCCACTCAGGCTCGGCGCGAGCGTCAGATGAGATGATGGCATGAACATCGGCTGCAAATAAACATGCAGTGCATATGTCAGGGATTATTGCTGCTGTTGCTATTATTGTTATAATACAAGGGGATTATACATTTTATTAAAGTACGATAATTATTGTTTGTCATCAGCTCCATAAAATCCACCCAGCCCAGCCTGCCAGCCCTGCCGGAGGGAAGCAGCGCCCTGAGTCTGACCTCTCTACTCGTCTCCCCCCTGCAGTGCCACCTGATGACCCGGTCATCCTGGGGGGGCCTGTGATCAGCCTGCGTGCGGGGGACCCCCTCAACCTCACCTGCCACGCAGACAACGCCAAGCCCGCGGCCTCCATCATCTGGTTGCGGAAGGGAGAGGTCATCAATGGGGCCACCTACTCCAAGGTGAGGCCTGGGGCAGGGGTGGGGGGGGCCGCGCGGGGAGGGGCGGGGCCTGCGGGGAGAGGGGAGGGCGTGGCCTGCGGGGAGGGGCGGGGCCTGCGGGGAGGGGCGGGGCCTGCGGGGAGGGGCGGGGCCTGCGGGGGGAGGTGCCCGCGGGGGGAGAGGGGCGGGGCCTGTGGGGAGGGGCGGGGCCGGGGGCGGGGCCGGGGCGGGCCAGCTTTCCCCTCCTCTGCCCCTCCTGCTCTCAGTGTGCTTCTCTCTCTCTGCGTTACCTCCCTGTGTCTCTTTTCCTCGCTCGCTCCATGCCACTTTTTCCCTCTCGACCTATGTTTCTATTTACCTGACCTTTTCTGTCTTGCGGACTGTGTAAACTGTCTTCCTCTCTTCCTGGGGTAATTGCTGGGCTTGGTCAAGACCCTGCGGATAGGGGCGCCTGGGTGGCTCAGTCGTTACGCGTCTGGCTTCAGCTCAGGCCAAGATCCCGGGGTCCTGGGACTGAGTCCCCCATCAGCGGGGAGCCTGCTTGTCTCTCTCCCTCTGCAGCTCCCCCTGTTGTGCGCTTTTGCTCTCTGACAAATAAATAATTAAATCTTAAAAAAAAAAAAAAAAAAAAAGACCCTAAGAATAGAGAGATAGGTGGGAGGAGGAGACTCAGGGACAGAAGTGGCCGGGGCCTAGGGTTGCCTGATAAAAATACAGGACAACCAGTTAAATTTGAATTTCAGTACATCTCAAATATTGCATGGGGCATAATTATGTGTCATACTTACACTAGAAAATTATTCACTGTATATCTGAAATTCAAATTTAACTGAATGTCCTGTATTTTTATTTGCTAAATCTTGGCCAACTTTTGAGGGCTACCAGGTAAGGCAGTTTAGTTCTTCCCAGTCCAAGATGCCTGACTCAGGGAATATCCCATAATCCCTTACCATGCTGGCACCCTGCTGTACCCGCCTGCAAGGGTGCCTTTCTGTAATTCACACAAGGTACCATGAGCCAGAAATGCCCTGAACTGACCCCTGTATTAGTTAGGTTTTTATTTTTCTATATTTTATGATGCTTTGACATCTCAAAGCCTTGCCTGTGAGGGACTGCCACTCCCAGGCTTAGCTAATTTCTAGAGACAGCAAACAGCGTGCTGTGAACATGCCTTTGATATGCAAACAATCCTGCATCCAGACCCTCACCGCCTCCTTTTATCAAGCTAGCAGTCCCAGGTGCTATCCTCTTACCGTAAATGCTCAGGGCCAGATACTGGATAACTGGAGATCAGCCCTACAGCCTAGAGCTTGTGGAAATTATTCAAACTACCCAATCCTAAAACCTTTAGCTGCTCACCCTGCTTTGTCCATTCTTTCCCCCAAACCACAATAAAGGCTTGCTCCATGTTTTCCCCTTGCTCTTTCTGCCTCCTGACAGCTCTGAAGCATACCTCTGGGGCCCTATGTGGACCAGAGAGCCCCCTCCTCTTGGGAACTGTAACAAACAACCTTCTTCATGGAAGTCATCTGATCACCTGCGGCCTCACCCTATCTGAATAAAAATAAAATCCCAGCTGTATTTTAAAGCAGCCCCCACCAAACTTCATTCAAGGAAATTGTAAATAGAGTCCCAGACAGCGTTTATATACCACAGAGCCTTTAAAGATGAGCAGGACGGTGGAGGACAGCCGGTCCAATTCCTTTCATCTACAGATAGAAAACCGAGGCCTGAAAGAGAAGTGACTGCCCTTCTCAGTTGGTGAGTGGCCCGAATGACAGCCCCGCAGTGCCCAGGGCTGTGCTCCTTCCTCTGTTCCTCTCAGCACAGCTTCAGACAGATGGGCAGCTGCTGAGAGGTTGTGTGCGGCCCCAGGGCCAACTAGCACACCCAGGCTCTGAAACTGGAGGTCCAGACCTCCAGGACCCCAGCTCTCCTCTCCCTGTGGCTCTCCGTGACTTCAGAAAGTGGAGAGATGCATGACCTGCTCCCACCCCACTACCAGCTCCTCTTCCTGGGTCTTTTTTTTTTTTTTTTTAAGATTTATTTATTTATTTATTCATGAGAGACGCAGAGAGAGAGAGAGAGAAGCAGAGACACAGGCAGAGGGAGAAGCAGCAGGCTCCCCATAGGGAGCCCAATGTGAACTCGATGAGGAACTTGATCCCGGATCCCAGGATCACGCCCTGAGCCAAAGGCAGACGCTTAACTGCTCCAATGAGCCACCCAGGCGTCCTGTCTTCCTGGGTCTTGAAAAGATAAGCAAGGCTTTCATCACCAGTGGAGGATATGAGGCAGGACTGATGCTTCTCTGAGGGAGTGTCCTTCCTGTCCAAAGCTGACAGCCCCACCAAGGAGTCAGCCCCAGGGCTGCTGATCAAGGCCCCACCCGCCTCTCGACCCCCACCCAGAGCCTGATGCCAGAACCCAGGACGAAGCTTGATGCCTTCCCTCCGGCACAAGTCCACCAAGGGGAAAGCTGCCCATTGAGAAATAAATAACCTCACTCACATCCTGGGCTGGAGCCACCCTGTTGTATTATGAAGTACAAAAATATGGCACAGGGAGTATCATTCAGACAAGGATGAAAAGGAAGGCAAAGGGTGTTCCTTCCTAACTGGGCGTCTATCCAGTCCCTCCCAGAAGTTGGGCCAGCTGGGCCCCTGCCAAAGTTTGTGTCCTGCTGAGGAACACTCCCCAATCTAGTGAAGACAAAGGTCGGAGTCCCCCTGCTGAGCCTGCCCAGAGGTCACTTTGTCCAGCACGTTGCCTTCATCCATGTGGAGAAGGCCCCTCCGAGAGCCTGGAATGGTGCTGCAGCCAACAGACCAGAGCAGGGCAGCCATGCTCATCCTCTGCCCCACCCAGCCAGGCTCACCCTCCTGCAGGCCTATGACCAGTGTGACAACCCTGGGCAGCGACAGGCCGAGGTTCCAGAGCCTGCCCTCTGAACCTCAGGAGAGTCATTCTTTGAGCCTCCGTTTCCTCTTCTGTAAAACAGAGGGGTTGAGACATTCTGTATTAGTAAGCTTGCGCTGCCATAAGAAAATACTACAGACCAGTGGCTTAAACCACAGACATCTATTTCCCCCAGTTCTGGAAGCTGAAATCCAAAATCAGAGTGCCCACAGGGCCGGTTCCTGGTGAAACCTCTCCTGGCAGATGGCACCTTCTCTCTGTGTCCACACATGGCCTTTCCTCTGTGTGTGCAAAGAGAGACAGATCTCTGACATCCTTGCCTCTACTTAGAAGGACATCAGTCCTATTGGATTAGGGCCCCACCCTCATGACCCATTTAACCTTACCTATCTCCTTAATAGGCCCTTAATAGGGCCTATATCCATATATAGTCACACTGGGAGTCGAGGCTTCATCATATGAATTCTGGGGGACCCAGTTCTGTTCATAACAGGCACCTGCCAGCTCTGACCAGCTATAAAATTAGGACGTGGAGCACACAGGGAAGGGTGCATGATCCAGCAGTGCTCGGTGAAACCCCCTCTAGGGGCCGTCAGAGCTCAGCCTCGCCACTCCTAATCGGGGACTGCAAGGACCATTATTAATGAACACAGGCTTTTCCGACGTCCCGATGTCCCGAAGGCAGAGCAGCCCCAGACCAGCTTTGCAGGAGGAGGGGCCGGGGACCGTGAGCCTCTGACACACGGAGACAGAAAGAGAGACAAGTTGACAGAGCACACAAGTGCACACAGTCAAGCAGCACCCAGTGTCCGCAGGAAAGATGGGCCAGGGCAGCCCTGAGGGGCACGGAGGTCCGAAGCACTCAGTATTTGTCACACGGTGCCGGTTAAGTCCCCGGCCCCAGGGAGCTGGGCAGCCTCACTTCGAATCCAGGCTCCACCCCCTCCCAGCTCTGTGATGGTGAGCAAGCAAGCTGCCTAGCCTTGTGGTGCCTCAGCGTCCCCATCTGTACAGTGGGAGCAAGAATAGCACCTGCCTCGAAGGATGGCTGTAAGGCTTGAACGAGAAGAGTGCCTGGCTGGCAGGATCTCTGCCCAGCCCTCATTTGATCCTCACAGGCCCCCCCGGGGGCACCTTGCTCTCCCCTTCCCTAGATGGGAATGTCAGCGTCACTGTAGGGCTCCGTCACGTATTGAGGCAACTAAATCTCTCTGCCTCAGTTTCCCCAGCTGCGAAGCAAGGGGCTGTTAGGCACCGACACCCGTCTGGGTCACATGAGAGTGAAAAGAAGCCATGCACCGAAAGCACCTGGCAGAAAGTCCGAGCACCAGTCGGGAACATTAGTCCCTCCTCTGGGAGCCCTGCCTCACCCATCCCAGGGCCCCTCGCCAGAGGTCATCCAGCAGCCCGGGCTTCCAGCATGTGGCCAGCAGGGGATGGGGGAGCCGGCAGGATGGAGGATGACCAGGCCCCTTGCCCTGGGAGGAAAATCAGAAAAAAGAAGCCCCTCTGCCTGCCCCCCAGCAGGCTGTGGCACCTCTCCTTAAACACGCTGCCACCGGAGCCTTCGGGGCAGGGGGTGATGGGCGAGTGCCTGGGACCCCGGCGGGTGTCTGGCTGTGGGAGTACAGGAAGCTGGCAGCAAGGCCTCTCTCCAAGTCCTCTCTTCCTGAACGCCCAGCCTCAGGCCACCTTCCCTGGGCCCCCGCACCTGCCTGGAGATCACATGACATTCACCTGGAAAGCCAGCAGATACACAAAGCGGGGGAGGCAGGCAGGTGAGGGAAGAGCGGGGAGGGATGGGCCCCACCCAGAGAGAAATCTCGGGGGAGCCAGCATCACGCCACCTGCTACTTCCCCGACAGCTGCCCGGTGGCAGGATGAGGCCTTGACCCAGATGAGGGCGGGGCCGGGTAGGAAGGTTGCTGAGTCTCAGGACTGCCCCCCACCCCGCCCAGTCCTGTGTGTATCTACCCCCAAGCCCCTGACTCTCCACCCTATCTCTCTGCTCCTTCCAGCTTCAGGAAGCTGCTAGTCCAGGGGCCACCCGCCCACACCCCACCGGGACCAGGAGTCTCATTAGGGCCCATATGCTAGGGGGAACTCTGGAGCAACACCCTCTAGAGGCCCTCCCTGGAGTCCAGCTCCCTCCACGAGGCCCTTCCACTGGGTCTTCTCTCCCCATGAGTCACGCCAGCACCCACCCCATCTCATCTGTTTATCTTAGGGCCTAGGTCTCTACCCAGCATGGCAGCCCCTACCCATCCTGGCTTTCTTTATGAAGGGCACCCATCCTCACCCAGAGCACAATTCTGGGGTCCCGAGGATGTGGAGGCAAATGGCATTGGGCTTCTCCACTTTCCCTTACAGCCCCCATTCAAGCCACGTGACAGCAGGTCCTAACAGATACCCCAGGCAGCTATAAAAAGGGGAAGCAGAGAGAAGATTAAAAAAAAAAAAAAAAAAAGGACACAGCAGGTGGGGGAGGTGAGGAAGGGAGGGAGAAGAGGGAGGCCTTGTTGCCAGGCAATCAGGCCTCACTTGAGGGCTTGCCTGGCTATTTGCATATCAATGAGCTTCTCAGATTTAACACTGGGGTGGGGGCACCCCCCACTGCACCCCCTCCAACCTCCACACAACACGCCCTGCTCCACCCCTTCACCTGTGGGTCCCACGCAGGCATCACCGGGCCTCCTGCCTCTTGGGGTGAAGCCTGCCTCTCCACTGCCCAGCCGAGGCCCTGCGGGCTCTGGGAAGAGCCGAGCGGCCACTCCTGCCCGCACTGGACAACCACTTTCCGGGGACACTCTGTCCCCCCAGCCCTGCCTCCAGGCCACTGCCAACTGAATGCCCAGTGCCCGCCCTCAGGGATGGCTCAGTGGGCCGGGGACACAGGAAGCTGCCCGGTGGCAGGGGTTTGGAGACGCCTCACACAGCCGCTGGGATCTTCTGGAAAGCTCCTTAGGGCTGCTAGTGGATGGAGGCCCTGGGACACACACATGCACACACACACACACACTCACAGGCAGAGGGTGGAAGCCCACCCACGAAGCCTCTGCTCTGACACTCACTCCCGTGCACCTGCCCGCTGCTCCGTTTCCGTGCGCACAGCTGGGCTGGGCCCCGGGAGGGCCGCAGGAGCTGCCCTGGGGTCACGTGAGCCGGGCTGGGCGACTCGGACCGGGATCCCGGGATCGGCAGCGCACGGGCGGCCCCAAGTGCTGGAGGTGGTGGCCCCACAGATGGAGTGGCTGCCGGGAACACCGCAGTACCCTCCCCGAGCTGATTTGCATACTAATGAAGGTTTCCGGAGCAGGAGCAGGGAGGCCGGGGCCCAAGGCGGGTCCCCAGAGCCAAGTTCAGGGGAGGGAAGCCCGGAGAAGGAGCTGGGAGAGGAGGGGAGGCGGGCTGTGACGAGAACCAGCGAATGATGGAATGTTCCACCTGGCCTGTCCCTTCAAGGCCACAGTGTCCAAAGGAGAG
Organism: Canis lupus baileyi; assembly: GCF_048164855.1. Classification (NCBI taxonomy): domain Eukaryota; kingdom Metazoa; phylum Chordata; class Mammalia; order Carnivora; family Canidae; genus Canis; species Canis lupus. The sequence continues at coordinate 81,113,217 of NC_132840.1, read as the reverse complement.
GCGGGGACACTGGGAGATTGTGAGACGGGAGTGAAGGAAAGACCAGGGAGAAGAGGAGAGAGGATGAGGAGGGATGGAGGAAAGAAGAAAACCGAGGCTGAGAAGAAGACGGAGGCCAAGCCGGCCGCTGCGCAGAGAGGCCACAGGCCGCCCGGGGCCCAGCAGTGCACCTGCCTGTGGGCCCGCCTCCCGGTCCCTGGTCCCTCCCAGGAACATCCTACATCCTAGGCGGCATCCCTGCCCACGGGCCTCTCCTTGGGGACGCGCCTGGGGTCTGATCCCTGGGAGCTGGGGCCCCGGGTGACACGCTCAGCCTCCCCCGGGGGCAGCCAGCTGCTGCGGCCGCCGCTAATGAACACATCTCCCTTTTCTCTAATTAGGTGGAACAAACAACTTGAACCAGAATTTTTATTTCCCAGAAAAAGCACATGCCTGGACACAGTAAATATGTCATTAATCATCATTCGGAGACGCAGGAGCACCCTGGGCGCGGGGAGGAAGGGAAGCCGTCAGAGGGCCTAATTAGGGGCTCGGGCCTCCCCCTCCGCTCCCGCCAGCACCCGGCAGCCCTGCTCCCTCCACCAGGCAGAGAGCAGATCAATTGGAGAGGTTCCTGGCAGAGTCAAACTTAATGTAAATGTTCTTGTTAGCACAATGTAAAAGTAAAGAAAAGGGGGTGAGGAAGAAGGATACCGACCTCCCTCCCCACCTCCCCCTCCCTCCACCCTACCCCAGGTCTTATTTCCATCCAGGAAATTGTTCTTATTAGTGCTTGGCTATTTATAGACGCATGAAGTCTGCTGAAGACTCTGGAACCATTTCCGTGCTAGGCTGTCGGTCCCTCCGCTCAAGCTAGGCTTGGGGCTAAACCACACTCACCCCACCCACCCACCCACCACCTCTGTGTGGCTGGCCCTCACTTGAGCTCCTGGCCCTGAGGCTGATCTGAAGACCTTCATCCCACTGATGACCCAGCCCCGACGCTTGGCTTGGTGGGATTGACATCACTACCCCCCACCCAGCCCCACTCCAGGACCCTTCTGCCATGGCTGAGGCCACCACCCCACATCCCAGGAAAGAATGTGCTGTGGGAGCCTGCCCAGGCCCAGGTGGTTCTAGAACGTGCGGCAGAAATAGTCCAGACGACTGCCCTGCCCTGTGGCTCTCCCTGGCATCTCTGATTCTAGCTTTGTCTGCAGCAGGGAGCGCTTGTTCTAGACGGAGGCACAGGTCACGTTCTCCTGGTGCCGGAGGCCACAAGCTTTGGCCCAGGATGACGAGGACCACACAGAACTGAGGACCCGGAGAGAAGGTTCCAGCAGCTGACATGTTGCTGCTGTTCAGCAACAAAAATTCCACTAAGTAAATTTGAAGATCTAATTGTCTTTATCAAACGATTCATGAATCAGGTGACATCTCATCTAGTAGGTAGAAAGGAGCTCCAAGGAGGTGTACGAAGTGGAAGGTTTTTAAAGGCAGAGACGGGGGATTGGGGGCGAGGGACACCTGGGTGGCTCAGCGGTTGAGCATCTGACTTTGGCCCAGGTCGTGACACCAGGGTCCTGGTATCGAGTCCCAGATCGGGCTCCCCATGCGGAGCCTGCTTCTCCCTCTGCCTGTGTCTCTGAACTCTCTGTGTGTCTCATGAATAAATAAATAAAATCTTTAAAAATAAAATAAAATAAAAGGCAGAGATGGGGAGTGAAAAGGAAATGATTGGCAAAGAACCTTGCCTTGTTTCAGGCAAGGTCATGCTTAGGGGGAACAGAAGGATGACCTCCTCGTGTGGACCAGGAGCTTCCAGGTGGGCCCCTTAAATGCCCCATTAAGGGGGGGCTGGGGTTTGCAACTGCATGAGGCGAGGTATCAGGTCTTGGTTTGCTGAGGTGGGGCCCTTAACATAAGTGACTCCATTTTGGGGCCTGCTGTCTCGTTTTTTGCACTGCTAAGTAGCTCAGTGAACTTAAAAGTCTGCTTAATCCCTCAAACTATTCCCGCCTTTAAGTGAAGATCATACTAACCACCGTCTAGCTCTCAGGGAGCAGTGGTGGGAGGGTCACGGCCTCTGGGGTCACCATTCTCAAGTGCAAATCCCAGCCCTGCCTGGCAAGTTCCTGACTCACTTTGAACTAAGTTTTCTTTTCTGCTAAATAGAGCTAATGCTCCCCTCCTGTCAGGGTCTGCTGCGAACAGTACCAGTACTATCTTAAGGGAGGTTTTGAGGAGTGAAGTCTATTCATCTGGCTCTGAGCAAGCGTCCAGCACCCTTCTCTGGAGGGTGTTACCTAGCTTCCCAGGATCAAAAGCCTCTGAGTATTGAGCAAGTCCAGTCCCATCTTGGAAGTGGCCCCCCCTACCCGACACCCCTCCCCAGCACCTACCTTACTGGTGAGCTCAGGATCCTGGGCGCCAAAACGACTGGGAGGTAGCTGCAAGGGGCACAGCAGTGATGGGGACCTGGCTGCAGCGTGGCCTCATGGGCCCCACTGGAAATGGAAGGAATGGAAGGCAGGAAACCCAAGGCTTTCAGACTTGCCTTTGCTCCCTAGGGCAGCCCTAAGGAAGTCGTGCAACCAGTCCCTAAAACAACCAAAATGTATCGTCCTCCTTTGTGGAGGCCAAAAAGTCTGAAGTCCGCGTGTCGTTGGGCTATGCTCCCTCCAGGAAGAGTCCTTCCTTGTGGCCTCCACCTCCCGGTGGCTCCCAGAGTCCCTTGGCTTGTGGCCACATCGCTCCCGGCTCTGCTTGTCTTCACATGACCCTCTCTTCCTTGTTCCTTTGTGTGTCCTCCCCTCTTCCTCTAGGGACACAGTCATCGGACCTGCCCTCCCCCCTAATCCAGGATGGTCTTGTCTGGCCAACCTTAACTCCTTCCTAATTACTTAGCCGACCTCTGAAGACCCTGTTTCCAAATCAGGTGACACTGTGAGACTCCAAGAGGACATGAAGTTTGGGGGGTCGCTCTTCAGTCCACTGTAGGACCCTCTAACTTAACCCACCTCCAACCTGAAGCGTAGCTTTGGTAGAGCTCGTAGCCTCTCCTGGTCTTGCCCATTTTCTCATCTGTCACATGGAAGATAATGGCATCTTCTGCCTACGATTGGTCAAGGCTCTAATGGGGTCAGGAAGTGAAATGACTTGAAAAGTTGGAAGGGTTTCCATAGATAAAGCAATACAGGGTCAGAGAGCGTTGACTCTGCCTGCATCCCCAGCCCTTCGCTGCCTTGGGGGCCCCAGCACCCCGGGGCTGCACGCATCTCAGTGCTGCCTGCAGACCCAGAGGCTCCCCCAGACACCAGAGGAGACCTGCAGCCGGATTCCCTCTGGGGCATACAAGTCCAGGCTGGTTTTCCCACATGATGGAAGACCTTCTAGTTCCTTTTTCCTGCTGCAGCCCAGGGCTCAGCCAGGTGAGGGAACCACGAGAGACTCCCCCCTCCGCCCCCCGCAGAGACTTGCACCCCTGGGTGTCCTGAGCTGAGGGCTTCTTCTTGGGAGGCTGGGGCATGTCTTCCCCAAACCCCGTCTTGTCCCAGCCAAGTGACATGGGGCCTTCTCTCCCTGCTCCCCCAGACCCTGCTTCGAGATGGCAAGCGTGAGAGCATCGTGAGCACCCTCTTCATCTCCCCTGGCGATGTGGAAAATGGCCAGAGTATCGTGTGCCGAGCCACCAACAAAGCCATCCCCGGAGGGAAGGAGACGTCGGTCACCATCGACATCCAGCGTGAGTACTAACTCGCCCGCCCAGCCTGGCCAGCCCAGGGCAAGAGGAACCCCCTGGCCCTCCCTGCTGGAGCCCGGCTTGGGCGGAAAAAGCCAGTCCCGGACCACCAGCTCGGCAGAGCCACACCACAGCTTCCTCATGCTCCCTCCCTGCGAGGTGTCTGAAGACAGGAAATGGGTCCGACAGCTCCCTGGACCGGCCAGGTTGGGTTTATGGGCACCCAAAGGTCTGGTCCTTCTTACTGCCACAAGAAGCAACAACATGAGGATCTTTGGACGATGACACGTTCAAGCCACATTTCCAAACTTGTATCCCGTACATCTTCCACCTCGATAAATAGAGTCAGTCCCTGGCCAGTGTGGTCCCACGGCACACCCCCACCCCGGAGAGAAAGCCAGAGCAGAGATACTGGGGGCAGCAGGGTGCTCAGGGCTCCGGAGGTTTGGGGGGCGCATGCCCTACAGAGGGTAGATACCTGGGGAGGGGGGCACCTCTCGTGGGAGGGTTCATGGAGAGAAGAAGGGGAAGGAGTGTAGTCACACAGTCAGCCCATACCTGCCACGGATTATTTCAGCTTCACCACAACCATTTGCGTAGGTATACAGGCACTCCCTATGTGGGGAAACTGAGGCACGCAAAGGCCAGCCAGCTTGCCCAAGTCCACATAACTGTCCAATATAAGACAGCGGAGCTTTCCAGAGTCCACACTGGTAAGCCCTCTCCTACCCCCGTGCACAGCGGGCCCTCAGCAGGTGTCAGTTCCCACAGTCAATGTCAACAGCCACGACGCATTAAAGCTCCACCAGCATCATATTCCAGAAGTCACCTAAAAAGATTCCTAACAGCCTCCTAAAATCTCCTTGAAGTGCTTGTCAGCCCCAAAGAACGAAAAAAAAGTGCTCCAAAAGGTGGTCTAGTGTGGCCTTGCTCCCAGTACTGGACTAGCTCAGGTCTGAAGTATCAGCACCCAAAAGTGGACTGTCCTCTTAAATCCCGTTCCTGCCGGGGAGCATGATGCCACCACGGGCTGGGGGCTGCTGGGGTGGCAGGCTAGAGCTGAAGGCTGGCATTCATTTCCTTCTTCTTATTCTATTCATTTTTAAATCAAATTTATTTGCAAACGCTGCCCACCAGCCTGGCTCACGCAAGGCTTCCGGGCTCTGCGTTCCTTCCACGAGGTTCTGCAGGGAGCTGGAGTCCGAGGGGCTGTCCTGGCGTTTCCAGGGCCCATCTCGGGAGCCTAGCGAGCAGAAGTCCCTACTCTAACTACAATCCTGGCAGCTACCACTTCAATTCCAGAAGGCAGAAGGCACCGCTGTAACCCTGAGATGGGCTCTAGACACCCCGACACAGCAGCCGAGTTCTTGGGAGAAGGCTGCATCTTTACCATCGTCACCGGCTAGTAACTCCTACTCCCTCATCGCCACCAACTGGAGGCTTCTTCTTCTGTTCCTCATTTAAGGAGACTGAGAACAGCAGGTTCTTGCAGACTGAGGACCAGGGTGATGGGAGGGAGGCGCTCACCTGAGGGCCCTGTGAATACAGGGCGGCCCTGAGGGGGACCCCTCTGCCTGGCTGTCCACACCCGCTCACTTCTTCGGAGCAGCATCTGCAGGCCCAGCTCCGGAGAGGAAGCGAGATGCTCTGGGGATCAAGCGGTCCAGCACCCAAAAAGGCTCCACCACCCATGGGCTGTGCAAGCCCAGGCTTGTCACTTTACTCCAGGGATGCCTGTTCCTGGTCCTTTGACCAAATGATGTCTGGAGTTTCTTCTTGCCCTTCGACTGACCGTGAGCAGAGTTGTCTCCAAACACAAGCCAAATCGGGGAGGAATGACTGGGGGGGTGGGTACATAAGACATCCAAGCCTCCCACTGCCAGCGCCCCCGCCGATCCCCAATCTGGGCAGGAGGCCGACACCAGACACCAGCTAGGAATCCCCTGCACAAAAGAAGCGCCGCAGCAGCAGCAGCAGCCTGGGCCCCGGCAGGGGAGACCCCGCAGCAGCCACGCTCCCCTCCAGGCCGTTATCCATCACACCGGGAGAAGCTCTCCTGTCAACGAGAAAGTCCTCATCCTAACAACGGCCCACCGACTATTAAAAGGCGCTCCTCTAATGCACTCTAATGAGATGATCAATTCACCAGGGCACACAGATGAGAGTGCACCTCAGAGGAGGACTCCAGCCTTGCCAGGTCCCTGCGCCCCGGCTGGCTCTCCTCCCAAGGACACGAGGAGGGAGGCATCAGGAAGGAGACCACAGAGAGGCTCAGTCCCCGGGGGCCTGTCACCCCGGCCTGCCCCATCTGAGACAGGACAGGGAGGTGGTTAAGGCCACTGCATTCCTCCTGGTTGGAATTCCGGCTCGGAATTAACCTCTGTGCCTCGGTTCCCCCATCTGTGGAAATGACAGTGCTTCCTTCATATGCTGGCTGCGAGAATTACATTAAACCGTCAGGGCAGGGGGCGAGGGCCGGGGGCCGCGTTTCTAGCACAGGGCCTGGCACAAGGTGAGCGCTCTCAGCCCCGACAGGGGAGCCCTCTCCCGCCCTTGTCTCCTCTCCGGAAGGTGTTTGCATGTGCCTGCCAAGTCAAAGCACACACTCTGCCCCCCACCGCCCCCCGACTCCTTCCTCCTCCGTTTATCCATTCGTTCATTCAATAAGCGTCCAACTGTTTACTGTGGACACCACGGGCCGGATCGGAGCTGCCTTTGCAAACCTGCTCATTTTCTCAGTCAACCAAGAAGCATCCAAACTCAGCAAAAGCGCATTTGTTGTTTGTTTCCCTTGGTCTTTATATGTTACCCAACGGAAGACAAAGCCCCCAGATTGAGTAATGGGAGAGAAAGCTTAACACCCCCAAAGTCTTGCTACATCTGGACGCTGCATCCAGCTGCCAAGTTTCAAATGAATGTGCTATAAAATCACTGAGTCATGGAGTTTCTCTCTCTTCTACCCCTCCTCGATGTAATACCTCCCCCCGAACACACACGCACGCACACACACACGCAGGTTGCTGATGGAAACACTAACAGACTCTCAGCTGTAACATCTGTTCAATATGATCTCAGTTCCACCAGCTACATCAAAGCTGCCCTCCTGCAAGCTATGCAGCCGACATCACAAGTGGGATTAAAATCATGTCTAATAGTTGGATGTGACATAAACTATTTATACCCCAGGAGCTTGGTAGACTCCTGAAAATTCATATCCTGCTCATGCAGAGGAGGGGGGTGGACAGAGGGACACGGGCACCTCGGGGTCCGGGGTGGAGGTACAGATGAGACCGGCAGGTGTACAAGCCTCCCAGGGACCCATTCTCTTGGGGCCCTTCAAGAAAGGTGGGGTACCAAGGATTTTGCGAGGTAAGGAAGCTGTAGGAGAGGGGCACGCACAGGATGAACTCAGAATGGCGGGCAGACCATGGAGAAGGGGAGCGGGCAGCAGGAAGGGTCCCCCAACAGGTATATGCTCCATCACCCTGCTCCGCAAGACTCATTATTCAATGAAGGACACCCAGGTGGGGTGAGGCCTCCTGGGGCTACACCCCCACGCTCTGGGGCAGGTGGAGTCTAGATTCTCTCCAACTGGCACCATCACCACCTTGAACAAGAGTTGGATTGAGGGACTCCAGTCCGCCTCTCAGTACTGAATTTCATGATGGGAGGACATGAGCCAGCCATGCGTTTGGCTCCAGATGGCACTCACCAAATCCCCATGCCTTGGGACATGCTTCTCCAACGCAGCAAGATGCAAGCTCCTCCCTGGGTCTCCACATCTCTAGGGGTGGTGCCGTCAGAGCCCTAGGGTCCCTCAGATGCCCAGGTTAGGCAGCTGGCCCTGCAGAGAAAAGAGGGCTGGGACTCCTGACAGTACTGGCCCTGGAAGCTGGTGACCCTCAGCGGGGGGGAGGGGCAGCCGGGGTAGGGGCAGCTGATGGGCAGGAGCTGGGGAGAAGCTACAGGGTTCTGGGCGTCTTAGGTTTCCTGGGAGGTGGCAGGAGAGCTCTCGTGGCCGCTCCTTGCCATGCTCATCACTGCTTGAATCACGCTTTAAAAACAAAGGCTGAGATCATTGCAATACCTGTCACTTCCCTTATAATTCTCCATGAAAATTCTCCACTGCTGCCGTAGCAGATGCTCTCAGGATCGTGGTCGGCATCTGGCACTGGGGGCGCATGTGGGGAGATCAGGGTCCTCAGAACAGTCAGCTACCTGCTACCCGGGAACCAGAATTCTCTCCCCCATGTCTTTCAAGCTGTGTGCAGATAGGGGCGCAGCCCCATGGGCCCCCTCCCTGACCCCATCCCTGGGCCCTGGCACTGTGCGGGGGGCATGACCCAGCTTGAGCACCAGCGGGGCAGAGAGGAGCCGAGTGGGCCAAGGATCCCAACTCCTGGTGGGCTGGACTGAGTTCACCGCGGGGACGCTGTGCATGTGACTCTCTGAGGGTCTCAGAGACTCTGGCCGGGCAGGAGGGGTCCTGCTCCCCGGTGGTGCCCTTCGCATGCTCCCCGGAGAGGTCAGCATTTGTCTCCATGGTCTCCGAGAAACTGGCTTCCTCTTTTGCTGAAAATGGTTTGGACGGACCCCCTAGAAAGTCCTGCAGTTTGCTGTGATCCCGGGTGAGGACCGGCCCAGAGAGCAGCCCAGGACCCTGGCTGGGGGTGGGGACCAGCTGCCTCGTGGCTCAGCCCCGGGTCAGACCGCCAGCCCCGCACACCCTGACGGGGGTAGAGGGGCGCTGGCCTCCCACCCACCCTCCTAGCTCTCCGCGTCTCTCCCCGTGTCTCTTCTCTCGTCCTCCCTCCCGCCTGGCCTCTGTCCCCGACGCCCTGTCACGTTCTGTCTGTGTGTTTCTGCGTCTATGTCCATCTCCCTGTGTCCCTCTCCAGCTCTCTGCTCCTGCTTCTCTCCGCTTCTTTCTCTTCCTCTGCATTTCTCAGTCTCTCTGTGTCTCTCATCCTCCGCCCCTCTTCCACGTAGGTGTCCTCCGCCTGCTCCCATCCTTCTGTCTCTGTCTCCGGTCCCCCTCTCTTCCCTCCTCCCCTTCTCTGTCTCCCTCCCTCCCTCTCCTCCCCCTCCCCCTTCTCTCCCCCTCCCTCTCTCTTTCCCTCCCCTTTCCCTCTCCTCCCCCTCCTCATTCTCTCCCCCCTCCCCCTCTTCCCCCCCCTCCTGTCTCCTCCACCTCCTACCTACCATTTAGCACTTCAGAGCCGGGCTTCTCATCCTATTGAGGGGGGGGAGACGCCCCCAGCCTGGGGGGCCGAGGGCTGGGTGACACCAGTCAGGGCGCAGCAGAGACAATCAGACTGATGAAGGGGTGTAAACGCCACGTTCAAGTTAACAGATGCACCAGAACCGTTACACAAGCAGATATGAAACAGATATTTCAGACAAAAAAATGTGTTTAAAGGGGGTTCAGTGTCCCCGCTGCCCCACGCACCCTGCACCCCTCTGCCCAGCCCTCTTGTCTGAAGCGTCCTATGCTCTCTACAGGCTGGCAGGTGGGCAGCGGGGGGCCCGGGAAGTCCTGCCTCCTGGTCTTGGACCCACAGGGGTGAGCCCTGACCCCACCACCAGGGCAGCAAAGCAGGCACCTCCAGGGAGCAAGGGTGCCCGCTGCTGAGGCCCCAACTTTCTGGGGGCCTCCGGGTGGTGCTGCTCTCAGCAGCCCTGGTGATAGAATCTCTGCCTTCACCTCCCCCATGTCACCCAGGGGACCTTCCTGCCCCATTTCTTTCCCAAAACCATGGACACGGCTCCCCAATCTGCAAAGGAATCTCTTCTCTCTGCAGACCCCCCGCTTGTCAATCTGTCGGTGGAACCGCAGCCGGTGCTGGAGGACAACGTGGTCACGTTCCACTGCTCTGCGAAGGCCAACCCAGCTGTCACCCAGTACAGGTGAGCGACCCGCTGGCGAGGCACAGCCTGGCTGCTGGACCCCCCCCCCCGCCACTCCCGCCTATCACACGGGGTGTCAGCTGTGGTCCTGGGCACGCAGCGCACGGACTGGTCCACAGCGGGTGCCCAGGATCCTCCTGCCCCCACACACCCATCCGTCCTTGGCCAGGCCAACTTGTCCCTTTCCTTCACGCCCGTGGTGCCCCCTTCCCGTGGAAGCAGTAGGTATAGCCTCTGTTCGGAGACACCGTTTATCCCTTCTTGCTGAAAAGAGGCAGAGAGGCTCAGGGGGACAAAAGAGAGAGAGAAAGCAGGAGAAGCAGGAAGATCAGAACGTAGGTTCTAGCCGTGAGCCAGGTGCTCACCAAACCGTTCACCTGTGTAGGGGGGGATTTCTGGGACAGATGGCCCTGGCCAGCAGGTGCCTAGGATCATCCCTACCCACGGCCCCGGCGCATCTCTTGCTCACAACACTGATAAAAGCACCACTTTTACACGCTTGTCTTTCCGTGTTGATGGAGCTTCTCGAAGGCAAGGGGCTTTTCTTGTGTAGCCATGTCCGGGCTCAGCGTGGAGCTCAGCGCGGGGCCGCTCCTAACGTGGCCTGGCTCCTCCGGCACCTTTGGCCGCAGAAGATCTCAAGAGATGGTGTCCTGGGCGGTGCTCACGGGCAGACCCGCCTCCTAGGCCTCGTGCAAGTCCCGGGGCCCTGACACGCCGGTCCTTCCGCACCAGCCAGACTTGATGGTTGGAGCCCAGGGCGTCGCCTCTGCCATCGAGATGGGTTATTACGCCGCAGCATCGCCGGTGCCAGGGAGGCTAATGGTCCCAGACCAGACCATCAGCCGGCCAGTGGGGGTGGAGGACGGGACGGCAAGAGGCAGCGCAGCCCAGAGGGCGCACTGAGAGGAAATGGGCCAAAGAAAGAGGCAGCCAGAGATGCAGGTTGGATGGCAGGAGCTCCCTGCGGTGCAGATGATTGAACCACACCGGCACGCTGGAAGCAACACCCAGGAAAGGCGCGGGGTCTTTATCCTCGAGGCTGTTTGAAAAAAGGATGGAAACCCATCTGTCCTGTCCAGTGTGACCGTTCCCCGGGCTGGAGGCAGGAGAAAGATTGCTGCAGGGGCACGGCGCTGTGGCCCTTGGGTCCCGGGGGCAGCTTTGATTTGGCTGGGATCTGGCGTCCGTCTGGAAGTGACTAAAGATGCAAAACAACCACCCAGAGAGAATCGCTTTCTCTGGGCTTCTGCCCTGCACCTGCGATGCCTGCGCTCCTCTCCAGAGATCTGCTTACGGTCCCTAAACACTGGGCCTCACGTGCCCAGAGATACCTCGAATGCCCATTTCCCTGGGAGCCCTGGACGCCCACAGGCCCCCAAGCAGACGCACCCCACAGTCACCCTCACAGTCGCCCTAGGAATGCCTCCTGGACCCGAGACCAGAGGGTACAACTTTGATTTCTCTTCACTGCCAGGCTTCAGGTCATCTGAGGGCCTGGTTATGGGAGGGCTGGGCAGAGGGCAGGGCCATGCTCTGGGACCCAGCAATGTCCCCCACCCCACCCTTGCCTTCTGACCAGGACGGTGAGCTAATGGCCCAAGCAGCCAGGCTGCTGGTCCTGCCATTTATTTATTTATTTATTTATTTATTTATTTATTTATTTGCCCATGAGAGACACAGAGAGAGAGGCAGAGACACAGGCAGAGGGAGAAGCAGGGTCCCTCTGGGGAGCCCGATGCCGGACTCGATCCCAGGACCCCCATCACATGCTGAGCAGAAGGCAGACGCTCAACCGCTGAGCCACCCAGGTGCCCCTGGGCCTGCCTTCTAGAGGCACCACCCTCTAATAGCAAAACACCAGTGATGATGGTGATGATGAGGTTCAAATCTCCTTATGGAGAGGTCATCATAAGGAAATGTGACAATAGGGGGGCCTGGGTGGCTCAGTCGGGGAGTCTGCTTCTCCCTCTCTGCCCCTCCCCACTGCTCAATCTCTCTCTCTTTCTCAAATAAATAAATAAAATCTTAAAAAAAAGAAATGTGACAGTATATTAAGAACTAATGAATCTAGGTAAAGGGAGTATGGCATTAGTTAATTGGCCTATTCTTGCAATTTTTCTATAATTTCAGAGGCTTTTTTTTAACTAAAAGTTAATAAATAAACACACAAGCACAGAGCATGCAAGTTTCCCTCCCCCTCCACCCTGCCCCTGCATCTCCCCGGGGGTCCCAGGTCAGCCCCTGGTTACAGAGGGACAGCGTTGGGGTGCAGGGGAGGGGCACGCCCCCCTGCAGGTGTTCACTCTTGTTGCTCACCCCTCCCCTCTCGGCCCTCTGATTAGCTGAAGGCCCTGAAGCACTTCAGCATGGAGCACACTCCCTTCGGGACTCCAGAGACTTTGTGGGGAGGGGGTGGGGGGGCCCTTATGGCCACGAGGAAAATCTGGGAGAGAAAGGAGGGGAGGGGTACTGGAGAGAAGAGGTGGCTGGCCCCTGCGACCACCCTCGCCACCCTGCCTCTGAGGGAGGGCTCAGTGAGCCAGCAGCCCCCCCCTCCCCCCCCGTGGTTCTAGATGTGGTGTTGGGCTCTGAGAGCAAAAGCTTTAAACAAATCTCCTCACATAAGTACATTGATTTTTCCCAACTGACTTTGACAGGATTGCAGGGACCTGTGTTTCTTTACTTTCATATTCGTCTTGATTGCTTCCTCCTGTGCCACCACCAGGCTGTGATCTCAGAAATTAGAGACCTGCTTCCTCCACCCCAGCACCCAGAAAGAGGCCCCGGGTGGGCGCAGGAGCAGGTGCGGGCGACCCACCTGTCCCTTCAGCTGCCCCCACCCCCGACCCCAGGCCCGGGAGCAGGCAGACCCAGTCCCGGGGGACTGGGAAGCGGGTCTCTCCCCATCTGCTTCTCCCCACTGTCCTCAGAGGCTCCCCTGCACCCCCAGCCCCCCCCCATCCAAAAGTCCCGGGTGGGACCAGCGTCCAGTGTGAAACTGGGCTGTTTAAGGACAGCCTGTCAGCTGTGACAGCCAGGCCTCTTGATTCTGTGATATAAATAATTAATCCTCTTACATTTGCTCCCGCCAAATTAGACATTGATTAGGAAAAGCTTAATCTGACTCCTTTTCAGATGGGGCTGGGGGAGGCGAGGTGCGGAGGGAGGCAGAGCTGGGGGGAGGGCGCCTCGCAGGGTCCAGCTAGAAGCAGGAGGAGGCAAAAGCCAGGCCGGAGAAGGGAGAGGAGAGGGAAGGGCTGACACTTTGGCCTTGCTCCAGGTCACCCTTGACCCCATGGCCCACGGCTTGGAGGAGCCGTCTGAGCTTCTGGAAGGGGTCCCTGCAGAGGGTTTTATTGGTGTGGGAGCAGAATATAAAGAAAGGGACGAAAAAGGCTGAGCAAGATAAGAGCCGGGACCTTTGGGATGTCCCACAAAGGCCTGGCCCCATGAGGTACCAGAGGGCCCAGCCCCCACAGCCAGCTCCTGCCCACCCGGAGGAGAGGAATTCCTCTTGCGCACCATTCCACCTCTAAGGACGGGCCTGGGGGGCCAGGGGCAACCACTGCCAATGGGCCAGGCTCAGACAGTGCCTCCCTGCCGGGGACCAAAGCCATCCGTGGGCTCCCCAGCCACTGTCCTGAAGTCCTCAGCGGGGAGCCAACGGAGCTCCATCCTCAGTGGCCTATACCAGGAAGGGCCCAGAGAAGAGGAGGAGGCCCCACCTTCTCCGGGAGCTCAGAACAAAAGAGGACGCCCCATGAGACCCAGCTCGCCCCGTCTCCCTAGCCTCCCTACCCCGAGCCAGGAGCAGGCCTGGGAGCAAGAAGGGGCTCAGCCCACCCTCCTCGAGGTCCTGCCCCCTGCAGCCCACACCCCAGCCTCCCACCACCTGACCCCAGGGCGGAAGGAGCAGAGGCTGGACGCAGATCCCCAACCGTGTGTCTGGGACTGAATTCATCTGCCTCAGGCAGGGGCTACGCCTGACAGTTAAGTCTGGTCATTAAATTAAAGTTAGAAATTGAAATGATTCATGAATAACTCATAATGGTTTGTTGGGAAGCTCCTTAAGCTCTCAGGGAGCTATGGTTTGCTCTGTTGTTAAACTATAATTGTTATTATTAATCATGTTCTTAATAATTATGTGATATTAACTCACGATAATAACTGCATGGTGCCAGCCCGGGCTCTCCATGTGATGCCAAGACTCGGCCGTCTCTCAGGGCTGGACGGTCCGGCCTGAGCGTGAAGCCCGGGGAGGGAAGGCAGGAGATGGTCCTCTGCGGTACCAGCGAAGGCTCCAGGAAGGAGAGGCAGGGGAGGCGAAGGCAGCGGCAGCAGGGAAGCTGCGGTTCCCCGGGTGTCATGGTCAAGGGGTGACACTAAGCACAAATGCCCCAAAATAGGCTTGGAATAGGAGGAGTCTGGTTGGAAGTTTCATAATTTAAAAAGCAAGTGTTGTCCACAATGGGGTTAAACAGGGGGAAGTTGTTAACTCTCTCCCTGGGGACCTGTAAGGAAAGGCCCCACCCCACACGGGCGCACACGCACACACACGCACGCACACGCGTGTCCCTGGGGGCTCCAGCACTGCCTCATAGATAGCAGTGACCCAGTCACTGGTCCAGTGCAGTGATCACCGCCCCAGGACCAAGACCCGGGCGAGCCCAGGGCCCTTCAGTCTCTCCCCTCTCGGGGTACCCATTGGTGGATGAGAGATGTCCGCACGGCCGTCTTCTGGCCTCTCTGACCAAACCGGGACTGATGAAGCTGAAGCCTCTGAGAAGTGAAGCCTGGATGGGCAGGAAAAAAGAGCAAAAAGAGCAAATGCCATCCCTGGGAGGTGAGAGAGGGCACCATGAAGGGACCCACCCTGGGGGCAGAAGTCAGGACAGGCCCAGTGAGAGGAAGGGCCATCGGGACCCCCTGGCTGAGACCCTCCCACAACTTCCCACCTTGTCTGAAGTTAGGTTTCTGTATACATGTGCGCGCCTATACGTGTGTGTGTGCGTGCACGTGGATATGCACGCATATGTGGGTGCATGCCGTTAGGCCTCGGTCGGCCTCCTTCTCTTCCAGCGTGGATCCCGATAGACAGGGCCCTCAGCAGAGCCCAGGGCAGGATGGCCGAGTGTCCAGGGACGACGGTGCGTTAGTCATTTCCCAGCCAGTCAGATGGGCGGACCTTCCGAGTAGCCCACCCTCTCTCTCCAGGATCACCTGCTTGTCCAGTGCCACGAACTGCCTTGCCTGGTGGCCCACGGACCAAAGCCCACTGCCTCCAGCACTGACTGTTCCCCTAGTCCTGGAAGTTACCCTCTGTGGTGATGCACCCCCCCCCGGCACTGAGGGACCCCTGGGGGGGCTGCCCTGTGCCACCCATGCCACAATGCCTCACTTTCCTGTGGGATGGGGGTACCCAGCTCCCAGGCAGAAGCACCCTCTGGTCCACAGCCTCACGTGCGCGCGGGGGGTCTGTGTTACAGGTGGGCCAAGCGGGGCCAGATCATCAAGGAAGCATCTGGAGAGGTCTATCGCACCGCCGTGGACTACACGTACTTCTCGGAGCCTGTCTCCTGCGAGGTGACCAACGCCCTGGGCAGCACCAATATCAGCCGCACGGTGGATGTCTACTGTGAGTGCAGCCGTCGGGGCGCATCGCCCTGGGGTGTCTGTGCCATGCTCGGGGCACAAGACACCTGCTGGGCTATTGCACACAACAGGGCAATGCCTCACAAGCTCACAGTGCTGCCTGCTTCAAGACCAGCTCCTTCGTGGGGGGTCTCCGGCTTACCCCGACCCTGGTGTAACCCAGGGAGGCAGGAATTGTTATACCCATCCCTCAAATGAGGGGATGGAGGCCCAAGGTCACTCACTGAGTAAGTGGCAGAAAGAAAACGGAGGCCAGGTTCAAGTGATTCCAGAGCCCAGAATGCCCCGCAGCCTCCCAGTAGGGACCCGAGGACACCTCCCTCTGGCGGCCGGCAGGGACCACACCCCCTCCCCGGTGAACCAACCCATCACTGACCAGCCAGTTGGATACGTTCAAGCAATGAGCATCAGCTCATCTGCTGCGGGTTACATTTTTAGAAGCACTTTCTGCCTGAGCCCTCCCCACGCCCCCAGCGGCCTCAATAGAAAGTGCTGTGACTCCCCTTTTTGGGGGACTAATCTGGGCCTCCTGACCCTGGTTTTCACTTTCTTCTGCTCCTGGAGAGCAGCTAAGCAGCTGTCTGCACGCCCTCCTGTCACTCTGCCTGAAATTCCACCTTGGCACCCACTCTGGGGACCGAGCCTTGGTTGGCAGGTGCTCTGGTTACAGGCGCGGGGAGGGCGGAGAGGATGCTCACAGACACTTAGCAGATAACCCAGGGGCGTGGAGGCGAGGGGAGAGCATGGGGAGAGGCAGGGCTTCCTCCAGGCCTTATCTCAGAGCCCCCTGGAGGACTGGGGTGGGGGGGCTCGGGGAAGCCAGGGGCACAGGGTAACTCGACCCCAGGTCACAAAGCTGAAGCCTGGAGGAGGTGGGCCATTGACCTGAAGGCAGACACACTAAGATCCCAACACCCAGGATTTGAGGGGCAGGAGGGAGTCCTCTCTGCTGGGCTGGGGCAGGGGCTTCCTGGAACCAGGACATAGGTGTGGAAATGGGAGAGCCCTGGGGGCGGTCCCAGCAAAACTGGGGTCGGAGCCCTTTTGGCTAGGGCTACTGCTGCCCGTGGGCGGGCCGAGGGAGGCCAGGCTGGGGGCAGGGGTCTTTCCTTCTCCCCAACCCCTCTCCAAGAGCTCCCAGCCCACCAAGAGCCCTGTCTCCCCTTCCTGCTCTCACAGTTGGGCCCAGGATGACCACAGAGCCCCAATCCCTGCTCGTGGATCTGGGCTCCGATGCTGTCTTCAGCTGTGCCTGGACAGGCAACCCATCCCTGACCATCGTCTGGATGAAGCGGGGCTCGGGCGTGGTAAGTGCTCAACGCAGACCCCACAGGGGCTTCAGACCATGGGAGCGGCCTGCTGGGGCCCCCCTCACTCTTCAACTGGGGGCATTGGCCTCCAGGATAAGCTGAAGGGGGAAGGACCCCAGAAAGAGGAGAGGGAACCCCAGATACCCCCTCAGTCCTAAACACATTCAAGCATTGCAGTTTTGCCCTATCACAAACCGTATAAGAAGAACAGGTGGTCGGGGTGCCTGGGTGGCTCAGGGGGTGAGCCTCTGCCTTTGGCTCAGGGCGTGACCCCAGGGTCCCGGGATCAAGTCCCACATCAGGCCCCCCACAAGGAGCCTGCTTCTCCCTCTGCCTGGGTCTCTGCCTCTCTCTCTGAGTCTCTCATGAATAAATAAATAAAATCTTAAAAAAAAAAAAAAAGAAGAAGAAGAACAGGTGGTCACCTATATGCAGGGAGTAAAAAGTCTCTAGAAAGGCATTTCTACTTTCCCCAAATAGTCAAGTTATCCTTCCAATTTCGAGTTAAGCTCCGTGGCCTTCCTGTGTTCCTCTTTTAAAATATATATGTTTTTTAGTGTGTGTAAGTTTAGCAGACATCCTTCCCCTCAGGAGGATGAGCAAGACCCTCGAGGAGGGAGGTCAAGGCAGGACAGACCTCTGTGTGGCCTACTATGTGCCAGACATGACACCACCCTATGAGCGGGACCGCCCCATCGTAGAAATAAGGCAAGAGCATCAGAGCAGATCAGTATCGGCCCAGGGCCACACAGGTAGTCACCGCCAAAGTCGGGTTTCGAACTCAGGGCTAGCTAATGCCAAAGTCTTTGGATCACCCCAAACTCTGTCCCAAAAAGATCCTGAAAATGACTCAGAAAAGACAGATGCAGGCGGTCTCCAACAAGTTCAGTGGGGCCAGCCTGGTTCGGGCTGGTGGGCAGCCCTGCCTGCGTGAGACAGGCTCCGGGCCCCAGCCAGGGGGAACCCGCCTCCTTCCACACACCCCTCTCCCCCGGGGGCCGGGCCCTTAGGGCTGCCAGCTGGTGTGTAGCTGCAGACCCCCCCCAACAGCTCACTGGGCACACGGCCTCCGACCCCAGCCCTGGTCCTTACTGACGTGCTGAAGCCCGCGTCACTTAGCGCAGGCCTGCCTCTCAGCCCTCCCGGTTCTGGGAGACAGAGCCCAGCTCTGCTCTCCGTGTCTGATCCTCTGCAATTCTCGCAGGTGCTGAGCAACGAAAAGACCCTGACCCTCAAAACCGTCCGCCAGGAAGATGCTGGGAAGTACGTGTGCCGAGCCGTGGTGCCCCGGGTGGGAGCCGGGGAGCGAGAGGTGACCCTGACAGTCAATGGTAAGCCCCCTACTCATGCGGAGAGGCTGGGAGGGAGCAGAGTGGGCCCGAGGCACCTCGGTCCTGGGTCTGGCCTCAAAGGGACTGTCCATGGTCCTGGGCCTTGCTTCCACCTCCCACCTGGGTCCATCCAGTAGTTCTGTCCACCTCTTGGAGTCTGTGTCAAAGCCCAGCTCTGAGGTGAGGAAGGACCTCGCTACTTGGGTCACCCTCCTCCTTCTCTGCTAAAGGGCTCCAGCCTTGAGAGTTCCCAAGAGGAAAGGGTCAGAGGATCCCTAGGCAGCCAACTATCCCTTATCTACCCTCTGACCTTGACTGTAGGCCTGGAGGGAATTTAAGGGAGTATCTCTGGGACTCCTGGTTGGCCCCGTCCCATTGTGTGACAGCTGCTCAGTCAGAGAGACCTGTCACAATTTCCACAAGACCAAGCATTCAGGGGGGTCCTTTTGAGGACAGAGAACGTGTCTTATCACCTACCATAAAACCATTACAGCAGGAATGATCTCTCCAAGAGCACAGATGACGGTCAGATGAGTCCTTTAGGGGACAGAGTGTCAGATGGGCCCGGATGATGGCATGTAGACGGTCTCGGAGAAGCTGGGTCAGACCCCAAGAAGGCTGGGGCACCAGGATGGAAATCTGATGTCCCTGCCATGCTACGACGCACTCGGGCCGTGCTGGGCAAACAGAGCTGCTGGTTGGAAAGAGCGAGAAAAGCTCAGGCCAAGTCCCTCTGGTCTTTCCAAACATCCTCACTCCCCTGGATTTTGGGGTTCCCTCTTCTGGGGCCCTGGTCCCACCGAGTCGGCCTCTGGTCAAAACCCCCAGGCTCTGAGCCCCAGCAGGACCCGAGCCCCAGACTCACATTTGTAAGGCCCTGGGTGCTGGCCCCAGATCAGGGCCCTGAGGGAGGTTGCTGAGCTGTGTTCTAGAAATCTGCCCTCCTGGCTTCATCTGGACCCGGGAAGCTGCCCACAGGCAGCCTCGTCTCTTCTCCCCCTTTGCTAGGGAACTAAAGCCAGCTTGGTGCCTCCTTGGCAGCCCCCCTCTGGCTTCCCCATCAGCCAGCCCCCCTCCACCTATTTCTTTTCCTCTCCTCCCCCAGAGTCTGGCAGCCCCAGAGGGAGGGTGAGTGTACTCGGACTCCGGGGGCACCTGCAGGCCACCTGTCCTGGGCAGACTCCCCTCCTGAGTCAGGAGTCTTGTGCTTTCCCCCTTGTGTCCCCAGGACGCCACCAATAAATTGGCACTGCAAGGCTAAAAATAACATCATCTGATCGCGCCTCCGTATATCCATGGCAACGCAGGCTGCAGCCTTTTCCTGCTGCTCTGGTGTCTGACACTGGGCCCAGGCGCCAGGCCCTGGTGAGAGCGGTGGCCTCCCCGCTGTCTGCTCTGGGGGCGGGGCTGGGGACCCCCAGACTCACGCGTGGTCTCCAGGGGACCCCAAGCCTGAAGCTTTTAAAGGAACATCCCCATTTTAGGGGAAAACAAGGCAGACAAAGGAGGTACTGACATTCCATTGTCACTTTAGACGTTCAGGCATTTCCCAGCAGGGATTTAACGTGGTCTCTCCAGGAGGGAATGCAGACCTCAGAAGGACAGTTCTCCTGGAAGGGACACCCCAGCCTGGGCCCTGGCGGCCACGCAGGGTTGGATCTGCACCCCCTTCCTCAAGGATGGTGTTTAAATCCCCCTCCTCTGCCTCCAATCCTCCGGGCACAGGCTCCCCTAGGGCACAAGGAAGAGAAACGCCCGAAGCGTTTCTCTTGGAGTGAAGCAAGGAGCCGGTGTGTGTGTTTCTGCTGAACTGGGGTCATCTCGCCCTGATGCAGGGGGATGGATTAATGCCGAGGAGCAAGAGCTAGCAAGAAGAGGAATTTTCTAGAGAACACGTGGAGGGAAGATCTATGGGAAGGGGCCTGGACTGGGCTGACAGGACCGGACATTATGAAAGGATCCACAATGAGATGGGCCTCTCCCCACAACACACCCCAGCTGGTGGGCGACAGCGGCCCCTTGCCTTTTGGGGAGTAAACTGGCACAGGTCCTCATCGCTGGTTTGGCTCCGACCCGTGGTCTGCAGGAAGGGGGAGATGAACCATACTACCCTGTGCTTTGGCCAGCTCCACCTTTATTCTGATTTGGCTTTTCTTCTAAGATGCCCTTAAATGCTTATGCATTTGTCCAATCACCCGAGAAGCCCCCCAGAGAATCCCTAGCTCCTGGGAAGTGAGGGGGGAAAGGGAAGGGTGTGCCGGTATCATCCCTTTCAGCCGGCAGCAAAACAAAGTGCCCTCCGAGTGCCTAAAACATCAAGCCCTCCTGCCTTTGGGCCAAACGCTTCTTGGACCAAGAATATGTGAGAGAGAGACTCGCTGGGCCCACGCTGGGCGCCGCCTCGGGTGGAAGCCCTTACCTGAAGGGTCCCCCCATCAGCCGCACCAGCTCCGAGCTGTCAGCCGTCCTAAATGCAACTGACAGTCACCTGAAAGTCTCCCAGTACGCCCCACCCACCCTTGGCAGAGAGCTACTCATAGAAATGCAAATCTGTTTTAATTAAGGTGGCTAATAAACAGCAATTATGTTTGCAGCAATTTTTGTTTTGTTCCCCCGCATAATTTTGCCTCTCCTCCCCATCCCTTGCTCCAGCTTTTTCTCCTGTGTTTTCCCTCCTCCCGCCCAAGACCCTCAGGGATTGGGAGGGGCCTCGAAGGTCTCCATCTCCACACCCCTTGCTTCAGGCACCCAGTCCAGCCAGGAAGTTGGCTGAGCCAACAGCTGAGTCCACCTCTCCTCCCTCCTCCTCTCTGTGCCAGGTGGGCATTGCGTGGGAAGGACCTAGGTTAGATGAAAGGGAGAACCGGACGGGAAGCACTCTTCTGGACTTTGGGGGGCTTCTGGACGTCAGGCTCCCTGTAGCTCTCTAGGCTGTGGGACGAGGTGGATGAGACAGGTGCTCCTGGAGAACATCCATAACCATGTTTTTCTCTCGCTTCCCCATCTCTCTCTCTCTCTCTCTCTCACACACACACACACACACACACACACACCCTGGATGGGATCATGGTCAGGTGCAGGACAGCTTTGCAGCCATGGTCACGACACCTGGACCGTCTGGGTACAATGTGGAGGCAGGCAAGTCCGTGACCTGCGGGATCTCCTAAGACATGTGCGATGAAGGCTGTGTCCATGCCCAGTGCACCCCCCTACCCTGGGTGACCCCCTCCCTGGGTGGAGAAGCAGCAGCGTTAGGGCCCCTCCTCCCCGGTTCGTTAGGCAAGCGCGCCCTCTCCTGGACACGGGGGAGACTGGCTCGAATGGGACTCCGCCGGAGGCCGAGGGGATACTAGTTAGAGAGGTAACATTGCTTAGGTCCCTCTGTCTCCCACACTTCCCTTACTCCCTTTTTAGGTTTCCCACCTGCTTCATAAAGCTTTCCCCCATCCACCCGGCTGAATTATTCTCTCTCCTCCGAAGTCCGTTAGCACTTCCTCTGTCCTGCTCCCCGGTCCCGACACTCACATTTTATGATGGTTATTTATGTCCCCTGGGCTTTCTGACTCGCCATCCCTTGAGAGGTTTATGACTGAACATTTAATTTATCTCTGAGTCCCCTGCCTTGCACGTTACCTTGCACATACCGGCCTCCAGTAAATGTTTGCGGAACCACTGCCTTGATGGAGAGGTTCCAGCCCGGGGCCCGCCTTTCCTGAATCCCTGATGTGATGCTATCTCCCCAACAGGACCCCCCATTATCTCCAGCACCCAGACCCAGCACGCCCTCCACGGGGAGAAGGGCCAGATCAAGTGCTTCATCCGGAGCACGCCGCCCCCCGACCGAATCGTGAGTGCTTTGGGGCCGGGAGGGGAGGCCGGGGGCACCGCCAGCACAGCCCGCAGCTTGGGACCAAGCCCAAGCTCACTTCTGAGCTTCCTGTCCTCCGGGGGCAAAGCTGTAGGAAAGGCATCGTGAAGACGATGTGCTCCCGGGGTTGGTCTGTAAATGTCTTAACTCTGCTCTGCCGTCCAGCTGTGCCCCCAACATAATGCTTCCGGCCAGATTCTGCGGCCTAGGAGCAGAGGGCCACACAGGCGAGGGGAGCAGAAAGGAATGACAAGTGATTGCTTCCCTTTCCCGGGGTCAAGGCCAGTGTTTGGCAAAATCTTAAACAGAGTGTGTGGTGTGTGGTCGGCAATTCCCTCTGTTTGCCCCCCAGAGTCATCGTCCTCTATTGGCCCTCACAGCCCTAATGCCCATGGAGAGCCCTGCCCCACTTACCAAGGTTCTCCCCTCACCCCCACCCCACCAAAAGTATTCTGTTTGCCCTCCCTTCTGCAAAAGTCATCCCCGAGGTGCCCTAAGGCAACCTGAAGAGTTCTGGCCCAGCCAGGAATTTGCATTTGTAAAAGCCAGAGTCTGCACCCAAGTCCATCTGAAACCAGGGGAAACCCAGGCACAGAAACAGAGAAGGGTGAGCACTTCTAGCATTAGCAGGAGTCAGATGCTAGTTTTAGTAGTTCCTGATGCCTAGAAGGGTTCTGATAGAAGACTTCCCCGGGGTCAACTCCGCAGAGCCTTTGCGGTGGTGCCAGGGAGGGCGTAGGGAGCGCACACTGAGCAACAGGGGCCTGTGCATGCCGGGGCCTGGGCCGCTGAAGCTGTAAATGCTATGGCTATTGTCCTGTAAACTCCGATACTGTTAGGGCATTACTCGTGTTACACACTTTCTCAGGCATTCGGCTCACTCACAGTCTGAAAAAAATCCAAATACCAACTGCAAGAAGTCATATAGAGAACTAATACCTATGCCTCCTCTCCCGTTCCCTTTGCCCTTTAATTTTTTTTTAAGTTATACCTGTAACCCATGCCCATCGCAGAAGAATCCACTGCCTCTTGAGCATATGCACACCATCCTTCTCTTCATAGAGATCCATGCTTGGCCAGCGGTTCTCAACCCAGAAGACTTTCGCCCCCAGGGGACACTTGGCATTGTCTGGAGATGGTTTAGGTTATCACAACTGGAGGGCTGCCACCAGCATTGAGGGGTGGGGCCAGGGATGCTGCTAAACATCCTACGATGCACGGGACAGCCCCCCTCCCCCGCCGCAGTCCCCCCACCAGGAATGATCCAGTCTAGAATGTCCCCAGTGCCAAGTCTGAGAAAGCACCGGCGCCTCACCCGTGACCTCCAAGCATTTACCTGCGCTGATTGCCGCATTCTCACAAACACTGCGAGCCAGGGCGTATGTGCCAGGGGCTTACACACTGAGAATTGTGAAACGGCTCCGAGAAAAATTAAGCTGCCAGCTAAGACAGGTTAAGATGGTCACAGATACAAGTCTTGGAACATATCTTTGTCCAAATGAGCAGCGTAACAAAACTAGGCTCAGTGACTCCACCTGCCAGGGCAGCAAAAGGCCAGCCAAGGGAAGGGCTCCGATCGCTGGCACGGAGTTCCCTGTTCGCCCGGAAAATGTCCCAGGGCAGAGCCACATGAGGCCTCCCGTCGATGGAAATGCCCTCTGGGGTGGCCCCACCTCCTTCGTGTGTGCGTACATGGGTATGAGTGTGTGCGTGTGTGTGTTGGTGCGGTGTGTGTACGCGTGTAGTGACGTGTGTTTGTGTGTACTGTGTTCACACACATGTGCAGTGTGGTATGTTATGTGTGCATGTGCCGTGTGCACACATGCCCGGGTGTGAGCCCGGCGGCACCGGCCCTGGAACGGCAGCCCTGGTGGGAGGGTCTGCTCCTAACTCTGCACATCTCGGACAGGCCTGGTCCTGGAAGGAGAATGTGCTGGAGTCGGGGACGTCGGGGCGCTACACGGTGGAGACGGTCAGCACCGAAGAGGGGGTCATCTCCACCCTGAGCATCAGCAACATCGTGCGGGCCGACTTCCAGACCATCTACAACTGCACCGCTTGGAACAGTTTTGGCTCCGACACGGAGATCATCCGGCTCAAGGAGCAAGGTGGGGGCCGCCAGGGCCACCAGGGGATGAGGGGACCAGCAGGGCCCCTCCCCACCCAGGGCAGGGCCCCAGGCAAGGTCTTCCAGGCTCCTGAGCCTACAGAGCCCAGCTGAGGTTAAAGGCAGTGTGAGCCTGGGGACAAGTCACGGCGCTCTTCCTGACGTGCTATGCAGCCTTGGTCGGGTCACCGAAAGTGGCCCTCTTGGGTCCAGGTCCCCCGAGGTGAAGGCCTTAGCCCACACCAGGAAAGGAGAGAGAGAGAAACATGCTAGGGTAGTGGTTCTCCAGGGCAGCGTTTCAGGAAAAGGTGACCACAGAACAAGGCAAGCTGAGTGCCATGATGAACCTTCCAGAAGCTTCTAAGGGCCCTGGATTCTGGGCACTGGGCATTTCCCTAGTGTCCTTAAGGATGTGTGCACAGCCCATTGAGGGGTGTCCCTGCAGGGATACACCAGGACAGATATGTTGGGGAACGTGGCCCAGCCCATTAAGACCACAGGCCAATCAGGTTACCTGAAAGTCCCCCAGCCGGTGCTCATGCCAAGCTAAGGGGTAACGCTTGAGCTGCCCCCAACCCTGGCGCATGGGGAGGTCAGGTTCAGATCACGGGCAGTTCCTCCGGGAGCACAGAGGACATATGGAGCATTGTGCTCTGCAGGGGGGCTCCAGCCAGAGGGCAGCGCTGGGCAGGAGGGCTCAGAGCTGCTGGGCGGGTGAGAGGGAGGAGGAGGAGGGAGGAAGGCCCATCCCCGCCGAGACCCCAGGTACAGAAGGCCCAGCTCCTGCTCAGAGAGTTGCTGAGGTCTGAAGGTCTCATGTGGACCACGCGATGGGGCCCTCCGAGGGGCCCACAGCAGGGTGGTTTCAAGAAGCTTGGCAGACAGCCAGCAGCACAGTGGTCCTGAAATGGGCTCCAGATCTTGCCCCTTTACCAGGGGGTTCAGTCTACGGCAGACAGGACGGCCCTGGCAGTGTCCTTCCCCTCTAAGATGAAGGCTCACCCACCGACTGTCAGGGCCTGGCAAGAGATTCTGGGCCAAGCAGGTGGTCTCGGCTGGACCCCTGGGTCCTCAGTGCTACCCTGTGGATCCATGTCTCCCTACACGTCTTCACTAATAGGTGCTGCTTTGCATAATGCTTTGCACATAATTTGCATACTATCATCCACACATCATCCTAAACCCTCCCAGCACCCCCTCCCCGTTGCTGTCCTCCATGTCTTCCCCCCTCAAGTACCCCACCCCCATGCCCTCCCTTTAGTGTTCTCACCCCAACCTCCCCAGACAACCCGCACCCCGTCCCAAGCCCTCACTTCTCTCTCTGGTCCCCGCCCCTCTGGGGTCTCTTCTAAGTCAGCCCGAAAGAACGCCAAGTTCAGATCAGCTAGCCTGGGTCCGTTGGGCGGTCCCGGAAACATGAGAGAGGAGGGAGCCCCTCGTCCCGATCCCCACCAGGTGGCCGGCCCCAGGCCCACCCCACCCTGGCCGGCCAGGCCCTGGCTGTGGACGCTTGCTTTATTTCCAAACAGGTTCGGAAATGAAGTCGGGAGCCGGGCTGGAAGCAGGTACGGAAGGAGACATGAGAACTCCCCCGGGCTGGGAGGAAGGGACCTCTGGGCTAGTGGGGGAGGGACCCTGAAAGGGGTAGGGAGGCCGCTGGAGGCCACTAACTTCTCTGTCCTCCCCCCACCTCCAGGCTTTAGTGCAGCCAGAGCAGAGAGAGGGCTTCCTGGCCAGCGGGGGGCTAGAGACCCCAGAGACCTGTCTCCTCTGCAGCCCCTGAGCTCCTTGCTCCTCCCCCTCTGCTCCTCCCTCATCCCTTCTCTTCGAATCCCCGGGCTCCTCCCCTCTGGGGTCAGCTTGCCCCTAGCCTGGCCTCCCTCTGGTTCCAGGCTCTCCCAGACTCTCCCTCCCGCTTCTCAACATCATCACCAGCTTGGCCATGCTTCCCAGGACGCCAGGGCGCCCAGCCCCTGGGCCTGCATCATCCATGCCAATCCATGCTTTCCACTCTCCTGCCTCCTCCCCCGCCTCCTGCTGCTCCCCACTGAGTCGTCATCCAGCCCCCCCGTCCCCCCCATGGGGCTGAGGCTACTGGGCAGGGCCTCCCTCCCCAGGCACCCGGCAGCTAGGTGGTCTCCAGGCTCCTAGGGTTGACTTGACCCCACAGGAGACAATCGCCTCCACTCTCTAAGCAGAAACCCAGAAGGAGAATCAGGACATTGCAAGCCAGACTCCATGGGGCCGACAAGAGCCATGAAGAAGATTGGGGTTGGTGGGGAGGGGTTCCTCTACCACAGTGACCCTGCAGGAGCTAGGGCCCGCCAGTTCCTCCATCAAGCCCCTTGTGGGGTCCACAGCCCCGTTCCTGGGCAGACATGCACCTTGAGAGCAGCAGTCCGCCCCGAGAGCTCGTAGAGGCTGTGCACGGCGTTATCAGCTCCTGCTCTATCCTCCCTCAGAGCCCCTCCTGGCGCCGGAGGTGGTGTCGCCCTCCTATCTCCATGTCACCTGTCTTCACACTCATCCTCAGCTCCCTGACACCTTCCTTCGTGGCTGATACTCCTTGTGCCCAGGTCCCCTCCTTGGAAGGAGGGGAGGCCGGGCAGGTGGCAGCCCCTTCCTCCAGCCCCTCTCCAGGCAACCGCCAAGAGGGTCAGGCCGAACGGCGGCCTCGGCCAGGCCTCAGGTAGCCAGGCAAGGAGGAAAGACACACAGGCGGGCTGCAGAGGGACCGCCACCCCAGGGGTCCCCCTGCCCCCAGCAGACCCTCTCTCTCTGCGCCTGGCCCGCCCCCTCAGAGACAGTTCCCCAGAGAGGACGGTGCCCTGCCGGCAGTTAACTGAAGGAAATGTGGCCTCCCGAGAAGCCAGGGTCAGAAGTCACCTTAGGTACTGCTGCCTGGCCCTCTAGTTTGGCGGGAGGGACATCGAGGCCTGGAGCGCTTATGGAACCTTCCATGGTCATCCTTTGGCTTTGAGCTCAGCTGAGACGAGACTCGGGTTTTTCCAAGGAGACTTAGGAAGAATCAAGGAGGAACTGAATCGAACCCAAATGAATAAAGTTCAAAAGTACGGAACCAATGAGTTTCCAAAGCTGTTGAAACCTAAAGACAGAAATCACCTATTTACCAAAGCAAGCTCACAGGTCTGACTGAGGTCTACTGAGGTCAGGTCCCCTTTCTCACTCCTGACTGTGGAGACCAACCCGGACACACCCATGTTGAATCCTGGAGTGTTGTCGGCACCCGCCTTCTCCTGTCCCCTCCCCTGCCATTCTTACCGCGGTCTCGGTTTCGGCCACAACAGCAGCAGGTGATGAATGCACTGCTGTGCACATCCTGGGGTGGAAAGAAAGTAATGGCACAAAAAAACAAAGTAGTGGCACAACCACCAACACTGCAGGCCCCAGGCACCTGCTCCTCCCGGAAGGGGAAAACCATGCCACCTCCCAGCTACATCTCCAGGGGCCAGGGCTTGAGGGTTTCTTCCTCTCTTCCTCCTTTTAAAGCAAACAACAGCAATGAGAGACTAACCCTGAGCCCAAGGCAAATCCCCCAACGCCCTGCAGTCGTCCACACTGACAATACAGGGCAGGTTAGGGGGCAGGGAGCTCTAGAATGAATTTTCTTCTTCCTGAAGGTTCTGACCTGCCCGCTACACTTCTACCCAGACAGAACCAGGAGCAAATCCTTGACTAGGGCTGGTGCCAGGCTCAGTTCCAAGGCTTTTTCGTGCATTCACTCATCTGAACCCTGTCCCAACCCCCTGAGGTGGGCACTATAATTATCCCGCTTTAGAGATAAGAGACGTGAAGTAAGTTGCTCAGAAAACGTGCTGGAGTCCGTGCTGTCCGGAGCATGTGAACTTCGGAGGATGCTGTGTGATGCAGCAGACGGAGCTGGGAAGCAAACGGAGGCCTGGATTGGCCCTGGCCTTCTGCAGCTGCGTGTCCTTGACCTAGTCATGCGACCTCTCTGGACCTCACTGTTTCCATCTATAAACAGGAGACTCTGACTCAGCAGACCATAAGGTGTCCCTACCCCTAAATTTTCTTTCTTTCTTTTTTTAAGATCTTATTTATTTATTCATGAGATAAACAGAGTGAGAGAGGCAGAGACACAGGCAGAGGGAGAAGCAGGTTCCCTGTGGGAAGCCCTGATGTGGGACCTCAGGATCACACCCATGCAGGGAGCGAGGACTTGCCTAGCTAGAGTTCTGGGCCTCTCTCAGGGAGGGCTACCAGGATCCCCTGAGGTCTTGCTCCGGAGGGGAAGGAGCAAGACTAGGGGGTGAAGGGCCCAAGGAAGGGAGCATTTCTCCCTAGAGAGCTGGAGGGAGCTGTGATCCCGACCACCCGCCCCGCACCAGCCCACCTGCGCATCTAAGACTTGGGCCACTGGCAGCAACGACCCTGATGCCCAGCAGGCCGGTGAGGAGAAGCTGCCTCGGCCTGAGAACTCTCTAGAAGCTGGTTGTCCATGTCCATCCTCTGTACCTGGGAACAGGGAGAGGAGGAGAGCTCAAGCCAGGCAAAGGAGGGAAGTGACTGTAGTAAAATCCAGGGCTTTCTACAGTCCAGCCACCGCATGATGCAAATTCCTGGTTTAGTACAGAAGGGAGTCACGCGGCACCCCCGCGCTGCTTCTCATCTCCGGGTGGCCCTCCCTGGCCCTCCCCACCCCGTGTGCGCTTGCCTCCGTCTCCACCCACCACTGCTCCCTCTTCCCCACTTCCTCCCACCCCCTCCTCCATCCTGAGCCCCGCTGGAGCTGACCCTTGTTGGACTCCACCTGGGGGAGTCCCACCCCGAGGCACCCCCCAGGAGGGCCTGAGTGCAGTGCTCTGGCCCCAGCCTGGCAGGGGCCGCACCCAGGGAACCTGGGTAAAGGCCCTGATGGGGAGAGTCGGGGTCCCCGGTTTCTCATGGGCGGTGCCTGCTTCTCTCCCGCAGAGTCTGTGCCGATGGCCGTCATCATCGGGGTGGCCGTAGGAGCCGGCGTGGCCTTCCTCGTCCTTATGGCAACCATTGTGGCCTTCTGCTGTGCCCGCTCCCAGAGAAGTACGGGAGGGAGACCCGGGATCTCAGGGAGGGGGACAGAGAAAAAAACCAGGCTTAGACTGCCCCGGAGAGCAAGTAAGCAGGGGGCAATGAGCAGGGGCCCTAACAGTGCCGTGAGCTGCTGGGGTAGGGATGGGGACTTGGCATCGCCTACGGGCAGAGCTCTGCGTGGTGTCTGGCCCCTAGCGGGCACTCAGCCCACGTGGAACTGGACTAAACTGAGCTCCATCTGACGAGGCCCCAGCCAGCACTTTGGATGGAACTCCTCGGGCTGGATGGAACCGGAGAGAAATCTGAGAGGGGGTTGGGGGGAGAGGGGGTTTGGTCCCTGCCCTCCAGTTTCTACCAGTCTAACCAGAAGAGTAGGTCACCCACACACAGCGGGGACAAAACATTCAAGGAATCCCTTTCTGAAGACTTGAAGAAGTCTTGAGTCACTAGCATTGAAGTTCTGGCGCTGTGCACTCCTGAAGGGTCGCGTGTGCCCGGGTTCCATCCTGGGCACAGCTCTGACGTTACGTGTGAAAGACAGACGCGCGGGGTGCCTGAGCGGAGGCAAACACCAGGCACCGCCTTCTGGCCGGACCTTTCCTTACCGTGTGAGCCTGGCAGGCCACAGCTACTCCAGGCCTCAGTTTCCCTGTGTGTGATAGTAAGGGATTGCATGATGGGACTTTTAGGACTCTGCTGGTTCTAACGTTCCATGATCTTTTTTTTTTCTTTTTTAAAGATTTTATTTATTCATGAGAGACACAGAGAGAGAGAGAGAGAGAGGCAGAGACACAGGCAGAGGGAGAAGCAGGCTCCCTGTGGGGAGTCTGATGTGGGACTCGATCCCGGGACTCCAGGATCACGCCCTGGGCCGAAGGCAGAGGCTCAGGCAGAGGCTCAACCGCCAAGCCACCCAGACGACCCACATTCAATGATCCTAAGGCACAAAATGAATAGTCAGAGGAGGCCTACTCACTCCACCACTTCGATGTATCAGAAGAAATCTGGGTGTCCCCACTAGGTTTTCCCCTTTCCAGCCTCAGCTCTCCCCAGTGACGTGGCCTTGGAAGCTCCCCCACCACCCTCTCAATGGAAATTATAGGGGAGCATGTTTTAGCGAGAATTGTTTTTTTAAATTTTTTTTTTTTTTTTTTTTTTTTTTTTAATTTTTATTTATTTATGATAGTCACAGAGAGAGAGAGAGGCAGAGACACAGGCAGAGGGAGAAGCAGGCTCCATGCACCGGGAGCCCGACGTGGGATTCGATCCCGGGTCTCCAGGATCGCGCCCTGGGCCAAAGGCAGGCGCCAAACCGCTGCGCCACCCAGGGATCCCTTGTTTTTTTTTTACCATTTTGTGGCAGAGAGATAGAGCCAGAGAGCACAAGTGAAGGGAATGACAGAGGGAGAGGGAGAAGCAGACTCCCCACTGAGCAGGGAGCCTGACCCCAGGACCCTGGGATCATGAACCGAGCCAAAGGCAGATGCTTAACCGACTGAGCCACCCAAGTGCCCCACAAGCAAGAGTTTTCTAACAGAGTTTCCTAACTCTAAATTGGCTGCCTCCCCCAGAAGTCATAAAGTCACCACCACGGAAGCATTGACACAGGAGCTAGACCACCATGTGTCAGGGCTGCGAGGGTTGACCATGGGACCTTGGGCAGGGGCGGGTTGACCATGGGACCTTGAGGCCCTTTCTAACAGTAAGATTTGTGATTCTCTGAATGGAGAGACAAGAGCAGGCCTGGTAGAGCAGGCCAAGGAAGACTTCTAGAAGGAGGATAAAAAGGACGTAGCTCTGTAAGGGAGATGGATGGATGAGGATGGCCCCTCAAGCCAGGGCGGCAGCAGTGAAAGGCTGAGGTAGATGTAACCCGGCCAGTAGAGAAAGTGAGATGAAGCCCCAGCAGCCCACAGCACATCCAGACAGGTGTTCTACTGGTGGGATGGGGGTGGGGGGTGGGGGCAGAAGCTACTGAGTTCAGGGGCTGGAGGGTAAACCCGGGGGGCGGCCAGGGCGGTGGGGGCTTCACATCTCAGGCCCTGACACCCAAGAATGAGGACTGAACCTGTCATCTACACTTTTCCTATTTTATGTCCAGATCTCAAAGGGGTTGTGTCAGCCAAGAATGACATCCGAGTGGAGATCGTCCACAAGGAGCCAGCCTCTGGTCGAGAGGCTGAGGAACACCCCACCATCAAGCAGCTGATGGTGAGAGTGCCACGTCTTCTCTCCACCCCTCCCCGACCTGTGTGCCCCGAAAGTCCTGGTTCTGGAGGCCTCTGGGTGGCCCGGATGCTCCCAAGAAGCAGGGCCTTGGTCAGAATGTGCTCTCCCCCATAATCGGTCAGGCGCCCACTCTGAGCCCACAAAGAGTCACTGTCTGTGTCTCACATCACACGTGGTGTTCGGGGGGACTCAGCCCGTCTAAGATGTGGCCCCAGCTTTCAAAGAACCCGACTGTTCAGAAGAGAGACAAGCCAGATGCATAAGGTGCCGTAATACGTTGTTACTTAATACAGAGCTCTGTGCACACGTATTACAGCTAGTCGGTGCGCCCTGCCCCTCCCCCAAGCCCACCCCACCCGTAAAAGTCTGCAAGACACATTGGTTCCTCTTCAGGACCCGGAGTGCTTACCAGAAGCAAGCTCATAACTTCTGCAGCAAACCCAAGCCTGCCCCTCCTTTTCCTGATTACTGTTACTAGCCCGTAATCCACCCAGCGTACAAGCGGGAGCCTGGAAAGCCGCGCTAGAAAACTCTAGTGTGTGCTGTGTCCTGGCGAAAATACCCTGGAGTCCCGGCAGCAAGCACGGGGGTGAAGAGCATGTGCCTCAGTCTCCTCACCCGCGAAGTGGGGCTGAAAGCCATAGCACACGGGGCCCTGGCCACGGCTCAGTGAGCAAACCCATAAGGGCTGCAGCCCGCGGGACACAGTAAGTGCTCAAGAAATGTCAGCCGCTGTATTGCTCTGAAATCACCTCCTTATTATTATTATTTTTTTAACCACCCTCCAGAGACCCACAAGAAGGGTCCTTCTAGAACACAGATTGGATCCTGTGACTGTCCTCCTTAAAATCCCTCAGCGGCTCCCCGTGTCTACTAAAGTCCAACCACCAGGCATGTCATCAGGCCTGGCTTGATGCCGCTGGCTTCTCCAGCTCGGTCTTCCTACCGAATGCACCCGGCCCTCCAGACACCCCCCCAAAAAAATCTCTGATACCTCTGAGGCTTCACACAGGCCGTTATCTGCCTGTTGATTTTGCCCGTTAAATTTCACATTCTCCTCTGAGACTCAGCTCAAATGACACTTTCTCACTGTCCGTGCTTGTCCCCACTGCTGCTGGCAGAGCTACGCGCTTCCTGCTCGCCTCACACACTTTGCATGCGCCTCTTTTTTAGTGCATTGCTTGGATTACATGTCCGCTCCCCAGTTATCTCAGAGTTCCACCAGGGCACGTTCCCAAATCTGTGCGTGTCTGTTCCCCCAAGGCCAAACGCAGTGCCTGACACGGTCGAGCAATTAATCTTACAAGGGTGGAAGCCAGAACCTAGATCCAAGAAGAAATGGATGTCTCTGTAGATAAACTTCATCGAGGCCGGTGTGGAAGTATCCTGGCCTGTCCTTCCTCCCAAATAGGACCTTGAATCCCCTCCCATTGGGACATTCTGACTGCCCCCAGACTGTCTCCACACCCTCCAGTCCAAACCCTGGAGAATGAGTGGGAGTCACTCAGTAGTCAGTGAAGAGGGGTGTATGGTTGGGTGGAGGGAGGGTGACCCTGGTAGAGGGACCTGCTGAGAGCTCCCACCACTAAGTCTCCCTCCCCCCACCCCACACCCCCCACCCCGGCCCCTGTACGGCCCAACATTGATGAGAAGCAGGCTTAGAAGTTCAATCTGCTAGGAAAGCACTCCAATCCAGGCAGAACCAGAGCATTTACCAGAAAATGAAAAAAAAAAAAAAGCAGCATTGGTGAGGG
The DNA here is from genome assembly GCF_048164855.1 of Canis lupus baileyi. NCBI lineage: Eukaryota > Metazoa > Chordata > Mammalia > Carnivora > Canidae > Canis > Canis lupus. Next base: position 81,080,283 of record NC_132840.1, on the reverse strand, counting down.
TGAAACAGAATGGAAGCCCTCTGGCTGATTCCATGAGGCTCCAGAGACAGACCAAGAAAGTGAGTCACAAGGGAGAAGAAACATCCCGGCTCAGAGAGCGGATGGGAGCCCGTCCCAGCCATGTCAGGTGCAGAAGTGACACCCGGGAAGCATCTGCGTGCGGCTATTCAGATTCATGTGCCCACTGTGTGCCAAGCATGCTTTATTTTCCACCTTCCAACTAACTGTCTTAATTTTCAGTGATTTAGAGCTATGCCGCTTCATTCATCCAGCCAACATAACATTTGTGACGGCTCTGCCGTCTCTCAGGCACTGTGCTAGGCATGACAAATCAAAACAGGTACATGTAAAAAAAACAAAAACAACAACAACAAAAAAAAACAGGTACATGTGATTCTACCCCAAAAGCATTTTGGTCAATGACCACGATATACAAGGGGCTGTGCCAGGTGTGCTGGGGACCCAGAGAGAAGCTAGAAGTGATCCTGGCCCTGAGGCCCTTTGGCCTCTGGTAAGAAGGTAACTTTTAGTACACCTAAGTCAAGGCTGTAAGTAACAGCGTGGCCCACGTTGCCAGCATCTCACAGGCTGTCATGCACTGTGATTCTCTCCTGAGACCTTCATTGAGCCTGGCACTGGGTGATGAGCTGCCTGCTAGGAACCCGGCCTATGCCCAGTGGTTCTGTAATTATTTATCTACAGATCTAGCTCCCTGTGGTGTACACTATATCTTAGTGCACTTCAATGTGCGTACGCCTGACCTGAAATTCAGTAAATGCTCAATGAATTTGAATTGAATCATCCAAGTGAGATCTCTGGAGGTGATGCACGAGCCCAGGGGAAGAAAGTGTGGTCTTAGCAAACTTCCCCTTCTCCACCCACCCCCTCCGCTCCTCCTGTCTCTCCCAGTCTCTCAGGACGGGGGTCCAGGAACAGCGATGAAGACATGGGGAATCTCCTCCTGCCTCCTTTACCTGCCTTCCATGGGCCGGGCAGTGAGAGGAGGCGGCGAAGGGGAGGCACAGATGGGAGCCTTCTTTTGAGTTCATTCCTCGATCTTTCCCGTGGGGGAAGTGGATGCTTAGCCCACCTCCGGTCCACTGAGCAGCCGTTTTTGGGGGGTTGTAGATGGACCGGGGTGAATTCCAGCAAGATTCAGTACTGAAGCAGCTAGAGGTTCTCAAAGAAGAGGAGAAGGAGTTCCAGAACCTGAAGGTAAGAGCAGCCCCAGGTTCTAAATCACAGCTGGGAAATCCTGCCCCACCCCTAGACCCAAGCAAACAATAACGCAAACAGGGAGGCCAGAGGTCACCTTGGGGACAGGTGTCTGTTCTCTCGCCAAGGTGGGCTGCCCGCCTGCCCGATGAGGCCAGAGAGTTAAGGCTGAGGTCCCCCGCTTCTCCTCTCCCACAGTTTCCCCACAAACAAGAGTTGTTGGGGTTATTTTTTTTTTAAGATTTTATTTATTCATTCGTGAGAGACACAGAGAGAAAGGCAGAGACACAGGCAGAGGGAGGAGCAGGCTTCCTGCAGGGAGCCTGATGCGGGAGTCGATCCCAGGACCTGGGGATCACGACCCAAAGGCAGATGCTCAACCACTGAGCCACCCAGGCGTCCCCCAAATAAGAGTTTTTAAATTAAGTATCCATGTCCGGGACCGAAAGAGAGAACACTTGGAGGGTGGTTCTCAGCTGGCTCTGCAGCGCCCCGACCCCAGGACATGGGACATGCAGCACCCCCACCGACCCCATGCTCCCCATCCCCACCCCTGCATCCCTGGTCGCCCGCGGCCAGTGACCAGTGACTCTGCCCTCGCCCCGGCCCCCCCAGGACCCCACCAACGGCTACTACAGCGTCAACACCTTCAAGGAGCACCACTCGACGCCCACCATCTCGCTGAGCAGCTGCCAGCCGGACCTGCGGCCCGCGGGGGGCAAGCAGCGGGTGCCCACGGGCATGTCCTTCACCAACATCTACAGCACCCTGAGCGGCCAGGGCCGCCTCTACGACTACGGGCAGAGGTTCGTGCTGGGCATGGGCAGCTCGTCCATCGAGCTGTGCGAGCGCGAGTTCCAGAGGGGCTCCCTCAGCGACAGCAGCTCCTTCCTGGACACGCAGTGCGACAGCAGCGTGAGCAGCAGCGGCAAGCAGGACGGCTACGTGCAGTTCGACAAGGCCAGCAAGGCCTCGGCCTCCTCGTCCCACCACTCCCAGTCCTCTTCCCAGAACTCCGACCCCAGCCGGCCCCTGCAGCGGCGGATGCAGACTCACGTCTGAGGACTCCCACGCCGGGGCTGGGGCGGGGAAGGGGTGCAGGGGGTGCAGGGGTGCAGGGGATGCAGGGGGTGCAGGGGATGCAGGGGTGCAGGGGGTGCAGGGATGCAGGGGTGCAGGGGTGCAGGGGGTGCAGGGGGTCCGGGCCACCTTCCGGCTCTGCAGAGACCGTGGACACCTTGTGGACGACCCCCTGACCCCCGAAGTGGCCTCAGCAGCCGCGCTGCTCCGAAGCCCCATCAAGCACAAACCCGGGCCCGGCCGCAGGGAGCCGGAGGCGGCGGGTGGGGACGCCGTGGGAGGCTGCAGCTCGGAGCCCTGTGCCCTGCGCTCCTGCCGACCTGCTGGGCCCAGCCCTTTCCCGGAGGCCCCTCCCGCCGGCGCTGAGGCAGCTATCACTCTGCTTTAATCCAACTGCCAACCACTCTCCGGCCTCCCCATGAGCCCCACCCCTTGCTGCCCACTGCCCTACCCTTGTGCCTGTGCTCCTCCACCACCCTGGGGAGAAGGGGGGTGAAGCACTTCCTGGCACTGAGCTGCCCCCCACCTTGCACACCCCCACCCCAGGGTCCTGGCGCCCCCTGCTGCGCAGAGCCCAAACCCTGGATGCTGAGAAGCCAGCAATGGCCCTGGAGCATCTCTCCCACCACACTGGCCATGAGCCCACCCCCAATTTGTTCGGTGTTTTGTGTCCATACTCTTGCGGTTCTGTCCTTGGACTTGAGGCCTTTGAGCTCTGAGGTGGGACTGGCCCAGTCCAAGACTGGTGTCCTGGGAGGGCGAGGGAGGGGCAGGAGGGAACATGGGAACCCTTGGGGAACCTCACCCAACATTCCTCCCCTTGCCAGGCTGTGTGATTCAGAGTCTCCCCACCCTCCCCTGCTTCGTGTACTGCCCTCCTCTCCTACAGCACAATCGGAATTAATATAAGAAGTGTGAGAGCTTCTCTGGCCAGGGTTCTTCAAATAGTCATTGCAGAGAGTGTTTCCTGGGGCATGTAGGGTTTGACTAGATGTCAGGTCTTAAAGTGATGAGACTTGCCTCCTCAGCTGATGAATCTCCAGGGGCCTAGATCCACGCAAGGAACAATGGGCCTGCCTTCAGTAAGACTTGACCGGCAAGAGAGAAAGTGTATCTACACATCACCCCGCCTACTCACCACCTGAAAATAAATGTTAGGGCCGTTACTCCAACATATCCGTTCTGTTCTTTTGTTCCTGCAGAGCCACAGGAAGGAGCCAAGAGTTCAGACTATGCTCTGGAAACATGAGGTTCTTTGCTGTTCTCTGATTGAATTTTCCTAGATTAAGGACAGCAGGTGATGGCTCTGGCTGTGGTGGCAAGAGCACCTGCAGGCAGGCTCCTCTCCCTGCGCGGACGGGCTCAACCCAGAGGGTGGGCAAAAGCAGGACCCATGCCAAATACAGCTCAGAGGCAATGTGGTCATGCTGGGCTTTGGAGGGATCATCCCAGGCCTTTCTCTCAGCAATGTTCTGCAAGGGAAGCTCCCCCTGTTACGGGTTCAGGGCAGGAGGCTGTCTTCAAAGAGCCTATGCCACTGAATACCCTAACACTCTGAGCCTCAAATAATGTAAGAATGACCTTGTTTGAATGGAAGACTCTAGGTAGTGATGGAAGACCAGAGAGGATAGATAGGGGCCAGTTAGAGTGCTGGCTGAGGAGTGGGATCCAAATGAAACTTTGGAAAGCCCGAAGTGTCCCTAAGGTTGGAAGTTCCTCTTAGGTTAGAGTCCTTCTTGTCCAACCTTCCCCAGTAATCCTTAGCCATCATATGAACCCGTACCTCAAAAGTCTGTGCTTCTTTTCATATACTGATTCGAGAGAGATAAAGAGAGAGAGGCAGAGACACAGGCAGAAGGCAGGCCCCATGTAAGGAGCCCGACATGGGATTTGATCCCGGGACTCCAGGATCACGCCCTGGGCCGAAGGCAGGCACCAAACCACTGAGCCACCCAGGGATCCCCCAACCACAGATTCCGTACGTAACCTTCACGACGCCTCCACCCAGAGGAATGTCCTGCTTCTACCATATTTCCTAGTACTTCAAAATTCCCCGGTTACCTCAATAATTTTCTTTACAGCCCCCATGCACAAAAGAGTAGAAACTGTTAAGAAATTTAAGTGTACATCCCAGTCCACTTCCTGCTCCTAGTACCATTCAGGCCGCACGTGGATGCCAGGATATTGGCTCCTGCGCACACTAGTTTAATCTTGATAAGGCTGCTTCGTTCCAGTACATGTTTTGCCTTTGCCAACAAGGAACAAGGATCTAAGACCAGATGCAAGGTACTATAGTGTATAGGAAGAGGATGACTCAAGATTAGTCTCTTGATTCCTCCCAGCCTTCCCTACCTTGGAGGTGGGTGGCACAGCTACCTCCTAACCTTCGCCACACCTCCATTGCCCCCTGGCCCAGCCCCACACACGTACACAGTTCTCATTATAGGATGAAGGTGCCCATTCTTTTCTGGAATCTCGGATTATGACGCCATCACCAGAAGAACAAGTGAGAAATCTGTTCTTCCATGGAACAGAAGGAGCTCTATCTCCCTGTCAGGTGGAGATAATCTGGGTAAGAATACGGACAGGTGTGGCAGCAAGCAGAGATTTGACCCAACCCCCGGAGCTCTGTCCACTGCCCGAATACAGGAAAGAATCCCTGAAGAGCTAGGAGGTCACAGTTAAGGCCTTGGCGGAAGAGAAGATGGCTGGGAAGGGGGACTTGTTAACACCTGGAGGGGCCTTGAGAAGGAGGCTAGGCCGCACTCTGTGCCCCCCTCGGTTGTCCCCAACCCTATTTCCTTCTCTCGGAAGGGTGGGAGGCACAAAAAAGCTGGTAAAGGGAGGGGTTAGGAAAAGTTTTGAGGCAGAGGGAAGCCCTGACGTCTCCTGTAGGCTCTTTCATATTAGCTGAAACGAGCGCCTTACGTGTATAGTCTTATTTAACCTTCACAAAGGATCACCACCTTACAGACCAGGGAATGCAGCTTCAAGAAGCCAAAAGACTTGCCCAAGGTCACGGGGCTGACAAGTGGCGAACGTGACATTGATACACACACAGTTTCCCCTATAAAATGTTTCCGTCCAAAGCACAAGCTCAAGGCCGCTGCCATCCTAGAACATGATGAAAACGGCCGGAGGTGAAGGCCACCTGCTACTCCCTACTCGGGGACAGGCTAAGCAAGGAGGGAGCAGAGCTCCGTGAGGAAGGCGGAAGGCGGGTGGGACTGGCATCCTCCACCTCGAGTCCCCAGGCGACCTGGAAAGACTGCACTCCTGGGAAACAAAGCCATTCTGTGCAGCCAGCCCCCCACCGCCTCCCCCACCAAGACCAGTATCCAGTTTTTTGATAGCTTTCAAATTCGTTATTGGCTCCAAGTCCCTGGACGGGAGCCTGGTTTCTGATTCTCAGGCTCACTATCAGTCTGGAAAGCCGGGGTCATTTCCAGGACCCCCTCAGCTTTCACGGAACAGGAAGCGCTCTCACTTCATGAGCAAGAATGCCACAGCGAATCCGGTTCTGGGGAAGCTGATTGACGCAAGTGCTCCAGAGGAACAGGCCTCCAACTCCAAGCAGGCCTTTGAGCTTCCAGAGTGGAGAGGAGGGCGGGGAGGGGGGTGGATAGAAAACAAACAGGAGGCCGTAGTCCCTGGGGGGCTTCTCAGAAGGGGAGCAAAGGAGCCACCGGGAATTCTGCTTCTCACCACCTGCGGGACAGACAGGTGGGCCTTGGCGCCAGGCATGTGCCACTACAGAATCTAAACCAAAACCCCAGCCGGCACAGCCTGAGTTGCATCAGCTCCCTGCCCAGGTAGCCCGGGTGCGCTTTATGAGGGCACCAGAAGGAAAAGACCAAGGGGCGTCCTGCCATTAGTGTATGCTCTACTCTAGGAAAGTTTCCCTACAAAATCAACTCTTTATTAAAATTAAAAGTACGAGTAACTTAAATAAAAAACGATCTTAATTTGCATAGAGATTTTTCTAATCTAAAATACCACTTGCTGTGCCTATTTGGAAGAACCGTGTAGACCTAGACTAATGACATCTCAGCTAAATCCTACATTTTACTTCCCTTTTACAAGTCTTTTAGACACCTCTTATCTAAAGTTGTTTTGGGGAGGTGTAACCGTATACCAGCCATTTATTTGCAGCTTAAGCTCAAAATTACCAGCAGTCTTTGAGAATCACTGATAAAGAGCTCTCACTCTCACTGGTTGAGATGAGGTGGTTACTTCTCCTTCGCAGTAAGGATCCAATCATCTTTTCCCCAACCCGTTATGTTCCAGTCTTTCTAACTAGGTCATAAACTGGGGAAAATGAGACAATTTCAAGCCAGTCATCTTTCTAAAAATAAAGGTTTGTTTCCCCGGATGAATACATTTTTGGTGTAAGGAGAGGAGGACCATCCGTTCCATCTCTCTCTAACTGCTCTTCCTCCTGGGTCCCTCTCCCCCTCCTCTCTGACGGCTCGGTCTTGGATATACACTAAAAGCTTTCATTATTATGGGCCCTGTAGGGTTTTTCACTCCTACACAGCCGTCATCTTTGAAAGGCCTTCTGTGAACACACGCCATTCACAAGCTACATCGTTGAACTGTGGTCTACGTCCCCAGTACCACTCTATGTTCCCAGCGTTCCTCTCTGGGACGGTCCACTCAGCCCACCCCCAGGGCTAGGACATCCTCACCCCCCTGGCTTGCTAATCAGGGAGCCCAAGCTATGCAAAGACATCTTTTTCCATTACTTCTTAACCTATGGCCCTTGGAAATATTTTGGAGTGCTGGGAGACCATTCAAATAATGCTCCCTTTTAACTGTCCTCTGTGCCATGCATCTAAAATATTAATGTTCAAAGCCAAGATAAACGAAGTCTCAGGAAACAGGTCTCCTTTGGGAGAATTCGGGTCTTCGTTCATTGGGGGCTTCTGTGAAATCTGTTACCAATAATGCAAAGGGAAAAGTGCTCTTTGGGATAGGAGCTGAATATGGGGATTCATGCCCTTGAAGGTCACCCTCAATTAGACAAAGACATTGTCAGGGGGATTACATTAAAAGATACCACTTCCACCCCCTTCGTAAAGAATTTCAAGGGCCAGAGCCCTGCTGCCTGACCAGTAGGCAGTGTATTCGTGACACTGATGGACAGTGCACTTGGGAGAAATACTGAATGAAGAAGGAATTTTCAGAGAAGAACCTCCTCTCTGGCTTTTTTTCTTTTTTTCTAAAGAGATTTTATTTGTCTATTCGAGAGAGAGGCAGAGACACAGGCAGAGGGAGAAGCAGGCTCCCTGTGAGGACTCGATCCCAGGACCCCAGCATCACGACCTGAGCCAAAGACAGACGCTCAACCGCTGAGCCGCCCAGGGCCCCTCCTCTCTGACTTAATTTAAAAGTTTCTCTAGCTCTCCTGCCATGAGAGGCTACAGCAGTGGAACATAAATCCTCAAGAGAAAAAGAACAGAACTGGAGTGAAATCTCAGACTCTAATTTCTACTTTTGCGAATTTTTTTCCTCAGGAGAGAAACAAGCAAGAGATGATACTCCTTAAGTGTTAACGTTGGTGATGTATGTAAATAGTGTTTTAGGAAGCCTCAGAATAATAGATGGTTCTGGAATAGCTTAGTTCTGTAATTCCAACTTCTATTCCCTTAGGGTGATTTCCACATCTGAGCCTTCTCTCATTCCCTCCGCCCAGCTCCACCCTCCCAGTCTTGCAATATTCTTAAGAGAAACTGTGCCTCTGTTGAGGGGTGGGTGGGCTTTAAACTGTTGGTTCCCCCCAGGAACCTGAAATCAACCCCCAAAAGTTCATTCTTCCCTAAAAACTTTTGTCAAATCCTATGTATTACCCCCTCCCCCCTCCCCCAGACAGAACTGTGGTCTCTCCCACTTGCTCCCAGCTCTCTGTAATCCCTTTTCATGAAGTGGAGCCTTCTGATACAGTCGGGGTCCCCTCACTCTTGCCCAAATCTGACACCTAATGAGATTCAAGTTTCATTTCTCAGGCACGGGATCCCCCAAATCTCTCACGAGCGGTAAACTCACAGCGAAAGGCCTGGCCAGGAAAACAGTCTCTCACTACAGACGCACATATATCCATCCTTAAACTTTTAAGTTGGAAACATTTCCTGGAACCATGTCTGGGTGCAGAACCATGGGAATGCTCAACACTAACACATAGTTTTCCGAACCTATAATTAAGGCATCGAAAGGTCAGAGGGTCTAGAGGAGAGCATCCCGACGCTGAGATTGTCCTTGTCAACCTTAGTTTTAGGAACCTCCTCCTGCATGCCCTCAGAATGGATCATGTTGCCCAAGAAACCACTTTTCTCCAAAAACCCCTCAAGGCATCTGACTTCGATTTAGAAAACCACTGCCAGAGAGCAGTTTGAACTCATCGTTCATTGTTTGATTATGTCAAAGCCTGCGTGTGAGTCATTCCGCCAATGTCTTACCTTCTCCGACTTTGTTTGTGGGTGATTTGAAGACAAAGACTTTTCTGGAACCAGCCATGTTCCCCCCACCCCACCCCATACCTGGGCAAATATTTGGCCCTCCAGATGTGTACCTCCCCTGCTTCCCATGCTTTCCCGTGTTTTCTATTATGCAAGGCAGCTTTCCAATCTAATATTTATATCATCCTTTACAGTCTACACAGTGTTTTCACAACCGTATTCCCATTAGATCTTTAGAACCTCATTGTGAGAGAGGCGTGCACAGTGGCTCTTCTGCGGATGCAGGAGCCGGGGCGAGCCTGGAGCAGGGACGTCCGCGAGCCCAGCGGCCCTGCCAGTGCCCCACGCCTTGGGGCCTCCAAGACAGAGCTGTTTCCAAGCTCAGACTTCTCACAAGCTAGACAGCCTCTGGGGTAAAGCAACTGGATGTACTTCTGTCCTCAGAAAAGTGTAAATAAAAACCCGAAGTGTCCGAAATCAAGGCAACACCATGTGATGTGAATATAGGATATTTATTTAAACGTGCTCCTGAGCTAGGTAAAGGGTCTCGCCCAGCGAGGCGGTCCGGTCCAGCCGGGCGTCCCTCCCTCCCCTCCCCTCCCCTCCCCGGGCCGGGCCTCAGTGTCCCCCTCTGTGGAGCAGGGCTGGACCCCCAGAGTCCACACTGGAGGGAGCTCGCCGCCCCCCCCCCCCCCGCCCCCGCAGCCCGAGTCACTTTTGCATGGGGCTCGGGAAGGCACCGCAGGGGGCGGGGAGGAGGCCCAGCGGGGGCGCTGAGCGACCCCGGGAGGAAGGGCGCGGCCCCTCCGCTCCCCGCCCAGCCCGCCGCGGCCTCCCCCTGCAGCGGTCGCCGCGCCCTGAGCCCTCGGCCGGGAGGCGCTGCGGGCGGCGGGCGGGAGGTCGCGGCCGCCCCCGACCCCGTTCCCAGACGGCCCGCGCCCAGGACGCATGCGCGCCGCAGGCCCCGCCCCCGGCACTGGCCCCGCCCCCGGCCGGTGGGGGCGGGGCGAGCGGGGCGAGCTGGGCGGGGCTGGGGGAGGACCGCGCGTGCGCTCCGGGGAGCGGGCCGGGCTCGGGGAGCGGGCCGGGCTGTGCGCGCGAACTCCGGGGCAGGCGGCGGCCGGGAGCCCGTCGTGGCGTCCAGGCTGCTGGAGCCGCGGTTCCCGGCCCCCCCCGTCCCGGCGCCCTGCATGAGACCCAGGAACCCATTTGTAAGGCACCCCCTGATTGCTCTGGTGCAAGTGGCCCCTTGGGCGCCCTCGTCTCCGTGAACCGAGGAGGTGGAGCGCAGACCCGCAGAAATGACTGGCGCACGGCCGTGCGGAGTGCAGGGGCCTCGCCCTGCGCAGAGCCCAGATGCGTAGACCGCGCCCTTCCCTGCTTTCCCTCCTGCCTCACTTTCGGGACATGTTTAATCAGCACCAGGCCCCTGGGAGGCAGTTCGTTCCTCATGAGCGAGGGTCCCTTCCTCAGGACACCAGAGGGCTCCATCCAGTGGCTCCACATCAAAGCTCCACTCCCGGCTCTGACCTTGTGCCAGCACTGACTCAGTCTGCAACCTGCGTTGGGGTTGCAGCACCCTGGCAAGAGCCGAGCTCACCCAAGGGAACAGCGGCCAGGTTAGGTGCATATGCCCTCCCCTCGTGCGCACTTATCAGTATGCAGTCGGGAGACCTCCTGCCTATGGCATCAGGGGCATAGCCCAGCAAGAATGTGGACTGCTCTCGTGTCTATACCCGTGTGTGCGGAGTTTAGGGAGAGGGTCTGACCCATCCCTGTGTGCTGGATTCTGGCTCAAGCTGAGGCGTGTTCAGTAACAGGCGGTGGCCCCAGTCCAGGACAGCTGGATCATATGTGCTGACAGCCACTTTCAATGGCCTGGATGGGGAAATGGACACTCCCTTGCATACCCTCACGAGAAGCTGCTGGGGAAGCATCACGGATAAGCAGAGCTAAGATCCCTGCACACATTCACACCCTTTGGAGTCAGCAAGTCTCCCCGCAAAGGCTGGGAGACAAGGCTTGCCTCTGTAGAGGAGAGAGGGCTAGGGGCTGCAGGTGCTGGGGCCCTATTGTGGAATCCCCCCTCTCCCCTGAGGGGAGGGCAGCTAGCAAAGTAATGTCACCAGGCTTCTGGGAGAGCAGCAACGCTATTCCCAGGGATGGTCCTCAGGACCGTTCCGTGGCATGAGGTCGGGTGTTCTCAAGGCTGCTCCAACACCCGGTCCAGAAGTGTGTCATCTTCCTCTGCTTCTCCCGCATCTCTGCTCCTCTTTATCTGTCCTGCCCCAGTCTAACTGTCTCAAAACCTCAAGGCTGCAACTCTTTCCGAGAAAGCCAGGAACACAGCTGTGAGTCCCATTCTCTAGGGGGGAGTTCCAGCTCTCGCTCCTGGCTCCAGATGTAAGGGAACAGCTGTGGGGGTGGCAAGATGCCCAGTTGGCAGCTAAACACGGCCTGGGAAGATGGAGAACAAAGCGGGGAGATACAGGCAAATGGCAGGGCGCTCACAACTCTAGAGACCCGGGGAAAATGGCATTTTGTCCCCTGGCCCAGCAACTGGCTGGATAGGCCTTGCCAGATCCCTCAGATGTTGCCCAAGCCCTGCCCATCCCAATCCTGGCAGCCTGGGCCACTGGCAGGACCTTCTGTAAACTCCATTTTATGATTCCCACTTAATCTGAGAAAGGAAACTTGGCTTCCATTGTCTGACTCCACCCCTGTCCTCAAACACACACCTCCCAGCAGGAGGTTTTAGAAAAGAGAGACTGGAGAGGGAAGGAGGAGGAACAGGGAGAGGGGAAGAGAGTGCTGCCATTTCCATCTGACATGCTCCTGCCTCTCTCTACCTCTGCGAGTCAAACGGGATGGAGAGTGCCAGGCTGGGTGTCCAGCAGTCAGCCCGCTCTGACACCACCTGCCTGCCACACGGGGTGACAATGAATGACTTGGCACCAAGCGCTGTACCCAGTCATCATTTCCTGAATGACCATGGCCTCTTCTGGGTCCCACTGGGTCCCAGAGACACTGCCGGTCTTTAACAGGCCTGCCTAGTGCTGGGACAGGGGACCCCCTCGCCCCCTCCATGTCCTCCCCAACCTGAAGGACACAGGGTATCACAACCGCTTCCGTTTTAGGAAAAAATAGTTTAATGTTAGGTTTCAAACCTCTTTTCTACATGAGGTCCCATTCTCCGTGGGACCTCATCCCAATGCTCTTCCCATGCCCGCTGGGAGGTAGCAGCCCCTCTCTGGAGGGCACCCACCCGCTCCAGACGCCCCTGCCCTCCTGGGAGGCCTGCTCTGGCTCTAGGCTCTAGTGGGCCAAGCACTTGTGTGTTTTTATCCACAGTGGGCAGACCACTGTGCTATGCCCCCGTTTCCGGATGCCATGGGACCAGCCCGAGGCACATTCCTACCCTTTTAATTAAATAGCCCATTAAATAAGCTCCCGGGGCTGGTGAGAAGGGGTGCCTCAGCCACACACCCCGCGCCTCGGAAGGCCTCCCGCCACCCGGGGCCTCCACCCTGACTGGATCCGGCCGCCCCAAGAGCAGCCAGGGGCGCGGCCCCATCTCAGGCCCCGCCTGTACCAGGCCCCCTCTCCACACGGGGAGGGGGAATCCAAGCAGGTCACGCCGGCGCCCCCACAGCCGTGGTTGGTCGCTCAGGCGGCAGGGCGGGCAGACTGACGGCTAGAGCTCCTGCCCCCGTCAGAAGAACGTGAGGTTCTTGACTGCTCCGATCTCCAGCATCCGCTTGATGGCCAGGGCCTCCTGGGAGACGTTGTGGCCTGACCCCTGCGGAGACAGCCAAGGAAGCAAAGTGAGGGCCTCTCAGGGACCTCCCCGGCCCTAGAAGGCCTCCCTGCGCCCCCCACAGCCCCCATGTCCCTGTGCTGGCCCTCGGGAGGAAGCCAGGACCTGTGTGGCCAGATCCAGGGGGACTCAGGCCCACGAGTCCAGGGGGCTGGGTTCCGGTTCTGGCCCTCTGAGTGACCCCCTCACGAGCCGCCTCGGGGCCCCACTTTCACTCACCCAGGGTCCCCCACCTCCGTCCCACCCAGCTCGGAAGCGGGGGCCGCTTACCGCCATGGACTTGAGCGTGATCTGTTCATAGTAGTGAATGGTCTGCTTCCTGTTGTGGGCGTCCGGGTAGCCGAAGCCGGCGATGTGCACCAGGTCGCAGAGGTGGAGAGCCAGCGTGATGGCCAGCAGGCCCGTGGTGGGCTTCTGGGGGACAAGGGGTGCGGGAGGTATGAGAGGGAGCCCTGCTCCCTTCACCGCCTTCTAGGCTTGCTCTGCCACAGACTTTCTTTTTCACGGAAACGTTCTTCATCCGTGCTGCCTTGCACAGCGGTCATGAAGCACATGTGGCTACTGGGCTTGCGAGTGGGGCTGGCATGGCTGCACTAGAACTGAATCTTTTCCTTAAAAAAATGATTTTATTTATTTATTTGAGAGAGAGCGAGAGTGAGCATGAGCTGGGGGAGAGGTGGAGGGAGAGAGAGAAGCAGAGTCCCCACTGAGCAGGGATGCAGGGATGCTCCAATGGATGCTGGAGATTGGAGCAGTCAAGAACCTCACGTTCTAAAAAATAAAAAAAAAAAACGAAAGAAAATAAAAGAACTTCACGTTCTTCTGATGGGGGCAGGGGCTCTAGCCATCAGTCTGCCCCACCCCCATGTGGGGCTCGACCCCAGGACCCCAGGATCATGACCTGAGCCGAAGGCAGACGCTTAACGACTGAGCCACCCAGGCGCCCCTGAATCTTTTACTTGATTTAATTTTATACTTAATTAATTTATTATTTTTTAAAAGATTTTATTTATTTATTCATGAGAGTCACAGAGAGAGAGAGAGAGAGAGAAGCAGAGACACAGGCAGAGGGAGAAGCAGGCTCCATGCAGGGAGCCCGACGTGGGACTTGATCCCAGGACTCCAGATCACGACTGAGCCAAAGGCTCAACCACTGAGCCACCCAGGCGACCCTAATTTAATTAATTTAAATTTAAATAGCCACAGGTAGTTCACGGCTATCAGGCTGGATAGGATAGCCCAACACACCTCAAGGAGGGTTTGGGTCTCTAGGCGTGATGATGGCAATCAGTATGACCATGACCGTGGGAATACTCATCATCAGCTATTAGCTTTGAGCACTTCCTATGTGCCTGACACTGTGTTAAACACTTTACTCCCTATAATACATGAGTGCATCCAGTCTTCACAAAAACACTTTGAGGCAGACACTATCATAGGCCCCATTTTACAGATGGGGAAACTGAGGCTTAGGACTCTTTGCTCAGGGAGTGGAAAGGTCCTGCTCTCTGCTTTGGAAAACCTTACCTCTTTCAGAAGAAAACCTGGGGCTCTCGCACGGACTGTGTGCCTCTTTAATGAGGGCGGGCTCTCCCCTTCTGTAAAGTGGGGACAGCAATACTTTTCCCACCCACCTTATGGACTGCTATGGAGGGAGGAGGAGGGGGACTCCTTTCTCCATCCCTACTTTATCCACGGGGACAGGCAACCTGGTACTCTAACCTCACAAATCTTGCCTTTGTCAGCTCCCACAACTGCCTTCCCGATCACTTCAGCTGCCCACTCCCTGGCTCTTGTCAGGTCCCCTCTGAGCTCTCCTGTCATTTCATCTGTCCCTTCCTGCCTGGGCCTTCTCTTTCACCTGCTGCTTTATTATTATTTTTTTTTTTTTGTTCTTTAGATTTTATTTATTTATTCATGAGAGACACACAGAGAGAAGCAGAGACACAGGCAGAGGAAGAAGCAGGCTCCCTGTGGGGAGCTGGATGCGGAACTTGATCTCAGGACCCTGGGGTTACGACCTGAGCCAAAGGCAGATGCTCAACCACTGAGCCACCCAGGCGCCCCTCACCTGTTGCTTTGATCACCACTATGTTACCTTATCTAGTTCACATTTGCCAAACCACATTTCCATGGCCACTGGCCAACTGTGCCTGGTCACAGGCTCCTGAAACATACCAGACTCTCCTCTCCCCCTGTATCCCCTGTGTTCCTTAAGCACATTACCATCCAGCCAGCTGTCTAAGCCGGAAACCTAGAATTGCTATAAATCTCTCCACTTCACCTGTAAAATAAATGATGTAGCAGGAGATCCCGAAGATAACCCCCATGACCCTTGAGTGCACATGGAACCCACAAATCTGAGACGTATTACATTACATTCTATCACTCTACAGGTGCCACTGGCCATAAAATAGATAATCCGGGTGGGCTTGACCTAATTACCTGAGCTTTTGCATCTGGGGCTAGAGATCGGTAATGGAGGAAGTCAGGGGTGTGAAGTGCAAGCAAGATTTATCATGCCTCTGCTGGCTTGAACCACAAGGAACTGAATGCCTTTGACAAGAAAGATCCTGGAAGCACGTCCCCCCTCGCCCCCAATACCCCCAGCCCCCAGCCTCCAGATTAAGAACGCAGCCAAGCCATGCGGGACTTCCGACCTCCAGAACTATGAGTCCATCAATGGGTATTCCTTTAAACCACTCAAGTCTGGTGATCTGTTAAGCAGCAATGGGAAACTACTACGTCAAGTGCATCCCTTCCTCTTCCCCTCCCACCGCCAAAAGCTGGGTTCTGGTTCCTTCTCTTGTCTCCCCACTCCAGCACTTTCCCCTCTGCCTCACATCCCATCAGGGCCATAAAACACCTCCTGGCTGCCCCCTCAACATCACTTGCGCTAGAACTCAGTGCTGGAGAAGCTGGCTGGTCTTGCCAAAGGAAATACCTCTTCCCCAAGTCTCTGCCTGATGGGCCCCATGACCCCTCAAAGACCCAACTCCACGACCACCTCCTCTGGGCCGGGGCGTCCGAGCCAGCCCCACACAGAGGTCGGCCCCTCCTCCCAGATCCTATAGCATCTGGAACAACTCTCCACTAAGGCATTGTACCACTCCGTGTTGCAACGTGTATGTTTATTTTGCTAGATTGAGTGTCCTTAGGGCAAGGTGCCTGTCTTACTCCCCAAGCGTGCAAATCTGTGGCCCTGGACTGAGCAGCCACAAAAGGAGGCATTCAACCTATGAAGCTGAATCACAGTGCATCCTCGGTGAGGAATAAAATTATTGATGCAAAATTTGGCAAACACAATGAGTATCCACTATGTACCAATCTCCACGATAGGCATGTTATATAACTATGTTTTTAAATTCTACAATGGCCTTAAACGTTCAGTACTGACCCTATCCCCACCACATAGATAAGAAAGGCGAGGCTCCAAGTGGCCGATTTGCTCAAGGCCCCAGAGTTAAGCAGGACAGCCGAGACCTATCTATGTTTACTGGTCACCTCTGACAACTATCCCATACGGCCTCTCTGGGGGCCCCTGAGACATGTGTGGCTGTCCTTGGGAAGGTGCAAAAACCAGAACTTGCAAAACTGTACCACAACTCCCCAAAACTGACACATCGCACCAAACCAGGACACACAAGACACACTGAGCTCAACTCATCCTGACCAATCTGTTCCAAGATAAGATCACAGACACAGTGACCTAAGAGCAACTGCACAGACTCCAGTAGCTCTAAAGTCAAGGCCATAGACTGTCCCAGCAACTCCCTGGTTTATAAATCCTGACCAGACCTGCCAAAGCCTCTAACCCTAAGCCTTATAAAGACATCCCTACCACCTCCCTGCTGGGCAGAGGCCCAGTGGGTCTCAAAAGCGCGCACCCCCCCTTCCTGCAGCCAGGGAAACTGAACACAGGGAAGGTGAGGCCAGGAAGCAGTCCCAGGTGCTGTTCAAATGCAAACGGATGTCTCTTTCATTACTTCCCTCTCCTGGGGTCCTCCAGGGCTTCCCAAGCCTCTAGAAACTTCCCACCCAGCCCTCAGGCTTCCCTGCCCATCACCTGCACCTGCTTAATCTTGCGTGGCTGTTTCATTGGCAGGTTCAGCAGTTTGTCAGCTGCAATCTCCATAAAGAAAGGGTTGAGAATCCGAACCTGCCTGGGGTTGACGTCCCAGATGAGGGGAGGCTGCTTCCAGAAGCCCTTTCGTACCTGTGGGGCACAGGATTTGGAAGGGAGACATGAGGGTGTGCGCAGGCCTGTTTCTCAAGTCCAGCCTGGTGGGGTCCCCGCATCAGCAGAGGCCCTCAGGAATGTGGGGGTGAGAGGGGAGGGAGGTGGGGGCCAGCCACGCAGAGGGGAAAGGCCACCAGAGGAGAGGAGCAGGGAGAGAGAGGTTTGAGGGCCCTGCTCAGGGGGAGGCCAGGTGACACGGCATGTGGTCCCTTCCCAAAGATATCGGGACAGGTGGAAGGGGCGTGCTTACGTTTGGCAAAATGCTAGATGGGACCAGTCAGGATTTGACTGGTTGAAAAACAAGAGTGGATACCACCTAGAAGGACAGACTCCTACCCCACGCCCGCCTGCAGAGGACTCCTGACCAGCGCTCTGCTCAGGGGTTTCTCCCCGGCAAACCTGTATCCTGGCAGTTTCCCTGTCCCAGCAGCCTCACGCTTGGGGTGCCACCTGCCTCCTGGAGCCTCTGAGGCCCTGGCTGCTGCGGTGGCTTCTCAGAAGCCCCGCAGGACACGGAGTTGACACCTTCCCCACGTGGGCTCTTTGGAATCATGGGGTGGACGTTGTGGAGCATGAGGCCCTGAGACAGGCGGTGGCCCACCGCTGAGCCTTGACCCCTCGCCAACCTCTTGGCACTCAGGATGCCACTTACCCTCTTCTTATCACTCAGGATGGTCTCAATCCAGTGGAAGTCCATTGCCTTGAAGGCCACCAGGACGAGAAGTGTGTCTGGGTTGTTCTCCACTTTGGGGTTGAAGTGGGCTGACTCCGGGTAGAAGAGACGCATGGTGGTCTTCGAGCCCACGTCACCCTCGTAGCCAGCCACGGGGGCGTTGTTCAGTCTGGGAGGCGGGGAGGGGATGCCCGTCACCCAGAGACCCACGGGCCCGTCGACAGTCACCCCCCAACGGAAGGGACGAGGGCCAGGCCTACAGACCTGATGACCACGTCGTACTTGTTGATGGCATCTCCCAGCGAGCTGTTGCGCAGCCGATGCCCATTGCCCACCACCACGCAGCGGCGACACTTGAGACTGCCGTGGGAAGAGGGTGATCAGCCCCAGGCGTGAGCCCTGCTCCAGCTGCACTGAACTCCCGCCCTGGGTCTGCCTGGGGCCCGGCTCAGGACTCCTTCCCTGGCCGCCTCGCCCCTGATCCCCATGGACCAGCATCTCCAGGCAGTCCTGCTTACGGTCCTGCTGACTCCGCAGCCCTGGGCTTTGATGGGAGAGAAGACTGAGCAGAGCACGGCAGACAGAGGAGGGGAGGAGGGAGATCCCCATTTCCCAGCACCCCCCAACCCAGCCTGCTGCCAGGCCTGCCTGTTGCCACGGCGAGACCCCGCCTGCTACGGCACCCGGATGTCCGGGCTCAGTTGCCGGGGACACTGGTGTCCCTGCCTCTCTGGAGACAGGCAGGCTAGGAAGATGGGTCAAATTGGCCACAGGGGACCAGAGGCAGGAGGGCCCGCTGGGAGGCGCTAGCCCATGACTGTCGCACGGGGGCAGGAAAGAGGAGGTGCTCAGACTCTGTGCAGGGAGTGTGTCCTCACCTCTGGATGCTCTCTGGAATGGAGTAGCTGGTGATGGCTAGAACCCGGAGGAGCAGGTCTTCTGCAAAAAGACACACAGGGGAGGGGCCCATGACAACCAGCGAGCTTGCCAAAGGCTGCCAACTCTCCCTCCACTGCTCCTCCGGGCCCCTGCTGCCCCCTCGCCCCGCCACCCCTCGCCCCACCCCAGCATCAGCCCAGCTCTGAACGTGGGCCCGGGGACTGCAGGCAGCAAAGAACAAGCAGCAGCGTGGCCGAGGGGAGCCCACCGCCCCCACGAACCCGCACGGCTTACCGCTCCCCTTGGTCCCATAGGGCAGCTCGTAGGCAGACGGTGTCTTGACCCAGAAATAATCCTTCATCTGCAGGAAGATGGGCTGATCTCGGGAGTAGCTGCACAGAGGTGAAAGTAGGGTGGGGATGAGAAAGGGATTAATCTTTTGTTTTTTTAAAAAGATTTTATTTATTCATGAGAGACAGAGAGAGAGAGGCAGAGACACAGGCGGAGGGAGAGGCAGGCTCCCTGCAGCGAGTCCGACGCGGGACTTGATCTCAGGACCCTGGGGTTATGACCTGAGCCAAAGACAGGTGCTCAACCACTGAGCCACCCGGGTGCCCCGAAAGGAACTGATCTTGAGGAAGCCAGAATCAGGGGCAGGTCAGGCCTCTGACTAAGGTTATATATATTATACATAACACACATAATATAATGTATTACATGTTATATATACAATGTGTAAATAATGTATAAGATATAATATTTGGGGCCCCTGCAACCTCCAACTCCATATATAATTTATATTTACACATTATATAATATTGTATATAATGGTTATATTATAATACAGATATAGAGATTCAGAGGCCTCTCCTCCCCTCACGGGCTCACCTCCCCATGCCCACTGGCACGTTCCCCTCCATCTAGCCAGCACCGGGGCCCCCACCCTGGGGCACCATCCACCTCACCCCGTGCCCCGCCCCACCTCACCCTCAAGTACTCACTTGCCAAAGAGCTTAGAGGCCTTTCTCTCTGCCTCACCCTGGAAGCACGGTTCCTTCTTCTCTGGGATGGGAAAATAAAAACTAGAGACAGAAAAGGAGAGGAGAGAGGAGCTTCGGTCAGACCTCTCAGGCCCAGGGGCCAGCGGCCCAGGCCACCTCCACCTACCCCACGTCAGTGGTCCCAAGGTCCCAGGGAGTGATGTGCTGGATAGAATCATCTCAACCCAAGTTCTCTCTGACACCAACTCTTTTCTCCTGAGCTCCCTGGGTGAGGGCCCTGGGGACTCATCCCAGACCCTGGCCCCCAACCCACTATCTACCCTCCTGGAAGGATTTCATGCTAGCAGCTGAAGGGAGGGGTCATGCCCTGGCCCTCTGAACCCTCCGGGCCCCACTAGGTCCGCCACCCCATGACACTCCGTGCCTGAGCCCATTCCTGAGAAGAACCAGTGGAAGGACATGGAAGCTGGACTCACAGCTCAATGTACCTGTCTTCTCGGGAGATGGAATACCACACCATGACGACCAGGACCAGAGCCAACATGGCCAGGAGCTTCCAGCCTGCAGGGCGCATGCACAGAGGAGCTAGAGGCAGAGACAGGCAGGTACAGCCCCAGTCCACCTACCCTGTTTTGGGGCCCTGCAACCTCCAACTCAAGCAGCCCCGGTCCCCGGCCCTCACCTGGCCATAGTTTTCCAGCACGGGGCTTGGGCCTGGGTTTCTACTGTCCTTCAAGATGAAGAGGGGGCCCCCTGGCTATCTGTCTGTCCCTCTACAACCCGCAGGGGGTCCCAGGATGGTGCTGAAGACTGCTCCTGGGGGCCCAGCCTTCAGGGTGGGGGAGCCCTTGGACGACACTCACGGGACTTGCTGATCATGTTTCTCAGAGGGTAGCAGGGTTCCTGGGGAGAGCTGTCATCCCGGCTGCCTCGGGCCACCTAGGAGGGAGGAATGGTAGGTGTGTGGGCAGCTCTGCAAACCTCCTACCTGGAAACTAGAGCAGGACACCCGCACAGCCGGCCTTCCCTTCTCCAGAAAGCACAGAGCTGCTTCCTGAGTGGCCATCCGGACAGCGGACATCCCGCTAACCCTTCAAAGGCAGCATCAAGTGTCCAGGAGGGGCCTAAGCCACAGAACGGGACCCCAGGTCCCACTCCTCAAAGATGAGGCCCCAAGGCCGGCCAGGCTACCCCAGCTTCCCTGGTGTGCTTTCTCTGTCCCCTTCCTCACCTGGACCTGGGAAGGGCCAGCTCCAGGAGGCGGATGGGAACCTGACCCACCTTTTACATGGAAGTGACCTGTACAAGGGTTGTGATCTGTATCTTATGCAGCTGAGGTTTACCCATTCTCTGGCATCCAAACCATTCCCTTGGTTCTGGCTCCCACTCACCCCTCCATCCTCAGTCTCTCACTACTCCAGCCAAACAGATCCACTCAGCTCAGGCACTGGGGTGAGGGTGGGCCGTGGGACGGTCCTCTGGCCCTTGCACACCCTGACTAAATGCAGTGTCCAAGCCCTCATCATCCCAGTGCTGGGGGGTGGGGGGTGGGGCGTGGGGGGAGCTCCGAGAAGCCAAGAGTGTGAATGGGAGTGCGGGGAGGGGGATGTCTGGTTGGTCACAGGAGATGGAGCCGCTCTGGGGCAGGGCCAAAGCCGGCAGGGCAAGGACGGGGCTTTGCAAGGGGGGCAGCTGCTCCACGCACAGGAGCAAAGAGACCCCTACGCACAGACTCAGCCAGGGCCACGCTGCAGTCACCGGGAAGCAATGTCGGCAGCTCACGGGGCCACGTGAGGAGGTGCCATTTGGTCCTTGCCCAGTGTCCCCCAGTCCCCTGGATCTGAGGAACTAGCCCGGGCCGCCTACTGAAACCAGCGACTGCAGGGCCCTTCCCAGGACGGCTAAATCGGCCAGGGCGGGACAGGGACAGGCACTGTCACCAGCCGCCCGGCGATTCCTGCGATTCACTTGGAGAGGTGGGGAAGCTCTAGTGCTCCTGCTCTCCAGGGCGACCTGGAAAACCTCAAATTATTTCTGCAGGCCAGGAGACAGCATCAGGATGAGGGCTGGTTTTTGTTACAAGCCATAAATCAATTATCCTGACCGTTGTCCTATTAGGGAGTCCATGTCCTGCCCTCAGGCTCTGCTCTGAGTCCCCAAACACCAAAGAATGAGTCTTGGAGGGGGCGGGACGAGGAGTGGGGGCCAGAGCCAGCCGCCCTCAGGAGGGTCAGGAGCACCCATCCCCAAGCCCCAGGAGGGATGGAGGGTGACCCTGTCCCGTAGAGTTCTGGATTTGTACTTAGAAGACGCCAACGCAAGTCAGGGTTCTAGTAACTTCCCTGACCGCTCTTCCCCAAGTGGCTCGCCTGCCTTCTTCGGTACCTACCTACCTACAGCCACTGCCAAGTGGTTCCTTACCCTGGCACGGGCCAAAGCACTTCCCATCTGCAATGAGCTTACTCACTGGCTTGCTTTCTCTCCGCCTTCCCCACTGGAATTGGAGCCCTGTGAGGGTGGCGGTGAAGTGGGTCTTGCTCTGGTAGCCAGCACCCTGCTAGCCAGCACCCTGCCCGGCCTTAGCCCTTGCTCAGGAAGTACTGACTGCACGTTGGGTTGCCTCGGGGGAGTCACTTCTCCCTCTCTGACCCTCAATTTATCTGGTTGTAAAACTGGGAAGTTAGCCTAAGAGGCATCTGCAGCCCCAAGTATATTTATCAGATCAGCACCAAGGGCATCACTAGCCACCTTATTAGAAACGCATAATCTCGGGGTGCCTGGGGGGCTCAGGGGTTGAGCATCTGCCTTCAGCTCAAGGTGTGATCCCGGGGTCCTGGGATCGAGTCCCACATCGGGCTCCCCTCACAGGGAGCCTGCTTCTCCCTCTGCCTCTCTCTGTATCTCTCATGAATAAATAAATAAAAATCTTAAAAAAAAAAAAAAAAAGGAAATGCATAATCTCAGGGCGCCTGAATGGCTTTGTCAGTTGAGTGTCTGACTCCAGATTTCTGCTCAGGTCATGATCTCAGGGTCATGAGATGTTGGCTCCGCAGTCAGCGGGGAGTCTGCTGGAGAGCGTCTCCCTCTGCCCCTCCCCTCGCTTGTGCACGCTCACTCTCTCTCAAATAAATAAATAAAATCTTAAAAGAAAAAAAAAGATTTATTTATCCATTTGAGAGAGAGAGAGAGCATGCACAAGCAAGGGAAGGGGCAGAGGGAGAAGGGGTTCGATCCCAGGACTCTGGGATCACAATCAGGATCGTGAACCAACTGAGCCACCCAGGCACCCCTCAAATGGATAAATAAATCTTAAAATTAAGAGAGAGAGAGGGTGGCCAGGATGGCTCAGCGGTTTAGCGCCGCCTTCAGCCCAGGGTGTGATCCTGGAGACCTGGGATCGAGTCCCACATCAGGCTCCCTACATGGTGCCTGCTTCTCCTTCTGCCTGTGTCTCTGCCTCCTCTGTGTGTGTGTGTGTGTGTGTGTGTGTGTGTGTATCTCATTAATAAATAAATAAAATATTAAAAAAAAGACACACACGTGCGCGCATTATTTCAGGTCCCTCCAGACCTACAAAATTGGGATCTACATTTGAATAGGATCGCCTGATGAATGAAACACTGGTTCAAGTGGATGTTTTTGACCTTGACAGAACAGGAGACTCACCTGGGGTGCTAAAACATTTAAAAAATAACAAATAATCAAGAGCATCTGAGTCGCACACCTAGGAATTCTGACCTGAAGTGATCGGCCCAGCCCTGGAGTTTGTTCGAGCACCTCAGGTGATTCTAACCTGCAGCCTGGGTTCAGAATCTCTGAGGAGGATGACAATGCAGATGTCTGGATGATGGCCAGAGCAGGGTGCTCACACTCTGATGTGTGCATTCTGACTCAGTGGGTGTGGGTGGATGTGAATTCTTACCAACTCCCAGGTGGTGCCCTGCTGCTAGGCTTGGACCGCATTATTGTGTTGCAAAGCTCCACACCAGGATCCTTCCAGCCCTAACATCTGCTGACTTTATGAGCCACACCCTCTCCTACCCTCCACTCTTTCTCAGTCTTCGGGACCAGGATTTCCTTCATTTCGTGGCAGTTCCCTTTATACCAGCAGGGTCACAACACTGGTGCCCTTCAGAATACAGACTTTCAAAATACATAGATGCCTAGGGTCCCTTCTCCAAGATTTTTACTTAATTGGTTCAAGGCAGGACCCAGGCATTCCTAAGTGAAAACCAAACCCGAAACCACCACCCCTACCTCCCTTCCACAAGGCCAGGGTGGAAAACGCCACGTAGAGCCAGCTCCAGGGTAACTGAAAGACACACGCTCGGCCACCCTCCAGGCCTCACCTGGGCGCAGGAGACCCTTGGCGGTGGGAGGTGAACGCAGCTCACCAGTCCAGATCCCGAGCAACAAGGCAAGGAGCCCTCTCTGCCCTCTTCCCCAGAAAGCCTGCACTGGCGGGTCTCTGTTCCCAAACTGTGCTGGTTTGTGGGAAGCAGACTGCCTGGGCTTAGCGCCTGCTCCGAGACACCCGGGCGGGGATTACATCAGCCTGCCCCCCTCCCCTGGCTGGGCCCGGCCAAGACCATAGCTCAGCAGCTGCTGACATTCTCGGGGCACGGGCTTCTTGGGTGGCTGCTCCCTGGGGCCCACCGACAGCCTTCTCCCAGCAGCTGGCCGTCCCACATCACTGACCGGGCCTCCGGGTGCAAAAGGGCGCGAGAAAAGTCACCGGACAGTACCTGGCTAGACAGCAGGGATCGGATCCACTCACGTCCTGCAAGCAGCAGCCCCAGCCTGCCACCAGCCGCCGGGGAGACCAGCTCCCCCAACACACCAGGCAAGGCTGACCCCAGGGCAGGAAGCCTGCCAAACACCAGTGTCCCTTGCTGAAGTGAGCCTGCGAGCACCACCCCAGACCTCGCCGAAGGGCAGCCCGGGGGCACGGAGTGAAGAACCAGGGCCCACCGTGCCTCATGCTGCGTGGACACTCATCCATGCTTCACGCTGCATAGACACAGCAGGTACCTGCTGAAGCACAAGGAACAGAATGCCTGTCCCCCGGAGGCCACGGCGTGATGCCAGGTTCTCTGCGCCCTGGGGCCCATCACAGGGTTATGGTTGAACGTCTCTGAGAAGGGGTCTGGGAAGACCAATGAGGGGGGAGCACAGGCCCCGTTCTGATTGGTTCAGAGACCCCGAACAAGTCGTGTCATCGAGGTCACCGTCCCTCAGTTCTGTAGGGAGACACTGGAGCTGCCTGCCTGCCGCCTCGGGCTCGGCTGCCCCTCTTGCTCCCCGCAACCCCTCTGCCCGGGCACCGAGGTCCGCTGCTCAGATCAGTGATCCCCCTTTGCCCGGTTTCTTCCCACTCTCTCTCCTTCACTCCTCTCCAACAAAGGTACTTCTCCGGCCTCCTCAAAGGAAACAAGGCCCCTCTCGGCCTCTACGGCCTCCCCCAGCCACCCCTGCATCTCCACCCTTCCCGCCAGTGGTCAGACTTCTGCATCCGGGCGATGCCCACTTGCTCCTCCCCGCCGCCCCCGCCACCCCGGTTCTCAACCTCAGTTTTAGGCAGAAATGCCTCCTCCTGCGGAAGACATCAGGGGCCTCCTCACCCTCAAACCTGCAGAAGGTCTCTTTTCACTCTTCCAACTCTGAAGCCTGATACTGTCGGCGGATGCCCACTTCTTGGCTTCTGGGTCAGGACTCTGCCCTGCTTCCCTCCTACCTCTCCACAATCCCTCCTCACTTGCTTTAAGTGCTGATCTGTCCTTGAACCCCTGCTCTCCCTGGCCAGGGTTCATTCATTTTCAGATATCTGTCCACCACTCCCACCCTAATGATTCAGACCTTTGGATTCCTCCCCAGAGTCCATCCTAGTTATTTCCTGTTACAGGTCCCTAACTGGATGATCATTAACTCTTCAAATTTAACACGTGCCAACTGGATATGTTTCTCCCTGTTCCCCCTCTTCTGGGCCCCACATTATCAGAAACTCAGTCTTCCAACATCTGTCTTCCCTCACGCCCTCCCTACTAAACAGGTACTAAATATGACCGATTCTATCCTATTTCCTCATTCCAACCAGTGCTCACTGAGCTCCTATTGAATGCTCGGCATTGTGGGAGGCACTGGGGATGTAAGGCTTTAGAAAATTCAGCTGACGGGTGCCTGGCGTGCTCATTTGGAGGAGCAAATAACTCTTGATCTCAAGGTTGTTAGTCTGAGCCCCATGCTAGGTGTAGCTGTTTTTTAAAAAATAATAAAATAAAATAAAATAAAATAAAATAAAATAAAATAAAATAAAACCCAGACATAGCACGAAGACCACATGGTCAAGAGCCTCAGAAACACTTTAGAATATAGTCCTCCATCTCCTCTTCTTGAGACACCCCAAGTCTAGATCCCATCCCAATTTACCTGCTTCTTAATTGGTCTCTTTGTCAAAAGTCTTTACTCATTTAACCCCCTTCTTTGGAACTGCCAACATGGAAGTCTTCTAAAAAATAATTTGGATCAAACCACCCTCCTGCCTCAATTGCTCTCCATCCCTTAAACGACAAGCCAAAGCTCCTTAGCAGCAATCGAGACCCTTCACCCTTGGGCCATGTGCACTGGAGATGCACCTCCTACCCTCTTCCCAAGCACGGCACAGAGCTGCCTTTCCCCCTCCTCCCTTCCCACCTCTGCAGCAAGATTTATATCCTAAGCCCCCGCAACCCATTCACAAGAACCACCTCAATCCAGCATCAGCTCAAAGGGCTCCTCCTCTATGAAGTCTTTTCAGACATTTCTAAGCAACCAATGTTTGTCTTCCCACAAAATATCATTTATAACGTGCTTCTGGCACTTAACAGGTAATATCATTTCAGATGATGTAATTACTACTTTTCATGTCTTGCCCACTATCTTCTAACCTCTGAAATTGGAGGCTTGTTTATACCAAGAGTCTATCAGAGTACCTGGATTACACAAGATGCTTTATCACATAATATAATTTTATATTATATTATTATGTGTTTTGTATCTTGTCCCTGAGACTATGACCTCTGTGGTCTGGGAGACGTCTTTATATTTTCAGACTCTATTATAGAGTTCGGAAGGTAGCCGATGTTTTGTAAACATCCAACACACAAGCAGTAAAACGAGATTAAACACATATTACATCCCTTATTAATTACTAAAATGTACAGTGCACTGACCATGTGGGATACCAGGAGGGTCCCCACCCCATGGCCACTGCTTTAGGGACCAGATAAGTCACTGTGGTGAGGGGTTGTCCATGCACCACGGGATGTTAGCAGCATCTTTGACCTCTACCACTAGATGCCAGTAGGAATCCCAGTCCCCAGTTGTGACAACCAAATTGTCTCTAGACATTACCAAATGCCCGAGAACTGCTCTGCTAGACACTTTTAAGGACTGTCCAAGTATGATCTCAACCCTACGAGTTAAACACAATCACGACCTCCAACGTACAGGCGGGGACCCAGTGTGCGAGAAGGGTCAGCAATTTGCCCAGGGGTGTAGAGCTAGTGAGGACGAGGACTGGGACCCGGGCTGCTTAGCTCCAGAGCCCATATGGCTGACCCCCACCCCCTACTGCCTCAACAGCCTCCTGTGAAGGACTGGCTCCCTAGACTCCAAGATCGCTGGAACTGTCCACCTGCTGCCCTTAGTCGGAGCAAGCGAAGGAAGTCAGCCCTTTATCAGATCAAAGTCCCTCGAATGCTTACAACAGCTACAAGCAGCCTCCGTGCTCCTTCTCAGGCAGCTTCCTCATGAGACACAGTCTCTATCCGCAGCTACAGCCTGGGGCTCCTCTGGAAGCTCTCCAGCATGCTTCCAATGCATGCAACTGTATCCACAGGATTAGTACTGCCCTCCATCTGGACACCAGACCTCCATGAATGCTGGCTAAGGCTGTGCTCACTTTCCTGCCATCGCATCACACCCCTGGCACGGAACTAAAATCCTTCAGCTAGTAAGTCAGGCCTCCCGGGCCCTGAACTCGTGTGACTACCCTTTTGAACCTAAAAGCAGGACTGTACTACACCTGCTTACACACATTTCCCCTTAGGAATCTAGGGTCAAGGTGGGTGAATCTCCGTGGTGGCAGCTAGTCCACAGCGTTTCCTCCCAGCTCAGAGTCCTCTGCGCATTTTCCAGAGGGGTTTCGAGCTGGACTGTGAAGTTAATGTGACTAATACAATCACTAGGTAAGGCAAGATGATGACACAGGCCACTGGGGGTATGTAGGGCTATAACCTACTTCAATCAATCGCTCTTGGGTGCAGATGGCCAACTAATTGCAATTCTCCAGAGCAGGTCAGTCACCTACATCATCAAAAACCCTCCCTGGGCTCCTTGGACAGGACAGAGACAGGGCCTTGGCATCTCTTCATTGATCTCTTTATTCACCTTCACTACCTGCCATCAAAAATTCCCTACACACCCAACATTTCTGATCGCCCTCCCCTTTTTGTTCCCTGCTCTATCACCAATGTCTAGAATAGTTCCTGGCACACAGTAGGCTCTCAATACAAATCCACCAAGTTAATAAAATGGATCTATTCAACAGGGACGTCACTGGAGCAAGAGAGGAAGAGGCAGCAACAATGAGTCCTCTACTCGCTCCATCCCCTCTGGCCCGACCCCTGGCTAGACACACAGCCGACCCCTGGCTAGACAAAGCCGGCAGACTTTGCCTTCTCCCTATCAGTGCACGGCACACCCAGTGGGGAGTGAGGTCTGCCTTGGGCTCAGCTCACGTGAGACAGCAGAGGGCTGAGTAATTGGCCAACTGCCTCCAGGCCCATGAGTGGGCAGATGGGACCATGTGTCTGGCCATCCAGGCTTGGAGGAAGAGGGGCTTGATAGGCTTCCCACTGAAGCACAGAACGTTCTCTGTTCCCTACCCTTGGGGTCCACAAGCTGCCCCCGCACCCAGCAGACACCCCGATCGGCCCAGCACTGCAGCCTCCTGTACAGAAACACTGTATCATCCACTTTATCAGCTGCCAGTCACAAGACACCAGAGCAAACCACTTGAAAATCATATTTCTGGTGTCTGCCCGGGTAGGGTAGACGCTTGGAATTCCATTCTCTGGGGAAGAAGGCTGAAGCTGTGTGACAGAGTCGAGAATCAACAGTACAGACTAATAGCTGGGATAGGAAAAGGAAAAATCTGCTGTGGCTGTGGATCTGCTCCAGGTTCCCAGGCAGGGGGCTCTGGGGCAGGTTTCCTTCCTCAGACATCCCACCCAGGAGTCGACGAATTTGGCCCCAAGAGGCCAAAGCTAAAGGCACTATTGGAGTTGGGGCTTGAACTCAGGTCACCACCAATACGGCCTCCAGATGCCTCTTCTGAAAATAGTGGGCACCACCAGCCCTGCCCCGTCGCCCTGGCGGTGCCAGCCACACGTGGCTATGGAGTACTTGCCGTGCGTGTGGCTGGTCCACACTGAGGTTTCTTGTAGGTGGAAAATGTACACCGGATTTTCTTTCTATTTTTTTTTTATACACCAGATTTTCAAAGACTTGGTACCAAAAAAAAAGTGAACCATTACATCTAGAATTATTTATATAGGGCAGCCCAGGTGGCTCACAGTTTAGCGCCACCTTCAGCCAGGGGTGTGATCCTAGAGATCCGGGATCGAGTCCCACATCGGGCTCCCTGCGTGGAGCCTGCTTCTCCCTCTGCCTGTGTTTCTGCCTCTCTCTCTCTGTCTCTCATGAATAAATAAATAAATAATCTTAAAAAAAAAAGAAGTATTTATATGAATCACGCACTGAAATAATATTTTGGCCATACAGGCTTAAAATAAATATGTATTAAAATAAATAAAATTAGGGGATCCCTGGGTGGCTCAGCAGTTTCGCGCCTGCCTTTGGCCCAGGGCGTGATCCTAGAGTCCCGGGATCGAGTCCCACATCAGGCTCCCGGCATGGAGCCTGTTTCTCCCTCTGCCTGTGTCTCTGTGCCTCTCTCTCTCTCTCTCTTTATGTCTATAATAAATAAATAAATAAATAAATAAATAAATAAATAAATATCTAAAAAAAAATAAAAATAATTAAAATAATTAAAATGTATTTCATCTCTTTTTTTATCTTTTTTTTTTTTACTTTTTACTTTTTAAAAAATGTGGTTAATTTAACATCTTTTAAAATGTTATTTAAGGGCAGCCTGGGTGGCTCAGCAGTTTCGCACCATCTTCAGCCCAGGGAGTGATCCTGGAGACCCGGGTTCGAGTCCCACATTGGGCTCCCTGCAAGTAATTTCGTGTGCCCAATGTGGGGCTTTAACTCATAACCCCGAGATCAAAACTGGCATGTTCCTCCAACTAAGCCAGCCAGGTGGCCCAACTGAACATTTTTTTAAAGATTTTTTAAAAATATATTTATTTATTCACGAGAGACACAGAAAAGAGAAGGAGAGACACAGGCAGAGGGAGAAGCAGGCTCCCTGCAGGGAGCCTGATGCAGGACTCGATCCCAGACCAGGGGTCACGCCCCGGGCTGAAGGCAGATGCTCAACCACTGAGCCCCCCAGGCGTCCCCCATTTTTTAAGATTCTAAAATTACACAAGGGGCTTGCCCATGCGGCTCCCATGGCACTGCAGTGGGACAGCGCTGCGCCAGGCAGCCTCTGCCATCAGACTGGAAGCAGGAGACACTAGGCTGTGCTTCCCGCTCCATCCCGGGGGGCTCAGCCAGGGGGTGGCTGCGGGCGGGCCACAGCTGACCAGACTCCACTCTGGCCCCGTCTGTCCCCCGCGTCCTGGCTGTGTCAGGGCTCCGAGTGTGCAGCACAACTCAGGGTGACACTGGCCCAGGCCCCCAGGCTCTGCGTCTGCCCCCCACCGCGCCCGAGGAGGGCCCGCTGCCCGGCCAGGCCCCGGCCCACACCTCACCGGCCGCCCTGCCTCGGCCTCGGCCACTTAGCGCCACTAAGGCCAGGTCACCCGCTGCAGGGTGGAGGCAGAGCCCGCCGCCGGTCTGTCCTTGGCCTGGTTAGCAGACATCTGGAAGGAGCCTGGCAAGGCCAGGACGTACCTGGCCCCCTCCTTCCTGCGCCGAAGCAGAACCCCAAGGTTGCGACTGTCCGGAAGGTGGGGTGGACCAAAACATCATTTACGAAATAGTATTTTGGGGGGCGCCTGGGGGGCTCCGTCAGTTGGGCGACTGCCTTTGGCTCAGCCGTGATTTCAGGGTCCTGGGGTCGAGCCCAGAGTTGGGCTCCCTGCTCAGCGGGGAGTCTGCTTCTCCCTCTCCTCCAGCCCCCCACTCGTGCTCACTCATTCTCTCTCTCAAACAAATAAATAGAAATAGTATATATATATATTTTAGTCGGTTCTGAGACCAAAAGAAATAAACACCGAGCCTTACATGATGCACGAATGCCTATCCGCTGAACTGACAAAGTCCCGGAGGGCCCGGGGCCTCCCCAGTGCTTCCCAAACACACCCTCCTCCCCCCAGAGGTAAGCATTCTAGCTTGCACGCCCCCCCACACACCCCGACCCCCATCAGAGAATGAGGCAGGACCCCACGGGGTCGGGGGGCGGGCAGTCAGTGCCAACAGTTTCACATCGGAGCCCTTGTCTGGGGAGGGGGTGACTCCAGTGTAAATGGTGTGGGATCTGGAGTCACAAGCCCGGACCCCCCTCCCTGGCTTGCCCTTGTCCTGGCCACTCTCCCATCCATGCTCCCCCCAACCCAGGGTCCCGACTACCCAGTCCAGGAGTGTCCCCTCTCCCCCCACACCCCCCTTACCCCATCTTCTTTCCTTTGTAGCAGTGACACCACGCTATCTCCTGTACTCATGAATCTGTACACCCTAAGAAAGGACTTTGTAGGGTGCCCAGTATCTCCAAATGTAATACCTGTGGCATGGTAGGTAATTGACAGGTACTGAAATGGACAGATGTCTTTTTTCTTTTTTTTAAAGACATTTTACTTTTTGATTCATGAGAGACACACAGAGAGAGACAGAGACATAGGCAGAGGGAGCCCGATGTGGGACTTGATCCCAGGACCCCGGGACCACGCCCTGAGCCAAAGGCAGACGCTCAGCCACCGAGCCACCCGGGTGCCCCAAAATGAACAGATGTCTAAATGAATGAGCCAATGAGCAGAACAAGTGGGGGCCGGAACAAGTGTGGGACCGAAAGTTTCATCAAGTTAAAGCATCTCAGACCCTTATTTTGCAAAGACCTGAGCCCCCAAGGCACCAGGGAGCATGCCGACCCACCAAGTGCCATGCTTCTTGCCAAACACACGTGCTGCGCTCACAAGCATACCCTTATCACCAACCACAAAGGCAGAGGCGGCTGTTACCACCTTTGACCCACCTTAATCACTATTGGCTTCGGGGCTACTGGACCACGCAACGTGAGCTGCTATCGTAAGCCAGCAAAGCTGGTGTGGTCTCCAGAGGGCTCCAGGCTGGAAGATGCCCTATTACCCAGGAAACCTCATGTCCTCCTTATTCATTTCCCCAGAGGGCTGGTCTGAGCCAAAACCCCAGCCACCCCTCCCCAGACCTCCAAGCACCTTTAGCATCTGCAGGCGGAGGAAAAGGAGCTGGACACAAACCTGACGTCCAAGCCTGCCTCTGCAGTCACAGGCCGGGCATCCCCGGGCAAGGTCCTACATCTGTCAGTGCCTCAGATTCCTCATCCGTGACACGCAGGTCACAAGGGCAAGTTCTGGGAAGTGCATGAGCCTCGAAAGCCATCCTGAGATTGAGAGCCTGAAGCCCTAGGACAGGACAGGCTGACACCAGGCACCTGGCAATGGGAGCTGAAGGGACTCTGGCTGGGCCTGCCCCAGGGCGTGGGAGCTCGGCTCCACTCAAGGTCTGTCCCATCCCAGCGGAGGGAAGGGCTCACAGCCGCAGCTCCCACCTGCTGCTACAACCACAACCGTGCTCACCTCTCCTCCTGGCTGCCGGTCCGTGGCACAAGCCACACAGGACACATGTAGCTGTCTGGGGGCGGGGGGGGGGGGGGGAGGGCAGACACTGCCATCCCGACTCCACCCCGCAGTAAACTCAGGCCCACGTGCTAGCCAGACTCTAGGTGCACTGCTGGGAGACGGGGAGCATTGGGTGGGAGACGGGGAGCAGGCCTCACTGGAGGAGCCGCCCTCTCTCTCTCTCTGAGTACATCATGTCCTTGAGAAGGTGCCCGGGGCCCTGCTGGACTCCCCCGGGGTAGCCATCCCAAAGGCATCGACGTGGGCCCCGGCCCCCAGGCAGCACCCCCTGTCCATAGCAGCTCCAGAAGCAGTAGCCCTCCTCACTCATCTCCTGATGTTCCCTCTGCAGGCCGTCACCTCCTCTCCAGGGCAGGTCCTCCTAAAGTCCCCAAGCAGGGACAGTACGGGGCAATGTTCAGTCCTGGGACCTCCAGGGAGGTGAATAAATTCCCCGCTCTGGCCCCAGAACAGTGGCTCTCAGCATGGCTGGGGACAGCAGGGGACCCTCTCTCCCCTGGCTGCACGAGCTGCCACGGTGGTTTGGGAACGTGGAGGTTTCAGGGTGTCAACAGGGGAGGACCCACCCCCGAATTCCTAGTAGGAGCGCAGGGGAGTTAGAGGCGCTGAAGGTGGGGTTGTGGGGAAAAGAGGGAGGGCTGAATGTGCGAAGACGGGCAGGCCAGCACCCGGTGGGACTCTAGAAGACCAAGGAAACCACGAAGGAAGAAAAGCGAGCCTCCATTTCCTGTGGTAGCCTGTCCCCTGGGAAGGGTGAAGCCAGCAGGCTGGGCCCTTTTAAGACTGTTTCACATCAGTAAGACTCTCGGGGAACCGACCCTTCCAGCAAAGGTTAATAACTGGGGTAAAAGGAGGGCTGGCGAGCGTGCTAGGTGCTGCTGGGGAAGGTGGAGACCCCCACCCCCGGGTGAGCACGGGTCCCTGGGGCGGGCCCAGAGCCCAGCAGGCGGGAATGCCGGCTGCCCAGGTCATCAGAATGAGCCAGGGCCACCTGCGCCCCCAGGGCTCCCCCACAGGGGAAAGGTGGGGCCAAGCAGCCTCCCCAACCCAGCACCGGGAGGCACCAGAAAGACTGGGAACCCCTTCCCAAGCCCACCCTGCTCCAGTCTGCTCAGACCCTCCTGCTTCAGAAACCTACAACGCATCCCTACAGAAGCGCACCCACCTCCGCTGGAACACAGGCACCCCCAGCCCCGGCACTAACCGCAGTGACCCCTGCACACGCGTGGCCACAGCGGCACGCACCCCTCATTCCTTCTCCTTTCCTGCCCAGCCCATCCCAGCCCAGCCCAGCCCGCTACCCCCCACCAACATACGGCTTCTGGGGCCTGCTGGACCCCCTCCGCCAGGGCGCTCTCGTCCCCCATCCTGCGGCTGCGGGCTCTGCCCCTGGGCTTCAGCTCCTGCCCGCTCCAGCCCAGTTTGTTTGTCAGGCTGCAGGTCCCTGGAGCTCTCAGCCAGGGAGCACGAGCTTCCAGAGGAGCGAGGAGTGGCTGAGCCAGCCCTCTGGGGACCTCCTTACCTCTGAAAGTTGGGTGAAGAGCAACCCTGGACTCCTGGCCCTGGGACCGGGGCCAAGCCCAGCTCCTGGCAAGGGAGCCCCACTCCTGTCATGCCCAGAGTTTGGGGAGGTGGGCACTCGGGCCAGGGATGCAGGAAAGGAAACAGGAGGGAGACATGTGGCCCCATAAGGATGTCCCCAGCAGGGCTGGAGGGCGCCCCGGGGCAGCCTGGGGCCTAGCAGCTGCCCCAGTGGAGGGCATCTTCCCGCCCGGCACCCTCACAGCCTCACTCACCATCCTTCCGGCCTGGGCTCTGCAGGGTCACCTAACCCTGACCCTGAATGGTGGGAGAGGGACCGTCCTCCTGGCCCACCCACACACAGACCAGAAATCCTGGGCCCTCCCCGAGCCATCCCCAGGCCCCATGCAGGCCTCCTTGTCCCTGGCCCTGAGGCATTAGTGATTTCAGGATCATCCCAGCGCCCAGACCTGGGGGAGGAGGTGGGAGGAAGAGGCACAGACTGGTCGGGGCCTGGGGACTGAGGATTCCAGAGTGCAGGGCTTGTTCAGCAGGTTTGGGCTTCGCCCACGCCAGGCCGCAGAGCTAGGGCTCAGGTCCTCCAGGATACCTCTGGGGCAGGCCCTTAGGTCTAACCGAGGGCGGTGCCAGCGGTCAAGCCAAATGCCAGAATGAGGAAAATCTGGGGCCTCTCCAGCTGCTCCTCCCCCGGCCCTCCGAGGAGTCCTCCTGGGCTTCAGGTTAGAAGAATGCAGCCCTGATGATCCAGGGGACAAGCACTACCCCTAGGGCCAGATGGAGAATCCAGAAGCTTTTCTCAAGGAAGCCTGGGCGCCAGGAAAGAACTTGGGGAAACTGAGACCCGGGGAAGACACAGACCCTGAGAAAACCCAGGGGACCACTCGGTCACGGAGGCCCCGGTCCTGCCCTCCGCCAAGTGTCCATCTTCTCCTGCCGGGGAGCTGGCAGGATCAGGGCAACCGGGACCGGGCACCTCCCGCCCCCAAGCCTGGCCAGCTCACCTGGCCTCCCAGCCTGTCAGTCCAGCTGTTCCGGTAAGAGAACATTTTCTTCTCACTCTATTTGGACAGCTGCAGGGATAGTGATGGTGAGAAGAGAACTGAGGGGGTGGGGGCAGTGCGAGGCCACTGGGCCCTGCTGGGGTGGGCAGAGGGTCTGGAGCTGGGCAGGCCAGGGAGGCTGGGCGGGCCTCGAGCAGCCTGACAGGGGACAGGGGACAGGGGACAGGGTGGCTGCCTCCACCAACAGGGCAAATCAGAGGGGCCCTGGGGCAGTGAATGGAAGCCCAAGAGCAAAGGAAGAGAATGACTCCCTTCATTATGCAAAGTGCTCAGTCACAGGGTGGGGCCAGGGTGGCCTCTCAGGTCCAGCCCCAAACCCTTGCGCCCCACAGAGCCCCAGCCCCTCCTCAGTGGTCCGGCTGGTGGGTGGGGCTCCAGGAGAGGAAGACAAGGCACCAACTGGGCGAGAGTCCCAAGACCTAGAGATCGGCTCCTTCCTGTACACTGTAGGGTCCTCCTCTCTCTCCTTCCCAACCGTCTCGCTCTCTCCCTCTCCCTCCCCAGTCCCGGTCGGTCCCGGTCCCCTTCGCGGCCATCCTGTCCTGGTGTCTCCCTGTCCCCATCTCCACCTCCTCCTGCCTGCCTCCCCCCACTCCCCACCCTCGGGTTATGTAAGGGGCCTGAGAACAACACAGAGGGAGCTTTGTTGTCAAACCAAATCCATACGGAGCCGGAATCGGCCAACGCAGCTGTTCCCCATTCCCTCCGCCTTGGCAGAGTGGAGAGGCTGGGCAGGAAGCCCCCCCACGCCTCCATTTGGGGAGGTGGGGGGCAAACGCTGGCCCTGGGGCCCTGGGCGGCTAAATGGGTGGCCAGAGATCAGTCATCATGGCGTGGGACCACAGCAGGGGACCAGCTGGCCCCCAAGACGGAACAGAGCCCCGTGCAAAGCAGAGGCACAAAGACCGCAGACAGCAGAGCTCCAGGCTAGCAGCCGGCCCGCGCGGTGACAGGCCCGGGAGGGGGGACACACACCCACACGGGCCCACCGTGCTCTGGCCCACACAGGGATGCATGCCCATGCACACCCGTGTGCACACTCGTCCACACACAGCCTGCACGCCCACACGCACACACACCGGCCCAAGCATGACATGCCGTGGAGGTTTCTGGACGGAGGCTCTTCCCGCTCAGGCCAGCCTCCTGCATCCCAGCAGGTACCTCTGGGGAAAGAGCCGGGGCTCCGGGGAGAGGCGGGGAGGGCGGAGGGCAGACAAGCTCCACCAGCCAGGCCTTCTTCGGAGACCCTCTGGCTCCGGGACAGTTCCCACCTTCCGGGCCAGGACGAGGTCCAGGGAGGTGGGTGAGGGCCCAGGCGGCAGAGTTTACGTTTCCTCTGAGCTTACTCTGGGCTGGCACCGTCCCTCACCAAGCCCGACTGTTGAAGAACCTGTCCCCCCCCATCCCCCCACCCCCCCGCAATGCTGGCACCGCCAGCAACAGCAGGCGCTCCTGAGCAGGCCTCGTCCTGGACGTTGAGGCAAGGGAGTGGGGGATCCCTGATGACACCAGAGGAAAAAAGAGGTGTCAGATGCGAAGGGAGAGGGAGGTAGAGGAAAGAAATGGAGGCAGAAAACGATCAGAACAAGGAAAAGGAAGAAAAGGAGCAAGGAGCCGCCGAGTGGAGAAGTGGGACAGTGGTGTGGGGAGCAGGGCCCACACAGCCGGGGAGGACACACTCTCCCCCACCAGGCCCCAGCGAATCCCCTCGGAGGACAGGGCCAGTCCAGGAGAAGCAGGATGGCAGGGGACGTTTCCAGAGCACGTCCTAGGCCACCCGGTCCTCCACCTGCCATGACCCCGGGGCTCCAGCCTCGCCCATCCCCGTCCCCGTCCTCGGGGCCTGGAGTACATCCGGCCTAGATGATGTCAGGACCCCAGAAGAAGGAATGAGATGGGGGCAGGGGCTGGACAGAGGGGCAGAGAGACCCAGGGTAACTCCTGAGACCATCACCTGCCTGTGCGGAGAGACGCTTGGGGACCTTGGGCAGCAGGTTACCTGTTGAGTCTCAGCAACCTCATCTGCCAAAACAACAGTTGCTGAGCGGCTATTGTGTGCCAGCGCGGTGCCAGGTGCCAGGGTAGTGCCAGGTGCCCGGAACACCCACAATCTTGGGTCCTGCCCTAGGGTGACATTTGAGGCTTCTCCCAACCTGCAAATGTTTACCTCACTTGTGCCTCCCAAACCTGTAAAGATGCCACAGCCCAATTCACAGGCGTGCTGATGGAGAACTGTTAACAACCTGACACCTGCCCGAGGTCACAGGCCCCACATGCTTGGGAGCAGACGGAGAGGAGACAGGGCGCCATCAGCGCTGGCTCCGGCCGGGCAGCCTGCCCCTGGCTGCTGGGCCAGCCGTCTGACACTCCTCAGTGTCTGGGCCCCACCTCGCAGAAGACAAGCGGCCGGCGTGCAGAGTACTGGACTGCACGCACTGGGGTGTCCCTGGAAATGCCCTCCTGTCTAGAAGCCTGAGCTCCTCGGGGGAGGAAACTGGGGGCCCAAGGCCAGGCAGCTGAGAAAGGAGACGAACGTGGTGCCTCTCCCCCCACACCCCTCCCGGCAGGTGGCAGGAGTGGGGACCCGAGGGCAGTGGGGCGTGTGGGAGGACGTGGCCGTGCACCGGGTGGCCCAGCGGGCTTCCCAGAGCAGAGCCTCAGCTTGGAGGTGGGAGGACACTCACAACTTAGGCAGGTGGTGACCAATGGCACCCAAGCCATAGTGGGGGGACAGACGGAGCAGACAGGAGGAGGTGAGAACCCATGGGGCATGCTACTGGGAAAATAAAAGTCTTAATGGGGCTGAATGGGGGTTTTCAAATAAAACTCTTGAAGGCCGGGAAACCCTCTGTCCTACTTTGAAATGAAATTTTATGTGGAAACCCAATATGGAAAAGCAAAGTGCAATAGTTCGGTTGAAACAAGAACAAGGGCGAACCCCTCCTCCTGAGAGAACACTGGGGGGGTCCAGCTCTGCGGACACCTCTCTTGGGCCCGAGTGGAGGAGAGGACAGATGTCAGGACTGGAGGGGAGATTAGGACCAGGCTGCGCAAAGACTGGGCTGAGGAGGGGAGAGGGGAGCAAGCAAGGGTCCGGGGTGGGTAGGACAATGGGTATGCCCTCCTGGGGGGGCAGACAGCGCCCCGAGAGGCCCTGGGGTGGGGTGGGGGAAGCGAGACAGTTGGCTGCCAAGCCAGGCCCTCCTCTGACAAACAGCTCACCTGTCAGAAGGTCAGCTTTCTTCCGTGGCCCCAAGAAAAGGAGGAAGAAGAGCAGGGAACACAGTGAACACACACACACACACACAAAGAACCCAAGCTACATCTTCCATTCATTTATCAAATATTTACCAGGCACTTATTATTTGCTATAAATCATTCTAGGCATGAAGAGTATAGCAGCGAACAAGACAGGCAGGTTCCTGGAGGTCACACTAAAATCCTAAGATCTCAGTGAAGAAAATACCTTAAAAGTTTTCAAACCCGCTCCACACCACGAACGTGCCCCTCGGACCGTCCCCGTGAAGGTCACCCGGTCTACGCGGAAGCATCTTCCAGGATAGGGAACGTGCCCCCTCCAAGGGCAGAAGCAGGTTCCCGGGACTCTCCAGCCGGCACCCTCCCCTCCCGGCCTCCAGAGAGCCCCAGGCAAGGCAGTCAACGGAGCATCCAGTGCACTGCGAGAACGTGCGGGGTTTATTTTCTATCGACACAAAATAGAAGGATGCTTCGCTGGCTCCGCCGCCGAGTCAATGCCCCGGACCGAGGCAACAGGCAGGCCCCATTCTCACCTGTCCAGGGCTCCCGGGCCCTCGCTCGCTCCTGTCCCCAGAGCGTGCCCTTGCCGGACCCCACATCCCTCCCGCTGTCCCTCCCAACCAGGCCTCCCTCACCCAGACCTGAGTCACCTGCAAGAGGCCAAGGATACTGGGTGGGAGGGGTGCCCGTGGGCGAGGCGGAGGGAGGCTCCCCGCTAGCAGACGAGAGTTCCCCGGGAGCCAGGCCAGGCCGGTGTGTCCAGGAGGACCCGGGAGCGGGAACCCGGGGAGGCCCGACCCCGGCAGCTCGGGCCTGTAGGGCCCTCCCCTTCCCCACGGGTCGCCACAGTCGGTGGACGAGGCCTCCTGTGGGCGGCTGCCGGGGAGCCGCATTTCCAAAGGACTAGGAGCCCGCAGCTAGGCGGGCCAGATGGAAGCAATTACAGGGGGGAAAGCCGGAGAGGTGGGGGCCGGAGGGGCTGGGAGGGCCAGGGCGGGGAGGGAGGGGGCCCGCCCGGCCAGCCCTGCCCTGCCCTGCAGGACCACAGAGGGCTCCCCAGCAAAGTGCTGACCCGCACCCTGAGGGGAAGGGAGCCCCGACGGGCAGGGCGACGTGTGGGGCTCGGGCCAGCGCCAAGGGCTCTGGGCTGGGAACCAGGAGGCTGAGGTTGTGGTTGGCCTTGTCACCAGCACACTGTGGCCTTGAGAAGCCCTTCACACCTCTGAGCCTCTTCAGG
The DNA here is from genome assembly GCF_048164855.1 of Canis lupus baileyi. Lineage (NCBI taxonomy): Eukaryota > Metazoa > Chordata > Mammalia > Carnivora > Canidae > Canis > Canis lupus. Next base: position 81,040,821 of record NC_132840.1, on the reverse strand, counting down.
GGCCCAAGGCCCAGGAGGGGTGCGGAGAGCCTAGGGGAGCAGTGAAGAGTGCAGCCGGGAAGGGCAGGTTTCCAAACCGTCCCTGTTGATGATCTACGACCTTGGCCAAAGTTCCAACGTGCAGAGCCTCCACGTACTCATTTATAAGTGGGCTGAACGGGGGCGCCTGGGGGGCTCAGTGGTTGAACATCTGCCTTGATCCCAAGGTCCTGGGATCGAGTGGCGCAGCAGGCTCCCTGCAGGGAGCCTGCTCCTCCCTCTGCCTGTGTCTCTGTCTCTCTCTGTGCCTCCCATGAATAAATAAATAAAATCTTTTAAAAAAATAATAAAATAAAATAAAATAAAATAAATAGGCTGAATGAATGGGTGTGGGAGGCTTATGTGAAGCCATACAAACGTGTAGGGCACACCTTTTCTTTTTTTTTCTCGTTATGCTTATGGGCCCAGGCTTTTAGTATGTGCTTAACCGACAAAGGGTAGGTGCTTGCTTGAGTTATTTGCTAAGTCTTTTTTTTTTAATTATAAGCACAGGTGTTAGGTAGCCACGGGTGGCTCAGCGGTTTAGCGCCGCCTTCAGCCCAGGGTGTGACCCTGGGGTCCTGGGATCGAGTTCCACATCGGGCTCCCTGCATGGAGCCTGCTTCTCCCTCTGCCTGTGTCTCTGCCTCTCTCTGGGTCTCTCATGAATAAATAAATAAAATCTTAAAAAAAGAAAATGACAGGTGTTTACGGAGGCCACACAGGCAGAGGACACAGGGCAGAGGGCACAGAGGACACGAGGAGCACTGCGGCAGCCCCTGGAACCCACACCCTGGAGGAGGGTTGGATCCAAGGCAGAAACAAGAGTGTGTGGGCCCAGCGCGCTGCAAACGGGTCCTGTCCTCTCCACTGGACCCGGGAAAGCCAGACCCCGGAGTGCCTGGCCCACTCAGCTGGGCTGCAGCGGGAAACTCCAGGCAGGAGGAAGACACCCTCCTACCACACAGGGACACCTGCTTCTGGGCTTCTGCAGCTGGGCCTTGCCACACTCAAGGCCTAGGTGGATGCTGGCGGCTCTGGGTGGCCCACACCTCCCCTCAGCTCTAGCAGCAGCACCTCTGCCCCGCTGGGCAGGAGCGACGGCCTCAGATTCTAGAGTCGTCACATTATCTTCCTGCACACAGGGCAGCAGCGGTGGGGTGGGCAGAAACAGTGTCAGGAGCTGCCTGTATGTCTCCGGGTCCCAGGCAAGGGGCCAAAACTAGAAGAAGACCTGCAGTTCTGGATGCTGCTGGCCCCTCTCATCCTGAAAAGCAATCGACCCCATGCAACCCGGTGGCAGAGCTCAGCCCCTGCTGGGCTCAGGGGCACCAATCGGAAGCCCTGTGGCACCTGGCTGGGTCCCAGGCATCAACACATCGCTGCTCCCACTTGCAGCGACATTCAACCACTTCCTGCATCTGTTAGCATAAATAATGTCACACAAACACACACACACGGTGGGAATGTAGCAGAGGTCGGGGGTGAATCTGAGGCCAGGGATGGCCAGCAGCCCACCCAGGGGCCCTCAGAACACTCATGCCGAAGGGCTGAGCACCTCTGGGAAGGGAGCAAAGGACAGATGTCAGCAAATGACCACAGCCTCCAAAAAGCCTACCCTCGTCATTTTCTCAAGGAAACCAGAAGTTTCAGGTCAAGGTCCCAGACCCTGAGAAGGAAGGGGGGGCCCAGGGGTGAGGGAAGCACCAGCTGGCTGCTGCAGAGGGAGATGTCTAACCACAGGGCAGCTGAGGAGTGGGCACGCAGGGCCAAGTCCTGGATGTCCCCCGCTGGCTACCCGACCACCCTGCTGTCCAGGGCCCAGGCTCCATCTCCCGGGGCTCGGGAGCTCAGCCGGGTTCTGGTGCCTGCCTTGCTCTCCAGCTGCAGAGCTGGCCCTCAGCCCCTGGAATGCTCTGTGACAGGGCTCCGGAGGGTCCCTTTCAGGAGGCTGGAGCTCTCCCTCCCCTGTGGGCTGGAACCATTTTGTATTATTCCAAGGTAGAGTGACTCCTTCCCGGAGACAGAAGGTGTGAGCCTTTGAGCCATTCTGAGAGGAGGAATTCATGGGTCCATGGGGTAGCCGCTCCGAGGTGAGACCCAGAGAATGTGCCCAGGCAGGGTCCGAGAGGGCGCCCCAAAATGGAAGGCAGATGCCAGGCCAGGGTGAGATAACCACAGAATGGCCACAGGTTAAGCTGGAACAGAGAGAGGGGGTCCCACTTCTCTGCTCCTGCTGGCGAAGGGTTCCAGGATTTGTTACAGTTCCAGAAAGGATCGGATTCTTGGTTCTACCCAGAAAACTGGATCCTAAGAGGGCTGGAAGGGTGGAGGGGCCAAACAAGTCTGTTTCTGAGGAGTGGGGCGCGAGTCACTGCTCTGGATGGAGAAGGTGGTGAGGGAGAGAAGGGAAGACAGCCCAGAAGGCATAGTGGGCTTCCATGGCCTGGGCCTCGGCCCGCAGGAAAGGGGGTCCCTGTTGTCCTGAGCAGTAACCCACGCCTGAGTGACACAGGCCCTCTGAGCCCGCGTTCAGACAGGCGATTCTCGTACTTTGCCTTCCCAAACTCTTCCAGCTATGCTCCCCTCCTACCCCCCTCAGCGTGGCCTGGGGAGACGCGGGGGCAGCTGGCCCCGACTCTCCTGCAACTGCGAGATGAAACCCAGGGCCCACCGGGCAGCGGAGCTCCCCCACGCAGGGCAATGATGCTGAGCGAGGGGTCCCAGGGAGCGCTCCAGCAGAGCAAGGTCAGCGCGCCCACGGCTCCGGCTCCGGCAAAGAGGAGAAGCAAAACAAAACCCCACAAGGTGATGTTCTAGGCTCCCGAGTAGCTGGCGCCTCCCGGGCACCCTGTCTGGGCCTACGGGGCAGCTCTGGAGGGTCAGAGTGTGGGAGGGACATTACCAGCAGCACTTACACGCTTCCTCCTCGGGGCAGGCACCTTTCAAAGCACTTAATGCAGATGAACGTTATTTGAAATCACCCCAGAAGGCGGGGGGAGCAGGCCGGGGACAGCGGCCTGAGCAGAGCAGGCCGGCTCCCAGGGCTCCCGGGGCTCCGCGGGGACTAACTCAGCCTCAACTTGGCTTCCACGCGCGCCGGCCTCCAGCCGTGGGAAGCACAGGCTTCCCCGGGGCGCCCGAGGGGTGCCGGCCTGGGGGTGGCCGTGAGGTCGGGCCAGCGCGGCTGAGCCCCTGCACGCGGCCTAGAAGCGCCCCCAGCCCTGCGGCGGGAGCCCCCTAAGCCGGGCCCCGGGGGACCCGGTGGGCGCCACAGAGAGGCCTCGGATCGCCGGGACCCAGCTTCCCCGAGACTGCGAGCCGAGTGGGCAGTCCTGGCAGACATGTCGGCGACTCCGGGCGGGCAGGAGGTGGCTGCGGGCAAGGGCACCGGGGCACAGCCGCCCCCCGCCCCCCGCCCCCAGGCGGCTCGGAGGCACGGCCTGGGCCCGGAGACCCCACTACGCGGGGCGCTGTCCTGCACCCCGGGCCTGCCCCGCGACCTTGCGACTCCCGCACACGGGTGCCCGGCGCAGCCTGTCATCTCCTCCAGCCCCCGCGGACCCCCGCGGACCCCCGCGGACCCCCGCACTCCACGGGGCGGCTGTGCCCGGCGCCGGCGCTCGGAGGATGCTGAGGGCGGGGACGCGTCCGCGCGCGGGGCGCGGGGTGGGGGCGGCAAACTTTCCGGGGAGAAGGACCATCCCGGGGCGCTCGCTGCGCGGCAGGGCAGAGCACCGGCTTCCCGCGAAAACCCTCCCGAGAAAGGGGTCCGGGGCTGCGGCCGCCCCGGCCCGGCCCGGCCCGCCCCGCGCTGCGCCCACGTGCCGGCCGCCCAGTGCCCGTCGCCGCGGCGGGGAGGGCGCGGGGCGGGGGGCGCGGGGGGCGCAGGGCGGGGGGCGCGGCGGGGAGGGCGCGGGGCGGGGGGCGCGGGGGGCGCAGGGCGGGGGGCGGGGGGCGCGGCGAGGAGGGCGCGGGGGTGGGGGCGCGGGGCGGGGGGCGCGGCGGGGAGGGCGCGGGGGGCGCGGGGGGCGCGCGGCGGGGAGGGCGCGGGGCGGGGGGCGCGGGGCGCGGCGGGGAGGGCGCGGGGCCCAGGGACCGGTCGGCGCGGCGCCCCCCCTCCCCTCCCCTCCCCTCCCCTCCTCCCCCCTCCCCCGGGCCCGTGGGCCGCCGCGTACTCACCCCCGCGGGTGGAGCGGGGCGGGGCGGGGCGCGGCGCGGGGCTGGATCCGCTAGGCGCGCGGGCTGGCGGCGGCGGCGGCGGCGGCGGCGACGGCGCGGCTCGGCCGGTCCCTGTCCCTGTCCCGGGCGCGGGCCGGCCTGGCAGCGGGCGAGGCCGCCTGCGGGGAGGCGGGGGCCCGGCCCGGGCGGGGGCGGGGAAGGGGCCGGACACGCTTGCGCACACGGCCGGGGCGCCGACTCCGGGGAGCGGGCGGAGGAAGGGCGGGGAGGCGGCGGCGGCGGCGGCGGAGGAGGAAGAGCTGGGGCGCTGGGGCGCGGGGCGGGGCGGGGCGGGGCGGGGCGGGGGCGACGCCCGCGGGCCTGGGCCGGGTGGGGGCCGCGGGGGCCGCGGGGGCGGGGGGGCGCGGGAGCCACGGCGGAGGGGCCGGCGCAGCCCCGCACACTCTCCTGGGAACAATGAGCCCCGACAAAGGGTTCTCCGCTCTCCCACGTGGTGAGCGCGTCCCTCCATCACTCGGCCAAGCGAGGCACGCAAGAGGGGCGCCGGTTCCGGGAGCCCCGCCCTCCCCGGGCCCCTCCTGGGCCTTTGCACCTGCAGCTCCCAGGCTGCACCCTCGGCACCCCTCTTCTGCACACCTTTGGCCTGGAGAAAGCTGCTCGGTTTCTGTTCCTTAGAGAAGGCGCCAGGCATCCTGTCGCCAGGGGCGACCCAGCCGGGCTCCAGACCCTACTTGCTTGGGCTCGGGCACCCCCGAGCAAGCCTGGGAAGTGCGCAGGCCCAGAAACAGTAGTGGAGAAGTCCACGGCCCTCCGGCCCTCCGGGCCCTCTCCTTAGTAGGTGAGCGGCTCCTCCCTCCGGCGGGCGACTCGTGGCTCCAGCCGCTCGAGCAAAGGCTGAGACCCAGTGCCTGTCTCCAGGAAGCTTACCGTGCAGCCTCGGAGGGGATGCTCACAGTGGACTTCTGCTCAAGGGTAAGGCAAGACAGGATGTGACTAAGCGTGAGGCGTGAGTAACAGCAAGTGCACAGGGGCTTCAGAGGAGCGCCAGCTCCAGGTTCACTTCAGATGAAACTGGGGGGCTGATTTGCTGAGAACAGATACCTCCGGAGGCTCTGTGGGAGGGCTTGGGTGAACAGAGTCGGCCTCTGGGTTCTTCCACAGGTGACTGTTCCATTCTCGATCACACCTCGCACAGAGGTTCTTCGTGCATTCCACCGATGCCTGACTCAGTTATGTTTGAGTGGTGCCTTTGACTTGGTCTGTCAAGCATTCAGTCAACAAATACTTACCTCGTGCCAGCTCCAGGCCTGAACTAAGCTAAGTGGAAAGAATCCAGTAACCAAAGTCCTTGCCCTGAGCAAGTCAAGGGAAAATGGGGATATCCTCTGTGTGTAACAGCCAGGAAAACTGGCCCAAAGAGAGTCAAAGCACGTAGGTGAGTCTGGCCGAGCTAAACTGAGAATCCTCAACTTTGCTAACTCTTTGAGATCTAACACAGATCTAAACACAGTTTGCATTTCTTGCTGTGACCCACGTAAACTTCACTCGGCCAGCGAGTAGAACTGAAGGACTAACTCACTCCTGGAGACCCGACTCCCGAATCTACCTCTGTCCCTAAATTGCTTTAGTTTTCTTACTAAATAAAGAAAAGTGGAAATGACTTATGTTTAGTCAAAGGGTATTGTTGGTATTAAATTAGGTAGTGGACAGGAACTTGCTCTGAGAGTACAGCGTGCTGTGTAAGCGTGTGTTACGTTATGCAAGTGGCATCCCTTCTCTAGCCTATAGGAGTATTCAGCCCCCCCCCCCCTTCCCCAACCCTCCCCTAGCTTATCCCAGGCCTGGTCACTGGGTGCCCAGAAGCTGTTATTCTGACTCCTCCCCTTAGGCCACAATGTGCTTACTCATAATCTTTCCCCTTCGGTTTCTTAATGACACAACCAGATGCTTAGCTAGCTGCCTAGAAGCCGTATCATCAGTGGAGCAGGAGGGACGCAGTTCTGGTGCCTTTTGATCCCAGGTGGGGGCTCTGGAAACTTCTGAGCACCACCCAGCATCTTGCACCCTCACAAGACACTGCAAGTCGCTAAGCAAGAAGAGGCAATGCGACAGAGCAAGCTGGGATTTGGCTCCTTGGGACTGTCCTTCCTGCGCCAAGGACAGGGCAAGACGAACTGACAAGCAGTGGTCTGCATTTATGGCCCCTTTTGAGCCATGCTGTTTCCATTCCTTAGTCCTCTGCCTCCTTCTACCTCTCTGGCTCCGTCTCCACTGTGGAGGAAGTGGGGCAACCAGAGGGGCCTCAGGAGCAGAGGGGAGAGGCAGCGGAGCGAGGGGCACGGCAGGGGCAGGTGCATGTCGGGCTGGGGAAGCCCTGGCCCCCGGAGGCTCCTCCTTGGCAGGCAGTGGGTGTGGGTAGGAGGCACGGAGCCGCTCGACAAATGTGCCTCACAGGCTTCTGGCTCCTGTCCCTCACATGTGCCACGTTAGCATCCTGCCCACCAGGAGGAGGGAACAGCAAGATGCCGTGTGAGGAGGAAATAAACCCAATCCAGCATCTCAGACGCTTTTAAAAATAGCAACTCTGGGAGGGTATTTCAGCTCCTATTTTTATCAGATTTATATGGCCGGACCACAGAGCTGAGCTGTTCCCAGGGTTCTCAATAGCAGAGGACATCACTGTTGTAGTCTTAGAAACCTGCCGGTAGGCCAAGGCATTCCAGGAACCTTTACGCTGGAAGAGATCCCAAGAAGTCATTGTGCGTAGCCCTTGCCTCTGCGTAGGGCCACAATCAATTAACCACAGATAGTTTATGGTTTGCTTTTTGCCCAAAAGTCACTGGGTTGTTGTGCCTCCACCGCATAATCTAGGATTTCAGGGCCCTTCTAAGGAGGAAGTTCTTTTTAATATCTAGCCCAAATATCTCTGGTTACATCCTCTGTGGTCCTTCTCACAGTAGAAAAATAGCTACCATTTACCCAGTCTCTACTCTGTCCACAAAATGTTCTTTAATCCCCACAAACCCCTCATGGTGGACACTCTTTTCATACCTAATTTGGTAGCCAGTTATGCAACGTGCCCACACTCCTCCCTGGGGGATGGTGCAGAGTCTATGACAGAGCCATCTGACCACACTGCCTCTCGGATGCTTGCCCTTAGCTTTGACCTTCATTTCTTCATCGTGGTCCTAAAGGACAAACTGGTCAGTTTTCTTCTTCTTTTTTTTTGTTTTAAGATTTTATTTATTTTTTTGACAGCACACACGGGGGAGCAGCAGGCAGAGAGGGAGCAGCAGTCTCTCTGACAAGCAGAGAGCCAGACATGGGGGCTCCATCCCAGGACCCCAGGATCAGGACCTGAGCCAAAAGGCAGACACTCAACTGACCGAGCCAGCCAGGCGCCCCCTGACCAGGGCACGTGTGCTCACGCTAGAAGCTTGGCTCGAGGTCCCAGCGTGCCGGGCCATGGTCTCCCTAACTGCCGGGCCTCTGCCTGTGTAGGCCGTTCAGCTATCAAGTTTAGCCTAGAAATCTGGCTTCGCTTTGCCTAAGGTCTCACAGCCCCCTCTGCTTTTCTGAAAGCATTCACCGCTCTTGTAATGACTGCGTAATTAATGCCTGTGGTCCTCACTAAATCATAAGCTCCAGATTCTCCCTTATTAAAAAAAGTAGGGTAGATGTGCAAACCCTGTGTACTGAATTCAGAAACACTTTAAACCGATTCAGTTGGGACCCCTGGGTGGCTCAGTGGTTGAGCCTCTGCCTTCTGCTCAGGATGTGATCCTGGGGTCCCGGGATCCAGTCCCGCATTGGGATCCCCACAGGGAGCCTGCTTCTCCTTCTGCCTGTGTCTCTGCCTCTCTGTCTGTCTCTCATGAATAAATAAATAAGAATAAAGAAAAAAAAAACCTGATTCAGTCCCTGCTTATTCTTTAAATGGTTAAAACATGGTAACTTCAAGTTTGAAGTTAGATTAGATTTCAGAAGCTAATACTGTCTCACTAGTAATAGCACTTGAACAAACACAGGGTTGCCAACATTTATTTTGCTGAGTGAGGATATTTTAAAAACAATCACGATCCATTACTACCATCTTCTTTAAAAAGGGACATTATTTAACATGTTTGGAATGAAGATTTTTGCCCTTTCTGAGAAGGAAGAATTGGCAGGCCTACACCAGTGTATTCAGGAAGAGACAGGCTAAAATGTTTTGGAGGTGGAAGTATTACAGGAGAAACAGTTTCAAATATTACTTTGTACATAAATGTTTCTTGATTTATTTCTCAGTACCGGGATCTGTGTTCAACAGAGACACTGCAGAGCGGAGCTTACATGTCCAACTTGTTCCGGAATGTTTTCTCGGCTTCAGGAAGGAATGTTGACAAATCCACGACACTCGGCAGTTTTGCTCTATGAGGAAACTTTTGGGCAAAATGAGAGGAGCCAAGGAACAATAGCAGTCATGCCTCCAAAATGCTTCCTTCCTTCTCAGGCCACGCAGAGGAGATAGTAGGCCAAGTACTGGGGGCTGACAGCCAGTTGTGGCCGCGTCCAGGATTTTTCTGGGAAGGGTGACCTGTACCACTGCTCCAGCAGGGCAGGGACACATCACACACGCAGGGGGGCGGGGGGTGGGAACGACACAGAGGCATTCTTTGCACATGCAGGACAGATGGATCATGCTGCCAGAGGCGCTGGCCTTTGCTTGCTGGTTAAGGTGGGGTCAAGGGACACTGGATCTTGCTCAGGAAGTTTTCTCGGGGGAGACAGGATATGGGGTTCTGCAAAGTGGCATCAAGAGAAAAGTTAGGGGGCAGCCCTGGTGGCTCAGCAGTTTATTTTTTATTTTATTTTTTTTTATTTATGATAAGTCACACAGAGACAGAGAGAGAGAGAGAGGCAGAGACACAGGCAGAGGGAGAAGCAGGCTCCAGGCACCGGAAGCCCGACGTGGGATTCAATCCCGGGTCTCCAGGATCGCGCCCTGGGCCAAAGGCAGGCGCTAAACCGCTGCACCACCCAGGGATCCCGGCTCAGCAGTTTAGCGCTGCCTTCGGCCCAGGGTGCAATCCTGGAGACCTGGGATTGAGTCCCACACCAGGCTCCCTGCATGGAGCCTGCTTCTCCCTCTGCCTGTGTCTCTGTCTCTCTTTCTCTCTCTGTGTCTCTCTTGAGTAAATAAATAAAAATCTTAAAAAAAAAAAGAAGAGGAAAGCTAGGGCAGGGGCTCCTGGGTGGCACAGTCAGCTAAGCGTCCAACTTGGTTTGGGTTCAGGTCGTGGGATCGAGTCCCGCCACATTGGGCTCTGAGCTCAGCTCTGAGTCATCTTGGGATTCTCACTCCCTCTCCCTCTGCTCCACTTATGCCCTCGTTCTCATCTCTCTAAAATAAATACAAGTCTTTTATTTTTTTAAAGATTTTACTTATTTATTCATGAGATACACAGAAGAGGGAGAGGTAGAGGCAGGCAGAGGGAGAAGCAGGGAGCCCGATGTGGGACTCGATCCTGGGACTCCAGGACCACGCCCTGGGCCAAAGACAGGTGCTCAACTGCTGAGCCACCCAGGGATCCCCTAAAATAAATAAAAATCTTAAACAAAAAGAAAAGAAGGGATGCCTGGGTGGCTCAGCGGTTGAGCATCGGACTTCAGCTCAGGGCGTGATCCAGGGATCCCACATTGGGCTCTCTGCAGGGAGCCTGCTTCTCCTCTGCCTGTGTCTGTCATGTATAAATAAAAACTTTAAAAAAAAAGAAAAGAAAAGAAGAAAGCTCGGGCAGAGAGGGGTAGCTCTCACTCTGCATCCCCTGGACCGCGAACCAGGAGACCTGGACTGAGTGGGGTCCCTTTACTTGAGGGGAGAGCCCTGGTTGGGGGGCAGTTGCTGCCCCCTGCTGCAGGCCCACGAGGTCTGAGGTGGAGGGAGCTGCACGTGGCCCCTGGGAACAGAGACTCCGCAGAACTGACAGGAAGTGCCAGGTGTGGTCAGAAAGCTTGGGTCTTAGAGAGGCCCTTGAGTTGCAATGAGCTGCCTTCAGCTTCTCCCCACAGCTTCCCCCATCGGCTTCTCCCGCTCCGGGGGCAGGCAGGCGGCTCTCTGGGAGCCGGCCTTCTCCCAGGACAGGAGCTGGGCGGCTGTGGCCCCACAGGCCCGTTCCTCTGTCCTCCTACCAGCCTCAGAGGCTCCTCGTACCAGCCTCTCCCACATACCTATTCCCAAGGTAGCTCCCAGCTCCTGGTGCGGCCCTCTTACTCCTACGTTCGCCTGGCTGGCTGCCCCAGTAGCCCGGAGGGTAGGAGCTTTGTTTTCCCAACATTTAAAGCACCGTCTAGCTTAAGAGTCGCTCAGTAAGTCCAAGTTTACCGTAAAGCAACACTATCACGTGTTCCCTTTACGCAGCAGGACGCTTCATGGATGATCCCCGAGCCCTTTTACAAACGGCTCAGGGACTCCCAGGGTCTGGTCCAAGGTTACGGAGGAGGGATTGTTCACCAGCGGCCTCTAGGGCAGCCCTTGGCCCACAACATGCTGCTTAATAAACCTTTGACTCTGAACTGTCCCCTGGTCCCCTCTCCATCCCCGGGATTGCAGAGGAAGAGCCACCCCGGCCTTCAGCGTCTTCCCTCTCATCACTTAGCAGAACCCAACATCCTGTCCACCCCCCCCTCCGCTCCAGGAAGCATGATCCAGCGGGGCCAAGGGACAAACCAGCAAAGCCAGCCTCCCTCCAGCCGTGGGACAGATCTGTCCTCTGTGCTGAAACAGGGGCCTCATGTGCTCAAGTGCGTGCCCTCGTGTATGCACCTGTGTCCCTGTGCGGGTGAAGCAGGGGTAGGTGTCACCACCATAAGCCACCAGCCTCAGATGCTTGGGAGCCCCTTCCTGGCCTCCAGAGTCTGTGAACAGGGCCCCGAGTCGCTGGTCACACCTCGAATCCGAGCCCCCTGGAGCTCTGGTCCCCACGACCCTATCGGTTTGCCCTCGTTGACAGGCTGTTTTGTATTTGGTCTTTCTGGCTGCTGTGTGAGTCTGTGTTGTCTTCCTGCCCAGATAACAAACTCAAGGCCAGGGGCTTGCTGACCAAATACCAGAGGCAAAGGCAAGCTTTTGGGGGCTTGCATCATCTGATTCCTACTAAAAGCCTCCCACTTCCAGGCAGCAATCCTTCATTCTTGTCAACAAGAAGTTAAGGGGCAGCGCTGACTCACGCACGGGAGGTGCGACCGCAATTCTGGGGATGGGAAGAGGAAGCGCTGTCAAAAACTATACATTCCTTCCAGAAAGTTTTTGTCTTTGGTTTTTTGGGGGAACTCCTGGACACGTGGGCCTTGAAAACCATTAGGAAGATACGGAAAAGGGGAAGGAGGAAGGAGGACGTGAGAGCAGAGTAGGAAGGGCGGGAGGCAGAGAGAGATCCTGAGGGACCCAGGACACAGAAACCACCAGGGATGGTGCTTACTGGGATCTGTGGAAAGCCCGTGGCCGCTCCCAGGTCAGCGGGGGCCACCGCCCCAGATGCGGCTCCTTTCTCAGGATCTTCTGACCCCGTTCTGCTCACTCCACCTGCCTCCCCCAGCCAGGGCCATCAGTCCACACGGAAGGAGACCAGGACTTTATTCACATACTAGGAAGGAGCCAGTACAAAATACGTTTTTTAAAAAACTCACTTGGTGTTAAAAACCCCCGAGGTCCCTCCTCCGATGCCACACCTGGGCGTTCTTCTCCTGACAGCCCCTGGGTGGACTCAGCTCTTCTGGGCCTCCTGCAGGAGCCTGAGCAGGGGGTCATCAGCCCTGAGGGCAAAGGTGAGGGTGCGCCGCTGGTAGTGCTCCGGGTCACACTCCAGGTTCTCGATCACATCTGCTAACAGATGGGCCCGCTCCACCCCTGAGCCTGGGGCGTCGAAGCCCAGAGCTGTGAAGTGCACGTGCAGGTGGTAGTAGGAGGGCAGGTAGTGCAGGTACACACGGAGGCGGTCTCCCCTCACCTGGTAGCGCTGCAGGATGGCTTCCTGATGAGGAAGGGGAGTGGCAGGAGGGGAGGAGGGGTCACTGAGCTGCCCACAGGCCCGCAGCCCCAGGCCCCTGCTCTGGCCCTGATCCCTGATTGGCCTCTGGACACCTGATAAAAACCCTCTGGACAGCTCCTTCCCCACTGTTTGCTACAGGTCCCTGCCTTCTGTTCTGGGGCATCAACAAAAGCAGGTGAGAACGGCTAAGCAGAATCTTTTCTCGCAAATGAAGGGAACGGTGGCTTCCGTTAAGGCTCAAACCTGGATAAAACACTGAAGCTCCTCCCACAATCACTGCTGGGAGTCTAGAAGTCCCAGTGCCTAAGGACAGGCCCCAGGTGTCCAAGACCATAGTGACTATCCTCCCCCTGGCTGGCGGGATGCAGACTGCAGTCAGTAAGCAGGTGGGAGGGAGGCTTATACCCCCTCTTGGCAAAGAAAAGAGAGGAGCTGGGGAGCAAGGGTGACAGGGATGGGGCTGAGCCGAGGCTTGGTGGGAAAGAGAAGGTGGGCAGGGCACACGGGAAGGGCCACCCCTTCAAGACCCAGGGAAGGTCTCACGGACTCCTGGGGGAAGAGAAAAAAGCATTGACTCTGACCCCGGCTCCCTCCACCCACCCCCCACCCTGCTCAGGGCTACGGCTTTTCAACCAAATTCCCCTTTAGGAGCCTCCGAGGCTTGGCTTTAACATGAGACTCCAGTGAATCCCTGAGGTGGTCAGAGGCTAAGAGAAAAAGACGAGGGCCCCACTGGGCTCAAGATACACCTCACAATTACATCCTGCACTTGGAACTCTGCCTGGGGGATGTGAGGCCAGGGCCAGGGCACCGAAAGGCCTTCCGGGGATAAGCGCTGCTGGCCTGTCTGGGCGAGGCTGCCCCAGCTGCCAGGGCAGGTGAAGTGGAGGCCCAGCATCTCCCTGAGAGAAAGACGCCACTCCGCCATCCAGAAGCTGTTTCAGGAGAGAAATGAATGACTCCAAAAAGAGACAGGTGGCCGGAGAGGCAGCTATGTGGGCAGACAGGAGGGAGAAGGCCGGGGAGGGCGCAGTGGTGCGGCAGCTGGGGTCCAGAGGTCAGCAAAGAGCAGGTCCAGGAAAGCCCTTCCCCCAGGCCCACTGCAGAGCCACAAGCTTTGCTCCTGGCTGGGCACCCTGGTGACTGCTGGGCCCAGCAGCAACGCTGAATGTCTGAGCAGAGAAGAGGCTGAGAACCGCCCCCCAGAATGGGATTTGGCAGCGTCTCATCCATATCCCGAGCCTAGGGAGGTGAGATGATGAGTCCTGCCCAGAGTCACTCAGGTGGTGAGGGTCAGACAGTCAGAACCAAGACCACAACCCAAGATTCCAGACTCTCTTTCCCCACCTCCTTCGTGTGATTCAACAAATATTCCCATACAAGGTGCCCCAGAAGGCCAAGGGGCTACAGAACTCAGGCCCTGGCCTCGGGGCAGATGAGGAGGTACGTGTGTACACACATCGGAGCCGGGGACCCAAGACCCAAATGCCCGAGAAACACGTCTGGTGTGATGTGGCTGACATGAGCAGACACGGGACCCTGGGAGGGGAGGGGGCCCCTAAAGAAACCTACAGGAGGAAGGCAGGGAGGCAAAGCAGGAACCCAGGCAGAGGAAAGGTGGCTGAAAGTTAGAGCTGGAGGGAAGGGCAGGACCAGGAGACAAAGGCCTTGTGAGTCCATCTAAGGACCTCCACAGGGTCCTGGGACGGGCAACCAGAGAGAAGCCCTTTCACAGAGGACTTCTGTGAAGGGTGAAGAAAGTGGCCAGAGAACACACTGGAATGGGACTAGAATTCCTGGGCTTGGGGCACCTGCATGGCTCTGTGGTTGAGCATCTGCCTTTGGCTGAGGTCATGATCCCAGGTCCCAGGATCGAGTCCCACATCGGGCTCCCTGCATGGAGCCTGCTTCTCCCTCTGCCTGTGTCTCTCCTTCTCTCTCTGTCTCATGAATAAATAAGTAAAATCTTTTAAAAAAGAAATCCTCTGGGCTTCCGTGTGGATTTGGCGAGGGCAACTCACCTGGCCCTCCCGGAGGATGTTCCTGAGCAGCGGCAGGTGCTCTGGAGTAAGGTCCCGAAGCGATCTGATGCCCCGGCGATGGCAGATGGCAATCAGGTACAGGTCATCGAGCTGTGCAGAGATCGGCAGGGGTAAACTATGCTCAGCGACGGACAGAGCCAGAGGAGGCAGCCGATCCTGGAGTCAATCCCTCATGGAAGCCAAGAAGCGCCTGCCCCCAGGCCTGCCACGGTGCCAGCCACAGGCAATCCTGGGAAGCCCGCGGCAGGCCCGACCCCCAGGCCGTGGGGGCCTCCACAAGCTTGGGGAGAGTGGGACAGTCTAAGGACAGAACTTTTATTTATTCTCCCTACTAAAGAATATCATATGGGAGTATTTATATACTCACAGAGCTGATGTGGTGGTGGGAGGAGAGGGTTCAAGTAAGGGCCAAGGACAACTCTTCCCCCCCACAAGAGTCAATGGGCTAAAAGCATGTATGTAAGTAGCTACTATAAGACATAAAGTGATGTACAGAAAAAAAGAAGGAAAGACTAGCGAGGGTGATCCAGACAGGCTTCCTGGAAGAGGAGGCAGGGGATCCAAGTCTTAAAGGAGAGGCAGTATTTAGAGAAAGGGCATTCAGGGAGGAGGAACAGTGAAAGCAAAGGCTCAGAGGCAAGAAAGTATAGAGCATGTGAAGGAGAGAGCAAGTAACTTGATTTGTCGGGCGTCCAGAGCAGGGGAAGGGGTGTAGAATGACCTGAAGGGTGAAGAGGGACTGAGCAGAGCAGAGTGCTAAATCTTTTTCTCTCTTCCCGTAGCACAGGACCCACACAGCACCCTTCCTGCCGTCCTTCCTGAAAACAGCGCCTGGCTGAAAATCTGGAGGTTACAACAGTGCGAAGAACCAAAGTCAACAAGATCTTGTGCCAGAAGGCAAACGAACTCTTCCTCTGCCCAGAAAACCTTCCCACCCCTCCCTGCTCACTCAAACCCTTGGCCTGGCTGATGATCACACATCCATGAGCAAGGCCGGCCCCAGACACCAGGGCTCCATGGAGCAAGGCTTGGAGGGGACCCCGCAGCACTCGGCTGGGCAGCCTGAGCTGCTACGTTTCTCCCGGGGATAATCTGGGGACCATGAGTTGCCTAACCAAATCCCCAAGGGGCTCAGTTTGAAAACCAAGAAGGAGGTTTCCCATATGGTGCCTGTTGTCCAACTGTGCCTCTTCATGCCAACATAGTCTCTTCATCCCATAGACATGCTTCTCTGCCGGAGTTCCAACGGTCTGGGCTCTCTGCCTCAGACCTGCTACAGATGAGCCCCGTGGGAACCTCCCAGCAAACAGCTAAGCTGTGCCTAACTAAGGCTCAGTTTTGCTCAGAAGGCCCTTCTATACTCTCCCTTCTCAGGGCCTGTGCCTGGGACATTCTCTCTCTCTCTGTCTCTCTCTCTCTGTCTCTCTCTCTCCCGGAGCCAGAGGAGAAGCAGGAAATACAACTGCTTGAACTTGGGATGTCTTTGTGCCTGTTGGTATCTTCAGCTGTTCTTATGTGTCACTGTCACAGGCTCTCAGGTAATAGTAGCATTTGTTTTAAATGATGCCTGCTGACAAATCACAAACATGACATTAAATCACACTTCTCTGCTCCACAGGCCTCGAATGAGGCATGAAGCCTGGTGCTGGGTGAGAGACGGAAAGGAAACCCATTCTTTGATAGCAAACATCAATCCAGATTTTCTGTAGGCAGTTCTAGGACCCCCGGCTCAGAGAAATGGTCTGAGGAAAGCTAGACAAGAAGCTGGCAAGGGTCTCAGACTGGTATCCGAGAAGGTGGCCCATTGCTCACTCTGGGCAGGCTAGGTAGGCACTCCCAATCTCTTTTTAAAAGACAGGCTAGGGCAGCCCGGGTGGCAGCCCGGGTGGCTCAGCGGTTTAGTGCCGCCTTCAGCCCAGGGCCTGATCCTGGAGACCCGGGATCGAGTCCCACATCCTGCATGGAGCCTGCTTCTCCCTCTGCCTGTGTCTCTACCTCTGTGTGTGTGTGTGTCTCTCACGAATAAATAAATAAAATCTTAAAAAAAAAAAAAAAAACAACACAAACAGGCCCACAGAATCAAAGTTAACAGATTCCTGGCCGGGGTGGGGGTGGGGTGGGGGGTGGGGGGGGTAAGATGGGTAATGGCTGGAGCCCTGGCCATCTCTCCACCTCTGGAGTGACCCAAAGGAAGAGTTTCTTGGTCTGGGCACTTCAGATCAAAGAACATACCTTAGGTGAACTGAAAGGCGCATCGTGTCCATAGACACATGTACATATGTACCTACGTACACAATGTGCAAGGACTATACCTGGAAGGAGAGACGGAGGAATGTGGCATGAGGGAAGTCCTCTCACTGCGCTATTCATACTTCCTGCACTTTTACCATGTGCCTGGGATGAGGGAGCAGAAGGCAAGCTGAGGACAGAGCACCCCCACGACCCCCCCACCCTCAGGTGGAACATGGGTGACATTCCTCAGCCTCTCCGGGCTGCCCTAAAGCCCTAAAGCTGAGGGAAGGAAAAACAAATGGTTAAGTACAGAGAGCAAGTCCTGAAAAACAGCATTCTCCCTCAGTTTATAAATGTCTTCGTGAATTACAAGAAAAAAGCATTCTTATCAATAACCTAACTTCCGGGTGGAAGTTCCCAACTGTCTTAATGTTAATGCCTTGCTAGAGGGAAAAGGAACGTTAGACAAGGGCAAGGCCTCCAGTCTTGTAGGTCCCCTTTAGCATATGAAAGTCCTTTTGAAAACCTTCCTTTTTCCTTGCCTCCAACTCCCAAGTATATAATCAGCCGCTCCTCATAACCCGGGGGCAGCAGCTCTTTCTGCCCACGGGTCCTACCTCCCTGCTTTAATAAAACCACCTTTTTTCCATCAAAGATGTCTCAAGAATTCTTTCTTAGTGTAGGTTCGGACCTCACCTACATTCTCAAACTACATCACATGTATTAACTGGACTTTTAAATTAAAAAAAAAAAAGTTAAAAAAGCAAATAAAAGAGAACATACAGGCCATTTTTTAAAACAACTGGGGAGGGATCCCTGGGTGGCGCAGCGGTTTGGCGCCTGCCTTTGGCCCAGGGCGCGATCCTGGAGACCCGGGATCGAATCCCACATCAGGCTCCCGGTGCATGGAGCCTGCTTCTCCCTCTGCTATGTCTCTGCCTCTCTCTCTCTCTGTGACTATCATAAATAAAAAAAAAAAAAAAAAAAAATTAAAACAACTGGGGAAAGGATATTATAAACTCTAGGGAGGCAAGATTCTCTAGTAGACATTAGGCATTTGATAAATATATGTGGAACGGATAGATGGGTAGACAGCTGGACATATGGACAGACAGTCTCTTTAATCCTGGGCCAGCAGGTGGGAGGCAATACGGTTAGACCTTTGGGGAAAAGGGCAGCAGGAAGAGACTCCCACATGGCAAAGAAGGCTCCTTAAATAAAGCAAACACCGGAGCACTTCTTCCTTCAGTCCTCTCCTGGTATAAGGAAAAAGAAGAGAAGTCCAGGCTCGCTCTGTCTCGCCTGCTGTCTGCGCTGCCAAATTCTAAGGGAGCTGTCGATTTCAGTGTTCTGTCACAAGCCAAGGATTTGAGACAATGAAATATGGCACCACCAAGAGACACGCGCTAATTAAGCAAAGGTTAAGAACAATTGCACCTGTATGGCCCTCAAAAGAAGGCTGACATTTAAGCTGCCTATTCACAAGCCCCGAGGGCCAGCCGCCCCAGCCCTGTGGCTGGGAGCCCAGTGCATTTCCTGAAGACTTTTCTGTCTTAAAGGGGACAGACAAGGCAGTTCCACTGGTAGGCCAAGCAGGATGCCTGCCAGCACAAGGTCAAAAGGACGATGCATTTTCGTTCTCAGTGCCATGGGCTCAAGTGTGTAGCAGGTCAATCTTTTTCGTCCCTGCGTGGCCCTTAGACCACTGCCCCTGCAAGTCACGAGCTCTTTGTCTTTGTCTAGAAGTTGTTCCTACCTCATATACCATCTCTCATGACCCGAGGGGACAGACAGGGGGTTTGCAGAGCTGCACAAAGGCATCGCCCAGACCTGTCACCAGCACACCTATTCTGTGGTCTTGTCCCAGCTCCCTGACAACTCCAGAGCCAGGCCTGGCTTCCTCCATCCGGGCCTGTGGTGGGGATAAGCTGCAGGGCTGGGGGTGGTGGGAGTGGACACCAGGTACTCTGGCAGCCTCCCTCCACTACACCACCGTACCAGTGGCCAGTCACCTCCTTTGCTCTTCTCTGGCTCGAACGAATCATCACACAGTGCTACAACTTCTGAAAAACCCCCTTCGGATTCGCTACCATCCCTCAAGGCAACTTCAGTAACTCCCAGGAGCCTCTCTTAAGAGGCAGCTGGCACTCACTTGCCTGTGTGCCTCTGAGCTGAAATCCTGTCCCTTTACCCCAAACCATAGGCCCTCATAGGCCCTCCCCCATTCATGAAGGAGTGGTATGGTAGGTCTAGAAATCACCAAATCAAAACCAAGTCAACTGCTGATAAGCCCAGTGCAGGCCATGACTGAAAAAGCAGGAGGGAAGGTGTGTATGGAGTGGCGACAAGCCGGGCTCTAGAACAATGCCTCTGTGTGAGGAGCTCAGGAACCAGAAGGATCCACCCCAGGGCAGCACCGCAAACTCAAGCTCGGATGACTCAAAGATCTGAATTGGGAGACAGAGTTTCCCTACTCTTCACTCCCTACCCAGCAATCCCTCACGGTGGCCCCTGGCCCGCCACAGGCTGAGTTTGTGGGGTGGTGGGGTGGTGGTGGTGGTGGTGGTGTGTGTGGTGAACAGCACTTCCCGCAACACAGTGCTCTGCCTGTTGCTGATACTGTTGGTACGAAAGTCCACCCAAAGAGGTGGTGGTCCACGAAGGCTTTGGTGGTGGGCTACTATGATGGGGGGGGGGGGGTAGGGGGCGGGGGGTGAGGCGGCTGCAGAGAACCAGAGAGAAGGTGAGTGAGGTCAGCTCTGCTGGAAACCTGCTCCTTAGGAGGGTGGAGGTGAGGAGTATGGAGACCAGAAAACAGAGCTGAGAGGCTAAGGTGGAAGCCTGGGCCACTGGGACACTGCTCTTAGCCCCGGGCAGTGGAGGGGGACCCTTTGGGTTGGCTGCCATGACTCCTATTGGTGCTTCAGACCATGGGCCTGCCCAGATCTGCTGTTCTCCAGGGGCATGGGAGGAATGTAAACTGTCCTCAGAGCTCCAGGGGCTCCTCAAAGGGGGGATGGAGGCCAAGCCACTTGGATGCAAACATTACCCCATGCTTTACCCCTGGGTGGAAGGAGTGCCAGGAAGAACTCTAAGCGGGCCCATTATGGTGTAAATGTTTGTGCACAGCTCAGGCCTCCACTGTTGGTTCATTAAAACCTGCTTGGAGAGACCAGCGTGAGAAAGAAGGGCAGGGTAGCCTGCAGCGAGTACAGGGCGACAGAGAGCCCCAGCACGGAAGCTCTTACCTGCTGTTGGTTCCACTTGAGATCGGGGATGAGGACAAAGCCATCGGAGGGATCTGGGTTCTCAAAAACAATCCGGTCGGTTTCTGCCTTCTTATCGAGAATGTTGTACACCCACTGGAAGGAGGGGGGAGAGACAGTGTTCACATAGCTGCTCATGACCTCCAGGGAAACACCACCGACCGGGCTAGGAAAGCTCTCTTGGGCCAAGCCACAAAGGGCCACTCAGCTCGGGGCAGAGAGGGGGGGTTCTACACTCGGGCCGCCTTGTCCCCACTGCTCTGCTCTTGGGCATCCAGAAGAGACTTCCCCTCTCCCACCATAGCCATCCCTTCAGGGCCCCCTGAGCTGGGTCAGGGCGGCTCTTCAGGTCCTTCCTGTGGACACACACTGCTCTGGCCTCACAGAGCCGGTCTATACCCGTCCCCTCCACTGTCCCCAGGACTCAGCAGTAGCATCTCCAGAAGCCCCTTCCCACTTTATTCTGGACCACAGGCTAAGATGGGCAGGGTGGGGGTTCCTTCTATCCAGCAAGGCAGGGAAGGCCCAGACATTACTGTGTGGCTTCCCATCCGTGTGGGTGGGACTCCTGCTCGTGCTGGGATCAGTACCTCTGATGCTGACACGGCCCCCGTGTGACCAGGAGATGGTAATTACACACACCTCTCCTGCCAACCCAGGGCCTCCAGCTGAGCCCCCCACCCCCTGAGACCTTTTTATCAGCTGCTGACAGTCTTCAGAGAACCCCTCCTTGAGTTCTGTGCAGATCCCAAGGATGTCCTTTTACAATTAGGGTGCTGCTGGCCTCTCTGAAGAAGCCACGGGGAGGTTAAGATAAGAAAGGCCCTCTTCTCACAGGGCTCAAACCCACAGACCTCCTCTCTTCACTTCCCCAGAACTCTGAGTCAACTCTCAGCTTGAAACCCGAGAGAAGAGCCTGCTGGAGAGCCAGAGACGGGGCAGTGGCTGGGCTCGCGCTCAGGAAGGGCCTCCCGGGTCACCGAGGAGGTGGATCAGGAGGCCAGGGCATGGACAACCGACACAACCAGGCCAGTGGAGGGTCCTTTGGCCGATCCCAGAAGTTCTGGCATGAGGGGTATCTGTGAAGGCCAGGGGCAGGAGGGGCTGCTCTGCAGTCTGCACACCTCATCCCAAATCCACATCCTTGGCTCTCAGCCAGCGTGGCTAAGGTCAAATGTGCTTTTGTGAGAGAGAGGAGGGAGCAGAGGGTACCTGCCAGGGACTACCTAGGGCTCCCAGACCCCCTGGTAAGGCCCACAGGTCAGTCACAACGTGGCCCACCCACTACAAGAGAGGAGCCTTCCCAAGAAGGCTGGCTGTGCCACTGGGAGTGGACTGGAAGATAGCCAACAGCGGCTTCCTTGAGCAGCACAAGGACCATAGCAATGCCCAGCCCAGCGAGTGGAGACTCTCCCACAGAGGTATTTCCTTTTCCACTGGAAAGCTCACTGGGAATGTGCTGCAGGAAAAAAAAAAGTCAGCAGGAACCTGACCCAAAGTACTTCAAAAGTAAAAAGGAGGGACGCCTGGGTGGCTCAGTGGTTGAGCATCTGCCTTCTGCTCAGGTCATGATTCAGGGGTCCAGGGATGGGTCCTGCACTGGACTCCCAGTGGGGAACCTGTTTCTTCCTCTGCCTGTCTCCACCTCTCTGTGTTTCTCATGAATTAAAAAAAAAAAAAAAAAAAAAAAAAAAGTAAAGGGGAAGGGTGAGGGGATTGATGATACTTGTTGGAGAACCCTGGAGCGGCCTCCCTGGGGCCCCGGCTATCTCCTGCCCACCGATAGGCAGCCCCCACTTGGACTGGAAAGCTGTGTGGTAGTAGATAAGAGAACAAACCTGTTCTGGGGCCCCCAAAGCTTGGTTTCTCTCACACCTCCTCACTAACCAGTTGACACCCTGGGAAGTGGTACACTCTATCTGAGCCTCAGGATCCCCCTCTGAGAGGGGCTGACAATACCTCTATGTTAGGGTGGAGTGGGGTATAAATGACTGTCAGCACCCAGCGCCGTGTAGGCCCCGAAAAGCAGAGGAAGGTGCTTGGAAAGTCCCCATGTGAGGTGGTGTCAGGCTGTGACCCCATGATGACCACAAGCGCTCTGCTGGAGGCTGCAGCATCGAGAGGGGGGGGGGCAAAGGTGTGGTGGTGGCCAGCAGCCCTACCACAGGCCAGGCCCGGTCCTCAGGGCCTCAGAGGGACTACCACTCACATGCACTGGTGTCCCCACGTAAGGAAAAAGCAAGCACGAGAGTCCACCCAATTCCAACCCAGAGTCTGGCCCCAGAGCCCACACTCTGAGCCACATGGGGAAGGCCTCTGGGAGAGCGGGAGGGATGTGAATCTATGTGAAGCTCCAGGCCAGCAGCCCAGATAAGAAAGGGAGGGGACCAGGGAACAGAATTCACATGAATCACAGGGTGGGGGCGCATGTTACAGGCAGAGAGCCATCAGAAAGCCAGCCCGGGAGCGGGAGACTCAGCCAGTCCTGGCTTCTGGAATGCATCTGGTATGGCTTCCCTGCAGTAGGTGATACTGGCAACTCTCCTCCCCTGGGATATCTCACTCCCTGTCCACTCTCCTTTTGCTTTTCTGCTCACCCACCTGCTAGCTGCTCTCCTCCTGGCCACCCTTCACCTGCCCACACCTACAGCTGTCTCAGCTCAGCACTCCCCCTACCCTGTCCCTGGAATGAGACCTACGGGTGCCCAATTGCAGCTACCATTCTGGTGCCCCCTGTGTGCTGGTACATGATCTGTGGCACCAATCTCAATCCCCACGGGGTCTCTAATCACACCTTCCAGACAAGGGGCTGGGGTCAGAAGTGCAGGGCACTCATATTGCTCTGAGAGTAAGAATCCAAATCCTGGGATGACACTAAACTTCAACCTGATGATTCACAGACCAACAGTTTGAGCTTGAGGGTCTTTAATGCTCGGGACCCAGAGGTCTGATGACATTATTTACTGAGGAGTTACAAGCACCTCAAATTTGAGGAACCAGAAAGGTCAGCTGACAGCACAGGTGCCAGAGTGACACTGCTGGCTGTGAATTCCATCTCCAAAAAGCTGCAGAGATGATTCAAGAAGGTGATGCACAGAGAATGCTGGAACAGTCCCTGGCACCTGGTGAGCACTCATAAGTCCCAAACTGAACGGATGGTTTCCCACATTAACCCTGTGCATTGTCCACGCCCCCATCCTGGTTAAAGATCCCACCACCTATGCACACACGGCCCACGCTGGACCTGGAGCCACCTGGCTTGCCTCTCCAAATCCGCCACCTCCTGGTGAACCAGAAGCCCTGGTTCTCCAATCATTGCCGGAGCCCTCTACACTGCCTCAGCCTTGGTCCAGACCCCACACCAGCCTTTAGAGCCTTCCTGCTCCCATACTCACGCTCACCGGACTCCAGCGATTCTTTTAAATCTCATGGAAACCATATGCTTAAAATCGTTTAGGGGATGCTCATTGCCTATGGCAACTGTTCCGAAATCTGATGATCACTAGAAACAGAATTTTTTTTTAAAAAAATACAGATTTTCCAGCTCCACTCTCTGAACATTCTGATCCAATAGATCTGGAATAGGACCCTGTGCTTTGTATTTTTAATGATCTTCCCAAGCAATCCTGATGATCAGCAAGGCTTGGGAGCTCCTGGTCTCCTGAAGGCACACACACCTGCTCCTGGCCTCTGCCCACCCGCTCCTCTTGTCTCCTGCCAATCCTCCAGCCCACTGAGCCTCTCTACTTGCTCTTCCCTTTGCCTGGAACGCCGTTCTCTGCCTTGTCCCCCTTGCAAACTTCTATTTGTCCTTTAAAACCCAATGGGAGGGGATCCCTGGGTGGCGCAGCGGTTTGGCGCCTGCCTTTGGCCCAGGGCGCGATCCTGGAGACCCGGGATCGAATCCCACATCGGGCTCCCAGTGCATGGAGCCTGCTTCTCCCTCTGCCTGTGTCTCTGCCTCTCTCTCTCTCTGTGTGACTATCATAAATAAATTAAAAAAAAAAAAAATTTAAAACCCAATGGGAGGATCCCTTCCTCTGTGACGTCCCCACTGTCTGAGCTGATCACTTCCCTTCAGGTCACCACGGAACCTCGGATACAAACCACCATGGGATAATACTTATCCCGTTAAATTTTACTGGTCAGACGCCATGTCTGTTTTCCCTACAAGACTGCGGGGGCATTACAAGTGTTTACCTTGGTGACCCTTCAGAGCCTAGCACACAGCCTGGTACAGAGTAGATGCTCAATAAAAATAATGGCTGTTGTCAGTTGAGCTAAGTGCTTGTAAACTTCCTAGATACAGTCAAGGAAAAAAATACCGCAGCCTCCAGCAGAGCACCTGTTGTCATCAATGGGGCCATGGCCCGATGCCACCCAGTGCTTGAGTCAAACAGAACTGTGTAGAGTAGTGGAATTCTATTGTATTATTTTCCAAGAGGAACTAGGCGGTGGTGTATAAAAGGAGGGACACATATAACTCACACCAACTTTAAGAGCTTCCTTGTTTGGATCCCACATGTATGCAATTGGTGCCACAGAACATTTATTCCAGGAGATTCCTCTAAGACCCCGGAGGGCAGCAGCTATCTAGGAAGATGGAGACACATCTCCTTTCCACTTAGAGGACAGAGCAAGTGCAGGGCCTTAAATAAATAATAAATAAATAAATAAATAAATAAATAAATTAATTAATTAATTAAATTAAATTAAATAAATAAAATAAATAAAATAAAATAAAATAAAATAAAATAAAATAAAATAAAATAAAATAAAATAAAATAAAATAAAAATATATATCTCATGCCAGCGTAAGCCAGAGGAGTTGGTGCCAACACAGCACAGCAGGGCCGGAGCTAACAGCCCGGGGTCCACCGTGGGAAAACGAGCTGTTGGCACACAGGGCCTCCCACATGACTGCCTACCACCCTGCCCCTGCTTCTCGAAGGTACAACTGACCTGGCAGGGACCCCACACCTGGGACCCCTCCCTTCTTCTGGCCAGGGAGAAATGGCCACGAGTGCCCTGCATGTGAGTGCCCGCCACCGCCACGACCGGCATCTTGGGGAAAGCGGGTGAGACATGCTCAAAGAGAACAGGGAGTGACGGAGAGACAGAGATGGTGAGAGCCAGTGAGTGAGTGAGGAAATGCCTCATCCATCATATTTAATGCTGAGCATTCACTCGGGGCCAATTCCAGGCATAGGCTCAGGCTGGCACTGGGCCTCGGCCCAGGGAGAAGTCGTGATCTCTGAGCTAAATGGCCTTGTGTCTGGTCTAGTGGCTGAAGATGCTGCCAAACCTCACATCAGCTCCTGGCAGAAGAGGTCTTGCACTGAGTTGCCGAGGCCATCAGGACCCTGCCCTCTGGGGAGTGAACGGCAAGAGGAACAAGTGGATGAAGTTTTTACTCTGGGCCTACATTCCCAGAGGTGGAACCAGGAACAAAAGTCTGGAGCAGGGTAGGGGGGCGACTCTGGCTTCAGTCCTGATCCATTCACAGACCCAGCTGAGGGCACGGCCCTCCGGAGACGGTCTCAGTGCAACTGGAGACACAGGTTCTTCAAAAGCCCAGAGGCTGCACTGAGAGTCCCACAGAGCCTCAGTGGCACGCCCAAGACCAGGAGGAATTCCCATCTCACGGAAGCCTTCTCTGACCACCCTGGATAAAAGAGTGACCACCTCAGCCCAGAGCGTCCTGTGCCGCTCATCCTCTCCTATCTCATGCAGCTCCTTCCACATTTGTGTGCTGACCCCCATGCTAGGAGGTACGAAATCCCCCGGAGGATAGGGCTTTCCACTGGGCTCTCTGCCTGACCCCAAACCTATGGGAAGGCAATGGCCCCTGACAGGGCCTCAAGAGAGAGAGACACTGCCCACAGGGAGGTACTCTGTGACTGCGCCCCTGGGCCAGTCACCTGGATGCTGAGGCTCTGGGATTCCAGGTAGGGTAAGGTGATGTTCTTGTAATCGCTTCCCGTCTCTTGGACCAGGCGGAGGTCCTGGCGCAGGTACTTCTGTAGATGCTTCTCTGTGGCCGGGTAAACCACGGTTGCCTTTACATCTGCAGATGACAAACACAGCACAGGACTGCAAGGTTAGGTGTGCTCTCTGCACAGGCCTGTCACATGCTGGTCCCCAGCACAGAGCAGGGACTGAGACCCCGTCTTTGATTCCCCAAGGAGCCAAAGGCTAAGAGGTTATAGTCACCCCATGAGGAGCCTCATGCCGATCAGCTCATGAGGTGAATCACACTCAGCATCTGGAAATCACAGGGTTTTCGCTGATGGGTCATTGGGCCCCTCCTCATCCTTCCCCCTCTATATTCTTGGCACAGAAACAAAAGGTTTCTGACTCTTGTCACACAGCAAATTTGTTGGTATGTGGCTTTCGGGACCCAAAGCTGAAAATGAAAGGTAAGCGGCCTCCCCTCCTACAAAGTACGGCATAGGACCATGGTTCAAGGCACAGACTCGGGAGCGGGACAGTCTGGGTTCAAGTCCTGGCTCTGCCCATCCCTTCCTCGGGACCATGACCCCGGCCCCGACTTTAACCTTTACAAGCCCCGACTTCTCCATCTGTCCACTGAGGATAATAATAGCTCCTATGTCCCAGAGTTGGGAGGATTAAACAAGTTAATACCTGTGAAGCACTTAGAACAATGTCTGACACAGAGTAAATACTATGTCAGTGCTGGCTATTTTTAATCAGCCTGTCTCAGCCTGGCACCATCGACATTTTGGCTCAGATACTTCTTTGTTGGAGGGGCCGTCCTGCGCATTGCAGGATGTTTAGCAGAACTGCAGGCTTCTACTGGGACGTTAGTAAAACCCTCTTTCCAGCTGTGACAACCTAAAATGTCTCCAGACGTTGCAAAGTGTCTCTTGGGGGACAAAATCACCCCCAGGTGAGAACCGCTGTTTTCATCAGCAGGAAATCTTGAAGTTTTCCCAAACAGACTCTAGGCTAGGGTCCTGGTCCAACACCACCTGGTTTCAGTTAAATGCTTTTCCCAATTTTTAATAACATCTGCTACAACTGTTATCATTCATATGCAGTGCTTCAATGTAGACGTTAAGGGCAGGAAAGGAAAACGGTATTCTGAAATCAGTTGAGACGTTTCTCAAAGACCCACGTCCTCCCTGATTCCTCTACCCTCCATGCAGAGCACTCTCCCAGGGAAACCTGAGGAAGGCCCAGCAGGCATATTTTAACAGCCCAGGAAATTCCCACACCCACCACATACCTGCAGGCCCAGCTAAGAACCACCAGCCTATACTTTCCTACTTGGTCTAAGAATGTAGGTGGCTAGGATCCTCATTTCACAGGGGAGTGAGAAGGTTCACAGGAGTCAGGACTCACTTGGTATCACGCCATGAGGTGTGGCAGAGGCAACACTGGACCTGGGGTCTCCTTACCCTGAAGCTGGTGCTCTTCTAACACCTGCGTACCGGCCCCATATTACTCCAGCGGCCAGGTAGATAAGGCCAGAGGTGCTACACCCAGCCCACGACTTCTGGTGAGGATCAGAGGCCCTGGCCCATCAGCCCTGGGAGGCAAAGCTGCATGGCACAAAGAAGGCTCTTGGATCCGAACTGACACAACGCTCTCCCCCTCCTGTGTGACCTTGGGTGCGTTACTGAACTTCTTAAAGTCCTAGTTTCCTCATCTGTTAAAGAGTGGTCATAAAATCTGCCCCATGGAATTGTACTCAACATTAAACAAAACATGTCATCTGGACCACTGGAGGCACCGTGTCACCCCACTTCCTGGGAATCTCTGGATCTGACCCAGAAAGGGAGGCACAAAGGCCTCCTCGCAACCCTCTGGGCAGCAGCAAACAGATCCCCACTCCTCACTCTCAACACTAAGAGCCCTGGGTGACAGGCTAGTGGTCGAGTACACCAAGATCCCAGGAGGCAAGAAAATGCCACAAACAGAGTGAATGGCATCACCCTGACTCTTGCAGTGGGCTCTAGATAAATCCTGTATCTGAGTGTAGCTCGGCAGAGAAGAACAGAGATTCTGGCGCCAGTCAGCCTGAGTTCAGATCTGCACTTAGCAGCTGTGTGACCAGGACCTTGTTAAAGGAAGTCAGTGAGCAGTAGGTGGGAAGCCTTCAGAGAGTGCCCCCCACCCCCCATCCCACACAGAAAAGTGCCCTTCAGGTGCTAGCTCTTACTTTTGTTGTGTTTGCTGTTACTTTGGTAGCCTGGGGCTGGTAAAGCTCTAAATGATGGCCCCCTCAGTATGGGGGAGATGGCCTGGGACAAAGGCAGTACTCACGTTGGAGAACAGCCTGACCTGCTGGCAAAGAACACACAGCCCTGGGCTCACAGCCTGGGGCTCCCGGGCTGTTCCAGATCAGAAAGTGCTGGGCCTGCGAGCACGCCCCTGTCTGCCAAGGCTTGTCAAAGACTGCCTAGCCACCCAGGGTGCTGGGAAGCAGGGGCCTCCCCAGGCCAGCCCCTTCCTGCCCTCCCTCTCAGCGGCGGGGAAAACACAAAAACATAGTTTCCAAATGCTCACTTCCTGCCGCCTTTCTTCCTTTTCTGAGAAACTCCTGCCTGGACGCAGAAGCCCCACTGGTGGACTCTAGGCCCCCTCAAAGCTAGCTAGTATCACCTCGGGGTCTGGTCTCTGTTAGACCAGCACCAGAAGCCCAGGGCAGGGGCAGGGCGGCCTTACATGCAGGCATCAGGGGCGAGGGCTGGTTTCCATTCCTCCTGAGGGGCTGCCCCCTCAAACCTGGACCACTCCCTGGCTTCCCATTACGATCCTGCCCCAGCCCTCTCTCCAATCTTGATATCTCTGCCTGAGCCCCCAAGGACCTCCTCACACTCCCACTAATTCATATCCCACCTCAAGACCTAAGATCAGCTGCTCCCACTGCTAGGCAGTGTCTGACCTCAACCAACCTCCTGACCTCCAACAGCCCAGCTGAGAAGCTCCCCTTACTGCTTCACTGTCTGTCTTGCCAACTCACTTTCCTCATTCCTCACTACCTGACAATATAATATGGATTTAACGTCTGATTTCCCCATTAGAATGTACCTTCCGGGAAGAGAGGGGTTTCTCCTAAAAGTTTTTTAGGGGCACCTGGGTGGCTCAGCTCAGGTCATGATCTCAGGGTCCTGCGATTGAGCCTTGCATTGCTGAGCAGGGAGCCTGCTTCTCCCTCTCCCTCTGCCCTCACCGCCCTACTCGTGCTCGCTCTCTCTCTCAAATAAGTAAAAATCTTAAAAAAAAAAAAAAAAGTTTTAAAATGATTTTATCCCCAGCACCTGCAATAGCACTTGGCTTAGCACTTGTTCAGTAGGCACCCAACAAATACTTACTGAACAAGTGGATAAATGAATCTGACTTTAAGCCTAGGAAGGGTAATTCTGAGCCAATTTTGAAAAAAAAAAATCTCTCTGATAAAAATCAATATGTTTCCCAATGCTAAGTTTCTCATTGGCAGGCAAAAGCAAACTTTGGTGTCTATCTAAATGCCAAATCAAGATGTTGACTTGCAAGTGAACCTCACGAGAATTTTGGTCAAGTGTCAGTGCCCAATAAATGCTCAATTCACCAGGTGAAAATATGTTGGGGAACAGGATATCCACACACAATCTCAAAAATCTCTCGCCAGAGATTACTTATTAATGACGAAGGGACCAGGTGACCTGAGTTAACCTCATTCCTAATGGGACACACGGCCATCAAGCCTCCGGAGGGATGTGCCGTGGTATTCTGGCCAAAAATGCATGGTCTGAATCTGATCATGAGGAAGTACCAGCCAAGCCCAATCTAGGGACATCCTATAAAACAAGTGGCTTTATAACCCTGCAAAAAGGTAGAAGTGAGAGAAAACAAAAACAGAAGGACTGCTCTGGATTACAGAACGCTATGGACTGGACTGGATCCTGGACACGAGAGGGGAGTCCTGCTGGAAAGATGGTATTGGAACAATTGATAAAATTCCATAACTGTCTCTGTATTACAAACAAACTTCGTGTAAATGTGAAATTTCCTAAAACTGATCACTTTACTCTGGTTCCTAGGAAACAGAAACTAAAGTGCTTAGCAAGGAAGGGTTATGATGTCTGCAACTTACTTTTCAGTAGTAACATTAGCAACAAAATATGATACATGTGTGTGGAGAGAGAAAAGGCAAATGTGGCAAAATGTTAACAATAGGGCTTTTATGAGGGAGTTCTTTGTACCATTCTTACAACTTTTTAGTAGGGTTGAAAAAAATTTTTTTTCAAAAGTGAAAAACAAAATAAAACAAAAACAAATGTTTCTGTTCTTTGGACCCTCAGAGCTAACTGCTAACAGACAAACCAGGTACTGTTCCATGCCCGGGCTATACATGAATTCATTCACTCCTCACAACCAAGGTGAGGTGGGTATCATGATGATCCCCGTTTCACACAGAAACTGTGGCGCCCTTGCTCCCACAGCTCAGTCTGGCTCAGGACTGGGCTTCAGCGATGGTACCATGGTGCCAACCTCGTACGTCAGCACATGAGGCTTGATGACCTTCCTGGTGCCCTCTGCCAGCCTCCACTTGGCAAACTGACTTAAGGGGGCCACCTGTCCAGAGTGAGCAGTCCCTGGCACCTCCCCACCCAGTTTTTCCCTGTAGTAGAGAAACAACAAGGAATGCCCCAATCCTGCCCTCCTATTAGCATTCTTTTAAAAGAAAAGTGTGAGTGTGGGGGGCACCATTGGCTAGGGTCATGATCTGTGTAGGTTGTGGGATGCAGCCCTGCATTGAGCTCCCTGCTCAGTGGGGAACCTGCTCCTCCCTCTCCTTCTTGCTCTCTGCTCATTCTCTCACTCTTTTTTTTTTTCTTTCTCTCTTAAATAAATAAAATCTCAAAAAAAAAAAAAAAAAAAAAAAAAAAAGCCCAGCACGGAACAATTTCAAACCCCTCAAAAACCTCTCTTGATAATATTTACAATACAGCTGATCCTACAACAACATGGATTTGAACTGCATGGGTTCACTTACATGTGATTTTTTTCAATAAACACAATAGGTGACTGTAAATGTATATTACCTTAGAATTTCTAAGATTTTATTTGAGAGCGAGAGAGAGAGAGAGAGAGAGAGCAAGTATGGGCAGAGAGAAGGGCAGAGGGAGAAGCAGGCTCCCCAATGAGCAGTGAGCTCGATGTTGCATGTTGGGCTTAATCCTGGGGCTCTGGGATCATGACCTGAGCCAAAGGCAGACACTCAACCAAATGAGCCACCCAGGCGCCCCCTTATGATTTTCTTGATAACATTTTCTTTTAAGCTTATTTCAAAAAAAAAATTTTTTTTTAAGTTTTTTTTTTAATTTATTCATGACACACACAGAGAGAGGCAGAGACACAGGTAGAGGGAGAAGCAGGCTCCTTGCAGGGAGCCTGATGCAGGACTCAATCCCTGGACCCTGGGATCACGCCCTGAGCCAAAGGCAGAGCTCAACCACTGAGCCACCCAGGGATCCCTTATTTCAATACTGCAAGAACACAGCATAGAATATGTACAACATACAAAATATGTGTTAATCAACTGGTTGTATCAGCAAGGCTTCCAGTCAACAGTAGGCTATCAAGTTTTAGGGGAGTTGGAAGTTATATGTGGATTTTCAACTGCATGAGGGGTTAAGTTTGGGGAGAGTAGTAAAGTTCTGCGGGAGTTTTAGTGGGGAGTTAGTTTGAGGGGGGAGTGGATTTTCAACTGCATGGGGGATCGGCACCCCCAACCCCTACTACTGCTCAAGGGACAATTATCCATTAAAACGACTTCCCTGATACTCCTTATAAAACTTCCCCACCTACCATGCTTTTTCAAACTTTGCTTTTATTTGTAATTGAAGGTGTGCTGGTACATAGGTTAGAGTCATATGAAGTTTGGTTTTTAAGTTTCCTGCTCTTCCCCATAGACCACTTTCAATTCTTCTTGCCATTTCTTTGGTTGTGTACTTTCACAGTTCTAAATTACAAATATTTTTCTATCTTGTTCCCCCTTGACTTTTCACTTTTACTTATGGACTTCCCATTATGGAAGATAGGATTTAGCTTTTTTACCAGTGTGCATACACATGCACACACATACAACCCTCCGTCCCCTGTCCTCACAATACAACTATATTACAATTGTGGATAAGTCAGTATTCAATGTCAACACTACCATGAAATGACATAAATGCTGTGCAGTGCTGAATACTATTTTTCCTTTTTAGTACAATTTTTGGTATATGGAGTTAGTAATTATTCTTTTATTTGCTCACTTTTCTATAAACTTGTCACTAATTCACCCCCACATCCATGTCTGTTTATAGAAAAATTTTTTTAATTGTTTAAGATTTCATTTGTTTATTTGAGAAAGAGAGAGAGCACAAGAGCAGGGAGTGCCAGAGGAAGCAGACTCCCTGCTGAGCAGCTAGCCTGATGCAGGACTCGTTCCTGGTCCTGGTCCTGGTACGAGGATCAACACCTGAACCACAGGCAGATTATTAACCGACTGAGCCACCCAGGCACCCTTTTAAAAACTTCCTTTTAATGTTAAAACTGACTTGCTCCAGCAGGTAGAGCTGTGCTCTGGAGCTCTGTGTACCACCATCCTTCCTGGCACTGCCTCTCCCTCTCTCTGACTGCTGGGTACTTTGCTTCCTGGGACCACTAGCTTCCTCTTTCCTGTTTGCATTTATATTTTACTAAAGCAGTGGTTCTCAAACTTCACGGTGCATCAGAACCATCTGACGAAGGACATGTGGGGTCAGGCCCACCAGTATGCCTTTTTAAGAAGTTCCCAAATCGGGCAGCCCAGGTGGCTCAGCGGTTTAGCGCCGCCTTCAGCCCAGGGCCTGATCTTGGAGACCCAGGATCGACTTCTGATCCTGGAGACCCGGGATGGAGTCCCATGTCGGGCTCCTTGCATGGAGCCTGCTTCTCCCTTTGCCTGTGTCTCTGCCTCTCTCTCTCTCACGAATAAATAAAATCTTAAATAAAAAAAAAAAAAGTTCCCATACGTAGCTGTTGTCGCTGATCCGGCAATACATCAAAGACCGCAACACTGAAGCACAAAGTCAAGCTGCTTCCAGAACTATGGTACAAGGCAGATACATTTAGAGACCTAGATCATCTGAAAATGCCTTTATTCCACTGTCACACATAATTAAGAGTTAGGCAAAAGAATTCTACAATGGAAAGCAATGACCCTCAGAACCTGAGAGCTCCACAATCTTCTAGATTGCGATGCTACTGTTGAGAAGTCTGAGGTCATTCTGATCTGCAGTCCTTCGTATTGACCTGTTTTCTTATTGTCCTCAATATCCCAGTCACGTTGATGGGTCTTGGAGTGGTTTCTACTCATCCCCCAAACTGGGTAATGGACCTTTTCTTTTCTTTTAAA
The DNA here is from genome assembly GCF_048164855.1 of Canis lupus baileyi. Classification (NCBI taxonomy): domain Eukaryota; kingdom Metazoa; phylum Chordata; class Mammalia; order Carnivora; family Canidae; genus Canis; species Canis lupus. The sequence continues at coordinate 81,007,655 of NC_132840.1, read as the reverse complement.
GATTTTATTTATTCATGATAGTCACACACACAGAGATAGAGAGGCAGAGACACAGGCAGAGGGAGAAGCAGGCTCCATGCCCGGAGCCCGACGTGGGATTCGATCCCAGGTCTCCAGGATCGCACCCTGGGCCAAAGGCAGGTGCCAAACCGCTGCGCCACCCAAGGATCCCTTTTCTTTTCTTTTTAATGATTTTAGTTAGCCACCCAGGGATCCCCGGTAATGGACCTTTTCAATCTCAAACATCACGTTCTTCAATCCTGGGAAACAATTTTATTTCTTTGGTCATTTTCTTCCCTGCTTCCCCTGCCCTGTCTTTCTGGAACAACTGTGGGGATATTCATCTTCCACTTTTCTCTCCTCCTTTTCTGTCTCTGTTATCTCATGTCTTGCCACTCTGCCTCTGAGGAAGTTTTCTTCAACTTTTTCTTCTCTTCTGTTGAAGTTTTCACTTCTGCTACATATTCAATTCCTAAGAGCTTTAAAAAAATTCCTCAATGACGTCATCTTGTTCTTATGCATTTGATAGATCATTTGTCTCAGATGTTAATGACCATTTTTGCAAATTTCTTCTCCCTGCATAGTTTGTTTCTTCCAGGTTCTTTTCTTTTCCTTCCTTTGATCAATGGGTGCTTTACTCAAGTCTGTTCACCCTTGCCTGTCCACTCACTCACATTTGAGGGCAAAGCACTAAAAAGCCAATAGGAAGCTCTGTGGACATAGGTGTGTTCACCTGGATCTTCATTTTAGGATGATCAGGCTACATATGCCCTTCAGGACAGAATCCCCAAGAGTTCGCCTTCTCTCCTGGGCTGGTCAGATTCTCCATGCATGACTTCCAATTTCACACATGGAGGCGTAAGCCTGGTTGACAGCATCCTGAGAGATGAGGAGAAGGAGCTGGCGGGTGGCAGGAGAGAGCATGGGGTGATCTTAACACTGAATATGAAAATTTCTCCTTAACCCTCTATATTTCGGTACCCTGAGCCCCGCTCACCGTACCTAACCTCTCTAGATCCTGTCTGAACCTCTCCAGAGACTGGATCTCTGGGAGGAGCAGCTCCTAGTTATATGAAGTGGGACAGGATTTATGGGACCTACTGGCTCAGGCTTCCTTCCTACATATTCGCTGGGTCAGTCACTCCATCCCTCCCACACCACCCCCATCATTTCCTAGGCTTGTCTCTTCTTCCTTCTCTAGTCTCCATGGCATCATTTTTTGTACGGTAATTTCTTTAATGTCATTTTTAGTGAAGGTTTCAGAGGAAGCGGATGGGCAAAATGTTCCCTTTTTTACTGGAAGCCCATGTCCCTGTCCTTCTGTCTCCCTTATAATGATTAAAAAAGAAAAAAAAAATAAGTATTACTGAGGGGTGCCTGGGTGACTCAGTCAGTTAAGCATCTGACTTCAGCTCAGGTCATGATCCCAGGGTCCTGGGGCTGAGCTGCATGTCAGGCTCCTCATGCAGTGGGGAGTCAGTTTCTCCCTCTCCCTCTGCCCCTTCTCTCTGCTTGTGCTCTCTTTTCCTCTCTCAAGTAGATAAACTCTTAAAAAAAAAAAAAGAAAAAGAAAAAGAAAAAATGTATCACTGAAGTATAGTTGACAATGTATTAGTTTCAGTGTACAACGTATCAATTTGACAATTCTATACATTACTCAGTGCTCCCTAAGATAAGTATAGTCACCATCTATCACCATAGCATGTGACCCAGTAATTCCAATACTGGGTTTTAAAAAATTTTATTTAAATTCAATTTACTAACATTGTATAACACCCAGTGCTCATCTTATGATGTGCCCTCCCTAATGGCCATCACTCAGTTAGCCTATCCCCCTACTGACCTCCCTACTACTGGGTATTTACTCAAAGAAAATGAAAACATTAATTCAAAAAGACATATGCACCCCTCCGTTTAGAGCAGCATCATTTACAATAACCAAGAGATGAAAGCAGTCCAAGTGTCCATCGACAGATGAAGTATACAGAAGACGTGTATGTGGATGCATGCGTGTGCATATGATGGAATATTACTCGGCCTTCAAAAAGAATGAAATCTTGTCACTTACGACAACACCGATGGACCTGGAGGTTACTGTGCTAAGTGAAACAAGATAGTCACATAAAGACAAATACTATATGATTTCATTTATATGTGCAATCTAAAAAACAAAAGGAACTAACAAGAAAAAGGAAAGTTTGTTTCAGTTATAAAATGAAGTCATGAAGAGGAAAGGTAGAGCATAGGCAATACAGTCAGGAAGGCTGTAACAACATTGTATAATGCTTTCTTTTTCTTCTTACCCGTTTATTGCCACCTGACCTTTTTTTTTTTCTTTCAAGATTTTATTTGACAGAGAGAGAGAGAGAGAACAAGCAGGGGGGAGCAGCAGGCAGAAGAAGAGGGAGAAGCAGGCTCCCAGCTGAGCAGAGAGCCCAATGTACAACTCGATTCCAGGACCCTGACATTGGTCCTGAGTCAAAGGCAGACGTTTAACCAACTGAGCCACCCAGGCGCCCGCCACCTGACCTATTTGTTTATTTATGGTTCATCTCCTCCAACTGGATGTAAGCTCCTTGAGAGCGGAGACTTTGCTTTACATACTGTGTGTGCAATGCCTAAGACAGCACCTGACACATATCAGGCCCTAACGATAGAGTTACAGAACAGTAGATTATGCCACTTTAGTTTTCAAAGAGCATATGCACGCACAACTGCATACACATAAGCGCAGAGAAAAGTCTAAAAAATTCAGAACATAGCCCAAGATGTTGAAAGGCTATCTCTGGGTGGTGGAGTTATAAACTGTAACCTTTTGAGTTACTTTTTGGGGGACATTTATTATATTTTCCAATAAAAATATGGATCACTTATGTAGCAAATACATTAAAAACTGAAAAATACGCTGTTCCTTAAGCCCCAGAGGGACACCTGGGTTGCTCAGTGATTAAATGTTTGCCTTTGGTTCAGGGTGTGATCCCGGGGTCCTGGGATCAAGTCCTCCATCGGGCTCCCCACAGGGAGCCTGCTTCTCCCTCTGCCTGTGTCTCTGCCTATGTCTCAAATAAATCAATTAATTAAATTAAAATAAATAAATGGGCCAGAGAGAGGTTTGCCTTGGGCAAATTACTAGTAAGGGGTGGAACTGAGATTTGAACGTGAGCAGTCTGACTCCTCTACGCAATATTGCTTTCCCAATGCCACAGGGCCATTCTTTCAGACGTTTCCCTGAGAAATCTGTACTACGGCCAGGCTCTCCAAAAAGCAACCTTATCAGATAGGAGAAACATGATTAGTTCCAAGCTCTCCCAAGACATGTAAACAGCTGTCAGCAAAACCAACGGGCATAAGGTGCCAGAGAGACTGGGGCTGCACCCTGGGAGGTCTGCACCAGGACCTGCACAGATCAGCAGCACCACACTCTGCCATGCTTCCCCTGGAGGGAGGGGGGCAGAGGCATGTGTTCCGCAGCTCTGGGGGTCCACGGCAGCCAGATGCTGGGCTGCAGCAGGCTCTGATGGGGCATGCGGGGACCGAAGATGATCCCGCTTACAACAGGGGACAATGGCCGTTTCGATTTATGAACGTTGTATCGCCTCCCACTGCTCCTCACCAAAGATGCCAGCGCTGCCTCTCTGGAAGGGATGCCCGTGGTGGGGCCCAGGGAGAGGGGCCTTGCAGTGGTCTTGAGCCCTGGTGGGGCTTGGGGCAGCAGGGATGTTCTGGCAGCAGGAGCGGTCATACCGATGCATCCCAGATGAACACTGGTCCCATCCACACACACACTCCTTCTCTTTGCAGCTCAGGCGGGCAGGCCTGCGTGCCTCTGGCTGGGACAGCTCTGTTCTGCCTCCTAAGACCCTTAAGAGTCTCCGGAAAGGCTCTCTCCAGTAAATAGACCCACCCCCTGTTCTCCACCCAGACACGAAAGCCCAACTGCTTTCAGAGGTGGAGGCTGGGCTGCGTGGAGGGAAAGAGCAGCTGCCTTTCTTGCTCTCTGCCAAGGCTAGCTTAGCCAAATCCCCAGGAAAACGCTGTTGCACATGAAACATGAAAATGCAAACCACAGACAGTCTGCTCTCCTTCTCATACACATGTTCAAACAAGACTGCTTTCCAGCCGTTACTGATGACTTCTACATGATGAGGTAATTTCTATGGCTCAGTCTGTGGCTTTTGCTCTCCTTTCATTATGATGAGCCAGTTTCAACTTATTTGACCCAGATGTGTAGGATCAGGGCAGCCGGGGAGAAACAAGAGCAAAGCATGATCTGTGGGTGAAGCCCTCCCCACCTTCCACAAGGGCCAAGCAGAGGCCAGTCAGGTGATGGAGCAGGTGACCCAGACTGGAAGGGCACTCCGTCAAAGGGCCCTGACAGAAGGGCTGGCAAGGGAGGGAGGCTGCAGGGTCTCCTGAGGACTTGTATTATCTTCCCTCCTCCTGGGGATCTCCCCTGATGAGGGGACCCTGTCCTCAGCCCAGCATCATGGTGGCCAGAGAGCAGGCGGTCACGTCCTGCACCGCAGGGATGCTGAAAGTACTCAAGGGGAGGCCTGAAGAGACCTCAAGATCACAAATAAACAGGGATGAAGGGTGTGGTCAGGATCCTATTGGAAGCTTTGGCCACTCCACAGCAAACCTTCACACCACTAATTACCTGTCTCAATGACAGCACAGAGATGCTATTCGAGGCAGAGGAGAGGCAGATGCTGATTTTAGCCAGGCCCTGATCTGACAGGCTCCTTCCCTCCTTCTCCGAGGCCTGGGAGGGAGAGGACGGGGCATATGACCCGATGACCCAGGAGCAAATTCGGTGACTCTGAATGCTGCTCCAGGGCTGTTGGGATGGCCTTTGGTCACATGGTAGCAGAGGGGGTCCTTTAGGAATGGGAAATGGTGCTATACAATGGCTGTGGGGCTTTCAGCACTTCCCAGAGTTCCATTCAAACAGAAGGACTGAGAACTGGTACTAAATGAGACAAGGGAGCCACTGACACACAGTCCTGCCCTTAGAGCTGAGAGACCCCCATGTCCCCACACACAGGAATAAGCTATTCTGAAGTTAAGCAGACCAGTCTACAAAAGCTATTGGACCGAATACTCAGGAATTCTAAAACATGGCCCTGCTCTCAACTTCCTGTCTAAAGGTATTTCCTTATTCACTCAGAGAGGAGCACAGGTACATAGTGTCAGTGCGACATCCAAGGACACGGCCATACTGTGTGTGCTGGTCAGATAGGAGAGATCAAAGGTACAGGACACATCCCCCACTGAGAGGGGCCCAGGACTACCAGGATTCTAGGCTATCACTCACTAAGAAGTCTGGATCAGAAGGGGACAACAGAACCAGGCTGCCACAGCTGGCAGGCACAGCCGGAGCCAAGCAGTGAAGTGGAACCAGCTATCCTGTGGGTAATCTGCCTTCGCCCACTGGTCATGAGTAAGCTGACTTTTCTGCTGACTTGAGCCTCAAGACTGCCACAGAGCCTTGGGACCTTGCCCCATCTGGGAAGGAGGGAAGGAGAGAAGGAGGGAGGGAGGGAGGGAAGGGGGGGAGAGAGAGAGAGAGAAGGAACAAGAACACCAGTCTTGGGGTGGTGATTACATCTCAGTAGCTATTCACTTCTCGCTTCTGAATGCAATGGCTTCTCTGAGCTCCGTGGAAGCCATGAGTCTAAATGGAGAACTGAACAGAGGGCCTCTGCTCTCAGCTGAAGGGAGGAGATGGGGACACAGAGAAGGCAGGGTGCAAGGGTTCCCTGAGCTAAGGTGGCAGGGAAGGAGTGCACCAGCCAATTAGACCACCAAGAGAAAGACAGAACCCAGATTCTGGACCGAGAATTTTACCCAGGTATTAGGACCCTTTCCATCTTGAAATGTCTGCTTGTTGTTATTCTACTGTCCCTCCAAACCCCAGAAGGGGCTTGGCTCACTGGCGTCTGAAGCAACCAGAGAGAAAAGTCGACAGAAATCTGCCATTTTAGGTGGCCGCAAGTGATGACGCCAAAGGAGTAGATTCCTGTGGGCTCACTCACCTTTTCCCCTGTCCCATCTCAAAGCCCAGCTAATGCTAGGAGCCCACCCTATAGCTTTGTCCAGTGTTGCCCTCACCCAGAAACCCCTTCTACTTCCCACCCCGCCATCATCAAGTCCAGCCATCCCAGGAGCCACCTCTGCACACCCTAACCCACCAGCTCCCAGGGTGTGCTCCTCTGCAGCTGTGAGCTCTTTATTAGCATCTTTCAGGTGTGTCTCCATAGAGAGATGTAATTCACCTGAGTTGAGGTACAGTACTTGGGGGTGTGATGCAGTACTTGTTGATGAAGTGGCAGGTCCCACACAATGAGGATCATTTGGGCTGTGAAGGAAGGAGGCAGAGACTCCGATCCAGGCTAATCTTATCATCTGCTCCTTTGCTTTATTTGGGGATGAGGTTAACATCCTAAGAAATATCTATCCAAGCATCACGTGAATAAATTCTCAAATAATTCGTAAGTCATTGAAATAAACACTAATTAACAAAGTTGGTTATTTACTATCCTGGTCTTTAAAGAGTTTACATATATATGAACATATCTACACAAAGGTCTTTTTTTAAAGACTTTATTTGAGGGAGAGAAGGGCAGGAGAGAGAGGGAGAGAGAACACGAGTGAGTGCACACTCGCACACAAAGGTGAGAGGAAGGGCAGAGGGAGAGGGAGAAGTAGGCTCCCTACTGAGCAGGGAGCCCAACACCGCAGGCTTGATCCCAGACCCCGGCGAGCTCGATCCCAGAACCCGAGATGAAGCTTGGAGACTTAATCAAATGAATCACCCAGACAGCCCAGGGTCTTTTTCCTCTTCTTTTTTTTAAACACAAATGAGATGATCCTTTATGTGACCTCTAGCCTGACAGTACATACCTCGATGGCTCTGAGCAACTAGCTACAGAGGACCAGAAGGGAAATGAAACTGGAAGTTGGGACCAATCAAAGGGCTATCTAGAGAACTGTTGTACCAACTGGTTCCACCCAATGCCACACCCTCATCCCAGGGGCAGGCTCATAATGATGGAGGAAAACAAGATGGCTATCCATCCTCCCAAGACAGAAAACCATGGGCTAGAGCAGTGGCAGGCAAGCTTTTCTGGAAAATGTGACAGTAAATATGTTAGGTGTTGTAGGCCATGCTGTCTCTTTTTCACATTCATCTTAATTTTTTCTATTTTTTAAAACAACTCATTAAAAATGTAAAAACCAGGGGCGCCTGGGTGGTTCCACTGGTTAAGTGTCTGCCTTTGGCTCAGATCATGATCCAGGGTCCTGGGATTAAGTCCCAAATCAAGCTCCCCGCACGGTGGAGAGCCTGCTTCTCCCTCTCCCTCTCCCTCTTCCCCTGGCTCACGCTCTCTCTCACTCACTCTCTCTCAAATAAATAAAATCTTTAAAAAAAATGTAAAAACCATTTTTAGCTCACCAATCATAAAAAAGCAGCAGCCCACAAACTATAGTGGATGAGAGAGCGTGAGTGCTCCAGAGTGGGTGCTGGTGTCTCCAGTGTGCCAGTCAAGCTGCACCCTTAGGCAGGGCCAGCCAGCCAGCCAACAAGGCCCGCTCCCAATCCACACAGGATTGAGCCAGCTACTCATCCAGGAAACCCGTTGTGGAAACAGACCTACAAATAGATAGTGGACAAAGTCTACCAAAGTATAGTAGATTATCAGCCTGCTTCTTCATTTTTAAACACAAATGAGCTAACATTCACCAGATGTTAAAAGAAAACCAGCAGCCTGAAAAAGAATGACCAAAATAAACAACCAGAACCAGATCTCAGAGGAAATGAGATCATGGAAGGGTCAGGAGATAATTTTTAAAATAATTCTAATTAGTGTGTCAGAGAAAATGAAATAGTCAGAAAATCAGAGGGAAGAAAATTAAAAATATGATTGCCAAGTTAAAACCTTCACTGGAAAGGTCTGGAAGATAAAGTTAAGACAATCTACTGGACTATAAAAAGAAAAGACATAAATGGGTAAAGCAGGAGAACAGAAGCAATACACAGGAGCACTTTAGGAGACAAACACCTAATAGCATTTCCAGTAAGAGGAAATAAAGAAAAAAAGAGGAAAGGAAATTATCAAAGAAGTGACAGAAAAAAATGTATAGAGTGAATAAATGACATAAGACTATAAATCAAAAGGATCTAAAAGTACCAGGTACAATGAATGAAAAAAAAAAAAATCCAACCTCAACACAGCCTTACAGTATTTCAGTTCACCTGAGATAAAGAGCATACCAAGATAAGCTTCCAGAGAAGGAAACTAACAAAGGGGGGGGGGGGGGGGGAGAGAATGAAGATGAAAAACCAAGTTAACTGTAAGAAAATGAAAATCAAACTGGCATCAGAAGTCTTGTTAACAACAATGGATGCTTGAAGTCAAGAGATCAGTGCCTTAAATGTTTTGAGGGGAAAGAAATTTAAATTCTGTATTCAGTCAAACCATCAATCAAAAGCAAGGGCACAATAAAGGATTCAAGGTTTACCTTTCATGTGTTCTTTCTGAGGAAGTACTTAAGACTATATTTCAGCTAAATAAGAGACTAAGACAAGAGAAAAAAAAAGACATCAAATCCAGAAAAGAGTGCATCTAACCTAGAAACACTGTGACAGGAAGTCTTAAGAGCCATGCAGCATGCCTAAAGAATCAGCTGTCTAGATTGGAGCAGCAGGAAAGAGTGTTCTGGAAACAATATTTCCAGGAAGGAAGGACTTATCATGTAATGAATTATCAAACTAAGTGGCTGGATAATTTCAAAAACAGAGTAAAGGCTCACCGGATTCTTTTAACTACAGTTAATAAAAAAAAAAAAAAAAAAAAAAAAGAGGCAACTAGAAACTTTACGAAAAAGGAAAAACATAAAATAATGATTCAAATAGGAAATAAATTAAAAAAGCAGCATGACTTGGAGGAACTGCTGGGCTGTGAGAACAGAGAATCCATTTGACTTAGACATCAGATGCATCCTTCTTACAGGGACACAGGGGTGTCATGCACTGGGCAGGTGGGGGAGGAACTAGAATTCCAGCAGTGTGCTTGAGTGTGTAGTGCACATTACTGTGGCCACCATAATGTAAACACTGTTTACTGGCAAGCAGCTCAGACAAAGCACACAAGGCTTGATTACAATCATGCAGCAGAACATACCGTGACAATGTAAAATATAAGCATGGCTGACAGAGAAGTCAGGAGACAGTAAAGCAAGAGAAGGCTAGAGGCACGGATGGATGTTCTTAACCGAGAGAGTGACAACACCTCAAGGAGAGGGATCAAGGCCTAAAGGTAAGTATATTTAGGATTCCAAAAGCAATGGTTAAAAACCCTAAAAATAATAATATAAACATAAAAAATTGGAAGGAAGGGGAGGGAGGATGAGAAATATATAAAGGAGCTAAATCTTTCCATTTCCACTGTGGGGGACTGAGAAGGTCAAAATGTGACAAATCAAGAACAAGCTGCATTATCTTCTTTATCAGTTAAGGGTCTGGAGGCAACTACCAGAAGCACTAACCCCAGAAATTTTCTTCATGGTAGTTGTTTCTGGAAAGCAGGACCAGGGTGGGGCAGAGTGATACAAAAGCCTATTCCTGGCTATGTATGTAAGCCCTTCAGTGCTATTTGATGACTTGACCATGTGACTGTATGACTTTGATAAATGGCCTACCCCTATCACAGAGACCTATTCAGGAGGTCCAGATTCTGTATTCGAGAGAGCTTTGTATGCATTCATGATGAATAGTTCTAGTTAAGAATCACATTACTAAATAAACCTCTAGAGTTCCATTCAAACCTGAGATACTGTGGTTCTATCCTCTAATATGACACCGAAGCCCAGTGAGGTGGGCTAGCCAGATATCTGATTCCTTGTTTTTCATCCAGAGAAACTGAGTCTCAGAGCAATTCCACGACTTGCCCAGGTGTCACCCACTGGCAAGCAAGCCTAGGGTATTTCTCATGTGAGATGATGGAGCTCTTCAACATCCTGCTCAGGAGATAATCTGTCTGGCAAGACTTTTCCTATGGGTCAATGTTCAGAGAACTCTTGCCCTTCAGCTCAGCTGCCATGGGAGGCCTGCCGAGGACACCCGCAGGGAATAGGGTGATGGGCTCGTGCCAGTATGTGCTGGAGTGGAGCCCACAGAGCCTGGTACCGAGCCCTTGTCTCCAGTTGCTGGAGGGCCTCCCCACACTGCTCTATTCGGCCAGGGCTGGCACCATGCTGGAGAGTGCTCCAGGACAGCACAGGCTCCCTTGTCCACTGGACAGAAAAGAGTCAGGCCCCGCCACTTCTCTGCACCAGAGAAAAGGTGGTATGCAGAAACAGAAGTCGGCTAATGCCTAAAACCCAAAGGAAGGAGGCCTTAATCAAACACTTTCAGTCAGAGTGACTGGAAACCAAATTTGAGAATGAAGGCAGGACCCTAGAATTTAGTGGGAGAATATTCTTAGCTCTTCTAAGGACCTGCTGGTTTTTCTTAACTTTTAATTGGGAAATACATTGTACAACGTAAAACTTGTGTGTATATACACATGTATACATACTTTTATACACATACACACACGTATATGAAATAGGCACCATTTAAGGACCAAAAATAAAACAAAAGAACACCCATGCAAAGAGCATGCAGCCCACGGAACAGAGCATTACCAGAATTTTGACATCCTCTCTGCCCCTGCCAGGGATAATCACTGTGCTGAATCAGGCATTAATCATTTCTTTTTTCGTCTTATTTTATTATTTATGCATGCATCACTAAGCAGTGTATTGTTTAGTTCTGCTTGTTTTTCAACTTTATCTAATTGGAACCACACTCTGTATTTTGTGTCTTGCTTTTCCTGCTCAATATGGTGAGATTCTTGACATGTGTAGCTGTGGCTCATTCATTTTCACTGCCTGAAAGAAGTAGTCTGGTGCAGAAAAACACTTTGATTTACTTATCTATTCTATTGTTAGTTGATATCTAGTTTCTAGATTGTTTCTAGTTCTTTCTATCGTGAACAATGCTACCAGAGGAAACTCCTATGGGAATGGCTAGCTTTTAAAATGCTCCTTCCAAGCAAGCCCTCACTCAAGATTGCAGAGGTCCCAGATTTGCTTCTGCAAGGAACACGGAGGAAAACCACACCTGTAGCTAAAGCACCTGGAGTTCTCTGCGACCAAAAGAAGATGTGATTCCCAGCTTCCCTCTACTCCCTGCCCTGGCCTCACTCACACACAGACGCCTTCTCCTCCTCTGAACCTGAGATTCCACACCCCTGCTCTACATTGGGGAAAACAATTGGCCTTTTTAGGCATGGTCTGGATTTCTGAGTCACACCCCTCTCTCTACTATCCCTCCCGGCTCCTCCCCCAGGTAAGAGAGAACAGAGATCTTAATGAAAGGGCTCCATTGATGGGCCACGGGCGTGAGAGCGTGAGAGCTGAAGAAGCAGATGATCCAGGCTCTGCCCTGCATGGATGGCCGGGGCAGCAGTGAGATGCCAGCCATCTGGCCCACTCAGCCCTCACTTTTGCCACATGCCACAGGGGGAAGAAAGGAAACCTGCCCATGGTCAGTGCTAGGCATTTTCCCATGTTATCTATACTGTTCCACTTAAGGTTCATGCAATCTTAATGGGAAAGACACAATAATAAAAAATAACTAACACTTACCAGATACACATCATATGCCAGTCACCGTGCTAAGTGTTTTATATACCTTATTTCCATGGGTCATAACCCATGACAGTCATGATGAAATTAATTTAGGAAGTTAAGACCAGCATTTAAAAGGAAACAGACAAGGAATGCCTGGGTGGCTCAGTGGTTGAGCATACACACTCTTCAGCTCAGGGTGTCAGCCCAGGGTCCCACATCGGACTCCCTGCAGGGAGCCTGCTTCTCCCTCTGCCTGTGTCTCTGCCTCTCTCTCTGTGTCTCTCATGAATAAATAAATAAAATCTTTAAATAATAAATAAATAAAAGGAAACAGACAAGACTGGAATTAAGTTGAAAATATTAACCAGTGTCTGATAAAGTAAAGGTGTTATTTTGTAAACCTTTTGTTTCCTTTTTTCCCATGTATGTTTATTCACATGTACTGGGTCACAATGTAAGATGTATTTCTCACTGTGCGCAGAGGCTAAAACTTCTTTTTTTTTGCGGGGTAGCGGGGAGGGAATGGAAAGAGAGAATCTTAAGCAGGCTCCATGCCCAGCATGGAGCCGGACATGGGGTTCCATCCCATGACCCTGAGATCATTACCCGAGCTCAAATCAAGAGACGGATGCTTAACCGACTGAGCCACTCAGGCACCCTTTAAACATTTCCTTATGCCATTTGTTTCGCAACTGTCCCAGAATATGTTCACTTACTAACCTAATTTAACTACATAACCGAAGCAACTTCCCCAACATGTGTGTCACACACCACAGCCATCAACTGCCCCCTCAAGCTCCCAACAAAAGGGCCTCTTTTCTGTTCCTCTTTCCTCCTCCAAGACACGTGCTATTCCCTCAGCCACAAACATTCTTTTACCGCCCCTCACCAGCTCTTTGCACAGCTGGTTCCTTTTCATCGTGCTGGTCTCGGCTGGAGTGTCACCTCCACAGAGCGCCCTGCTGGACCCCCGGCCCAAGCACCCCTCTCCTGCTCATCTGTTTCCTTGTCTGGTGTCTGCCATTGTCCCGCAACTACAACTCCAAGACACGGCGAATACCTAATACACTCACCGATACCTACCTCGCACAGCACCGAATATGTAGGAGGCACTTTGTCTCTGTTAAAAGAATACAAAAACTTACCAAGTCTTTACAGCTGGTGCAATGGCAAAGCCAGGAGTCCAGCACAGATGACGGCTTGCTTTTCACCTCTACACTAAACTGAAACTCAGAAACAGCTTGACACTGCCAATAAGTATTAGCACCAGGACAAGACCTAAGCCTGTATGACTCCAACTCCCTGCTGTCTCTATTGTGTCAACAGGGTGGGGGGCCATGAGTGGCTTCAAAGGGCAGCCTCTTGTGGTCAGCTGAGAATTTAGGAGGGATAAAGGAGGAGAATGCAAAACCTTCAGGCTGGAAGAGAAGAAATCTGCCAGTGAGTAGAGATAACCGGAAGAAATCGGGAGAGCAGTTGGCTCAGAAACAGGGGGCAGGGGGCCTTCTGTCAGCAAGCAGTATTACGGGAAGGACGTCTGGAGGAACAGTCAGAGACAGCAGGAAAACTCAAAAACTGTACAGGGTGCTGGGGGTGGGGGGCTGAGGCTGCAGGAACCATGCCTTAAGGCCTCTCCAGGCAGCGTTAAGAGCCCGTGATGTACTCTTAAGACTGGAGAGGTGGGGCCCAGGCGGCTCTGGCACAGAGGCCAAAGGAGCTGGCCACAGGAATACTTGGGCAACGCCGCCACCTTGTGGCTGAGGAACACTTGGCCCACAGGAAAAACCCGAGTCAGTTTGTGGATTCATTTTCCAGCAGCATTTAGTGAGCACCTACCATAGGTCGGGTTGCTGGGGAACGGAAACAGGTCAGACATGGCTCCCAATTTCCAGGATCCCTGTTCCACACATCCAGGCAGCGACCAAACCTACTGAGTTTACTTCTCTCTTTCATAGTAACTTGTGGGGTATCCCTCCCCAAACAAGACTGCAGGCAGAGTGGGTGTCTTATTCATCTCAAGCTGCAGGACCCAGCATAGGGCTCAGCACATGAGAATAATTATAGCTGCTACTATTCAAGATGTGCTAAGTATTTTTTTTTAAAGATTTTATTTATTCATGAGAGTCACAGAGAGAAGCAGAGACACAGGCAGAGGGAGAAGCAGGCTCCATGCAGGGAGCCCGATGCGGGACCTGACCCTGGGACTCCAGGATCACACCCTGGGCCAAAGGCAGGCGCCAAACCGCTGAGCCACCCAGGCATCCCAAGATGTGCTAAGTATTTTTAAAGACACTACGGTGTCTGAGCCTCACATTTTACCTAGGAGGTACCTAGGACCTCCAAAGAGACAGGTCAGGTAGGTGCTTATTCCAATGAGCCTGGAGTTCTTGGAGACGTCAGGGGATGCAGAAATAAACATGGGCATCCCTGCATACAGGTGGTATTTAAAGACCAGCACCTCTCAAAGTCTGATGTGTATGTGACTCGCCTAGGGGTTGTGCTAAAATGTAGACACTAATTCTGACTTCTGGAGTGGGGTCTGAAGATCCATGTGTCTAACAAGCTCCTGGGTGACAGCAATTCAGCTGGTCCACAGGCCACACTTTGGGAGAGAATCTGAAACAGGGGTTAATGAACAATGGCCATAAGATGAGCTCCATGGCCTGTTTTTCTGCATCCAGCAAACTAAGAGTGGCATTTTCTTTCTTTCTTTTTTTTTTTTTTTAGACTGGCATTTTCATTTCTAAAGCAGTTAAAAAAAAAAAAAAGGGAAAAAAGATCATGTGAAACAGACCATTGATGTGGTTCATAAAGCTTCAAATATTTCCTTTCTGGCCCTTTACAATAAAATTTTGCCAACCCCTGATCTAGACTATCATCCAGGGACAGGGTGTATAGCCCATACGAGAGAGAAAGAGAGAGAAAGAGACAGAGAGGAGGGCTAAGCCCTGAAACAAATTTTTAGGACTTCCAATCACTGTGCCTAGTTTGGCGAGGGAAAATAAAAGTATAATGTGCTGCAGGTATACTAATGCTTCTGCAAAGACAGGGAACCCCAGAAAGGATAAGTTCACATCTGAGGCTCCCTGGGGGTGGGGTGGGGGGCAGTACTGGGGAAAAGGTAGAAAACAGGGACACCTGGGTGGCTCAGTGGTTGAGTGTCTGCCGTCAGCTTACTTGGGTCCGTCGGATCCCTGGGTCTGGGGATCAAGACCCACATCGAGCTCCCCACAAGGAGCCTGCTTCTCCCTCTGTGTCTCTGCCTCTGTGTCTCTCATGAATAAATAAATAAAATCTTAAAAAAAAAAAAAAAAGCAGAAAACATTTTGGGTTCTGAGTGGGAAGGAAGAACTGGAATGAATGGATAACCTGACCGCTTCTTTCAGCGCTTAGCTTAGAAAAAAAAAAAAGACAAAAATAGAAAGCCAGGGCAAGTGGCCACCACCACTTGTGTGCAATATCACAGAAGTAGTGGGAAAATAAAATGAAAAGGAAAGGCTGTGAATTCCACAGGGTTTGTGTAGCAGAACCCTCTGTATTTTGGCTGAGGGTGAGGAGCGTGGATAGAGGCGTTGGGAAAGGCGAGAGGAAGAGGTGGCAGCAGAATAATGACCCCGGAGCCTATGGTTGGGGGGCTGCCCCGAATGGTGTTTGGCTACAGAGCCTTCTGTCATGCCTTCTGCTGCCCCGGGTTGAGGGCTACGTTTGCTTAAATGTCAGCGCCTGAGAAAGTAAATACAGCTGTCCATTTCCATCAACTCGAACCAATCAATCTGGCTCGCTTTCAGCGGAGGACCCGGCTATTTTGCCTTCAGTTGTGAAAGGTTGGTTTGTTCCACATCAAGTGTTCACACATACTTCCAAAGGACAACAAATACCGGCACCCTTTCTTGAGGGTGCAGAAAAGATTAAACCTATCAAAAAGACTGTGGCGGGGTATCCGTAAAGCCAAATTATTCTTAAATGCCGGAGGACAAAAAGATAGAAGGGTATTACAAAACTGCCACGTGCTACAAAGTCGATCCCCAAATTTCCTACTTGGATGGAACCTTCAAGGTCAATCGGTCTCCTTCATGCTTCCAACAAAGCTGCCTTTTAAACCTAACCGCCTAAAGGGAAAAAGCCCATATCACGCCTAGCTTTTGACATGGAAGCTAAAACAAAATAAAGGAAATAATAAATTCTTCCCCTTCTTTTTAAAATTTTATTTACCTCCTTGAGAGAGAGCTAGAGTGAGAGTGAGAGAGAACATGGAGGAAGGGGGGAGAAGCCGACTCCCTCCTGAGCAGAGAGCCTGAACTGAGGCTGGATCCCAGAACCCCAAGACCATGACCTGAGCCAAAAGCAGACATTTAACCGAGCCACTCAGGTGCCCCAAATTCGTTCTCTTCTTAATAAATAAAAAAAATCCTGGCAATCCAAAACAAATCTCTGCCTTATAGCCCATGAATTCCTGCCTTTCCCAAGTCTATTCCCTGGATCCCACTCACTGTCTCCCAGACTAAAAGTGAGTTCCTTCAAGGGGAGTAATTGATCTTTGCAGCACCCCACACACCGCTCATCCCACAGCAGCATAGTGAGTCCTCTGTCTACTGAAAGATCTTAGTTTTTCTGCCACCTACTGGCTGTGTGATCTTGGAGAAGTTACTTAACCTTTGAAAATCTCAGTTCCCTGACCTATAAAGTGCTGTCACTATCAGGCTACTCTGAGTATTATATACGATAATACATGTAAGATATTTAGAATGGTAACTAGCACAATATTAAGAGTTTAGTAAGTGTTGACAACGATTATTATTATTATTCGGTTAGTAGATGAAACTGTTCTTTTTTTTTTTTTAAGATTTTATTTACTTATTCATGAGAGACACGGAGAGAGAGAGAGGAGAGAGAAGCAGGCTCCACGCAGGGAGCCCGATGTGGGACTCGATCCCAGGACTGCTGGATCACGCCCTGAGCCAAAGGCAGACGCCCAACCGCTGAGCCACCCAGACGTCCCGATGAAACTGTTCTATACCATAAATCACACTCCCTTCCCAATATTCAGGAGCATCCCTGGCCTCTACCTTCTAGGTACCAGCAGCACCCCCATCTCCTCAGTTCTGACAACCAAAACTGTCTTCAGAGATTGCCAAATGTCTCCTGGGGAGGCAAGGTGCAAAATCCCCTCCTGCTTCCACTGAGAAGTACTGCACTAGAATGTACAAATCAGCTTTGCAGAGGAACCACCACACCTCCTCATTTCCCCCCCCCTCCCCACAGGAAGCCACCCCAGCCACCACTCGCTCACCACTCAGCTGCCGTGGAGGAAACAGGTGATAGGTGCTGTAGATATCATTGGAGAACTGCAACTGGAGCTCAGGGCGACCCATCAGGAGCTGGGCTACCTGCTCCACCTGAAACGGTGTCTTCTCCAGGATCACAATGGCATCCTCTCCACCGCCATCTCCAGAGGCTTCATTCACCTGCATGCAGAGGCACCACCGGTGAGCCCAGGAGCAGAGGCAGAAGCTATGGGGCCTGTTGTTTCTTCTCCCAGAGCAGCCGTTTCATTAACCCAAATCCTCAGGGCAGCATTCAGATGTAAGCTTCTCCACTTACTTCTATGTTGGGCCTGCAGGGCCTCTGCCAAATTCTCCCCACTGTACAGATGAAGAAACATGTCTAGAAAAATTAAGTCACTTGCCCGAGGTCACATGAACAGTCAGTGTTGAAAAAGAAAAAAAAAAGAGAGAGAGAGAGAGAGAGAGAGAAAGAAAACTAGTATCTGTGGGCAGCCCAGGTGGCTCAGCGGTTTAGCGCCACCTTCAGCCCAGGATGTGATCCTGGAGATCCGGGATCCAGTCCCACATCGGGCTCCCTGCCCCTCTGCCTGTGTCTCTGCCTCTCTCTGTCTCTCATGAATAAATAAATAAAATCTTTAAAATAAAATAAAACTAGAATCTGGGTATCCCCAGTAACTCCTAACTCACAAGTTCTCATAGCTAAAATCTTCAACAGGTGTTATAGATAGAAGACAGGTGGGGGGTCTAAGAACTAGAGGGAACCTTCCAAACAGAACAAGGGACACTGAGGCTCGGCTCGCCTAGGCCCAGGTTCCCGGGATCCTCCCAAAATGAGAGCTCCTGCTAGTTCTCAGGAACCCTAATACCTCCCTGTGGCTGGGCCTCCTCACTAGTTCCCAGGACGGGCTCCAGTCTCTCCCCGGCCCCTTCTATAGAGCCGAGCACAGGGTATTAGAGCCAGCTGTACGCATCTGTCTGCCAGAAGGTACTCTGGCGTTCCTGAAAATCAAGGACGGTAGCTTTCATGTCTACATCCCGAGCACCTAGCTCAGTGCATGATGCGCGCCACTGAATTTGCGATTTAAATAAACCATCTCGGGGTAGCCCGGGGGCTCGGCGGTTTGCACCTGCCTTCAGCCCAGGGCGTGACCCCGAGGTCCCGGGATCGAGTCCCACGTCGGGCTCCCTGCCTGGAGCCTGCTTCTCCCTCTGCCTGTGTCTGCCTCTCTCTCCTTCTGTGTGTCTCTCATGAATAAATAAATAAAATCTTAAAAAAAAAAAAAAAAGATAAAAATAAACGGTCTCCCCTGTTAGGGCTGGAACCCTGCACAACGGGCACCGGGGCCTCCAGTCCCTACGTCGTTCCGTAGAGGATCCAGCAATATTTACTGGGTGCCTAGCACCTTCGTGCTAAACGAAGCCATCACGAGTGGCTGGGAGAATTCGACACGTGATCTTCAATCTGCAACACTCGGTGCAAATGCGAGTTACCTGTAGCCAAGGAGGGCTTGGGGAGGTTGACCTGCCCCCCGGCTGCTCCCGCCCTGAGGCTGCGGGTAAACTTGTCTCCCGTGGGCCCCGTCCTCGGCCCAGCGGTACTACCCCCCCCCCCCCCGTGGTGTGATTGGTAGATCCCTGTGGAGCTCCTGTGTTAAAAAAAAAAAAAAATCAAAACAAAAAACCCCGCCGCCCGCGCGGCGATTGGCTCACCGCGGCCTCCATACCCGCCCCGGGCTGCCCGAGGCTACCTTCCCGTGGAGGAAAAGGATTTTGTCCCTCGCGGACTCCCTCAGCACTTTTTCCACTCTGAAGCCGGAGAACGGTAACTGCACCGGGGCGGAGGTACCATTCCCGACGCCCGCTTGCTCTTGGTCCGTGGCCGCCTCCTCGGCGTCCTGTTCGCGCTTTCGCTTGCCGGGTTGAGGGGCTAGGTCCGCCATGCTGCCCGGCCGGAGCAGTGCGCCTGCGCCAACCCCAGCCGCAGCCCCGCCCGGCCAGGGCGCGGGGACTACAACTCCCGACATGCGCCAACACCAGCCGCGGCCCCGCCCCGCTCGGTCCGGGCGCGGGGACTACAACTCCCGACATGCTCCGGGGGAGATGCTCCTAGCGCTGGGTCCCCGTGGCCTGTCTGCACGGAGCGTTCTTTTTTCCTTTTTTTCTTTAAAGATTTTATTTATTAGAGACACACAGAGAGAGAGAGAAGCAGAGGGAGAAGCAGGCTCCATGCAAGCAGTCCGACGTGGGACTCGATCCCAGGTCTCCAGGATCACGCCCTGAGCTGAAGGCAGCACTAAGCCACCCGGGCTGCCCTGCGAGGAGCGTTTCTTAATTCAAGCTGCTGCCCCTTATCCCCTTGCGCTGCCGGGTCTGAGTTGAGGCTGGTGCTGAGGGAAGAGAAAAGAAGACAGCGAGACCCTAACCAGGCCGGATAACGATGCTGCAGTGCGGGGGGGGGGGGGGGGGGGGGGCACCACCCTCCCTCCCCCTCCCGCCTCCCCGGGGAGCCGGGGCTGGGAAACACCCTTGGACTATGCGGATGCCTTGACCCCTGACACCCTGGGTTGAATACTGACATTTTATTTATTTATTTATTTATTTATTTATATTTATTTATTTATTTATTTATTTATTTATTTATTTAAAAGATTTTACCCATTTATTCATGAGAGACAGAGAGAGACAGAGACACAGAGGAGAAGCAGGCCCCATGCAGGGAGCCCGACACGGGACTCGATCCCGGGACCCCAAGATCACGCCCTGGGCTGAAGGTTGCACCAAACCACCGGGCTACCCAGGGATCCCCAAATATTGACATTTTAATGAGAAATATACCCACATTGCTTAGGTAGCATGGAAGGAGTGTTTCTGAAACAATCTATTGAGCCAGTCTTATTTCTTGGTCGATTTTTTATGAGGGTCATTAAACCATTTCCATTTTTCACCCATTTTCACAGAAATCTTCATAGTGTTCAGTGCTGAAAAGAAAGGTAAGCGTACAGGCCCGGAATACATTTCCATCACCTCCTCTTCTTCCAGGCTGAAGGCTTCTGTCTCCTCTGCTAACCTAGTTTGCTCTTGTGTCTGCTGTGCTGCACAGAAATGTGATTTGCAGCTTGAATAG
This sequence comes from Canis lupus baileyi, assembly GCF_048164855.1. NCBI lineage: Eukaryota > Metazoa > Chordata > Mammalia > Carnivora > Canidae > Canis > Canis lupus. The sequence goes on along the minus strand of NC_132840.1, from coordinate 80,987,567 downwards.
GAATCATCTGTCAGAGTTTCTGTGCTTTATTTATTTATTTATTTATTTATTTATTGCCACATAAGATTTTTACTTATAATTTCTTTTGTGGCTATTTCTAACTAGTCCCGGGTGTTTTTGGACAGATACCAATTTTTCCAAATTTAGTCAAAAATTGTGCTGTTTTTTTGCCCATGTTAGCTTTGAGTTTGGGTAGACAAAACTATCGAAGGAGGCAATTTTTGCGATTTTCAGTCCATCAATAACAAAGTGTGCTGTATGTCAGTGACCATTTGTTTTTGGGTTCTTTCTACCGGAAATATTATGAATTGGATAAAAGGGCAGTGGTTTTGTGAAGTAGAGAGGATTAGTAGGGAGACTTAGGATCTGGAATGATTATCTTCAGCCAAAAACATATGCTGCTTGTCCACAAGTGTCCTGGATAACATCCCCCACCTTCTGAGAGTATACTGTAGGAGGTCATAAACTATGTGCAATACTAGAACAAATGTCTTTTGTGGTTGAATGGCTATAGCAAAATTCAAGGCATAGATCTTATGGAAATTTCTAAGTATGCATTCTCTTTCCCTTTTTTCCTCTCCCCTTCCCCACGCCTTGAGCAGCTTCCTGCTCCCCTCCCCACGCCCCCACACCCTTCTTGGCCTTTCTCTTTCTCCTCTTCTCTCTCTGAAAGAGAATTTGAGAAGAGTATCATTTTTTTAAAAGATTTTTATTTATTCATAAAAGACACAGAGAGGCAGAGACATAGGTAGATGGAGAAGCAGGTTCCCTCAGAGGGAGCCTGATGCGGGACTCGATCCAAGGACCCTGGGATCACGACTTGAGCCGAAGGAAAATGCTCAACCACTGAGCCACCCAGGTGTACTTCAAGCAGCGTATCTGTGTTTTAACAAAAAGAGCCCAGGATTAGGAGCCATGAAGTCTGGCCCCAACACTGACCAGCTGTGCAGCTTTGGGGAAGTCACTCTAGTCTCTAGGCTTCCATTTTCTTTGTGTCAAACACTGTCCATCCTGAACAAGCCAAGGGGGAATCTCTACTTTTATAGAATTCATATTCAAATGGAGATGAGGTAAACAAATAGGATAATTTTATTTTATTTTTTTAAAGATTTATTTATTTATTCATGAGAGACCGAGAGAGAGAGAGGCAGAGATGCAGGCAGAGGGAGAAGCAGGCTCCATGCAGGGAGCCTGATGTGGGGACTCGATCCTGGGTCTCCAGGATCACGCCCTGGGCCCAAGGCAGGCACTAAACCGCTGAGCCATCCAGGGATCCCTAATAGGATAATTTTAGATAATGAATGAGTGATAAAGTAAAACAGGACAATGTGATAGAGCCTGGGGGTAGGGAGGAGATAAGGTGGTCATGGGAGGCTTCTCATGGAGGTGACAGTGAACTGAGATTTGAACAATGAGAAGGAACCAGCCTGTGAAGAGACCAGGGAACATGTATTTGAGACAGAGATGTCAGAATGTTGACGACTCTAATGCAGTAATGAACTAAACACATTTTGGAAACAAAAATGGCCCTTGTGCCTGGAATGTAGTGAGCGAAGAAGAAATAGAAAATGAAATTAAGAGATTTAATTCATTAGTGGCAAATTCACCAACACAGGTATAATTGTGATTATTTTTTTTAAAGATTTTATTTACTCATGAGACACACAGAGCGAGAGAGGTAGAGACACAGGCAGAGGGAGAAGTAGGCTCCATGCAGGGAGCAGGACGCGGGACTCCTGGATCACACCCTGGGCCGAAGGCGGCACTAAACTGCTGAGCCACCCAGGCTGCCCCGGTATAATTGTGATTAAAATGTTTAGGACCATATAATGTTTGTCCTTCTCCGATTGACTTATTTCACTCAGGATAATACCCTCCAGTTCCATCCATGTCGAAGCAAATGGTGGGTATTTGTCGTTTCTAATGGCTGAGTAATATTCCATTGTATACATAGACCACATCTTCTTTATCCATTCAGCTTTATTTATGTTTTTTTTTTAATTTTTATTTATTCATGATAGTCACAGAGAGAGAGAGAGAGAGAGAGAGAGAGAGAGGCAGAGACACAGGCAGAGGGAGAAGCAGGCTCCATGCACCGGGAGCCCGATGTGGGATTCGATCCCAGGTCTCCAGGATCGCGCCCTGGGCCAAAGGCAGGCGCTAAACCGCTGCGCCACCCAGGGATCCCTCCATTCATCTTTCGATGGACACCAAGACTCCTTCCACAGTTTGGCTATTGTGGACATTGCTGCTATAAACATCGGGGTGCAGGTGTCCCGGTGTTTCACTGCATCTGTATCTTTGGGGTAAATCCCCAGCAGTGAAATTGCTGGGTCGTAGGGTAGCTCTATTTTTAACTCTTTGAGGAACCTCCACACAGTTTCCCAGAGTGGCTGCACCAGTTCACATTCCCACCAACAGTGCAGGAGGGTTCCCCTTTCTCCACATCCTCTCCAACATTTGTGGTTTCCTGCTTTGTTAATTTTCCCCATTCTCACTGGTGTGAGGTGGTATCTCATTGTGGTTCTGATTTGTATTTCCCTGATGGCAAGTGATGCAGAGCATTTTCTCATGTGCGTGTTGGCCATGTCTGTGTCTTCCTCTGTGAGATTTCTGTTCATGTCTTTTGCCCATTTCATGATTGGATTGTTTGTTTCTTTGCTGTTGAGTTTAATAAGTTCTTTATAGATTTTGGAAACTAGCCCTTTATCTGATACGTCATTTGCAAATATATTCTCCCATTCTGTAGGTTGTCTTTTAGTTTTGTTGACGGTATCTTTTGCTTTGCAAAAGCTTTTTATCTTGATGAAGTCCCAATAGTTCATTTTTGCTTTTGTTTCTCTTGCCTTCATGAATGAATCTTGCAAGTTACCGTGGCCAAGTTCAAAAAGGATGTTGCCTGTGTTCTCCTCTAGGATTTTGATGGAATCTTGTCTCACGTTAAGATCTTTCATCCATTTTGAGTTTATGTTTGTGTATGGTGCAAGAGAGTGGTCTAGTTTCATTCTTCTGCATGTGGATGTCCAATTTTCCCAGCACCATTTATTGAAGAGACTGTCTTTTTTCCAGTGGATAGTCTTTCCTCCTTTGTTGAATATTAGTTGACCATAAAATAGTGAAAGGGAATAAAGGGGAAAGGAGAAAAAATGAGTGGGAAATATCAGAAAGGGAGACAGAACATGAAAGACTCCTAACCCTGGGAAACGAACTAGGGGTGGTGGAAGGGGAGGTGGGCGGGGGGGTGGGGTTGGGGTGACTGGGTGATGGGCACTGAGGGGGGCACTTGACGGGATGAGCACTGGGTGTTATTCTATATGTTGGCAAATTGAACACCAATAAAAATAATTTATAAAATTCAAAAAATAAAAAAAATTTTAAAATTAAATATTTAGGTCAGCAGCTGAGCGCCTAACTTCGGCCCAGGGAGAGTTTCTGAGGTCCCAGGATCAAGTCCCACGTCGGGCTCCCTGCATGGAGCCTGCTTCTCCCTCTGCCTGTGTCTCTGCCTCTCGCTGTGTCTCTCATGAATAAATAAAATATTTAAAAAAATATATTTGTAAGGTCAGAAATGCAGTTGTTAAGAAGTCCTGGCTCAAGGAAAGGACGAACTCCTAGGAAGCCTCAGCCTCCAAGAGGACCTATTAGAATATCAGACAGCAGAGTGCAGCGGACCTTTACAGCAACACCACAGGGCTTCACTCGGCTCATAGGCATTTATCTGTTGATCATTTTTTAGTTCCTTTTGTTTGGAAACATTAGAAGGCCCTGCACTGTCCCATCTAATAGCCACTAGCTATATGGAGATATTTACATTTGAATTACTTAGAATTAGATAAAATAAAAATTCAGTTCCTCGGTCATGTGGCCAGGTTTCAAATGCTTGATAGCCTCATATGGCTAGTGGCTATCACACTGGACAGCACAGACATGTGGATCATTACTACGATCACATAAAGTTTAACTATGTTAGATAACTAGGTTATTACTGGCAAGACTTCATCTGTCAATAAGGATTAATCCTCCAGTCTTCTTGAGGAATCTCAAAACTTCTCCCAAATTTCAGGCCTTATGATAGATGAGATATTCTAAAAACAGGTCAGCTAAGAACACCTGACATTCTGGCTGCAAAATTAAAAACATCCATTTGGTTATACTGCTGCTCTCTGAATAAAATTTTCAGAAATGCAAAATGTGGGAGCATGAGTCTATAGAATGGTTAAGTGGACACTGAAGCTTAAGTTCTAAGAGTGATTGCTTGTTTCTAGAGCCTTGGACTTTCAATGTGATGTTTAAGGCACAGGAGACAAGCCCTTGGGGCTTGTGCAAGGTGAAGGATTAGAAGAGAGGATTTCCCTTAGGGCCAAGATCTCTAAGGTCCACAACCTCAACAAAAGGGCCAACTATTAAAAACAAAACAAAAGCTCTCCCACTATAGGAGACTAAGATATTTAGGAAGGTTATTTGCTGGGGCACCTGGGTAGCTCAGTGGTTGAGCACCTGCCTTTGGCTCAGGTCGTGATCCTGGGGTCCTGGGATTGAGTCCCGCATTGGGCTCCTCGCAGGGAGCCTGCTTCTCCCTCTGCCGATGTCTCTGCCTCTCTCTCTCTGTGTCTCTCATGAATAAATAAAATACTTAAAAAAATTAGGAAGTCTAATATTGGGACGCCTGGATGGCTCAATAGTTTAAGCATGTGCCTTCAGCTCGGGTCATGATCTTGGGGTCCTGAGACAGAGCCCCTTGGTGGAGGGAGGTCCCTGCTCAGCGGGGAGCCTGCTTTTTCCTCTCCCTTTGTGTGCTTGCACCTCCCCCCAAATAAATAATCTTTTTTTTAAAAAAAGAATGTTATTCATTATATTAACTGATTTAAAAGGGGGGAAAAACAAATCATCTCAGTAGATGGGGACATTGTAGACTAAATTTAAAACACATGCATGATAAGTAAAACTCTTAACGAGGAACAGAAAACTTACAACTTGTTAAAGAAAATTTGTACCATACCAAAGATTGATAACAAATATCACATTTAATGGAGAAAAGTTGGAAGCATTCCTTTTAAAAGCATAAATGAAACAAAGATAGTTGCTATTGTCACCTTCAACATACTGGCTGGTGGTCCTAGGCAGCACAGAAAGACAAGGAACTAAAGTTTTTTGTTTTGCAAATTATATGATTGTCTTTACAGAAACCCAACAAAGTCTGTGGTTTTTTAAGTAATTCAGCAGGTTGCTAAATATTAGATCAATATGTAAAGTAATTATGATCCTTTCTACCAGTAATAGATAAAAAATATAAAAGTACCTTTTACAGTGGCAACAGAAAATATCAAGTACTAAGGAATAAATCTAATACAAGTTACTAATTATAAAACTTTACATTTAAAGATATCAATAGGGTAGCCCCGGTGGCCCAGCGGTTTAGCGCCGCCTTCAGCCCGGGGTGTGATCCTGGAGACCTGGGATCAAGTCCCACATCAGGCTCCCTGCAGAGCCTGCTTCTCCCTCTGCCTGTGTCTCTGCCTCTCTCTCTCTCTCTCTCTGTCATGAATAAATAAATAAAATCTAAAAAAAATAAAAAAATAAAGATATCAATAATGAAGACCTAGCATTTTTATGGAGAAAGATTCATTATAAAAGACCAATTCTTCCCAAATTAATCTCTCATCTAACACCGATGAAAATACTAATAGGTATCAGAAATAGGGATCAAAACTTCTTAAAAACCATAGTTAAGTGAGCCAGTGTGTCACTGATGCAAGGATACACAAACAGAAGAGACCCCCCCACGTGTGACAATATAATGGCAGCAGTGACATCACAACTGGTGGGAGGAAAGGATGGATGACTAGTAGTTAGTAAAGAATGGCAATTCAAATGGGAAAACAAATTGGACCTTTGACTTAGAAACCAAGAACAACAACATAATCAAACCCAAGCAAAACATCCTGCTGGGTTAAAGACCTAAATGGGAAATAACTCCAGAAGAAATTACAGGAATGGGGAAGGATTTCCCAAATAAGACAAAAGCACAGATTATAGTAAGAGGTAAAAGCTTTTATATTAAAAAAATAAAGCTGTTTTTTAAAAAATTTGTATATATATATATTTTAAGACTCCTAAAAACATACTCAGCTTTATTTTTTAAAGATTTTATTTATTCATGAGAGACAGAGAGAGGCAGAGACACAGGCAGAGGGAGAAGCAGGCTCCATGCAGGGAGCCCGATGCGGGGACTCTAGGATCACGCCCTGGGCCGAAGGCAGGCACTAAACTGCTGAACCACCCAGGGATCCCCCATACATAGCTTGAATATGCAGGAATAATGCCTGGGATTTGCTTCAAAGGGATCTGGTGGGGAGGGAACTGGAGTTATTGCTGATAGAAGCTTAGCTGAGTTGGTAACTATTGAAGCTGGGTGATGGGTATACGAGGAATTCATCAGATTTTTCTCTTCCCCTTTGGTATATGATATACATAGAATTTTTCATAAAAAAAGGCTAAAAAGAGAAAAAGAATATGGCAATAGATACAATTTTCACCCACCAGATCAGCAAACATTTTACAATCTGATGATTAAGTGTTAGAACATGAAAAAGTGGGAAATCCTATACACAAATGGTAGGAATATAAATTGACAAAACCAGTTTGGAAGCAAAGTTGGTATTTTCTACCCAAACTGAAGATGTGTATTTACTACCCAGCTGTTCCTCATCTAGGCTAAATCCTAGAAAATCTCGCTCATGGAAACATGTACAAAAATATTCATGGAAACATGTAGAAATTATTCATAAGCTCATTCACTTTGATAGCAACAAATGGGAAACAACTAAATGTCCATTTGCAAAAGAATGTGGCTAAGGGGACGCCTGGGTCGTCAGTAATTTAGTGCCTGCCTTTGGCCGGGGGGCGTGATCCTGGAGTCCCGGGATCCAGTCCCAGGTCGGGCTCCCTGCATGGAGCCCGCTTCTCTCTCTCTCTCTCTCTCATAAATAATCTTAAAAAAAAAAAAAAAGAATGTGGCTAAATAGTGGTCTGTTTACATACCGGAACAAAAGTGAATTTCCTGGCGTTATATATGTCCACATCGATAAATCTTGTTATGTCGTAAATGAAACAAATTTGTAGAATACAATTATAATGCCATTTACATACAGCACAAAACCATGTAAAGATAAACATGTTGTCAGGGATGTATAAATGAAAAGCTATCAGTGATAAAATTAAAAATTCAGAATGCTGATTAAATCTCAGGAGAGAAGGGAGAGAAGGGGATTAAAGGCACACAAAGGCAGCACCATCAGGATTGCAAGGTTTTGCTTGCTTCTTAAGCTGCGTGGAAGATACATGAGTGAACATTATAATTTTTTTGTATGTAATGAAATAATCCATAATTGAAACATTTTTTTTCATAATATATACAAATGTCGACTCATGTTTTACACCTGAAACTAATGTTAATATGTTAATTATATCTCAAATAGATCTCTCTGTGAAAGGAGGGAACATGGCAGGGGGAAGTGAGAGAAGAGGCATACAACTACAGATTGGGGAAAAAGTTCATCTTGGTTCAACAACAGACTTATTGAGAGCAGACGAATGAAACTTTGTCCTACAAGGTACACAATCATTGGCCAGAAGAAAGCTGCTGAGCTCTCTTAGTACAGAGGTAAAGAAGCTTGTAGAAGCCTGACTTCTAGTCAGACATTTGATGGGGCCCCCGTGAGTCAAAGCATCGGTGGGTCGGCTCCTAACCCAGGGCTAGGGGCTGAGCTTTTCCTTTTCTTCACCCCACCTGCTCCCTGCCCACATCCTAATTCAGGATGCTTTCTAGGTCTGTGATACACACGGAATAGAAATAAATACAGTACGGTGCTGAGTGCATCTTTCATGTAGCCTTGTGAAGTGAACAATGTCACCAGGAAAGAGAAGGGCAGTAGTGTGTGAAGGACTTGGTACCTGTTACATTCTCCTAATGCCAAGCAACTGGTGAAACCATCCCTGCTGAAGCATGCAGTGTAGGCTTCTAAGTCATGAAAGAACCAGGTGAGTCACCTCTTCAGGGGGGGATGTATCTTTATAGCAGCCAATTCTAGGGGAAGAAGATGTAGGTACGTGCCAGGCGTCATGTGTCCAGTTAGACAAGAGGCAAAAGACTGGTGATCATCTTGGTATCTGGACCTCCTGCCACCTACTATTTTTGGCTTCCCCATGGCCTTCCTGGGGAGTCCCCAGTTTCCTCACGCCTTCCTGGGGGAGTCCCCTGCTTCCCCATGACCTTCCTGGGGGAGTCCCCAGCTTCCCCATGACCTTCCTGGGGAGCCCACAGTAAGGGGTGTCTGATGGGCAATCTGACCCCAGGATCACATATAAAGTGCTACAAACTCTGTTTCCTTACACCTCGTCACATCTGCTGGAATCCAAGACCCTGTGGGGCCCTGAGCTCTCTAACTCGATTTCCAGCTTCACTCCAACTTTCTGGGTTCCGTGGTGATGTAAGAAATGTCAGCTGATGGTCTGCAGGTCTGAAAGAGCAAACAGAATCACAGGGCTTGTCACCCTTCCCAAATCCCAGCATCTATTTCCCCCAGTAGGCCTTGCCTCTTCTACCTTTTCATCTATTTTACTTCCAAACCGATTGTAATGTAATGCCCACCCCCACCCCCAGATACACAGTTCTTTTCTATTATTTTGCACCATTTTGCCTTACTAAGAGCCAGTGTCCCTCCTGGCATTTTCCTGGCTCTGGGTGGACATCAACCTGACTTCCGTGAGAGAAACCTAATAGTAATACTTATAATGATAACAGCTGATATTAATTGAGAACTTGGTATGTGGAAGGCTTTGCCTGTTATGAGTACTTTACAGGTGCAGGGCCTGATCTGATCACTTGTATAGAGAATATACTTATTTAGGTACCATTTTACCAATGGGGAAATCCACATACAAAGGGGTCAAATGACTTCCACAAGTAACAGCCTTTTCCAGAGCCTGCATTCTGAGCTACTGGACTACAGTGGCTGTGTCCCTAAAGCCAAAGTAGATCAGCTGCTGTGGCCGAGCCACTTTTCCTTTCTCCTTCCTCCCCAATAGCTTACAGCGCATGACAGCTTCCTTGACTTGGTGAAAGCCACCATCGGGTCCCCGGCCGTCCACGAAGTACATGAACCGGAGCTCAGCAGGGTAGGCAGCTCTGGTGAGGCCTGACATCAGGGGGATGGTGCGGCCCTCTGCCCCAGGGGCCTCACTCAGGGCCTGTAGCATCTGGTACTTGCACCATGGGTCCTGCAGGAAGCCCGGGGTGATGAGCAGTACGCGGCAGTGACTGCTGCTCAGTGCGTGGCACAGCTCTGACACGATGGCGCCGCCTGGGGTCGAATCCCGAAGCTGTAGGAAGCAGCGCAGGCTGGCCGCGCTGCCCTCCAGGTAGGAGACCAGCTCCTGGGCGGCCACCAGGTCCTCCTCACTGTGGCACACACACACATCATAGTCCTTGCTCCAGCGGCCACTACTGCCACTGCTGCTGCTGGCACCCACGTATGTTGATGGGGAGTTGGGAGACACAGCTGAGCTGAGGCCCAGGGGTGGGGGGTTGTCCTTGGACCTGGGCTGTGAAACATCACTGGAGGTACTTTCTGCAGAGTCGGACAGCTTCTTGGAGGTCTTCGACAGGACCTGCCTGAACCAGTCTGTGGAGACAGAAACACTGCTTGGGCCGGGTATTCTTACCAGATTGCGTCCTCATGGCCTTGCACAGAGGACCCCACCCAGGCAGGCCCACCCATCTCCCCACACTGGCAAACCATGCCACCTTACTCTCTCAGAGACCTACTGCTCTGCTATTTTGTACATGCTTCAGGACTTGCCTTAAAGGCTCCATTATCTTTAAAGGTTTGCAGAAGTCATAAAAACTCTGGCTGTTTTATGAGTCATGAGAATGCAATATATAAGCATACTGGCTATAGTTAATAATACTGTATTCCATATTACAAAGCTGTCAAGAGAGGAAACCTTAAAAGTTCTCACTACAAGAAAAAAAAAGTTCTTTATCTATAGTAATGGACGTTAACTAAATCTTGTGGTGATCATTTCACAGTATGTACAAATACTGAATGAATCATTATATTGTACCCCTGAAACTAATATAATGTTGTTTGTGAATTATACTTCAATAACTAAATAAACAAAACACCTTTGGTATAACAACAATATTCGGCGGGGGGTGGGGGGGGGCGGAGAGGAAAGGAAATAAGTCTGACTTTCACCAGCCTGATTAGGAAAGATGTCTTTGCCCTATTCCAGAGGCTTATTCTGCCCAGAACTTCCAGCTAGTGCTGACTAACCAGCCATCTGCTAGTCGGTAAGTAGAGCCGTGTTAAGCTGGTAAGGATCAATCAGTTCCCAAACCCACTTTCTGCAGTGAGGGGAGGTGGATTTAGATTAAGGTGGGCTACCCGTTATGGGAGGGAAAGAGGAGAGGGACTGGCATCCATTTGGCCCTGAGAAATCCCAGATTGTTTCTGAATGATAAAACAAAAGCATGGAAGAGGGTTACTGCTCAGAGCTCCCGAAGAGCAGAGAGCCTAGTGATTCAGCCTGTACTTTAGAGCCAGGCATAGATCTCATTATGAACCTGCAGCCTGCAGCTCTATGTCTTCCATTTCCTCATCTGTAACAGGTTCATTTTAATTGTTGAGGGGGCAGCTGGGTAGCTCAGCGGTTGAGCATCTGCCTTCGGCTCAGCTTGTGATCCCGAGGTCCTGGGATCGAGTCCTGCATCGCGCTCCCTGCATGGAGCCTGCTTCTCCCTCTGGCTGTCTCTGCCTCTCTCTGTGTGTCTGTCATGAACAAATGAATAAAATCTTAAAAAACAAAAATGTTGTTGAAGGATAACTGAAACAATGCAGTGTCTGGTATACAGTGAGTATCCCTCAGCTTCCCCAGCTTTTGGTAAGGTCACAGAGTTCAGTGTTCTGGAGGTTGATTTTTCTCACTCTGCTTCGCTCCCTCCTCTGAACGGTTCTGAAGGACTTAGATGACAAGAAACATAATGCCACGTGCTCAGCACCCAGGTTTCCATGTTGGGAAAATTAGCGGAGCGCACACGGAAGAGCTGTGGGCCCAAAGGACTGAAGGTTCTGGTGCGTGCCTCTCCCCTCGCTCACCACGAACACCTGGGCTCTGAGGTCAAGGCCAGCGCCCACCATCGTCGGCCTCCCTGCACCTCCTGCCGCGTTAGGGCCGGGCAGCCCTGCCTCGTCGCCCACAGGAACACGGAGGAGTTCGCCCATCGCCCATCGCCACGAACAAGAGCGGAGGGAGGAGGAGTCTGCTTCCACTCACCAGCCACCTTGCCCACAGGCTTCCTGGACCGGGAGCGAGGAGCTGGGAAGGAGGTTGACGATGCCATAGTGCTGGGCTCAAAACTGGCCCCATGAGACCAGGCATTGGTAAAGCGAGAGAAGGGAGGGGACTCGGTCTTGACCTTAGGGAACAGCCATCCTGGAAGAGACGGAGAGAGGGGATCACAAAAGGTGTCCTTACCTTACTCTGTCCCAGCGCGTGGGCCCGAGATGTTCTCGCCCGGGGCCCGACAGAGGCTCGGCCTCCCTCCCTACCCGTCCCACCTCTGCACGGCGGCAGGTCTGGGAGCTCAGCGAGGGAGGGCAGCTGCGCGAGGGACGCTGCGCTAGGGACGCGCCGCCGCCGCCGCACCTGGCCGGCGCACCTGGGGCTCGGGGGCGGGGCAGCCGGCCGGAAGCTCTGGACGCGCACTTCCGGGGCGGGAGGACGGGGAAGAGGGCGGCCGGCGCCGCCGCACGGCGAGGGGGCTCTGGAGCCGCCCCGAGGACCCCCCGGGAATCGCCCGGAGGACACACCCCGCACCTGCAGGCGGAGAAGCGGCCACACCGAAGTCGGCGCGCGGAGAACCGGCCCCAGAGCGCCGGGCTGCGGAGGTGAGGCGGGCGGGGGTCTGCGAGGTGTTGCGGCCCGCCCGGAGGCCTGAAGGCCGGAGCACTCGGCTGCGGTAGAGCCCCGCGGGCGCGGCGCTGCTCCCGGAGGGAGGGCAGAGGAGGGACGCGGGCGTGCGAGGGGCGCCTGGGCATGGCCGCGTTCGCCGAGCGGAGACTCCCGTCCGGGAACAGAGGCCGACCGCGGCAGGGCAGCAGCCCCGGGCAGCTCCGCGGGGCCAGGCTGCGCAGCCCGCTTACCGCCCCCCCCCCCCCCGCCCCACACACACGGCGGCCCCTCGGCCAGAACCCCTCCCTACACGAACCCCTGCCCTCGCCGCGTCTACTGACGTGGTGGTGCCCCGCGGCCTTCAGCGCTCGTGGAAGGAGCATCAGGTCTCTAACAAGCGCACCAGAGCACACCTGCTTAAAACTCACCAGAGCCTCTGCAGACGCCTGGTGTGAAGGGAGCGGCAGCCGAAACGCAGCCGCGCGGTGCACCCCGCACACACCAGACACACTAACCAGAAGCCAGGCCGCGCGCGGGCCCTACACGACCTCTCCTTCACGAGGCCGTCGCTTTCAGGAGCAGGAAACAACTGGCTTTTTCTAACAACGGAGAAGAAGGCGGAGACTCAGACAAAAATGCAAACACAGAGGAATTTATACCAAGAGAAAGGACAAAATAAGGCCATGGCCAAAATAAGAAAAACAGAAGTAAGGATGTCTGATAGAATCTAAATGAGAATTTAGAGGAGCACTCGTAAGGATGCTGTGTGGACTTGAGATGGCAGTCGAAGGCTTCACGGAGACCAATGTGGCACAGATAAGACAGGATTGTTGAGAGATAAAAGAGTTGCCAATAAATGAGGTTGGAAACAGGAGGGATGCAATGAACAACAGGATGAAAGAAGCAAAGGAACAAATTATTGACACAGAAGATAAAGTAACAGAAGGTAAGCAAACTGAACAAAAAAAAAAAAAAAAAAGGGATTACGCAAAACAAGGGTAGACTTACGGAACTCAGTGACTCCATCAAATAACATACGAGAACATTCGTATTCTAGGGATCCCAGACGGAGAAGAGAGAGAAAAGGTGGCAGAAAATTTGAAGAAATAATAGCTGAAAACTTCCCTAATCTGAGGAAGGAAACAGATATCCAGATCCAAGACTCAGAGAACCCCAACAAAGTCAACAAAGGCAGATCCACACCACAACATATTATCATTAAACTGGCAAAATATGGTAATAAGGGGAAAAAAAAATCTTAAAAGCAGCAAGACAAAAGGAGATGGTTACTTACAAGGGAAAACCCGTAAGTCTAGTCGCAGATTTTTAGCATAAACTCTCCAAACCAGAAGGCATGATATATTCAAAGAGCTGGGTGGAAAAATTCTCCAGTCACAAATACTCTATCCAGGATAGCAAAACTATCCTTCAAAGTAGAAGGAGAAATAGTTTCCCAAACAAACAAGGACTTCCTGTGTCAATGCTGAAATTGGAGGACAAATAATTATGTACTCAGATAGACAGATGCTGGGTAATAGAGAGCACATGCAAGAAACCTTGGGAGACTTTTCTTCTAGTCTACCTTCCCCTCAATAGTTCCTCCATCCACCTATCCATCGGCCCATTGACACACCCCTCTCTCCCTCCTTTCCCTTTTCCCTTAGCCATCAGCTCAGGGAGGTAGTGTCACATAATGAAGTCTACAGACTACAAGCAGAATGCCTGGCTTCTCACCTCTTAACTGTGTTCTTTGGTAAGCTACTTAATCTTGCTAAGCTTTGGCTTCTCTGTCCTTGAAATGGAAATAAAACTAGATTCTCAGGACACCTGGATGGCTCAGCGGTTGAAGGCCTGCCTTCGGCTCAGGGCATGATCCTGGTATTCCAGGATCGAGATCCACATTGGGCTCCCTGCATGGAGCCTGCTGCTCTCTCTGCCTGTGTCTCTCATGAATAAAATAAAAAATAAAATAAAACTAGGACTTCACAGCTTTATTGTGAACATAATTTATGTAAAATGCTAATGATTCATGGCATATAATGTTCAGAAAATAGTATGGGTTAGTATGTATTTTAAATAATCGAGAGATTGGAGGGATATATTATGTTCATGGTTTAGAAGACTCGTAATTTTGCCCAAACTAATCTTAAGATCAGTGTTGTCCAAATTATGGAATTTTTTTTTGTAGGGGGGGTGGGGATCGTCAAACTGCTTCTAAATTTATATGGAAATGAGAGGACCAAGCATCTCTTCAATGGGCAAATTATGTTTCCTTCCCACCACAATGACCAAGATGTCCCTGTTGGTGGAGTCTCTTTCAGCTTAGGTTTCTGAGAGGACACTATGTGGAGCAGAGCCCTCCCTCCTCTGAGATTGGAGTCTCAGTGTTTCAGTAACATTCCTGACATGAAAAGCTGGTCAAGACTTGGCTCCAGAGCTGGAGCAGTGGGCAGAGAGTTGCTTTCTCACTCTGACCTATCCACAGAGGTCAAAACAGACCGCAGGGAACTCACAGGAAAACAACTTATTTTGTGAAAAACATAAATTTTCAAATTGAAAGAATGTTATTTAATGTTGAGGATGATTCTCTATTCACTGCTAAATGCTATACACCTTTATGCCAAGCCAGTGACAATCAGATGTGTTACTGATGATTCATGAAACTGTATCAAAGTTCAAAAAAAAAGGAGAACTTAAACCACTGCAGCAAGGGGACAGAAAGAAGAAGTGCAGTGGGCACAGGATCCAGAGACAACTTGAAAGAGAAGAGCAGTTGGCTGCTAGGCCAGCCAAGGGGACCTGAAACAGGGAACATTGGCATGTATGTGTTTCTTTTCCCACCTCCTATTCTTTGGGTTTCAGACAGCCTGAGTGGTACGCTGAAGTTAAGGCAGTGCCCGATAACCATCGATTTTGAAATCCTTTTCCAGGTCTAGGGTGGCTGTCCCTCAGCATCTTCATTTCAGCCATTCCAGATGTCCTTTCTTATCCCCCAGCAATAGACATAATGTTTCTGGGTTTTTATATTTTTTAAATATTTTGTCAATTTTGCTTTAATTTTCAAAATTCATTATTTGGCTTTGATAGACTTACAAACTGGAGAATCGTTTGATACTCTTAATGTAGTTTAAAGATTAGAAGTTAACATCATACTCTTAACAGATGTAGGTTAAAAGTTTCAGTTTCTCATTTTATGGTGTGACTTGCCCATTTGGCCATACATAGATGCTGGTTTTTGGTAATTGCCTTTTTCATCGCTTGGTTAAGAAGCAATCCAGTTGCCCGAAGGCATATCCCACTGTAAGTGGGTTGGTATAAGCCCTTGTGACTAATGGTATGGAAAAGTTTAAATACAGGAAAAAACAGCATCTTTGACATAGGATAATTGAGCAAGATGGCAGATAAATTCCATTAACCCTCTACACTGTCTACTTGAAGCTATGAGTTATCACACCAAATATGCTTTAACCTTTACAAGATTTAGTACTAGTCATATACTGGGATGGAGGACATGTCATTGTCAAACAGAAGACTGATCCTGAATCTCCAAATGGAAGGTCTAATCACTAGTTCTGTTTAGCCTTGGATTCGTTGTGTGGCCTTAGGTCTAGTCCCTTTTCCTTATGTTTTTAAAAACTTCATAAAGGGATCCCTGGGTGGCTCAGCAGTGGAGCATCTGCCTTTTGGCCGAGGGCGGGGGCAGGGTGGGGGGTGAACCCGGGATCCAGGATCAAGTCCCACATTGGGCTCCCTGCATGGAGCCTGCTTCTCCTTCTGCCTGGGTCTCTGCCTCTCTCTCTCTCTGTGTCTCTCATGAATAAATAAAATCTTAAAAAAAAAAAAAACTTCATAAAGTAAAATGACATATACCTAAACACCTACTTATTTTTTTTTTTTTTTTTTTTTAGATTTATTTATGAGAGAGAGAGAGAGGCAGAGACACAGGAGGAGGGAGAAGCAGGCTCCATGTCGGGAGCCCGATGTGGGACTCGATCTCGGGACTCCAGGACCGACGCCCTGGGCCAAAGGCAGGCGCCAAACCGCTGAGCCACCCAGGGATCCCCCATAAACACCTACTTTGTAGATAATTACAAAGGCTTGATAGAAAACTAGTAAAAGGGAAGCCCTGATGGCTCAGTGGTTTGGCGCCACCTTCAGCCCGGGGTGTGGTCCTGGAGACCTGGGATCAAGTCCCACGTCGGGCTCCCTCCATCAAGCCTGCTTCTCCCTCTGCCTGTGTCTCTGCCTTTCTCTCCTGTGTCTCTCATGAATAAATAAATAAATAATCTTTAAAAATAATAATAAAAAAAAGAAAACTAGTAAAAGCATCTTTAAAAAAAAGCAACAGCATGATACCTTTAATGTTTTTTAGAATGCTTTTGCAGTATTATATGTAGGAATATATTATGTGAGGGAAATATTACAAAGTTTCACTGTACAAAACACAAAGTGTATTAAGTATTATCCAATACCTAACAGGGGTCCAATATCTATTCTACAGGGAAAGTACTGAAACCTATGAAGACATACAATTTTAGAATAAGTATCTTATATAATTCATATTACATTTCTGTTAAGCTGGAATCACTGTCTGGTGGACAAGATAACAGTCCCATAAAGATGTCCACATCCTAATCCTTAGAACCAGTGTATATGCTACCTTCCATGGCAAAAATAGATTTTGCAGATGAGATTAAGGATCTCTCTCTCTTTTTTTCCCCCAAAGATTGTATTTACTTATTCATGAGAGACACAGAGAGAGAGGCAGAGACACAGGCAGAGGGAGAAGAAAGTTCCATGCAGGGAGCCTGATGTGGGACTCCAGAATCATGCCCTGAACCAACAGCAGGCGCTAAACCACTGAGCCACCCAGGGATCCCCAGGATTAAGGATCTTGAGATGTGAAGAATATCCTGGATTATCAGAGAGGGCTCAATGTAATCCTCCTTTTAAGAGGAAGGCAGGAGGGTCAGGGTGAGAGAAGTGACAACAGAGGTTGTGGGGCCATGAGCAGGGAATGCAGACAGCCTCTAGAAGCTGGAAAAGGCAAGTACATTGATTCTTCTCTAGAGCATTCAGAAGGAACATAGCCCTACTGATCCATTTTAGACTTCTGACTGCCACAACTGTAAACTAATAAATGTCATATTAAGCCACTATGTCTTTGGTGATTTGTTACAGAAGCAGTATTAAACTATTAAACTATCTTTGTAGGTCATGCTAGTGAACTGAAGAAGCATTGAATCTGAGTGCTAAAGGCTGGTCTCTTTAAAGATTTAAAAATTGTTTGAAATAGTTTTTCAGGGAACCCTGGGTGGCGCAGCGGTTTAGCGCCTGCCTTTGGCCCAGGACGCGATCCTGGAGACCCGGGATCGAATCCCACGTCGGGCTCCCGGTGCATGGAGCCTGCTTCTCTGCCTATGTCTCTCTGCCTCTCTCTCTCTCTGTGTGACTATCATAAATAAATAAAAAATTAAAAAAAATTACGACAAAATTAAAAAAAAAAAAAAAGAAATAGTTTTTCACTTCTTTGGTCAATAAATTATCCTTACACTTGATTTTGACTTTAAGAAGGTTAAGTTTGGGGCAGCCCCGGTGGTGCAGTGGTTTGGTGCAGCCTGCAGCCCGGGGCGTGATCCTGGAGACTCAGGATTGAGTCCCGCATCGGGCTCCCTGCATGGAACCTCCTTCTCCTCTGCCTGTGTCTCTGCCTCTCTCTCTCTCGCTCTGTGTCTCTCATGAATGAATAAAATAAAAAATCTTAAAAAAAAAAAAAATGGGGATCCCTGGGTGGCGCAGCGGTTTGGCGCCTGCCTTTGGCCCAGGGCGCGATCCTGGAGACCCAGGATCGAATCCCACGTCGGGCTCCCGGTGCATGGAGCCTGCTTCTCCCTCTGCCTGTGTCTCTGCCTCTCTCTCTCTCTCTGTATGACTATCATAAATAAATTAAAAAAAAAAAAAGAATATTTAAAAAAAAAAAAGAAGAAGGTTAAGTTTGGGGCAGCCCCGGTGGCACAGCGGTTTAGCGCCGCCTGCAGCCTGGGGTGTGACCCTGGAGACCCGGGATCGAGTCCCACATCGGGCTTCCTGCCTGGAGCCTGCTTCTCCCTCTGCCTGTGTCTCTGCCCCTCTCTCTCTCTCTCTCTCTCTCTCTGAATAAAATAAATAAATAAATCTAAAAAAAAAAGGTTAAGTTTGCTTCTCAAACATTTGCTAAAATACTTGTTGGGCAGGATTGTTAGGACTTGCCGAGCAGTGTCACTTACAATGCTCAGTTTATTTGTTAATAACTTGATAGATACAATACTGTGTTTTAAGAGTGGTCTGCAGACTAGTAGACAAGCCCTAGGGTGGCCCCCCATGTTCGCACCTGCAGGTGTGGGCCAGACTCATAACTTGTAACCAATTGAATATGGCAAAGATTATGGAATGTCTCTCACCTGGTTACATTACTGTATACAGGAGGTGTATGTGTGTATATGCATTTATATGTATATATACATACACTGCATGTATTTATTTACTACATAAGATGTGAACATGTGGAGTGCCTGGCTGGCTCAGTCGGTTGAACGTATGATTCTTGAACTTGGAGTCCTGAATTTGAGCCACACATTGGGTGTAGAGATTACTTAAAATAAAAATGTATTAAAAAAAATGTGTACATGTGAATATAGCATATATATGAATATTGTGTCATACTGACGTATGAACGTGGGTGTGTGTTTAAATTCATCTTAGCAGACTGGAAAGAGATTCATTTACTGACTTTGAACAGATTGCCAGTTGTGTTGTGAGAGGGTCAGTGTCAAGAAATTGCGCAGCTTCTAGAAGCTGCATGATCTCTAGAAGTAACCTCTAGAGGAGAAGTGATCTCCGGCTGACAGCCAGCAAGAAAACACGGAGATTAATTCTGCCAACAGAGAACAACCTATGGAAGCTTGGTAGTAGATTCTTCCCCATTTGGATCCCCAGTGGCACTGTAGCCACAGCTAATACCTGGATTGAGGCCAGGTCAGACCCCAGCAGACGACTCAGCTAAGCTTTGCCTGGGCCCTTGACCCACAGAAACTATGAGATAATAAATAGGTGTTGGTGTATACTGCTGCATTTGTGGTAATTTGTTTTGCAGCCCAGAAAACAAATACAGGGACTAACTGCAGTTATGGTTTAAAATGCCAGTTCCCGTGCCCCGTTCCCAAATCTACTGAAGTAAATCTCTGGGTAAAGCTTGGGAAATTGATTTTTAAACACGCACCCCAGGATTCTGATGTACCTAAAAGATTGGTCTAATGGGTTATGTATGTGGTTCTCAAACCAAGCTGCATATCATTATCACCTAGAGAGCTTTTAAAAAAATACAGATACTCAAAAGATTAGATAGATAGATAGATAGATAGATAGATAGATAGATAGATAGATAGATAGATAGATAGATAGATAGATAGATAGAATACTCCTGAAAAACCTTATTCAGTATTTCAGAAATGGGGCCTGAGAATCTGTTTTTGAAGAGCTGTCTAGGAAAGTTTGATACAAGGAGCCACTAGTCTCAATTTATATTGTTACTTAACATTTATAAGCAGTGAAATGATTGAAAGCAGCCCAGTAAATCTTGGGATTGAATTTATGAGATAAATTCCAAATGACTGACTCTGCTTATAAAGTGAAATTTAAGATGGGACTCTAGCAGGCAGAAAACAGTCACTGAATTCTGGTTGATTAACTAAAGTCTTATGACCTGTATTAAAATAAATCATGTTCGCTGGCACACATGCTTTCAACACTATATTTTGTAAATCTTGAAGACTTTAAAAATGTCAGAAAGTATATACATCTGCATGTGTGTGTATAACAGCACCTATTTAAAAAAAATTTAATTATAGGGACGCCTGGATGGCTCAGTGGTTGGTTGAGCATCTGCCTTTGGATCAGGTCGTGATCCCAGGGGCCTGGGATGGAGCCTCGAATTGGAGCTTCAAATCCCAGGGGCCTGGGATGCTGAGCAGGGAGTCTGCTTCTCCTTCTCCCTCTGCCGTTCCTCCTACTTGTGCTCTCTCCCTCACTCGCTCTGTCAAATAAATAAATCTTAAAAAAAAATTCTCTTTGTTCTGAAACAGAATCATACAGGTACTAAAGCTCATTTTAACTAAAAGGATGCAAATTTGTATTTACTTTGCAGTAGATCTGATGTAGATACACAGCACTGGATGTACTGGAGATTGCGTCAGCAGTAACTTTATGGATGGATATGGTTTACAAATTCTGCATAACCTTTACATTAGTGCCCTATTGAGCTTACAAAATGACTACTTTTTATACATTTTTTTCTTTTTATACATATTTCTAAAGGGCTTTGGGAGGCATAGTTAGATTTTAAAAAAACCTTAAGATTTTAAAGAAAAACAATGCTGAGAGCTTCCACCACCAGAATAATCAAGACCTATCACATATTGGTGCACAAGTACACAGGGTGGACAGAAGGACAGGGTATCCAAAACAGACTCCCATCCATAGTCTCCTGATTTATGACAAGGCTGACCCTGCCATGCATTGGGGAAAATGGTGCTGCATCAATTTTGATAGGCTTGTGGAAAAAAATAAATCTTAGCCCATATCTCACACCATACAAAAAACTTAATTTCAAATGGATGGTAGATACAAGTGAGAATCACAATAAAGCTTTTGAGGAAAATACAGGAGATTATCTTCCTGACTTTACCTTCTGATTATTTAAAATTGAGAAGTAATTGACATATAACAGTTTCAGGTGCACAATACAATCATCTGATAAATGTATATATATGCTGAGATGATCACCACAGTAAGTCTAGCTAACATCCATCACTACACAGTTACACATTTTTTTCTTGTGATGAGAATAAATCCACTCTGTTAGCAACCTTCAAATATGCAATACAGTTTTGCACTCTAGTCACCATGCTGTAGAATTACATCTCCAGGATTTCTTTATTTTATTTATTTCTTTATTTCTTTATTTATTTATTTATTTATTTATTTATTTATTTATTTATTTATTTTTGATTTCTTTATTTTATAATGGGAGTTTGTACCTTCTGATCTGACCACCTTCACTCATGCCCACCCACTACCCCGTGGGGTAAGCAAAGGTTTTTTTTTCAACTGATCATAAAAAACACAACCATACAAGGAGGAGGGGGGAAAAGATACATTGGGCAAGATGAAAATGAAGAACTTTTGTACTTTTGTTCATCAAAAGACATCTTCAAAAGAGTGAAAAGGCAATCTCCTGAGAAGAGATTTCAAAAATGCATATCCAATAAATGTTTCATAACCAGAATATTTAAGAACTATTGCAAACCAGTAAGAAAGAGACAATCTACAGAAAAAAATGGGCAGAAGAACACTTGGCAAAAATGATATCCAAATGTCCAATAGACACGAAAAGATGCGGATTCATTAGTCATAAGAGAAATGCAAATTAAAACCTCAGTGCAACAGCACTGCCTACACTAAGCAGAATGGCTACAATGAAAAAAAGAGACAATATGAAGTATTGTTAAGGGTGTTGAGGAATAGGAACTCACTGCTGGTGGGAGTGTAAACTCGTACAACCACTTTGGAAAGCCGTTTGGCACTAAAGTATGCTAAAGCTGAACAGAAACACACCCAGCAATTCCACTGTTAGGAATATACCCAACAGAGCTGCTACATATGTCCACCAAGAGACAGCCACAAGAATCCTCCCAGTACTGTTTAAAAAAAAAAAAAAAAAAAACCCAAACTGGAAACAACCCACGTCCATCAACCCAAGTGTCCAGCAGAAAGTAGAAATAAATTGCACAGTGCAAAACTACAAGTCAGTTGAGATAAATGAGCCACTGCTAAGTGCAGTATGGCTGCATCTCACAGGCTGAGACTGAAGTACCCGACACCAAAAGCAGGTACACGAGCCCATATTATCAAAAGTCCGAAACCAAGTACACTTTGATGTGAGAAGCCAGGATAACAGTTCCCCTTAGACGAACATCATCACTGGAAGTGGACACAGGGCTGCTGGCGAGCCCGTGCTCTTATTGACCCTGGACGCAGGTTGCACAGAAAACGTTCACTGTGTGAAAGCCGGGTAAGCTGCACACTCACGATTGTGCAATTCTCTGAGCGCAGATCGTATTTCAAGATTTTTTTTACAAGGTAAAAGAAATAACTAGACGGGACCTTCTCTGACAGCCACATGCATGGCTCTAGGTGCCCTCTGGCCCGGTAGTTCTCGGGGCTGCCTCCCCGCGTCTTACCAGGGCTGTTGGGATTCCTGATTCACCCGTCCTGGGGGGAGGGGGGGACGGTGCTGTCACCCCGGCACCGCTCGGCGCCAGCCCAGACACCCCTCCGTGGGTCGGGAGCCCGACCACAGCCCTGCCCTCGCTGGGCAGGAAGCGCAAGGGATGTGAGGAGGCTGCGGCAGAAACCCCGCCGGGGAACATGGGCCGGGGGCTCCCTGCACGCGCTCCTCGGCGGCCCACAGGCTGGCAGCCGGCTAGGAGAGCCAGGTCGCCCAGGTTCCCTGTTCCGGGGGCAGCGGCAGCAGGTACGGGGGCCACAGAGAGGAGGCGGTCCTCCCCAGGCCCGGGGCAGGCGTGCCGCGGCCGTGCGGCCAGTCCCGCAGGCACCGCCCGGGCGCAGGGTGCCGCGGTCCCTGGGGTCCGCCCCCGCACCGCAGACACCCCGCCCTTGCCCCCCACCGCGGGCACCCGGCCCCCCGCCCCGCCCCGCAGACACCCCGCCCTTGCCCCCCACCGCGGGCACCCGGCCCCCCGCCCCGCCCCGCAGACACCCCGCCGCTGCCCCCGCCCTCCCCACCGCGGGCACCCCCTTGCCCCCCGCCCCCGCCCGGGCTCACCTGCGCGTGGGCGGCGGCGACCCCTCCGCGGGGCGGGCGGGCGGGCGGGGGCTCGGGCTCGGGCTCGGGCTCCCGCGCTGCGGCCGCCGGGGCGAGGGGAAGTCGGCGCGCAGGCCCGGCTGGCGGCCGCCCGGCTCCGCGGCTCCTCCGGAAGCGGCGAGGCGGCCCGGCCCCCGGCCCCTCCTCCCGGGCCCGCACCCTGACCCCGGAGCCGCCCGACGCCGTCCCGGGCCGGGGAGGGAAGCAGTCCCGGGCCGCAGCCCTTGCCTCCTCCTGCCGCCCTGCGAGGCCCGCCGGGCCGCCCGTCTCCGTCCCCGGTGAAGGCGGACCCGGGGCCTGAGCGCCCCGCCGCGGCCCTGCGCTCACCCTGGCTCCACGCGCGCGCGCTCGCTCGCTCTCCAAGAAAGAAGAAAAGAGAGAAAAGAAAAAACTAGAGCTTGAACTCGGCCAAAGGCCACGCGGTGGGTGGTAGCGGCCTCAGGTGCGGGAAGGGAAGCCGCGACTCCCGCGGGGTAGCAGAGCCGCTGGCCAGTCCAGGGGCTCAAGCGCAGGATTTTTTTTTCTTCAAAGATGTTACTCATTTACTTGAGAGAGTGAGCGTGCCCGGGGGGAGGGGCAGAGGCCGAGGGCGCAACAGCCGGGCGGGCGCAGGGCTCCATCCCAGCCCGGAGGCAGCCCCTGGACCTGCGGGCTCGCTGCTGCGGGCGTTGTGAAACCCCGGCGGGGCGGGGGCTGGAGGGAATACACGGGGCATTTCCCAAACTTGTTTCACCACAGTAGAAATGGCAGTGGCCCTGAGCAGTGCTCCACCGCCCAGCGGTGTGGAAACCCGGCCGATGTGCCCCAGGATCCTGGGGCGGGGGAGTTTATAGGCCCGAGGGAGGGCTCACGCTCTCCCTTGCAATCTGAGTTCCTACTTTTCTCAGCAGCGGGCAGAGCTAAGGAGGGACTAATCCCGGGAGGCAGCGTGGTCGGAGACGGTGCTCGAAGGCTCTGGAGGGAGGCCGCTGGGGTCCACGCGCAGAGCTCATCACTTACTAGCCCTCCGGCCTCGGGGAAGCGTGGAGCCTGCCTACGTCCGCTTTATTCAACGTCAAGTTACGGTGTCTGGTTCCCAGTGTTGCTGTGAGGCGTAGAGGAGATAAATTAGCAAGTCCGAGGGTTCTCTTACCCCTCATCAAACCCACCCCTGCTTTCCCTGCTGGGGCCCGACCTCTGCCGTTCCCCCGCCCACCGTGGGCACCTGGGCTCCTCAAGGCCCCTCTTTTGGAAAGGCTCACTTCTGCAGCTTATGAAGCATTTCTTAAGCCCTTCCCAGCTTTGCTCACCATTCCGGTAGCACCTTGTGTTGCTGGGACTTGAGCCTAGGAGGGTTGGCCCTCCCACTGCCCCCAGAAGTCTCCGAAGCCAGGGGTCCGCCTCGGGCCCCAGGGACTCAGGTAGACACTGGCTGGCGCGGTAAGGGACACGCAGGCCACAGCCTGCAGCTGGGGCAGAGGTGGAGGAGGCCGGACTCCAACGCTCAGTCTCCTGCGGGAGGCAGACGGCGTGACAGCGCTCTCCCTCAAGCTTGAGGAAAGCCCCGTGCAGGTGCAGAGGCTTCCCGAACGCATTCCTCCTCAGTCCTCTGTGTCGTCTTGAGGTAGATCCAGGGTGAGCGGCCAGGTGAAGGCCCCTCTCCTCCTGCCCCACAGAGGGGGGTGAACACAGGGCAGCCCACGAGGCTAGCTCACAGCCTTCGCCGCAGTTGTCCCTACCCAGGCCCCTGGCAAGTTCCTTCCTGTCTTTCAGCACCGGAGGCTCTTCCTCTTGCTCACCTTGTGGTTCCTGGCTCTTGGCCGCACCCACCCACGGGCTTCTCCAGTTCCCTCACCTCGCAGCGCCCCGCCCGTCCTCCTCCCTCACGCCCGGCATCAGTCAGGCCGGCCTTCTTTTTCATTCTTCTCCCCCAAGACCCCTTTTGAGGGGGAATGAGCATTTTACTAGCTGTCTCTACTCCCACTCACTTCTTCCCAACAACTGTCACCTCAAACCCCACGGGGGGTTTCTTCCAGAAGTGCTGTCCCTGGGGTCCCCACTGACACACTTGGTACTGGCCCAGCCTGTGCGCATGTGTGGCTACTGCTGACCCCTCCTTCTGGGTTCTTGTGACTCCTCACGCTTCTGGCTTTTCTCCTGCCTCTCTAGCCACCTCTTAGGCTTCCTCTCCTTTGGTTCAACCCCTAAATGTGAGAGGGGTCCTACAGCTTCCCCCCTTGGTCCCCAGCCCCCTACTCTTCTCCCGCTGTGGGGCGATGCCACTCTCTTCCACAGTGTCCATCTCTCGACAGCCCAGATCCTCCTGAGGGGCCACACAATAAGTTCTACTCCCGGTTAGACATCTCCTCCAGGTGTCCTGTGGGCACCCTTGACTCCGCGTGTCCCAGACACCTTATCCCTCGCGCTGCTCCTCCCTGGTGTTCCTTACTCTGTGAAAGGCAAGACGTATAGCTAGTGTCTGAGCCAAAAACCCGAGTCTTACTTGGCCGTCTTTCATCACTGCTGTCACTTCTTAGACGCACATGCTTCTTGCCAGGACGGTGCAGGCCCCCTTGTCCCTGCCATGTGGACTGAAGCGACGGCTCGCATCTGCCCTCCTGCCCTGACATCATAATCTAGTCTCCACAAGGCAGTTGGGGTGATTTTTCTAAAAGGAAAATTGGAGTGTGTCGCTTCCCTGTTGAAAGTGCACAGAATACGCCCCAAGCTCCGCAGATGGCTCTTCAGCCCCCGGCCCTGCCCTGCTTCTTAGCACTCCTCTTCCTTCACCCCGCGACCTTGCTCGGACGAATCACTTACTGTCCCTTGAACCTCACTGACTCTTGGTCCTGGGCGTTTGTACTGGGTTTCCCCACAGCCTGGAATCACTTATTCCCGGCCCTCCGGGGCCTGCACTCCATCTGACCTGGGCAGAGGGGCAGGGCGGAGATAAGAACACTCGAGTGAGGACCTACAGGATGCCTTGCCTGGTTCCCCTAACATGTAGCCCTGGGCCTGGCCAAGGGTTGGAGCTGAAAAAATAGTCCATACACGAATGAACCCTTCCCTTCCCTCCATGGCCAAACCCCTGCAGGAACTCAGGAAGAGGAGGCATTAGTCTGCAAACAAGATGCCTCCACCCAGGACTTAAGAATGGTCCCGCGAGGCGGCCGTGCTCCTCCCAGCCTGGTGTCAAGGGCCAGTGGGTGCTTCAGAAGCAGGTGCCGTGACGTGAGGCAGAAGGGATGGAGGACTGGATGGCAAGAGTAATCACATTTATTGCTTGATGACTAGGGTAGACAGTCACTACATCCGGGCCAGGCTGCCCGAATGCTCCCTGCCTGGGTACCAGGAAGGAGCCGGTCTCGGTCACATGGTCAGGTATACTAGTAGTCCAGCTGTACTACTTCGGTGGGTCGTGCAGTCTCACCCATCACTCTGTTGGCCTGGGCCTCAGGTGCAGTGCCTCAAAGCCCGTCGGTCTGCCTGCCTGCCCCGCCGCCGGATGAGCAGGGTGTGGGGACAGGAGAGCCTGGGTTAGTGCTGGGGAAAGCCATGGTGAGGAAAATGTGCATGTGGGCCAAGGCTGACGGATGGGGCAGCGGGGCCCATCTGAGAGCTTACGGCTCAGACGATATTGTGCTCCTGGACCTTCTCTCCCAAGTAAAAGCGGCTGAAGAGAAAGGGGCTCAGGTCGATAGTCTGGAAGTGGCCTTGCAGCACCATCTCCGCCACGGCTCGGCCCACGGCAGGGGCCTGCTGGAGTCCATGGCCACTGAAGCCCGTGGCAAAGTACATGTTGATGACTAGTGGGTGGGGACCCACCACACCATTCTGGTCAAAGGTGTTGTAGTCGTAATAGCCAGCCCAAGAGCTCCGAGCCTGCGGGTGGACAAGATGCTGGGGTGCCCGGGAAGGTGCCGGCACACGCCGCCCTCGCTCCTGCCCAAGAGTCAGACACGGTCTGACCTCCCAGCTGCTGAGGGGTCGATGAGATGGGTCCTTAGCAGCTGTGAGGTGGAGGGCACGTGACAGCGGACAGGCTCTCCAAGGGGACCGAGGTGCTCAGGCTCACCGGCCTCCCACTTACCTTCAGAGTCTCAAAAGCTGGTACCCTCTGGGCCAAAGAGGGCCACACCTTGTCCTGGAAGAAATCATGGTCCACTTCCAGGTTCCCTGGGTCCGGTTCCTCCTCCTGCGGTGAGAGTTGGGGACATGGCTTATGCTGCCTGGGACACGAGGGCGGGCCCCACTGACCCTGTTACTCCCCTCAGTAGGGCTAGCACATCAGCAGGAGTGCTGGCCCCCCCAAATAGCCTGGCTCTTTTTTTTTTTTTTTAAGTTTTTTTTTTTTTTAAGATTTTATTTATTTATTCGTGAGAGACACACACAGAGAGAGAGAGAGAGAGAGATAGGCAGAGGGAGAAGCAGGCTCCATGCAAGGAGCCCGATGTGGGACTTGATCCTGGATCTCCAGGATCACACTCGAGGCTGCAGGCGGCGCTAAACCGCTGCGCCACCAGGGCTGCCCGGCCTGGCTCTTTAGTGATGGCTGGCCTGTGTCTGCTGCCCAGCACCCCAACCCCACCTAGCTTACCTCGGTGGGGCTACAGCCGCCCAGATAGTTGTTGCCCAGTCCTTCCCGGCGGAAATAGACCCCACTAGGATCTATGACGAACGGGGTCTCCAGGCCCGGTCCCTGGGGGCAGTGCCACACGTACACGTACCTACCATGACCAGCAGGTTAGAAGAGCCCTCCCTTCCCACCATGAGTAACAACCCCTTACACTGCCTCTTCCCCTCTCCCACCAACCTCCTCAGCTGCCCTGAGGGGACTCACCTTTTCCTCGGCTCCACAGGTAGCTTGGTGCCCTGCAGGGTGCCCGGTGGCCCCTTCCCGATACCAGCCAGCTGTGCGATCTGGCCAGACCAGGCCCCCGCTGCGTTGATCACGATGGCACATTCCACGGGCTGGTACTCCAGGCTGTGGTCTACCTTCACCTGCAGGCACCAGAGGGGGAGGGGAGGCAGGGCCCGGGCCATACGCCGGGCGCCATGACAGGTGCATTTCTTCCTGAGCCTTAGTTTACCCAGACTGGAAGTAGGTAGAAAAAGATCAAAGTGACAGCTGTTGCCTTTTGTGCCCCTCCACTTGGTAAGGAGGACGCAGAAGCTGGGAACTTACATGGACTTCATGGATCCTTTTCAAAGTCACCTCTTCCCCGCTCCTGGTCTCCATGTGGTTGGACGAAGAGATAAAACCTGCAGAAAAAAGAGAGGAACTCCTGAGGCCCGAAGAGGACAAGATTGGGATAGCAGGGGTTTCATGAGGGGAGCAGGCTGGAAGGCTGGGGCTTTCCCACAGAGATGGGGGGACCAGGATGAACCTGGCCACTTGGAGGACAGGAGGGTGCTGAAACCTTCCAGCATGAGTAAGTCATGCAGAAGGCTAGTTAGGAGCCGGAGTCGGGATGCCCAGCCCCCGGGGAGAACTCCCTCGCCCCCCAACTCTTGCTTAGCTCGTGAGTGAAGCTAAGACCCCATCTACGCCGGCACCCCGGGAAGCAGAGCAAAGAAGGGACCTCAGACTCACGTGTCACCTCTCCATGGCAGAAGAGGACCCCCATGGACTGGACCTTCCGCCGAAGCCCCTGAAGCAGACACCAGGGGTCAAACCAACCTTCGTGCTCCATCCCTGTGAGGAGCAAGAGGACTCATGAGGCGGGGTCAGGACCCTCCCCTCCTACTGGATTTCCTGTGCCCCTGACCCCTCTTTAGGGCTTGTAAGCCAGGGGAAGTCCTGCTGCCCGATGCACCAGAGTCAAATCCTGTGGAAGGACACAGAGCTAGCACGGCCCGGGGGGCAGGGGGGCAGCACTGCTTCTTGGTGTGGCTACAGGGTGCTGAGACTCCCAACCCAAGGCGCCCCATGAACCCTGAGCCCCTCTGCAAGCAGGCCTCACCGTAAGACGCCAAAGCCACGCCCTCTGTGTTTATCCAGGGAAATTTGTTCCGAAGCTGCTCAGGAGACATCAGGCAAACTTTGGCTCCTTCCTGCCTGAGAGAAACGTGTGTGCACGTGTGTCAGAGGGGGAGTGAGCAGAGACGGAGAAGTACAGACCCCACTCCACAAGTGGGGGTTCGCCTCATTTGTGTCACTTCTCTGCCCCAAACTCCCCAAGTTTTCCTCCTTGCTGAGTGGGTGGAGACCAAGCCTCCCAGCCACGGCTCTTCACCTGACCCCTCTTTCCTTGCCTACACCCTCATATCACTTTGGCTAGGCTGAACCCCGTCATCCCCTGATTATTCCATGTCCTTTCACGACAGCGCAGGTCACTTTCTCCACTTGTGCCTGGAAGGGCCTTCCTGCCCACTTTCTAGTACAGTCCCATCCACCAGCACAACGACCCCCCAAAGACAGCAACACAGATCCTAAGAGGACACACTCGCAAGCAGACTGCCTGTGTTGAATCCCAGCGCCACCATTAAGTGCCCGTGCCTCAGTTTACCCACATATAAAATGGTGGCTATTTGGTGGCTAAATGAATAAACGCTGCATCTGAGACATCACCTGATGTCCCCAGTAAGACTTGCAAGTCTATCTGCTGAACACGTGCACTCCTGACCAATCGTGAGACTCACTCAGGAGAGGGGCTGCCCAAACCGGCCTGCTGCCTGCATTTTTATATGTGAGTGACACTCGGTCGTTTATATTTTCGCCCATGTTTCGTCTATGTCTGCGTTTCTTTCAACTGCAGAGCCGGGTGACTGCAACAGAGACCCTATGCCCCCAAAAGCCTAAAATACCGACTACCTGGCCCTCACAGGAAAAATGTGCAGATTCCCGGGTCCTTCCCTAGAGGTTGTGGCTTATTAGGTGTGAGATTTTCCAGGTGGTTCCTATGATCTGGCAAATCTGGGAACCACCACAGCACCACATGTGTTGGTCCACATGTGTTATAGCACCTGGCACAGGGTCCTGGGGGTCTGCATGTGTCTGTGGTTCCCGACAGGCTGCGCTTCCACACAGTAGGGACCTGTCTTAGCAACTCACCCATTCCAATTCCTCACTTGGAATCGGAGCTTGCCGAGTGTACGCAGCTGAGTGAGGAGCAGCCTGCTGGTGTGCCAGGTACCCACCTCTGCACCTTCACGTTGCTCTCCATGAGTGCGGCACCCTTTTCTGAAGCCAGCAAGAGATAACCTGAGGGGTTGAACTGGATGTCCAGGGGAGGGTCATCGACTACAGCCAGGTACTCCTGTGTGCAAACAAAGAAAAAAAAAAAAAAGGCTCTGTAGAGAAGTTGATTTAAAGAATGGAGGGAGAGCTCTCCTGGCTTCTTCACCAATACCTCCCAAGACTTAGAGGAGTCCCCCTCTGGGTTCCACCACCGGGGTGTGGGGGGAAACTAGAGGTTCCCACTCCTAGGTGCCCGAACTGCTTCTGCTCCCTGATCCCCTGGCCAGGGGGCTACTCCTCTCTCTGGGCTAAAGGCATGGTCCCCACCCCCACGCCCAAGTCTCTTTGCACGTACATTGATGTTGCGTAGAAACTCAATGGAAAAGAGGGAGAGCTGGATGTTCTCGGGCACGGAGAACTGCTGGCGAATGCCGCCCACAGAAAGCACGGTGGACGCCCGGGAGTACTGTGGGAAGACAAGAGAGGCTGAGGGTGGCCAGCACCCCGTCCGTGTGAGCACCCTCCTGTAGCAGAAGCACCTACAAGTAGAGCACAGTACTACCTGCGGGCTTAAAATCTAAGAGGAGCAGAGGCAGATAAACCCACATGCAGGCCAACCAGCACCCAAAGAGGACAGTAACCACTAAATCCTTCTTAGCAGATGGGCCGAGCAGAGAGTCAGGCATCTAAAGGGCTGGGCACGTGGCACACATGGAATGGTCTGGAAGCTCAAGGGCAGGAGATTAACATTTCATCTACTAACTGGAAGATGGAAGGATGTGACCAAACTAGCAAGATTCGTAGTTAACTGGCAGTGGCTTGACTAGGAACAACGGGGGCGCCTGCGTGGCTCAGTTGGTTAAGTGTCTGCCTTCGGCTCAGGTCATGATCTTAGGGTCCTGGGATGGAGCCCCACATCAGGCTCCCTGCTCAGTGGGGAGTTTGCTTCTCCCTCTCCCCCCTATTATGCTGTCTCTCTCTTTCTCAATCAGATAGATAAATAAAATCTTTGAAAAAAAAAAAAAGAATAGGAACAATTGAAGTGCAAAACCTGAGAAGTCATAGAACCAAAAGGGGGATGGGAGAGCTGTCTGTTCATGACAGCTGGAATACAGGCTCTCTTTGCGCCCAGAAGATCCAACATGGTGAAGTTTGCTTTTAAGAGCAAAAACCATACAGCCAAAGTCTCTAATTCATGGGAGGGAAAGCCTGGGACTATTCCTCAACAAGACCCAAAGTACAGTTTCTGCCCTTTGGACCCCCAAAAACTGACGTCTTTCCTCCCTCCACTCCACTTGCCCCTGAGTAAGATCGGAGTCAGTGCCCCACTCACAACGCCACCCTCCCCCAGACCTCTCACCGTGTGGTCCCGTTCCACCACCAGCACCCGAATGGCACCTCGTGGCTTCTCCAACCTCTTCAGCCAATAGGCCACAGACAGGCCAATCACCCCACCCCCCACAATCACCACATCCGAGTGTTCAGGAGGCAGGTAGCTGGTGTCGTACAGTGGATTCCAGGCTCCTCCGGGAAGGACTGACTGGATCTTCTTCTTAATCTCAGACACCTTTCCGTTCTGGTCTGTGGGATGCAGTTATGGTCAGAAGGCCATACGTTTTCTTTCCAGGTGGTAAGGGGTTAGAGGATGGGCTAAGTGGACCCTGAGCAGGCTGTGCCCACAGCTGGCCTGTCTCATAAGGTCAGCTTCACTATGTGATCTGCGTGCCATTAGGCTCTCTGCCTTCTCATGTGGTGTGCCCAGCAATGCAAGAGTCAGCTTCTTAAAATGAACACTCTATCCTCTCTCCCTAGGTGAGGGGACTTAGGCAGGTTTACCTCCTGTGCAGGCTGCTCTCTCCTCTGGGCCCTAGGCTCACAGATTCAACTGCATGGTCCTCTTGT
This sequence comes from Canis lupus baileyi, assembly GCF_048164855.1. Classification (NCBI taxonomy): domain Eukaryota; kingdom Metazoa; phylum Chordata; class Mammalia; order Carnivora; family Canidae; genus Canis; species Canis lupus. The sequence continues at coordinate 80,955,630 of NC_132840.1, read as the reverse complement.
CTTGGATGTCCCAGGCTCCTGGGCCAATGGGTCCTGGCACACCCCAAGCTGCAGTGCCCTCTGAAGCATGATACTCCGAGGGGCATCTTATCCTGGATATCCATCGCCACCAGCAAAGCTACATTCATGTCCTATTTATCATCAAGTCCTGATGTCTTTGCCTCCTAAATATCTCCCCAATCTGTCCTCCCATTCCCCCCATCTCTGCTACCACCACCCTAAGCTCTCCCCTAGACTATTGCAAAAGCTTCCTAATTGTTCCCAGTAATTCCCCTCTTGCCCACCCAACTCTCTTCTGCGTGTTGGCTAAAATATTTTCTAAGCACTAATTTAATCACATGCTCGGTTGCTTAAAACCTTCCAGTGACCATTACTCCAAGGATAAAAGTCCAAAGTCTTTAACATGGCCTGTGAGACACTGCACAGCCCGGCTCCTGTTTACCTTGTTCTCTCCCTCCTCCCCCACTCCAGCCCTGACACCTTAATGGCACTTTATTTCTTTCTTCCCACCACAGGGGATCGACATGGGGGTTCTCTCTGCTTTGAAACTGTGTCCAGTGGCCCAGTGGTTTAGCGCTGCCTTCAGCCCAGGGCGTGATCCTGGAGACCCGGGATCGAGTCCTGCGTCAGGCTCTCTGCATGGAGCCTGCTTCTCCCTCTGCCTGTGTCTCTGCCTCTCTCTCTCTCATGAATAAATAAATTTTTAAAAATCTTAAAAAAAAAATGAAACTGTGTGCACTTCTTTGCTGTTAAGGCCCTGCTTCCCTTCCCCTTCAGCTCAGTTATCATTTTCTCAGGAAAGGCTTTCCTGACCCCCTACACTGTCCAAATCTCCTGTCGCGCCATCTCATTGCCTCCCGCAGCGCATCTGCAACTCTGAATTTATCTGTGATTGCGTCACGCTGTGCTGTGCCTGCTTTCTTGGCCTCTCGATCTCCGACCCGGCACAGAACCTGGCGCACCGTTAAGCGCCCTGAATCAACGAATCCTTTGGTCTTTCACACCTAACTCAGGCATCTCCAAGTCTTTCCACGGACTCGCATGTTTCTCCGACCTGGGCTTACCTCCCCCGTCCACGCTGCCTTCCCCATGTCTACACCAACTACACGGCTTCTGCTAGCGCCTTGCACAAAACCAATGCTTCTCTTGAGCTTTTGCTCGGGTTCCTCAGGACGTGGGACCCATCTGCCCCCTGCGCTCCTGCAATCACGCTGGCTGCGGGGCCCAGCGGGAGTCCACAGCTCCCTGGGCACCTGCACCGACGTGCACGCTCTGCTCCCCCCGCCCCCCGCAGCCGCACACCCGGCACCGCACCCTGCCCGCGAGCGGGGCCTCCTGCACGTCTACCGCTGCGACCCCCCCGCCTGGCTCTGCTCTTCGGTGGTTGAGTCGAGGCTTGCAGCGATGTGGCACCTGTCGCCTGAGAAGGCACCCTCGGCGTCCGTGCAGCGCTCGGGCCTCACCAGCTCGGCCCGGCAAGCGCAGCCCCTTCTCCCGGCCGACCCGCTGTCCTTGCACTGGGGGCCGCGTCCTGAGTCCCGAAGGCCGCACAGGCGGCGACCGGGCCCACCCGACAACCGCGATACCCTCCGCTGCCCTCAACTTTACCCGGAGCGGAGCCTCCGCGGCGTGAGCCCAGCCCCCTGGCCAGCAGGGCCCGGCCCCAGCGCGGCCACGACGCCGTCCGCAGCATGGCCTCTGCGCGCCCCGCCGCTCCACGCCGGACCCTGCCCCTTCCCCGCGCCCCGCCCCCTCCGCCGTCACTGCTCCGCGCCCCGGGCCGTTCCGACGAGCGCGCCCATTGGCCAGCGGCGCCCCGGGCCCCGCCCCCGCGCTAGAGGCGGCGGCTCGCGGCGCCCCGCGCAGGCCCGCCCCCACCCGCCCCCACCCGCCCCCACCCGCCATTGGCGAGCCTGGCGACGGCGTCAGCACTGCGCGCCCTCGGGCGGGGGCGGGGGCGGGGGCGGGGGGGACCCGGCCGCGCGGAGCGGAAGTGCGGCTGAGCCGGTTTCCGGGGCCGCTGGTGTGACGTGTCCCGCGCCTGGCGCAGCAGGAAGCGGCGGCGATCGCGGCCTGAGCTCCCGGCGCCGGCCCCGGCTTCTTTCCCGCTGCCGCCATGCTCGACTTCTTCACCATTTTCTCCAAGGGCGGGCTTGTGCTCTGGTGCTTCCAGGGCGTGAGCGACTCCTGCACCGGGCCCGTTAATGCGTTGATTCGATCTGTGCTGCTGCAGGTATCGCTCCCCGCGGGGTCCCCCGCCCCCGCCCCCGCCCCCCCAGCGGGCGCCCGGCTCGCCCCGGGACTCGGCTGCCCCCCCCCCGCCCTCGGGCCGAGTCCCCGCGGCGCTCCCTCGGGTTTCCCACGGTTCCCCCAGCGGCCCCCGCCCCCCCCCGCCCCCAGCGGCCGGCCCTGCTGTTTCGGAGGCTGGGTGGGATAGTGGAAAAACGCTTTTAAAAACCGTAGATAAGTGAACAGCGGCTGGTCAGTCTGACGCTATGACTACGTCCCCCCGGCTTGCACGTGTCTAGCCTTCCCCCGACCTGTTTCCCTCCCCCCGACTTGGTGCCTCCGCCTCTCCCTGATGGGATGGATGCTGGAGAGCGAGGACCCAGCATCCTCCGGGCCGGGCGGGGCCGGGGCCGGGGCCGGGGCCGGGGGGCGGGGGCGGGGGCGCCTGGTTCTTCCCACGGGTAGTCCCGGGTAGTCCCCGAAGGGCGCAAGCCTGGGGTTTCTGGGTGGTCTGGACGTGTCTGAGACCTCCTCTTCCTTCCAGGAAAGGGGAGGTAACAACTCCTTCACCCATGAGGCGCTCACACTCAAGTATAAACTGGACAACCAGTTCGAGCTGGTGTTCGTGGTAAGTGGAGGTACTCCCGAGACGTCGCGGTCACACTTTGAACGCAATTCTGATTACTAAGAGAATCCTAATTAATGGCACCCAGTGTATATGATGAAGTGACTGAGAAGCCGGGGAGGGAGGACCGGGAGAGGGAAGGCGCTGCCGCCAGCTTGGCTGCCCCTCAGGTCAGGGAAACCTGCCAGGCCACGGAGCCGGCCTCCGGAGGCCTGGGTTGAGTTGGCTTGTAAGCAGATCTGTTGGCTCCGTTTCTCCCTGAACAGGTCGGTTTTCAGAAGATCCTAACGCTGACGTACGTAGACAAGTTGATAGATGATGTGCATCGGCTGTTTCGAGACAAGTACCGCACAGAGATCCAACAGCAAAGTGCCTTAAGTCTATTGAACGGCACTTTTGATTTCCAGAATGACTTCCTGCGGCTCCTTCGGTGAGAGGCCTCCCCTCTGCAGAGTCAATGTCTGCGCCCTGATGAGCTCCCTTCATTCCCGAGGACGGTTCAGGGTAGCACGTTGTACTGAAACACACCTCTACATCTGATTGACCTCTTGGTGTGAGGGTTCTTTCTCTCTCTTCTAGCGAAGCAGAGGAGAGCAGTAAGATCCGTGCTCCCACTACCATGAAGAAATTCGAAGATTCTGAAAAGGCCAAGAAACCTGTGAGGTCCATGATTGAGACACGGGGTGAAAAGCCCAAGGAAAAAGCAAAGAACAGCAAAAAAAAGGGGGCCAAGAAGGAGAGTGAGTTTGAACTCCTTGGACATAAGAGGGGCATGAAAAGTTAATGGCAGTAAGGACTGAAGTTGTTCCCTGTCTTTCTGTCATTGCTTGTCTCCCCTGCTCAGTGCCCATCACCCTATCACCCCTGGTCCTCGTGATACCCTGCATGTTTGTTCCTAGCTTCCTCTCAAGGACTTGGAGGACTCTTGCCCATTGTTCCAATTTGGTCATCTTTCACCAGAGAGTTTTCTCCTAACAGGCTCTGATGGCCCTTTGGCTACGGGCAAAGCAGTTCCTGCCGAAAAGTCAGGTCTCCCAGCGGGGCCAGAGAACGGGGTAGAACTTTCCAAAGAGGAGCTAATACGCAGGAAGCGGGAGGAGTTCATTCAGAAGCATGGGAGAGGTCTGGAGAAGTCCAGGTGAGCATTCTTTCACCATGAATCCTGGGATCTCGCCACACTGGGAGCAAAGGGGCTCCTGGGTGGATGTTTCTTCTTCACTTGTAAACTTTGGTGCTGTAACCCTTTACAGCAAGTCCACGAAATCAGATGCTCCGAAGGAGAAGGGCAAGAAAGCACCCCGGGTGTGGGCACTGGGTGGCTGTGCTAACAAGGAAGTCTTGGATTATAGCGCTCCCACCACCAATGGAGCCCCTGACGCTGCCCCGCCTGAGGACATCAACTTGGTAAGAGAAAACGGGCCAGTAAGGATTACCTTTATTAAGAAACGGGAGGAGGTAGAGACCAGGAGGGCAGGCCCTTTAGTGTCTATGAACAAAGGGGGTGGGTTATGTTTGGAGTTTTCTGAATAACAGAGTAGTGAGGACATGGCAAATCCTGGGCTGCTCTGCCCTCAGTGTTCCCGATCCCATCTTGTTCCTTTCCCTGTACCCTCCAGATTCGAGGGACTGGGCCTGGGGGGCAGCTTCAGGATCTGGACTGCAGCAGCTCAGATGATGAAGAGACCGCACAAAATGCCAGCAAACCCAGGTAGGGGAATTTCAGGTGGCGGGTGGTATGTGTGGCTCCAGGAGGGATGAGCCTGGACTCCTGCCCTTTTCTATGGATTTGTGATCTCCTGTGCCTGCAGTGCTACCAAGGGAACTCTGGGTGGCATGTTTGGGATGCTGAAGGGCCTTGTGGGGTCCAAGAGCTTGAGTCGTGAAGACATGGAATCGGTGCTGGATAAGATGCGTGATCATCTCATTGGTAAGTTCTGAAGAATAGGTGGACTTAAGGTTTATGGGCAAGGGGTGGTGGAGAGTAGAACCACGCAGAGTTCTCATCTGTATCATAGGGTTGTTTACTGTTGACGTGGCTAGCCCTCACACCTGTCCCTGTCTTTCCAGCTAAGAATGTGGCAGCAGACATTGCAGTCCAGCTCTGTGAATCTGTGGCCAACAAGCTGGAGGGGAAGGTGATGGGGACATTCAGCAGTAAGTATCCCCCCTAAACCCAGAAAATGCTCAAGGCATAATGTGTACCAGGAGGTTAAGCACATTGATGTCCGTTTTTAGTAGGTGTGTGGCTTTTGGCAAGTTCCTTCACCTCTAAACATCTACTGTGTAATTTAGACCTGAAGTTATCAAGTTAACACTTGTAAAGTGCTTGGAACAGTGTCACATGTGGTGTGGATTCCCGGGACAAGATCCTTGTATCCTCCAGATCCCAGTTCCTTTAGGTGTTGGGTCTTCTTGGGGTACATTCCTTGCATTTCACAGATCCACTGCCCCCTTTTAGCGGTGACTTCCACAGTAAAGCAAGCCCTGCAAGAGTCCCTGGTGCAGATTCTGCAGCCACAGCGTCGTGTAGACATGCTCCGAGATATTATGGACGCCCAGCGTCATCAGCGCCCTTATGTTGTCACTTTCTGTGGTGTTAACGGAGTGGGGAAGTCTACTAATCTTGCCAAGGTCGGTACAGCTGCCCACCACCTCTGACGTCCTTTTTTTCATGCTCTAAGTCTTAGCCATTCTCATTCTAGGGACTGATTTCTTTGCTCTTTTGCACAGATTTCCTTCTGGCTGCTAGAGAATGGCTTCAGTGTCCTCATTGCTGCCTGTGACACATTTCGTGCTGGGGCCGTGGAGCAGCTGCGCACACACACCCGGCGCCTGAGTGCCCTACACCCCCCAGAGAAGCACGCTGGCCGCACTATGGTGCAGTTGTTTGAAAAGGGCTACGGCAAGGACGCTGCAGGCATTGCCATGGAAGCGATTGCCTTTGGTACGGTGCACAGGACAGGGGCAGGGTTGGGGGGCTGCTGTGGACCCCTTTCCTCCTTGGGATTCGTCGAGGATCAGGGTTCCCCTCCTACCAACTTACTGCTCAGTAGCAAGTCAGGCTGGAGAACTTGCCATCAGGAGTGGCTAACTGCAGGCAAAACTAATATATTCCAATCAAGAAAGCCTGTTACACATCTCTTTTATCCTGTGGGCAGGACGGTCTTGACCACAAAGCACAGAACAGGTTTTTGCTCACACTACCTTATAACCAGATCCGGAGCCCGAGAAAGTAAACACACAGGCTTTTAATATATAGTCAGGTTACCACTTCTTGAGAGAAAGCTGGGATGAGCAAGACAGTCTAGAAGTTTTGAGTTGACCGCTTTTTTTCTCTCTAGCACGTAACCAAGGCTTTGATGTGGTGCTGGTGGACACAGCTGGCCGCATGCAAGACAATGCCCCTCTGATGACTGCCCTGGCTAAGCTCATTACTGTCAACACACCCGACTTGGTGCTGTTTGTGGGGGAGGCCTTAGTAGGCAATGAGGCCGTGGACCAGCTGGTGAGGGCTAGGGCCTAGTTCTTTTCCCAGCCTCAGCTTTGGGCAGCTGGGTACTTCTTGTACTTACACCATGTTTCTCCCTTACAGGTCAAGTTCAACAGAGCCTTGGCTGACCATTCTATGGCTCAAACACCTCGGCTCATTGATGGCATTGTCCTTACCAAATTTGATACCATTGATGACAAGGTAAATATGGATGGTACAGGACAGCATGAGATGGGGAGGGGCATCCTGCTCAGCGGGGGGCAGGCTCCAAGGCTGCCTGTTACTGAGGGGATGGAAAGAAGTGGCTCTGAGTTGATTGGGTATCCCCTTTCTCCACTTCAGGTGGGAGCTGCTATTTCTATGACCTACATCACGAGCAAACCCATCGTCTTTGTGGGCACTGGCCAGACCTACTGTGACCTACGCAGCCTCAATGCCAAGGCTGTGGTGGCTGCCCTCATGAAGGCTTAACATGGCTCTTGCCCAAAACCAAATCACTGCTTCCCCCAAAGCCCCTCTTCCTGTATCAAGAATGTGCTTTAGAATACGTGAGTGACTTCTCTTCAGTGTAGTACAGAGGCAGAGTGAGGGGAGTTCTAGGGGCCTGCAGTTCCCCCTGCCCCACTCCTTGGCAGCCCAGCCTCCACCTGCGAGGGCCTAATCATGTTACAGTCCACTGCCCATCACCCCCGTCCCTGACAGTCATCCTTCCTACTCAGGCATTCCCTTCTCTCTGCCTACACACTCAGTCTCATTACAGCTTTGACCAACGGTTGGAAGATCCAACACCAGAGCTTTGCTAATTCGCACGGTCACAGGGATGTCTGAGCACAATGAGCAGTCGAGACTTCCAGAGCCAGCTCTGGGTTATCCCTTGGATCCACAGCTTTCAGGCCCCTGGGGCCAGGATGATACCCACCACACTATGGCAGTGTATGGCCTGTTCCAATTGCTGCTAATTCTTATGATGACCCCATCCCCACTGTTTCCTCAAAGCATTAGCTAGGCCAGAATGATTTGTTAGAAATGAACAAAAGGAGTTCCTGCTTCCCTCAAAAATAAAGGGAGCTGAGCTGCAGTGTTGCATTGGGCTTCTCAGCCTTCCAACTCTTCCCTGCTCCCAGAATCCAGATGTAAGCTTTGCATGTTCCCTTTCCTGGGAGAGAACCAACTGTCAAAAGGGTATACAAGTTGCCCCTCTCCCCCACCCCACTCTTCACCTGAGTGGATCCTGGCTTTTCCTCCTCCTCCTCTCTACAGTGCCTGGTAGACAAGTGCTACGTTGAAGAATACAAACCTCTTGTTAAGACTTGTCCTGTAGCTTGGTATTACAGATGTGCTATTAGTGCAATAAGGTGAAGGCTGTCTGCCCAGAGAAATACATAATTTATATAAGAAAATAAATTTCATAAGTAAATTGCCTTTTACGTCTCGGAGTTATTTTATATACAATTCAAAAAGTAAGATTCCCCCATCACACTAACTATGCTTCTAGGCCTTATGGTAAGAAGGGAAGTAAAACAGGAATTGATAATGTTTGTCTAGAGAGTAAGATCACCCACTTCAGTGTGAAAGAGAACTTTTAAATTGAGTTACAAAAATTAGGCTCATTTTGTGCCTTTGCAAGTTTTCTAAAGGGACTCTAAAAGTAGAGCCAGGGCCCTGGGAAGTAAATGAACAAGCTTTTAATACAGCTCAGTTATGTAAAATACTGTACACTGTAAAAGGTCTAGAAAACTAGAGCTTCAAGTCATGTTTTAAAAAAGCCATTAAGCTTAATTGAAAAACCAAGTATAGAGTACAAAACAGCAACAAGGGCCATGGTGATCCCGCGGCATCTAGCTCCCAAGTCCTTCATGCAGGGCTGTAGCCATAGTCAGTGGAGGTGTCACACTGATGTGTTGTGTGGACACAGGCATGTCCAACCCAGGGATGGGGGGGCTGCATTGGGTCCCGTTGTCACTGGGGGATCCTTGAACTGGAATAGGCCGCAGAAGATCAAGAACCAGTGGGCATGAAGGATTGAGCTGGAACACCCCCCAACCCCCAACTCTACTGCCAACCTTCAGCCTCTGGGTTTTGGTACTTCCATGGAGCTGTGTTGGGCTCTTGTAAGTTTACTTGCTAAATATTCTCCACAGTCGGGCCTGACAGCTTGGTCTAATGGTGATGATTTCTCTAGTCCTCTCATGTTCTACAGTCTGTGGAGAGAAAAGAGAGTAAGATGAAGGCTCACGAAACACACATCTGAAGCTACAAATATTTAAGTCAATCTTAACTCTTCAGAAGACAAGATATCACAGATACTAGGAATCTTGTGATAGACTCAATAGGAAAACACAGAAACTTAACAGGCAGGAGGTAAGTCACTTCTCCAAGGTCCTAACCAAATCCCTGGAAAACATTTTCTGCCAATGAAACTGACACAGACAGTAGAACAGGAAATAGTATACCTCTTATCTCACTGTGTGCCGCTGATGAGCCATTTAGCTGACCTTCTCTCACCATCCCTGCTGAACAGAATGCACAGTCAGCATCGGATATTAGACCAGAAAGACAAAACAATAGAAAACCAACCAACTAAAGGGTAATGAAATGACATGGTCTAGAAAGGATGGCATTATTTAGTAATGAAGACATCACAGAAAAGATAAGGAGGTGAGCACAAAGAACTGGGTTAGTCTTCAGATTATATTAAGTAACAAGGAAGCAGTGTGGTCCCTGAGCACACCAACACTGTAAATAAAACATTACATGGGCAAGTGTGCCTGCTGTCCCTAACTTACCTTAAAGGCTACATTTAGGTAAAAATCCAGGGATGGAGACAGGGAGCAGCATGCAAGTGGGCAAATTCAACCAAGGAGAAGAGTGAAAAGTAGCAGATGCTCTCACAACACAAAATGAGTTAAATCTGAGCTACCCAATATGGTGTCATTAGCCACATGTGGCTAAATAGTTTTATGTTAAAAATTCTGTTCCTCAGTCACACTAACCACATTTCTTTCTTTTTTTTTTTTTTTTAAGATTTATTTATTTTTATTTATTTGTGATAGAAAGAGAGAGAGAGACAGACAGACAGACACAGGAGGAGGGAGAAGCAGGCTCCATGACGGAAGCCCGACGTGGGACTCGATCCCGGGACTCCAGGATCGCGCCCTGGGCCAAAGGCAGGCGCCAAACCGCTGCGCCACCCAGGGATCCCCACTAACCACATTTCAAATGTCCAACTGCCACATGTGGCATTCGGTTGTGGTACTGGACAGGGAAGATAACAGAATATTTCTATCACTGCAGAAAATTCTATTGGACAGCCCTGGGATAGGTAATAGCATAGGAAAAAAAAAAACTTTAAAACTGAACACATGGAAAACAGGAATCAGAAATATGACCAATTAGAGTATAAATAAATAAAAGGCCACGTTCGTACATACAGATTGGTATTGGTATTCCACCCCCTCGTCTTGGAAAGAACTTTAGCAATTGTTATCAACCACTAAAATATTCATGCCCTTTGACCGAATTACACTGAGAACCCATGCAAAGGAAATTACTGGCAAAAGGAAAAACTGTAGGGATGATGATATAATTCATTACAACAGTACTTACAATAGAAAAACAAAACAAAAATTAGGACTTGCCTAATGGGAAATACTGGGTAAACTAACATCCACATTGGATTGTAACAGTCATTAAAAATAGTGGTTATGAAGGCTAGCCATGTGGGAAAATGCGTATGTACCACTGAATAAAGTAACAGTTCTTAAAATTTGTTTACATCTATGAAAAAATGCATAGGGAAAATTAACTGGAAATACACCAACATAACTGCTTATATTATGATAATGAATTATAAAAATTATTTTTCCTTTCCCCATTATTTGATTTCTCTGAAATAAATGTACTAGAACCTACAGAATCTTTTGAATCCAAGTAACTTTCACTATTTAACAGCGAGTACACTGTACAATGCCAGGAGCATAGCAAGTGTTCAGTGTTTAAGAGGAAAAGACTTCTTACCTCTTACTGGTATGTATCTACAGAGACTCAAATCATAACCAAGGACAGAGAATAAGCTTGACTTGTCTCAAAATGGTTTTTAACCTAAAACTGCTCTGCTAGATTTCAAATCACAAACTCTGCTGACCATTTTAATAAAGCTCCTTGGCCATACTGAAAAATCTTTCATTTTTAAAAATTCAGAATACCCAACTGAGATAGAGATAACTCTGGGGAAAACTGTTTTGGGAGGAAGCCCGTGAAACTAATAAAAGAATGTGTGCCACTCTACAATACTTCTGATGCTTTTTGTCAAGAAAAGAATTCATTTAACAGCAACAGCTGTCCAAGGGGATTTTATTATTTTTAATTTTAGCAACTTTCTTGGGTAGAAGATCTCAGAACACAGATCAAAAGAAATATGCAGAGCTTGGGTAGGTACCTCTTATTTAATGAAAACAGAGTATGTATAATGGAAAAACCTACTGCAAGTCCTAAGCATGGGCTGACAGAAGAATCTGAGATACTGTAGGACAGCAAAAAATGTATCTCCAAGAAAGAATAGCAAATTGTTTTCACAAAAGAGATAAACCCAAAGGTTTTTTTTTGAAAGGGTTTTGTAAAAACCATAAAGATCTTAGAAAAGAACCCAGGCAGTAACCTCTCTGACATTGTCTGTAGCAACTTTTTTCTAGACGTGTTTCCTGAGACAAAGGAAAACAAAAGCAAAATCAATATATAATTGGGTCTACCTCAAAATAAAAGGCTTCTGCACAGTGAAGAGAACAATCAGCAAAACTGAAAGACAACCTACTGAATGGGAGAAGATACTTGCAAATGCATATCTGATGAAGGATTAGTATCCAAAATATATAAAGAACTAATAAAACCCAAGACCCAAAAAACAATCCCGTTAAAAAATGGGCAAAAGACATGAACAGGTATTTCCCCAAAGAAGACATTCAGATGGCCATTCAGATAAATGAAAACATGTTCATAACTTACTCTAAGGCAAATGCAAATCAAAACTATAATGAGGTTATTACCTCACACCTATCAGAATGGCTAAAATCAACTACAAAAGAAGTAACAAGTGTTGGCGAGGATATGGAGAAAAAGGAATCCTCATGCACTGTTGGTGGGAATGCAAACTGCTGCAGCCACTGTGGAGAACAGTATGGAGGTTCCTTAAAAAGTTTTAAAAGTCTTTTAAAAAGTTTTTTAAAAAGTTAATAACAGAACTACCTTATGGTCCAGCAATTGGACTGCTGGGTATTTACCCAAGGAATAGAAAACACTACTTCAAAGGGATGCCCTTATGTTTATAGGAGCATTATTTAAATAGCCAAGATATGGAAGCAGCCTACATGTCTATCAATAGATGATGAATGGATAAAGAAGAGGTGGTATATATATATATATACACAATGGAATATTACTCAGCTATAAAAAAGAATGAAATCTGGCCATTTGCAATGATATAGATAGAGCCAGAGAGTATAAATGCTAAGTGAAGTAAGTCAGAGAAGGACAAATATCATATGATCTCACTCATATGTATAATTTAAGAAACAAAATAAATGAACAAAGGTGAAGGGGGGAGAAACAAATGAAGAAACAGATTCTTTAAGATTTTATCTATTCATAAGAGACACACAGAGAGGGGCAGAGACACAGGCAGAGGGAGAAGCAGGCTTCCTGCAGGGAGCCTGATCTGGGACTTGATCCCAGGACCCCGGCATCATGACCTTAGTTGAAGGCAGACGCCCGATCACTGAGCCACCCAGCCATCCCAGGAAACAGATGCTTAACTACAGAGAACCAAGCAGGTTACCAGAAGGGAGGTAGGTGAGGGGATGGGGATTAAGAAGTGCACTTGTTGTGATAAGCACCTGATATTGTATGGAAGTTGTGAATCATACTGTATACCTGAAACTAATACTACACTGTAAGTTAACTAACTAGAATTAAACACATTTTTAAAAAGGGCATTTCTGGGATCCCTGGGTGGCGCAGCGGTTTGGCGCCTGCCTTTGGCCCAGGGCGTGATCCTGGAGACCCGGGATCGAATCCCACATCGGGCTCCCAGCATGGAGCCTGCTTCTCCCTCTGCCTGTGTCTCTGCCTCTCTCTCTCTCTCTGTGTGACTATCATAAATAAATAAAAATTTATTTAAAAAAATAAATAAATAAATAAATAAAAAGGGCATTTCTAAAGTTTTCTGGAGAAAGGGCTGATATAGTTTTTAGTGTTCAGTTATGGTGATGTCTTTTACACATCTTGTTCCATCAAAGCACAGCCATTGATAGAGTTTGTGGAATTTCTCATTACAGGAGAATTCCTCTTGAAGCAACCTGACTCAGAAAAGAAATCAGGGAATAATATTAGGTTTAGGAAAAGTTCTCTCTGTATTAAATTACTGTACTTTATTAGCCCCCTACAATGCATTCGGATTGACAATAAAAATACATATTAACACACAACTTTTAAGAATATATACTACACAACAGCAAAGTTTTAAAAAGCATTCTTCAATTTAAGCTGATACCAAGTTTTACATTTTGTAGGGTTATTGGGAACTTGCCTGGAACAATTAATAAACTGAACTTTGGCTTTGTTAGAACCTGGAGCTAAAATGATACGGACTGTTACCCCTAACATCTATCTTTAACAGTTTCTTTTCTTTTTTTAAAATTATTTTACATATTTATTCATGAGAGACACAGAGAGAGAGGCAGAGACACAGGCAGAGGGAGAAACAGGTTCCCTGCAGGGAACCCGATACAGGATTTGATCCCAGGACACTGGGGTCACGCCCAGAGCCAAAGGCAGACACACTCAACTTCTGAGACACCCAGGCGTCCCTATCCTTAACAGTTTCCAAATAGTATTTAATTTTTTTCCTAGTCATAAAGATAATACATAATTACTGTCAAGAATGCTAGCACAGGGCAGCCCCGGTGGCGCAGCGGTTTAGTGCCTCCTGCAGCCTGGGGTGTGATCCTGGAGACCCGGGATCAAGTCCCACATCAGGCCTCCTGCATGGAGCCTGCTTCTCCCTCTGCCTGTGTCTCTGCCTCTCTCTCTCTCTCTGAATGAATAAATAAATCTTAAAAAAAAATTATTAAAAGAAAAATGCTAGCACAGAAACAAATTACTTAAAAAAAAAAAACAAAAAAAAATGCCTTAAATCCTTTCACAGAAAGATAATCATAGTTAACTTGTCATTCTAGATATTTTTGAGAAATGTCTATCTGTGCACACACAAACAAAAACAGAATACATCTAAAATTTTGTACAAGTAGGATGGATTATGTGGCATTTTACAACCTCATGTTCTTTACTCACAATATTATGTCTCTGATGTCTTTTTGGGCAGCTTAAGGCTTTATTGTGTTTCATCAATTAAATAAATGCTGATATACTTACAGAATCCCCATTAACGTGAATACTTTAGGTTGCTTCCATATTTTTTGCCATTATATTCTCACACCTGTATCTCTATGCAATTGTGTAGTATAATTGTGCAATTGTCTATCTCCTTAGGAGAAATTTCTAAGATAAATTGTAGCAAGTGGGATTTCTGGGTCAAAAGTTTTCTTTGAAAAGAAAATTTTCAAATTTTGAACATATTTCAAACTTCTGCTTCAGAAAAGCTGTACTAACTTTACCTTCCCATCAACACTACATGAATATATTTATTTCCTCACAGCTATAGCCACAACTGGGTAATCCTTCTTTATGATTTTGAAATCTAAGTTTTTATTGCATTTCACTGATTATTGAGACCGAATATTTTTTCCTTCTTCCTATTTCTATATTGAACTGCTGGAATATGCTTCTGTCCTCTTTCCTATTATTCAAATGGCATTTTAGTCTAACCGGAAGCCTGACCATGACCTCCCTTCATAATATGGTTGGGATTATATTCCACATCACAAATACATAAAGGGCTGAAGAGCTACTGCACTCAGTCTCAAGATGCATCTTACCTGATCTCCCCCGCGTGGAGATCTCACATGTCAGGCGCTTGAAATATTCTGGGAGATCAGCATATTCATTTCCATAGGAGATAACTTTAATTCCTTTGTCCAGCATGTTCTCTCGGAGCTTCTTGAACTCATCCACGTCTCCTCTCCGAACCAACATGAAATGTTCTAAGTCAGATTTATGCTTCACAGCCTCCAGAAAAAGGGCTTGGAAAGTGGTGTCATCCACAGTCCAGCCGCAGCCCAGGAAAAGAAACGACTTGTTTTCGTAGAGTTTCTGAATCTCTCTCTTGCAAGAAAAGAAATAACATGTTAATGACTCCATGAAGACACACATAAGGCATGTCCGAAACAGAAAAGTCAGCAGGGTCTTAACTACAACATTTAACAGACTGTGATGACCAATTAACCACCATTTAAGAGGGTATATTCATCCCACGAAGGAGTCTGATCCTATTTTTTTATTCCTAGAACTTGATGACTGGTCTAAAATTTTATCTTTACCTGCATTCTACCAGTCTCTCTTCAGGCTATCACTGGGCAGGCCTGGTTACAGTTTGTCAGATCCAGAGACCAGAAGGCATTGAGAAGTTTTCAATATATTCTACTCTTTCCATTTTCTGGATCATATTTTTCCTTTTTGATTTACACACTGAACCACAGATCACCAAAGAAGACAATTCCATCACCAGATTTGCCCGCCCCACCCCCAAAAAAGTCTACACACTTACAACATCAATATGTATGTGTGTATCTGTACCTATATATGCGTATACGTATACATAAAAACATTAGAAATGATTCTGCTTGGGATGCCTGGGTGGCTCAGTGGTTGAGTGAGTTGGCTCAGGGCCTGATCAGGCTCCCTGTGAGAAGCCTGCCTCTCCGTTTCTCTCATGAATAAATAAAATCTTAAAAAAAAAAAGGCAGGGGGACGCCTGGGTGGCTCAGCAGTTGAATGCCTGCCTTCGGCCCAGGGCGTGATCCCGGGGTCCTGGGATCGAGTCCCATATTGGGCTCCCTGCATGGAGCCTGCTCCTTCCTCTGCCTATGTCTCTGCCTCTCTCTCTCTCTCTCTCTGTGTCTCTAATAAATAAATAAATAAAACCTTAAAAAAAATTATTCTGCTTAAGGGATCAATCACTTAATGTCAAGGATAGATGCAATTAAAACACATGTCAGGGAAAGTATAGGTGAAAAAATGTTCTGTATGCTTTAGAGAGTATCACATTTTCCCGTCTTTCTTTTGCTGCACTATGAAAAGATACTATCATTCTAAGTGACCCCATCCTGAAAACAGCCAGTATACACTGTTCTCAGAGTTGGGGGCCAGTGAATTTTCCCCACATACTGGGGAACGCTAGAGTGTGCTTCTGGTGCTAGAGAGCACTCTACACACACGTATGAACAAGCCTAAAACTTGCATCCACAAAAAGCAACAAACTTTTCACAAAGGTTTTTTAATCCTGCCTAAAATTAAAAAAATATTTTTGCACTGAGCCACAAGTGTGATAATTCAATATAAGCCCATTACCATTCATATACAGGGTCTTTAGAATGTATGTTCTACGAGTGACTGGTCAGTAGAAAGGTGCATATGTTGTTACTGGCAGAGGGGTTTAATACTATCATAAACCAAACAATGAAGGATAATAATGCAAGGATGATACCAAGGACAGAGGGTCAACCAAGAACAAAGTAAAACCCTCCAGCTTGACTCCTGAAGAAATGTTCTACATTTCCTAAGCTAGCATGCAGGACCACAAGCTAAGCAGCACAGAAACAATGTTTCAACGTCCAATTTTAACTCATGGGGAAAATGTTATCCTGTGAAGACCAACTATATATTCAGAGGTTTCCTGGGAAGGCTTTCTGGAGACCAGCAGCACTCACCATCACTTCAGTGTTCCTGAGCACATTCTGATACCCTGCTGGATGGAGGACAATGCCACTAGGATTGGTGTAGACCCCATGGATGTGTAAGACACTCAGCTTCCGCTTCTCCTGAGCCCACTCTAGAACCTGTATAAGACAAATACAGCTCAACCAAGTTGGCAGGGCTGAGGTTGCTTAAAGCTCCCCACGAGCGTGAGGCTGCTTGACAGACTAGGCCGCTGGTATAACTCTTTATGATTCTGTAAGGTAAGAATGCAAAACCCAGTGTGGACTCAGTTTCCATTCCAGGCACAGATGCTGGGACTGATGGCAGCATGTCTGGTGATTTCTCTTTGAAAGTAACCATCAAAAACCTAGAAATTACTTGTCATTATTTGTGGAAATGCCAGGGCTCTTACCATGGGTGACAAACATGACAGCTACACATGACTACGACTGTTTCAGTAACGATCCCCAAGGAATCAAGCCTCCCTATATCCAGGCCCTGGGTAGTCCCTTTCCACACTTACTCCAGGCTTGGCCATTGGCTTGCTTCAGCCAATGGGGCATTAGCAAACAGGATGCAATCAACAGCCTAAAAAAAATGCTGCCATGACCCTCATTTCTCTTTTGTTGCTTTTGGAATCTGGCACCACGTAAGTAGCCTTGGCTAGCTTGCTAGAGGTGCGTGGCCTAGACAACTGCCTGCACCAACAGACATGGAAGCAGGGTCATCTGATACCACCGAGCCTTGGTCTAGACGCCAGATGACGACAGCCATGTGGGTGGGTAAAGAACAAAACCAGCAGAACCCCCAACCTCACTTCTAAGCTTAGCTCAAATTGCTCATTCACATTATCACGTGCAAATAAAATGTTTGAAGCCCCAAAGTTTTGGGGCGGTTGTTTATGCAGCTGGTAAGCAACAGAAGAATCACTTCAGTTCCCTGAGTTACCTAAAAGGCTACCAACGAAGAACAATCATTTAGATGACAATGAGGGAAATACGGCCACCTGGATGCCACCATTCCATTTTCTCAAGGAATTGAGAAACCATAATTTCATTCTCATGACATTCTAAGGAAATGAGGTATGGGTTAGGAAAAATAGTGAGGAGGCACAGAGATGCTGAATGTTACTAGGCCCCATTCTAACCATCTGTCAATGGCTCTATCTACGAGATCTCAATACCGCCCTCTTGTGGACTAAAACTACAAAGCAAATCTTGGGGTTCCAGGATGAAAATGCTAAAGAGGGACCCTGGTTGGCTCAGTGGATTAAGCATCTGTCTTTGGCTCAGGTCATGATCCCAGGGTCCTGGAATGGAGCCCTGCATGGGGCTCCTTGTTCAGCAGGGAGCCTGCTTCTCCCTCCTGCTCCCCCTGCTTGTGCGCTTTTAAAGAAGTAAATAAAATCTTAAAAAAAAAAAAAAAATGCAAAAGAAAGGAGCGAGTCTGAGAAATACCCTTAACTTTGAAAAGGTCTTTATGCTTCTATTGCTGCTCATAATCTTAGGAGATTATATCAGAAACATCACAGAAGTTGTATCTTGCCATTAATTTCTGAATTTCATTCAATCATCTATGGATTCAGAAAAGTATTTACTGAACACCTGCTACATGGCAAGTACTATATTAGATGTTAGGGTAAGAAGGGCTGACATGGTATCTGTGAAAATTGAGTAGCTATTTCCATGAAATAAACAGCGAGAAAACAAACCAAGATAAAAACTGAAAGTTACAGTAAGTGCCATGAAACAAATGGGCAAAAAAAATAAGGACAGGTCCCTTCAAAAAATATAAGGGCAGGTCAGAGAGGCCCTCTTAGAAGTGATACTTGAGACTTACATGTGAAGAAGGAACTTACCATACAAAGCATGGGCTTATTAGTAAGTAGAAAACATGCCAACCAGAGATAACAGGTCTTCACGGCACCATTTCTTTAAATTTGATTTCTTTTTAAAATTTGATTTCAAGGTCAGCAAAATCACAAGAACAGTATTGTAGCTACTACTCTGGCAGAGGCAGCACTGTGACAATAAATGCCAGTGGGTAAATCAGTTTTCTATCCAAACTCTATTTATCTGGGCTCTAAGTTGAACACAAAGGCAGGCTTCTTGGAAAACAAAGTGGAGAAGGAAAATTGCAAATGCAAAGCAGGACAAACAAGACTTAGGCATTTTACAACCTGTTTTTTTCTTCTTCAAACATTGTCTCTGACATCTTTTTATGGCAATGAAAATATTTTCCCTTTCATGGCTTTCACTGTATTTCATCAATTAAATACAAGTTAGTATATCTATAAGAATCCCCTATTGGTGCTAAAGTTCAAATTACAAACTCAAATGACCATTTTAATAAAAAAGCCTTATGTTGTTAGTTGACAAAGATCAACAGCTATAATTCAATATTATGGTAAATGGCTTACGTATAGCATAGGCTATATTAAAAATCACAAAACTCTCTTGAGGTTTCTACTGAACATTAATTAACTTCAACCCAGCTATCACTTGGCTTGAAAGTTGCTCTTCAGAGATAATAGTTTTCATACATTTCCAATAGAGGCCATGAAGAATATATCGTAAGAAAGAACCCTAAATCAGTATTATACTTATCTGATATTAGCAAATCTTAAGGAGATCTTATGGCTCAAATGACTTCCTGTAACCTTGCTCTGAAATTGCATGAAATTGTCAAAACTCACAGAACACTTTTAAGAGCTGTGAATTTGACTGTATTTTATCTCAAAAACCAAAACTAAAAATCCAACTAGGGACAAGAATCTTCCTTCCTACCTCAACATACAAACCAGCAGTGCACAATATACCAACTAGAAAACAGTTTTTCTGATGAAGATACAACTCACTAGAGATTATTCCTTTACTTTTTACCTTTTTCTCATCAGTAAGGTCAAGGGATTCAAGTTGCTTTCCCTGATCTGCTGCGTACAGTTCCAGGAGATTATCAAAATTTGTAGTTAATACCAGGGCTCCATTTTCCATCAGGTGGAGAACTGACTGAAGGAGCTGTTTTCCAGAATCTTCCATCTTTGACTCCAAGTCATCAAATACTTCATATAAACAGTCCTTGAAAAATGTGGATCGAACATTACTAGTTCGCTGGGGAGGGATTAGAGAGAGAAAAATTAATTCCATGTGTTTTGGTAGGCCTTTTGTTTTAATTACAATAATATAGCAAAATTTTGAAGAATACTTGTACTTAAAATAAGGATAAAATATTGTCTACTTCAGAGAGTTACAGTAAGAAAAATAGGATGAAACATGGCCAAGTGCTTATTAGCACAATGCCTAGCACATAGTAAGTGATCAGTACTATTACATCATATGCAAATAAGCATAAGATCTCCAAATAAGCAAGTTTATCGATTGAAGAAAATGGCCTTGATCAGGAGATGTGAGTTACTACCAGGACTAAAGAACTGGGGTGGAAAGCACAGCACCTACTACCCTCTAATTAGGCCTCAGATAAAAAGACAATATTTTCTGCTAAATTTTCCTCATCCAGGGAATAACCAATAAAAGACAGCTAGCTCTAAAATGTGCTTAATGTCTCTTTTTCTAATTCTGGGTATATTTTATAGTTGTTGATAGATTTAGGAAAAACAGCTTACCTTCTCCCTGTTTTTTCCCCCTAGCATAAATCAGGAGTTTGTTCAGAGGTATGCTAGGAAAAATACTTGCATATAACAAAGGTTATCCAAAATCTGCATTTTGTATCTGTTTTTAAAAATACCAAACACTAATCAGCTCTAAACAGACTTCCTCCTTCTTTACATATAGTTTATGAGTAAGTGCTTTCCCAGTTTCATTCTGAGTGTACATAAATATCACGAGGACTAATGAGGAAACAGAATACAAACCTCAGGTAGGAAGACGGTTTTATAACTTAGAAGACAAAGTGGCCCCAGGGACACAGGATTTTCAAGTGGGAACCTAACTGTGTAATGTGCTGTAAAAAATTTCTGATCCCTATCTTGTTCCTGCAAATACCACCCCATTAAGTAGTATCAGAGCAAGAATCAGTTCATAAAGCTCCCAATACTTCCCAAACTCCAAGTAACCACACTTAGTTGCTAGACATGTGGATACTGAGCTCCTCCTGTTTTTCCTCAAAGATGTCCCCCTATCTTAATGGCACAATGCTCAGAGAACGTCCTGTTTCCATGGAACTGCATAAGCAGATTCATAAGATATACTTCCATTTGCCAAATTCCTTTCCTAATTTTTCAAGTATTTTCTAAAACTACCCAGTCTTTAAATTATACCTATAAAAAAAAAAAAGGTAAATATTTAAACACTGGAAAACTAGAACACAGAGGTGAAACAGTACCTCTGTTTGGTGGTGACATAGCTTGGAGTTTATCTGGTCTGTCAATCACTATTCCATGCAACATCTACAACTAGACAGGCTTCTCATTATACCTTGTTGTCAATGGGCTCAAAGATTCTCTTCTAGTGCTAAATTAGGTGGCATAGCTCGTATTTATGTGGCTAAGAATGTGCATCATGTTTAACTTGTCCATTTTCATTATATAATGGCATTAAGTAATTACATGACATATTAGCAGCCCATAGGCAACCAAATGTTCATTCAATCGAAATGAATGATCAGAAATAGTGAAAAATTTACAACTATACTTACTGAATTTTACCACATACATGAATCATCAAAAATATGATGCCCCTTTAATGTCTACCAAAATAACTCATCTACCCTACAGTCTTGCAATCCCATTTCTGGGACTATATTGCACAGACAACACTACAAACAAATGAAATGACATATACAAGGTTATCACTGCTCTGTTATCTGTAGTAGTAAAAGACTGGAAACAAGCCATGTATCTGTATGTGGAGACTGAGATGGCCAAGAACCAACATAAAGGAGGCTGGTATGGAAAGATCTCTAGGATATACTCTTAAGTAAAAGAAACAAGGTGCCGAACAATATGTTTAGAATGCTACCTCTTGACATGGGGGATGGAAGAGGTATTGAGATAGAATAAATCTAGTCCTATTTGCTTGTTTTGCAAAAAAGGAACACTGAAAGGATACTCAGAAAGCTAGTATGATCAATAAAAATACAAAGAAATGGTTAAAAAAAAAAGAAAGCTAGTACGAGTGGTGATCTATGGGAGAAGGGTGAGTATGGCAGAGGAAGTAGACAAAGATATGGCGGGAGTGAGAGGTTGCAATGTATGTAAACCTTTTTTCATCATCTTCATTTCTGTAATGTGCATAAATAATAACTATTCAAAAAAAGCAAAACTAAGCTTAAAGTTAAACAATAACTATGGTGATTTTTAAGAACTTCCCTGTTGTGTTTTATGTCTTCCTTTTGTACTCTGATTCATACACAGAGTTATACAACACCATATCCCAGCACCAGTTTAATCATTACACACACAGATAAAAATACCTGAGTATACAATCAGGTAATCATGGGTGTGGAATATTTTCTTGCTTTTAAGGGAAGAAATACAAAAGGTTAAAAAGCCTGGGAATAAATGTTTTAAGTCACTTATTCTAGTTATTCTATTTCTTCGAGTTATTACATCTTGCATATTAACACAGAGAGTTGTAACTGTGCAGATTTCCTCAGGCTTAAAACGAACATCTCTCTCCTGAAATATGTGACGCTAGAACTAAATTTCCCACCAGTAGCCTAAGCAAAGACAAAGGAATGAAAACAAACAAGGAGGTTCCATAGTCAAAAGGAAATGCCAAACTCCCACACAATTTTACGGACATTTTCTTATTCGTTTAAAACAGTGAACTGAATCCAATGCTACTTTCATTTCCTTCTACTCTTAACTCTCTTCTTTCTGACCCCAGATTCAGTAAAAACAAAATCCTGACTCTTTCCCACCATTGTTATTCACATTTATAGTGCACTATGTGCCAAATACTTTATACACATTAGCTCACTTTTTCTTCACCTGAGTTAAGTGGTGTTAGACCAATTTTACAGGTGCAAAAAGATTCTGAGAACTTAAGTGATTTTCCCAAGGTTGTAGTGCATTTAAATGGCAGAGTCTGATTCTGGACCCCAAGTTCTCTGGACTGAATGCACAATGTCATCCCCCTACTAGAAGAAACTGGCTCAGTAGATAGGCCTATTAACCCTGCCATATTACTGCTGTTTTATTCTTTAAATGACAATAAAAGGACAGTTTTAAACATATGTAAAAGTAGAAAGACTATAAAACCGTGTATATACCCATCATCCATTTTCAGTCATTATCACACAGGGCCAATCTTATTTAACCTAAATTTCCCTCCAACACACCCCTGCCACCCTCTCCCCTTGAACGGGTTTTCTCTGAAGCAATTCCCGTGCATCATACTTCTTGCACCTACTTCAATAGAATTTATAAAATAAAACGTTAACTGCGATACTACCTATTACACCTAAAAGAAAAAAGCAGTAATACTAATTCCTATTTGTTTATTTTTTAAAGATTTTACCTATTCATTCACGAGAGACAGAGAGAGGAGGGAGAGGCAGAGACACAGGCAGAGAGAGAAGCAGGCTCCATGCAGGGAGCCTGATGTGGGACTCCATCCCTGGGACTCCAGGATCACGCCCTGGGGCGAAGGCAGGCGCCAAACCGCTGAGCCACCCAGGCGTTCCTTTTATTTTTATTTCAAAAAGATTTTCTTTATTTACTTGACAGAGAGAGCGTGCACAAGCAGGGGGACCAGCCAAGGAAGAAGGGGGAAGCAGGCTCTGGGATTATATAATGAGCAGAAGGCAGATGCTTAACCGACTGAGCCATCCAGGTATCCCATATTAATTCCTTAATATCAAATACTCAGTGTTCAAATTTTCCCAAACGTGTGTGTATTTCAAAGCCTTGGTTTGCCTGTAATTTTTTTTTTCTTACATATCCTCTATTAAAGTCGTTTACAAAATGTGGCCTGTGGACCTTGTGGATCTCTAAGATTCTTTAAGGAATCTGCAAAGTAAAATTGTTTTCATAATAATGTTAAGGTAATTTTTGTTTTATAAACTGTGCTGATATGTGCACTGATGGTACAAAAGCAATGGCGGGTAAAAACTGCTGGTGACCTGGTGTGAATCAAGACAATGAAACCAAGCTGTGCCCAAAATCACTGCATTCTTCACCACCAAAGACATACAGAAAGAAAAAAAAAGTCCAGTTTCACTTAAGAATGTCCTTAATGAAGTAGTAAAAATTATATGTTAAATCTTGACCCTTGGGTGCCTGGGTGGCTCAGTGGTTAGGCATCTAACTTCAGCTTAGGTCGTGATGCTGGGGTCCTGGGATCAAGTCCCTCATCAGGCACCCTGCAGGGAGCCTGGTTCTCCCTCTGCCTATGTCTCTGCCTCTCTCTGTGTCTCCCATGAATAAATAAATAAACTCTTTAAAAATAAAAAAATAAAATTTTGAAATAAAAAATCTTTAAAAATCTTTAAGTAAATCTTGACCCTTGAGCATATGTCCTTTTAAAATATGCACAAAGCACTTCTGCCACAGACTGAAATATGATGGTTGTCTCCAGGCAAAATACTTGTGTGACTGAATTGTAAGCTCAACAATGCACCTTTTTTCATCAAACACTATTTTTATTTGAACAAATGATAGACAAACTATAGTTATTCAGATTTGGGCATTCTCAGGCATTTTTGCAAAAATAAATGAAGTGGAGCCTGCCATTTTGAGGAAAACAAGTGAGGACTGCTGCCATGGTTGCCAATGACAAAAGTTGAGCTTTCATGCAAAATCAGAAGTAAAAAATTTACTTAAATTCAATTTACTTAACATATAGTGTTTTATTAGTTTCAAGGATAGAACTTAGTGATTCATCAGTTACATGTAACACCCAGTGCTCATTACATCATATGCCCTCCTTAATGCTCATCACCCAGTTACCTCATCCCTTCACCCACCTCCCTTCCAGCAACCCTCAATTTGTTTCCTCTAGTTAAGAGTCTCTTAGGGTTTACCTCCCTCTCTGTTTTTATCTTATTTTACTCCTCCTTCACTTCTCCTATGATTGTTTTGTTTCTTAAATTCTACCTATGAGTGAGATCATATGGTATTTGTCTCTCTCTGACTTACTTCACTTAGCATAATACCCTCTAAGTTCCGGGGCACCTGGATGGCTCAGTTAGTTACATAGCTCCCTTTGGCTCAGGTCATAATCCTGGGGTCCTGGGATCAAGCCCTGCATCGGGCTTCTCTGCTCACTAGGGAGTCTGCTCCTTCCTCTCCCTTGGACCCTCCCCCCTGGCTTGTGCTCTCTCGCATGCATGCACACTTTCTCTTTCAAATGAATAAAAAGCATAATACCTTCTAGTTCTATTCACATCGTTGCAAAAGGCAAGATTTCATTTGTTTTGATGGCTAATATTCCATATGTAATGGAATGGATATATATATATACATATATAATGGAATGGATAAAGAAGACATATTTATATATCTATTTATCTGTCGATGGACATCTGGGCTCTTTCTGTAGTTTGGCTATTTTGGACATTACTGCTATAAACACTGGGGTGCATGTGCCCCTCTGAATCACTATTTTTGTATCCTTTAGATAATACCTAGTATTGCAATTGCTGGGTTTTAGCATAGTTCTATTTTTAACTTTCTGAGGAAATTATTACATAATATATATTATTATATTTCTGAGGATATATTATGTGACAACAATTTTGTGTTTTTTTAAGACATATAAGGTTTTCTTTCCTCTTTGTTCTCAAGTGCATCATTTATTCATATAGCCACTTTCACTTTCTGATTAGGGTTTAGATTAAAATGTTTTTCATCCTTTTATTTTAAATAGCTCTACTGAGATATAATTCTCATAACATACAATTCACCTATTTGAAGTGTAAATTCAATGATTATTTATAGATTCAGATACTGCAACTGTCACCACAGTCAATTTTAGAACATTTCATCATATCAAAAAGAAGCCACCTACTCTTTAAATATCACCCTGCCCTCCATCCGTGCTCCAGTCCTCGGCAACTACTAATGTACTTTGTCTCTAACAGATTTCCCTCTTCTGGACATTGTGTATGAATGGAATCATCTAGTATGTGGTCTTTTGTGACTGGCTTCCATTATACTAAGGGTCTTTCATATCACAGCACGTTATCAGCATTGAATTCCCTTTTACTGGCAAGTAGTATTCCATTGTATGAATATGCCATGTTTTGTTTATCCACTTGATAGTTGATGGACATCTGGTTTATTTCCACCTTATGCCTATTATGAATACTGCTATCAATATTTGTTTGTAAGTTTCTGTGTGGACATATGTTTTCATTTCTCTAGGGCACATCTAGAAATGGAACTCCTGGGTAAGATGGTAACTCTATATTTAATTGAGGAACTGCCAGCCTGCTCTGCATTGTCTGCACCATTTCACAATCCTAGGAGTGTATGAGGGTTTTAATTTCTCCACATCCTTGTCAACACTGAACTATCTGACTTTCTTGACTCGAGCCATTTAAGTGCATGTGAAGTTGGTGGTTTTGATTTACATTTTTCTAGTGACTACTGAAGTGAAGCATCTTTTCATGTGTTCATTAGCCACTTTACTTGGAACAATGTCTATTCAAATCCTTTGCTATTTAAAAACTGAACTGTCTTTTTATTATTAATTTATAATAGTTCTTTATGGTTTCTGGATACTACACCCTTAGAAGGTATATGAATTGCTAGTATTTTCTCCTGTTTGGGGGGAACTGTCTTTTCACTTTCCTTATAGTGTACTTTGAACCTAACAGCTTTTACGTTTGGTAAAGTGAAGTAGATCTATTGTTTCTTTTGCTAGTTGTGCTTTTGGTGTCATATTTTTAAAAACTGCTGCCAGATCCAAAGTCATGAAGACTGAAATCTATTTTCTTCCACAAGTTTTATAGTTTCAGCTCTTATATTTAGGTCTTTAAACCATTTTGAGTTAATTTTTGTATACGGTATGAGACAGAGGTCCCATGACCTCTTTAAAGTCTACTAATTAGGGACACCTTGGTGGCTCAGTGGTTGAGCATCTGCCTTTGGCTCAGGGCATGATCCTGGGGTCCCAGTATTGATTCTTGCATCGGGCTCGCTGTGCGGAGTCTGCCTCTCCCTCTGCCTGTGTCTCTGCCACTCTCTTTGTCTCTCTCAGGAATAAATAAAATCTTAAAAAAAAGAAAACCCTACTAATTATTTACAATATTCTACATTAGTAACAATTTATCACAACTAAGGACAAAGAAATGAAAAGAGGAAGTAAAAGGTACTAAGTTTCTGAAATGAATCATGAACCAAGAGGAAATTACTTTTAAGTGGCTCTCTTTTAGGCTAATTCTTAATGACACTTTTTCCCTATAGGTCCTAGGGCCTAGAAGGAGGGAGTGGGAACCAACTGTAATTACTTTATAATAAATTATATTTTTTCCAAAAAATATACAATTTATTAAGATTTAGAATATGCTCTGGCTACTGTATTATTTTTAAATATATCTTAAATGAACTCTGATTTTTTTTTTTAAAGATTTTATTTATTCATGATAGACATAGAGAGAGAGAGAGACACAGGCAGAGGGAGAAGCAGGCTCCAGGCTGGGAGCCCGATGCGGGGCTCAATCTCGGAACTCCAGGATCACGCCCTGGGCCAAAGGCAGGCGCTAAACCGCTGAGCCACCCAGGGATCCCCTGAACTCTGATTTTTGAAGGCAATCTGAAGACAATGCAAGAAGGCCCTTATCATTCATGAATTGGTATCCAACTAAGTTTGATAAACAAGACAAAATTCCTTATAAATATTTTGAGTGATCATCTTTAAAAGGAACATTAAAAAACCAGTGTTGGGACACCCGGGTGGCTCAGCGGTTTAGCACCGCCTTCAGCTCAGGGCGTGATCCTGGAGTCCTGGGATTGAGTCCCATGTCCGGCTCCCTGCATGGAGCCTGCTTCTCCCTCTGCCTATGTCTCTGCCTCTCTCCCTCTCTCTGTGTCTCTCATGAATAAATAAATAAAATCTTTAGAAACAAAAAATAAAGTGTTGCTTCATTTAAAAAATGATAAGATTTACCTCCAATCTTTTTGGGGTTCCCTAAAAAGACATGAATGCCAAGGAACAATACTTTTATAGTAATGAGTATAGAAAAAGTAAATTCAAAAACACAAATAATGGGACAGTGGTCTCATTTTGGTATATATAAGGCCACAACACCATTAACACCATCATCTCACACAGAAAGACAGACACATATACACAAATGGATCAAGATAATTACCCTGAACAGGGTCCATAAGCAGACCTTTTGCAGAAGAACCAAATGTTATGCATGCAAATCAGTAAACCACAGGGGTACCTGGGTGGCTCAACTAGTTAAGCCAACTCTTGATTTCGGTTTGGGTCAGGATCTCGGGGTCGTGAGATCAAGCCCCATGTGTGTGGAGCCTGTTTAAGATTCTCCCAGCAACCCCGCCAAAATCTATAAGCTCAAAATGAACAACCTTACTACATTCAGCATGTGTGTCATGGTTTCCCCGAAAATATCAAATGCCAGGATACACAGGAGGATACTCACAGGTGAGAGTTTCTGGATAAGGTCATGGGCAACATGGACAAGGTTCTTGTCTTCATGGAGACATTTCTGAAACTTTCTGCTCTCCTCATCTTCTAGAAGATCAAAATCAATGGCAGCATCCAGTAAGGCCTGAATTAAGCCCTTCCAGGATTTCAGGGCTGGAACCTGAGGTGCAACCGCAGCACTAATGCCTGTTCCGATCACCAGAACAAGTTCTCGGGGCTTCTTAGTTTTTAAGCTTGGAAGCAGCTTCCTGATAAAGTCAACCAAATGAAGAGGATTAGGAACATCCAACAGATAAGAGGGACATGGAAAGGCTGTCGAAAATCATGGATTTCAGCTACCATTTTCGTCATTGCAAAGAGGACAAGTACCAGTTTCTGAGACCTCTCCTGAGTATCTTAAGCAAGATGACCAGAATATTGGAATGGTTGGGTGGCTCAGTGGTTGAGCATCTGCCTTTGGCTCAGGGTATGAGCCTGGGGTCCTGGGATTAAGTCCCACATCGGGCTCCCCACAGGGGGCCTGCTTCTCCCTCTGCCTATGTCTCTGCCTCTCTGTCTCCCATGGATAAATAAATAAAAATCTTAGAAAAAAATAAAAAAGAAGACCAGAATATTGTGCCAGAGCTTGCAGAAAAACCTGTATCAGGAATCCTTAAAGGCAATCTTAAAGTCAATTTTCTCCCTCAAAGTTCTCTCAACCTAAGAAAACCCACTAATAGTAGGAAAAGATCCAATTAAATTGCAGCCCAGCTGAGTTCTACTAACTAAATTATATTTTAAACCAATGTTAAATTTCAAAAAACATGGATTCCAGAGAGAAAAGAAATACATACAAATTAAGTTCCTATTTTGAGGGCAGCCTGGGTGGCTCAGTGGTTTAGCGCCACCTTCAGCCCAGGCTGTGATCCTGGAGACCCAGGATCAAGTCCCACATCAGGCTCCCTGCATGGAGCCTGCTTCTCCCTCTGTCTGTGTCTCTGCCCCCCACCCCCACCCCCGTGTCTCTCCTGAATAAATAAATAAAATCTTTAAAAAAAGTTCCTATTTTGAGAGATATAAAACAAGAGATGAAAGAAAGCCAAAGCTAAGCCCAAATTTTGCAAACACTAATAAGATAAAATTGAACATGACTAAAACTGAGAATGAGACAATCAAATATAGGAACATATTTCACTTTTTGTTCTAGATACCTTTAAGGCAAAAAAAAAAAAAAAAAGAAGAAGAAGAAAAAGGAGAAAAACAGAATTCTGAAAACATAGTGTTTCACATTACCTAAATAAACAAAGAAATAACTATTCAACAGCTATGACCAGAAGCAGAACATAGTCCTTTCTTCCCATGACAAGCACAGAGCTCTGTCTTGGAGAACTTGGCACAAGTTCTGTGTTTCAGTTCTTCATCCTCCCCCCGCCCCCCACCTCAATCTGGAAACATGTTAAAATCTGCTTGACATATGTTTACTCACTTTAATTTTTGCTAATAGCAGGTGTTTTCTCAGATACTGCCTTTCTCATTTTTTTGTCAAAATCAGAGAAAAAGGATTTGGATTTTGGCATAACATAAGAAGCCATACTTTAAGCCTTGGAAAACCTGTTTTGGGGAAACAAACTTTAGAACTGCCTTCCCTATTTCCAACTCCTGCCTTCAGTCATTTGACAAATATGAAAAACTTATAAAAGTACCAGACACTGTGGTAGGCACTAAGGATGTTTCTATGAATAAAATGAAGTTCCTATCTCAAAAGTTTAGTCTACTGGAAAAGACTAATAATAGATATTAGAAGCAAATGATGAAAAAGAGTTTCAGTTCAAGGCAATCAAGATATTGAAACACACACAGAAATATATACTCACAGAAAATTTCTAAAAGGATTCAAAAGAACTGTAAATAGTGGCTAACTCTGGGGATTGAAGAGAATAATGGTTTTTTTTTTTTTTTTTATAAATAAAATCTTTTTTTTTTTTTTAATTTTTATTTATTTATGATAGTCACAGAGAGAGAAAGAGAGAGAGACAGAGGGAGAAGCAGGCTCCATGCACCGGAAGCCCGATGTGGGATTCGATCCCGGGTCTCCAGGATTGCGCCCTGGGCCAAAGGCAGGCGCCAAACCACTGCGCCACCCAGGGATCCCCGAGAATAATGGTTTTTACTTTTCACTTGACTGTGCTGTATTATTTGACATTTTTGCCTCATCCTTTATAGGCTTAAGGTGTAATGTAATGTGCCTAATTTAAAATTTCCAGTTAAAAAGGAAAAAAATAACAGTTGTGTTTCACTTCTGATTCTTCCTAAAACCACTAAGTAATTTTTTAGAAGGCATAAATTCATAAAAATCAGAACAGGAAAGGATGACAGCAGACAGCACAGGTCAACAGAATTTTAGGAGTTGTAGAGTAAGAGCTGATTCCCTTTATAGAACTTTGGGAATGTTCTAATATATCTGAAGGTGGAAGGGCAGGTGGGGCCAAAACACAAAATTGTTGCATGGCCGTATAAGAAGCAGTTAGAACTCTAGACTGGAGGCTTGCTTTCCAGAGAGGTTGAACCACAGGGTTCTGTATTTGAGAACACTGTGCACAGCTTGGGAAACGCAGGTAAATGAAAGCCAGTATGTGAAAATATATTTTTTTTTAATTTTTTTTTTAATTTTTATTTATTTATGATAGGCACACAGTGAGAGAGAGAGAGAGGCAGAGACACAGGTAGAGGGAGAAGCAGGCTCCATGCACCGGGAGCCTGATGTGGGATTTGATCCTGGGTCTCTAGGATCGCACCCTGGGCCAAAGGCAGGCACTAAACCACTGCGCCACCCAGGGATCCCAAGTATGTGAAAATATTAAGACTCTCCCCTGCCTCCTTTTCCCAGAGGAAGACTCTCAGATCTTGGCAGTCAACCTTATACCTGTAGCTTACTCCTCATCATCTTCTTTTGGGGAAAATGGCCAGCATGAGAGAAAAGACCCACAAATTCTGATAGGTGGGGACTCCTCAGCTACAGAATCTGGCCCATACTTGACACCCACGGTGAAGCCCATCAGTGACCAAGTCCTTGATGCATATACAGATTTTCCAACTTGTCTCTTTAGTCTCTTAAATATGAGCAAAGAAAGGTCACCTTACATTTGAACAAAGCCTCCAATGTGAGAGATACACTTAAACAAACTAGCAGATAGAAAGGAACCTGCAGGAAACAAGCGACAATACGGAAAAGCAAAACGGAAAAGAAAATGGTCTCTCGTACAGATTTTTAAAAAAGAGGCACCTGTGAAACATGAACAGAATGCTATAAAAAAAACGGATGGGCAAACAGAAAGATTTCTTGGAAATTAAGAACATAATAAAAAATGTTAGATTGGAAGAAAACAAAAAGTCTTTGACAAAGTAGAAGGATAAAAACAAAAGCAATAGAAAAATATAAGAAAACTGGAGTCTTGGGGCACCTGGGTGGCTCAGTTAAGCACTGGACTTTTGATTTCGGATCAGGTCATGATCTCAAGGTCATCAGATCAAGCCCCGCACTGGGCTATGTGCTGGGTATAGAGCCTGCTTAACACTCTCTCTCCCTCTCTCTCTCACCCCCCAACCCCTTGTGCTCTCATACACACTCTGTCTCTCAAAAAAAAAAAAAAACTAGAGTCTTACTGCAGAAGGTCCAACATCTGAATACCAAGAGTTCTACAAAGGCACAATATAGAAAAAGTATAAAGGAAATTATCAAATAAGAAAAAAATTTTCCAAAGTGAATTATCAGTAGCCAGCCTGGAAGGGTGGCTGATATCTAGACTGATAATCTAGACTCATACGAAGGTATACCAACTGTGAGATTTTTAGGTTGCTAAGAATAAAATAACTATTCTTATGAGCTTCCAATGAGAAAAGCAAAGGTCATATAACACAAAAGATTTGGAATCAGAAGAGTCACTATTCTGGCAGCAACACTTAGCTGCTAGCAGAGAATGAGCAATAATTTCCTAACTCTAAGGACAATGATTTCCTATCCCAATTCTACACTCAGCCAAATCATCAAATAAATGGACAGATATAAGGACATTTTCAAATGTCTCCAAAAACACTTCTCTGGTGAATCCTTACTAAGGAAGCATACTGAGAGTGTTTTTCAGCAAAACGAAGGACCACACCAAAAAAGGACAAGACAGCATCCAGGAAAGAGAGGATCCAACACAGGAGACATGTACAAGGAATGTTTGGGGTCATGGGAAAGGAAAGCGGCAACTCTCAGCAATGTAGCAGGCCTGGAGAACAGGAGTCCAGGGGAGGACACTCCGGAAGGAAAAGTCCATCAAAGAAGTCAACTAGTAAATTACTGATGGGTGTTAGATATCTAAGAGAGGTACTCTTCTGTTCCAGAGTGTGAAGAAACTGACAGGTACACACAAAACAAAGCAAACAAAAAACAAAAAAACAACAAAAAAGGAAAGAGATAATCTTTAATAACTTGGAGGGAAAAATGGACAAAAAAGTATAATCAAGACACTGTTAGGCTCTGCTATAAATACAATTCATACAGTCATATATGTAACTACTAAATAACTGACAACCAAAAATTGGGATATAAAACACATGGGGGAAGAGTATTTGCTGTGTACGTGGTGGCGGCAGTATGTAGGGAGAGGTTTCAGGAGAGCAAGCCTAATCCTAATCTTCCTTAACTGGAAAATAGATAAAACCAAAAAACTAAAGAATAGCAGTATATGCACAGCATTTAAAATATGAATGCAGGTATTAGAAGAAACAGATAAAAAAGTTGAAAGTGATTATCTCCAGAGAGGGACAAGGCATTATAAGCTTTGAAGTACTGACTTTTAAATTATGTACATTTATGATCCTGATAAAAATAAAAATTAAATCCAAAATAAAAACAATTTTTATATGAAGGTCAATATTAATTTGTAAAAACAACTGGGATGTAGGGCAAGTTTGTTATTTTTTGTCATCTACCATTAATGGTAATTTACTAAATGTTCTCGGATTCCCTTCCCTTGTTTACCTGGGCTTTTTGGTGGGGGGTGCGCCATCACTGAAGAATCCAAGAATCTTGTCTATATCAGAGGCCTGGCTCCCTGTAGAAGCCATCCAGTTTCTAAAATAGATTAAACACCACAGACCACAATTAGATCTGTAATATATACCATTCAAAATAGCACACACATTAAACAGTTTTCACGAGGTGTATACCCTAAAGGTGTTCTAGAGGTATTCCCTGCTCAACAGAGATTCATTAATTAATGAGCATGCCGAACTTAAAGAATTAAATTCATCTCAAAGACATTAACCTTGAAATTATGACTTTGGTGCTCCATACTGTCATCCGGTTTCTGTTCCTGAAGGCTCTTCCTACCCCCTAACACCTCTCCTCAAAACAAAACAAAAATCAAGGTCAATTCATGTCAATTACTGGCTATCACTTTGTGAGGCCTAAGAGACACCTGCTATTCTCCCTTGATACAGGCTTGGGAAGACCTAGAGGATAAAAACAATCCGTGGATAAGTGTGCTAATAGCCCCCAATTACCATTTACTATCAGCTAAAGAAATCACTTAGTCAAGAACAGAACAATCAATACTAATTTGCTGATTGTTAGATACTCCTTGTTGCTGAACAACTGTGTCCTCACAGGCAGTGAGTCATGTGTCCCTAGCTGAACAGAGTAGACTCTGAGACACTGTGATAAATGGGAAAGGTATTATCAAGCAAAGATCCATGAAAAATGGCCAGTTATGTTCAGGTGATGGGATAACTAGCAAAAGTAAGAGAATTACATGGATTAGAATGAAAATCCCAATGAGAAGTTTTAATTGCTCAAAATTTTAGCGAACTTGCTAACTCTAAGGATCATTAATTCAAAAATAGCAATATTTTGAATAGTGTGTATACACACATACACACATATACAACAAAAGACAATACATAGTACCAGAGTCGTGGTGTTTTATTATCCTTTCATCATCAATGTTTAAAAATAACTGGGGTTGCCTAGGTGGCTCAGTTGGTTAAGCATCTGACTCTTGTTTTCAGCTCAGGTTGTGATCTCAGAGTCTTGATCTCATGGGTCATGGGACTGAGTCCTGAGTCCAGCTCTATGCTCAGCAGGGAGTCTGCTTGAGGTTCTCTCCCTCTGCCCCTTGCCTCACACATCCCCTCTCTCTAAATAAATAAATCTTTAGAAATAACTGAATCACTACTGATTATTCAGGTTTACAATTTTATTAGACATTTTTTTTCTTTATGTAAACATCTTCTAAAGTTTGCTGAAAATAATTTTTCTGGTAAATAGAAAGGTTCAGTTCCTTACCTCAATTACTGCTCCACACATAATGGAATTCTTTGATATCATTATCATTAGGAAAACAGGAATCTCAAAAATCATAAAGTTAGGAAGTAGGCCATCTACCTGGTCAAATCTTTGATTCCGTTGGTGAGAAAGCTGGGGCTCAGAGAAGGCACGTGAATTACTTAACTCAGTAAGTTGTGCCTTAATAACCAATGGAGATTTCAGTTACACATACATGTTCTTAAAGATAGGTCTATTAATTAGCTTAAAAGACAGTATATACTCTTGGGCTCTAAACCCAAATTACTGAGCCAGAATCTCAAGAACCTTCAGGAAATTCTTATGATGAGGCAAAAAAGAAACACCCAAATGAAATACAATTTTTCTGCAACCCAGTTATTCTGTTAAATGTAGGATATTTAACATAGGCATACCATCTGCCATCCTCCTTTCATTTAAGTCTATACATTATTTATTACAGTCAACACCATTCCAGTTTGCTAAGAGTTAATCCATTAAAATATTAAAATATTTCCATTAAGTTTTAATCTATGTGAAGTCATTTCCTAAAGTCTAGTTTATGCTCTAGATTGGCGTGGTAGAAGAGTGGTGACTTCTACCATATATGGGACAAGCCCTGAGCTTGGGAATAGTTTTTAAAAATATGCAATAAAAATCATGCATGCTTCTGTTCTTTCCTTAAATATGGTTCTATAAAGCCATCATCTGAACAAATTACACCCACCCATGAAAAAAATACTCCGTATTAAGAAAGATTAATCTTTAAGTATAAAGGAAAGTAATTTAATGTTCACCAAGTTTTGAAGATGGACATCTTCAGAATTCAATGCTCGGTTCAGCTACTAAACCAGAATTTTAACAAACTCTTAGTGTTTACCACATGCCAAACCCGATTTACAATACTATCTCATGTAATCCCTATAACCTTGTGAAATACCATTACACCCTACGTTAGGGATGAGAAAACTGAAGGACCAAAAGGCTGGGTGCCATAATTCAAACCAAGGCAGTCTGCCTCCCAAGACCATAGTCTGAACCATTCTATTTATTACAACCTAAAAATGTTCTCCAAGTATTGGCATCTCACCTTTCTGTTTGTTTTAATCTGTAGGCCAAAACTATCAAAAAAAGATCCCACATTCCAGACAGATGCACTCGAAATAATTCTGTGCAATGCTTAACAGCTGCTATATGACCAGGCACTCTGCTGATGTAATCATGGCACTCACCTAAATTCAGAAACTGAATAAAACAGCTTTTTCTGGCGACAAGTGCTATTTGCTCTATACCCCCTACCAACCACTAATCTACCTAGACCGATCCTATCACTCCTGGAAAATATGCCAGACCACTTTTGCTGGATTCTAACAGATGGTAAATTCTTAATGTCTACACCTGAATACTAACTAATAAGCTTCTTCTTCTTCTTTTTTTTTTTTTTTTTACAGAGTCAACTATTCTGAAGGTCTGTTCATTCTACATAACTTGAGAGAATTAAATATGGCCAACAACTCTCAACAAGTTGTTACGGCAATGTTTTGAGTCCTCTTATTTAGGGACTGAATAAGAAATTCAGTATCACCACATTATATTTGATTATATACACATCCTGTTTTGTAACAGGATAACATCTTTCCTTCAGGCTAATGGATGCCTCATATGCTACAATCTTATATATACACCCCGGTGGCATCAAAGCATAAACCGTATCTTATTTCTTCTAGAGTACTGTTTCAGAAAAAAAAAATCCACTTTAGTGTTTACCCTAAACAACATGCAGTTACTTATAAAAAATTTCCACACCGATTGTGAAAATCTTACAAAGAATTCCCAACAAGCATCAACTAGTTCACACGTTAATTTCTTCATGTGATCACTATTCAAGGTTTTCATTTCCGTGGGACTTGCTCTGTGGGAATAGCAGAGGTAGGAAAAACTTTTCTGCCACAAGAAGACAAAGACAATTATGTGGCAGTATCTTTGTTACTACAATTACTGCTAAAGTAACCAAAAAAAAAAAAAAAAAAAAATCCCTCAAGACCAAGAGAATTCAGCACAATAAAAGTCAGATATTTGGTAAGTTCTGAGAAAAGTAAGAGCAGCCTCATTAAATTTTGTAAGGCCCAAGTCTGCATATAAGATAGGACACTTATACTTTGAAACTTGTCAGCCTGGCAGGAAATAGAATGCTTCCATCTGGTGAATGAAAGGGAAAAAAATCAAGGCAAGCATTCTGGGAAAAATCCATTAAGAAACACGAAAAAAGGACAAGCGGGAAGGGGGTGGTTATAGGACTGAAATTAAATCCACATAAACCAGAGAACTTATGCCTCTGAAAACATTAACAAATCGCTGTAGCTCTTGCTTTCCTGGCATCTTGGTGCTGCAATGATAGCAAAATCGAATTCCTTTTCCCACTCAAGTATCAAGAGTGAGGTCACCCTGTGCTTCCAGTATGTGGTGTTCAGCTCAAACAACTGCAGGCCACAAGGAACTCAGGATAATACGTTTTGGATATGGGTAGATGGAATAAATCAAAAGGAGAAAAGTTCTGATGATGGCATTTTTGCTTGGAAATAAAAAATCTACAAATGACTAGCTTGAGGAGGCCTTTCTTGACTTAAAAGATCAGTTGTATTTACAGCAAGCTTTCCTCTATTCTATTAAAAATA
This sequence comes from Canis lupus baileyi, assembly GCF_048164855.1. Taxonomy (NCBI): domain Eukaryota; kingdom Metazoa; phylum Chordata; class Mammalia; order Carnivora; family Canidae; genus Canis; species Canis lupus. The sequence continues at coordinate 80,918,855 of NC_132840.1, read as the reverse complement.
AATAAATAATGGGGTGGCTCAGTCAGTTAAGCATCTGCCTGTGGCTCAGGTCATGATCTCAAGGTCCTGGGATCAAGCCCAGGATTGTGCTCCCTCCTCAGCGGGGAGTCTGCATCTGTCTCCCTCTGCACCCCCCCTTGCTTGTGCTCTCTTTCACTCTTGCTCTCTCTCCCCCAAATAAATAATTAAATAAATAAATAAACAAATAAATAAATAAATAAAATAAAATCTTAAAAAAAAAATCCAAAATGGTATCATAATGTACCCAACATGGGGTCGGGGGGGAGACTGTGACTAGAATAAAGACTGGCGTATTTCTCTGGCATAAACACATCAAAGGGTTAACTTCATTTTTTAAAGAAAAAAAAGAGAGTCATCCTCTGACTTGGAAGAAACCAAAAATCCCTCTAGTTGTGGCTTTTGGACTAATTCCAACACATCTGGTTTCCAGCAGCTATGGGGGAGAGAGAAAGGAAGAGATATCCAGCATAAATACTACTAAAGCAAACTCGACAAACTTGTTGACAATTAACAAACCAAATGTTTTACTCAGATAGTTGATGAATTCAGTTCTATAATGTAGACTGCATCCTTTCTGATCAGTGTATAAATCAAATTTTCCATTTTCTTCCTACACACACACACACACACACACACACACAAATGAAACCGATATACAGGAATTACATCTACATGTTGCTAGGGCTGGATTCCTCTGTGTACCCAAGACTTGACGCATTTCCTCTACCTTTGGTTAACTCAGGTTGCTCTTCTACATCTTAATTTTATGCGCCTGACATCCTCTATCTTCTGTCAGGTAACATCAGCATCACACTTACTTCCTGAAAATCAGCTGTAACGTAGTCACTGGTAAAATGCCACATTGATACTACTCTTGATATTTTATTAGCAAACACTGATGCATATACAAGAAGTATACGAATGACCTCATCAGAGGTAGGTTTCTGAAAGACTTTAAAGAATGAGAAGTTTACCCCAGATTCTAGAAAGTATTTTAATTCAAGTCCTAAGATCAACCACATCAGTATTTTGGGCTAAAGAGCTCAGATGTTGTTTATAGCAGTTATTTCCAATTATAAAACCAAAGTAACACATAATGTGTAGGAACAAAACTGATTTAAGAAGGAAAAGCAGGATGCCTGGGTGGTTGAGTGTCTGCCTTCGGCTCAGAGTGTGATCCCAGAGTCCTGGGATTGAGTCCCATATCATGCTCCAAAGGAAGGCTGCTTCTCTGTCTATGGCTCTGTCTCAGTCTATCAAATAAATAAAATCTTAAAAAAAAAAAAAAAAGAAGGAATAGCAATACATCCACATTATGATTTCATTTGAATTAGAAGTTGGTGACTAAAGATGATGTTACCATGCAAAGAATGATAACTTCCTTTCTTTGTCCCTGCTTTCCCTCCTGTGAAGCTTCTGAGAAAGGTATACCCTGAAAACAAGGACACATGCTGCTAAGGAGGGACACTTTTTTTTCTTTTTTTTTTTCTTTTTTGGAGGGACACTTTTAATATCTTCCATGTATCAAGTAGTATAATCATACAATTTCATCCCAAATGACACAGGGTATTCATTGAAAATGAGATTAAATACATCTTCAAGGACATGATTTTATGATCTAGGGAGTCCTTGAAAACTAAATCCCTCCTCGGAAGACAGTGTGGGTTATGTATGGCAATACTGTCAAGGGCTTACTTTTCATGCCAAAGGAGTACACACAATACTGCTACATACAAATGCAGATTCATCCAAGTTTGGGCAATCCCAAAAGATCTCATCACTATGGAGAATCTATAAATTAAAATTTGACAAGGCTTAAAGAAGGGCAGACTTTTCTGCCATAACAAAAATAAAAATGTTATTAAGAATATCCTAGTTTCCACCCCTTTTCACTTTCTTGACGATTTCTGACTCAAACAGTACTGAGTTTGACAATTTTGAAAAAGTTGTATTTTGACAGCATAAAGCTTGGCAAATGTTATGATTAAAGACCCTAAGTGTACCTGAATGTTAACAGTGATTAAGTGAATTCACCGTCAATCTGAGGTGAAACACCTCAGAGGTCCAGACACTGTGGTCATGGAATCCAACATTAAACAGCAAAACCAGGACAGAATATAAATTACAAAGTAAATTTGTTTTACAACTATTCTTAGAGTTAACTAAAAGGAAAAAAAAAATGTTCTTCAACATTAAGATAAAAAGAAATCACTCAAGTCCAATTTATCCATTACTTTCAAGTTCATGTTCAGGTACATAGTTATCTTAAACAGATATAACAGATAAAAAAATAAGGCAATAGACACCATCTTAGGTTCTTCATTATGCTTAAAACTCAGTTATCAGGGACACCTGGGTGGCATCTATCTTTGGCTCAGGTCAGAGTCCTGCATCAGGCTCCCTATAGGGAGCCTGCTTCTCCCTCTGCCTATGTCTCTGCCTCTCTCTGTCTTTCATTAATAAATAAATAAAATCTTAAGAAAAAAACACAAAAAACTCAGTTATCAGAATACCCAATGAGTGACATAACAAACTTGCTTTGAGTGTATTCAATTTCTTTTAATCTTGTCCTATAACAGCTATAATGTCTACTAAACGTAAGGTTCTTAAACTTCCCACTTAGAGAATGGCAATGGAGGGGTGCCTGCATGGCTCAGTCAGTTAAATGTCTGACTCCTGATTTCAGCTCAAGTAGTGTTCTTGGGGTCATGGGATTGAGCCTTGCACTGGGCTCTGCACTCCACGGAGAGTCCTCCTGGGATTCTCTCTCTACCTCTGCACCTCCCAACCACTCTCTTGCTTGAGCTCTTTCTCTAATAAATAAATCTTAAAAAGAAAAAAAAAAAAAAAAAAAGAATGGAACTAGAGGCTTAAAGGTGTGACAGTATTTCCTTTAAAAGAAGGTAAAAAAAAAAAAAAAGAAGGTAAACTACTAAATTTTGGGGTGATTCACATGTAGTCCTATCTGGAAGAAGAGGAAAAGCCCTGCAATTTTTTCAGAGAAGAAAGTACAGTTGACCCTTGAACAACATGGGAGTTAGGGGCACCAACCCCCTCCATGAGGTCAAAAATTCACATATAACTTTTGACTCCCCCCCAAATTACTATTGACCATAAGCCTTACTAGTAACACAGTTAACACATATCTTCTATGTTATATATATTATGTACTATATTCTTTTAATAAAAGCGAAAGAAAATAAAATGTTAAGAAAATCACAAGAGAAACTACATTTATTTTTTTTTAATTTTATTTATTTATTCAGAGAGAGGCAGAGACATAGGCAGAGGGAGCCTGATGTGGGACTCGATCCCAGGATCACAATCTGAGTCAAAGGCAGGCAGGTGCTCAACCACTGAGCCACCCAGGTGTCCCTGTATGTGGAATTTAAAAAACAAAACAGGGGGATCCCTGGGTGGCGCAGCGGTTTAGCGCCTGCCTTTGGCCCAGGGCGCGATCCTGGAGACCCGGGATCGAATCCCACGTCGGGCTCCCGGTGCATGGAGCCTGCTTCTCCCTCTGCCTATGTCTCTGCCCCTCTCTCTCTCTCACTGTGTGCCTATCATAAATAAATTTAAAAAAATAAAAATAAAAAAATAAAAAACAAAACAAAACAAAGAAGCAAGGGGGGGAGGGAGACAAACCAAGAGGCAAACTTTTTTTTTTTTTTTTTTTTTTTAAGTAAGCTTCATGCCCAATGTGGAGTCCAGCTGGGGGCTTGAACTTACAACCCTGAGATTAAGACCTGAGCTGAGATCAAAAGCCAGATGCTTAACCAACTGAGCCAACCAGGCAGGCACCCCACAAGATTCTTACATATTTTTTTTAAAGATTTTATTTATTTGACAGAGAGAGAAAGAGCACAAGCAGGGGTGGTGGCAGCCAGAGGGGAAGGGAGAAGCAGACTCCCTGCTGAGCAAGGAGCCCAATGTGGGGCTAGATCTCAGGACGCTGGCAGACACTTAACTGAATGAGTCACCCAGGTGCCCCACCCCAACAGACTCTTAACTATAGAGAACTAACTGATGGCATGCAGAGGGGAGCTGGTGGGAGGAGGTAAAATAGGGGATGAGGATTAAAGAGTATACTTACATGCTGAAAAAAAAACTGCATATAAGTCAACCCATGCAGTTCAAAACTGTATTATTCAAAGTTCAACTGCAGAATGTCCTGCTTCAGAAACTCAAAGACCCATGCTTCTAAGCATTTTCTTTAGTGGTCTTACTTAAGGAACTTCAATCTCGTGGAAAACTAGGCTAGAAACAATGAACAGCAATTCACAGATAGGACTCAAATGTAAAAAACAACCACGACAAACTGGGAAAGAAATCAATGAGAAAGAAGTTTAAGAAACTATAAAAAGATACTCTATGAAAAATAAAATTCAGAAACATAGGAAAAGATTATGGCAAGTATGGCTGGAATAACTCCAGGGATCACACTGGATAAATCGGTTCTTTATAAAGTACTCTGTGCATCTGAAACAAAGGACACTGAATCATACACCAATGTAATACATCTGATATGCAACACTCTCCTAGACTGTCATTGATTAGGACTTTATGAATATAGTGTGGTGTTTAGACTGGAAACTTAAGAAACACAAGGAAAACTTCACAGAGCCAAACAAAAACCAAAAACAAACCACAAAAAACAAAAACCCTAGAAAATCAGACTACCTAATTAAAAATGTTGAAGACTTCGAACTACTGAGCTTGAAAGAAATAAGGAAGGGAAGTAAACCAAACCTGCTCGTAAAGGGCAGTTTCCCCCTGACCAAGTCCAATCCTCAACACTATCACTGCTCCTCTTAGAGACCAGTACATTTGGCACCCTTGCCATCTTTTCCTATAAAACAAAGGTTTTTTGGCTTTCAACCTGGAGATCTGTAAACTGGAATGGTAAAATTTCAGTTTTACTAAATGCTAGGTCTCAAGAGCACGTGCTCCAACATAATTTCTTATTCATAGAAAAAAGATTTTTGAATGTTTAGCTGCTCTATGAAATAAACTTAAATTTTGTGTTACTTTGGAATTACCTAATTCAAGACATGAGTCTAGGTGTTCATCGATTACCATCTACAGAACATTCACAGGATGGAAATTCTTGCCCTATTTTTCATGTATTTTGGCTTATGAACTTTTTTGAAATTGAGAAACTCGTACCTAGAAAGCCAAGAAACTCTGTCCCTCCCTCTGGACACACTAGCCTCCTTCCTGGTACTCAAATAGGCCTGGTATACTCTGGCCTAGGAGCTTTTCTTTGTGTTGCTTGGTTCTTCTATCTGCTATTCTCTTCCCAAGGTTCAAGTTTTTGCTCAAATCATATTTTCTCAATCATGCTACCCCAACCACCCTACTAAAATCTGCAACCTCTCCACTTAATGCATTAACTGCTCTACTTTTTAAAGACAGATACATCATTCATTCATTCAATCATTCATTCATAGCAAGTGCACAAGCAGGGGGAGAGGCAGAGGAGAATGAAAGAATCGCAAGCAGACTCTGCACTGAGCACAGAGCCTGATGCAGGGCTCAATCCCATAACCCTGCGATCACAACCTGAGCCAAAACCAAGAACCGTCTGCTCAACCGACTGAGCCACCAGGCTCCCCTAACTGCTTTACTTTTTATTTCAAAGCCCACACCTCTAACATACTAATTATATTTATCATTAGTATAAATACAGTATTTATATTTATTATTTGTCATCTCTCTCCTCCCACTGGGAATAAGCTCTTCACAGACAGGAATCTTTGTTTAGTTCACAATATATCCCAAGATCCTAGAACTGTACCTGGCACATGGTAGACATTCAGATATTGACTGAATGAACTCACTCAAATGCAAAATGCTGCTCCTGATTAGAATTACAAGAAAGAATTTCCTGTATTACAGACAAAGCATTTTAAAAGAAATACCCCATTAGATGCTTTTAACGTAGCAAAACCCACAAAAAACCATTTCTTTTTTAAATGGAACATATGGGAAAAGCCACATTCCTGTGAACATTGTGTGCACAGTAAATCAACATTCAGACTATTATTTTTCAGATCATAACAGTGAGTGATGGTAATCTGATTCTAGCAGGCAAAAGAAAGATTTAAGACTTAATGCTTTAATAAGACTATCCTCTGACATTAATTGAACATTCATATATATAAATTTTATTTTTGTAACTCGGATTTCTGACATCTAAGATGTAAATTGATTCTTAGAGTGGATTCTAAAGGCAAGAACTCTTTCTGGCAAATGACTCAAACACATCAGTATTTCAGGCTAAGAAATCTGTTTCTGTATTTTATATATTAAATCTATTTTCTTTACACATGACTAGAGAAGAAGAAAAGCTTATGTAGTGGCAAAAGTGATTTCAAAACACAAATTGGATTAAGTCACAGTTTAAAACCACTCAATGGCTTCTCACTGTGGTTAATAAAATTAAAATCCTCACATCACGGCTGCAAGACTCAGCTTGATCTGACACCTGCAGTCCTCTTTATAACATCCTATCCACCCCAGCCCTCATTCACCAGGCTCTAGAGCCACACAGGACACACACACTTTAATGGCTCACACACAGAACATGGCTTAGGGTGGTATATTCTTCAAGTATTTCTGCCTCCCTGCCATCCTTGAAGCCTCAGCTTACACGTTTACCTTATGGACTCTGGTTATCCATCCGCCTCAACCCCATTTATACTTCAGCTCCTTATCTGCATCTCTTACACTTGCAATGAATGGCCTCTCCCATAAGAATAAAAGCTCTTTTAGGACAAGTACAGTCTTATTTAGCATCCTATCCCCAGCCCCTAGCACAATCTCTGTTATATAGTTAAGCATCTATACAGTGCAGTAGATGCTCAAATACTTGCTGACTCCACGAGTATGTACCCACTATGAGTTAATTTGAGGTCTAAGAGGGACACCTAGGTGGCTCAGTGGTTAAGCGTCTGACTTGGGCTCTGGGTGTGATCCTGGAGTTCCAGGATCCAGTCCCCCATGGGGATCCCCGCAGGGAGCCTGCTTCTCCCTCTGCCTATGTCTCTGCCTCTCTACCTCTCTGTGTCTCTCATGAATAAATAAATAAAATCTTAAAAAAAAAAATCTGAGGTCTAAAAGATCAACTGATACCTTTTTATAAGCTGTAAAAACAAGATGAATGGGCAAATCTTGTATCTTTCATGCCAAGCAAATGCATTCTGGGACTCATCCTCACTACCCACTTGCTTATACTATTCAGCACTACACATAAAAATTCTCACCTGCTTTGGAAATCTTCATCTTTTGGTTTTCTCCTTCACCACACCACATGAAAAGAAACTAAGATTACATAGTGCTTTTGTGAAAAGTCTATAGATTTGTTTTATAAAACAAAGCTATATACACTTAATTCTGTCCACTTCTATTCCATAGTTTTCCTAAGGCCTGATCATGACTACATTCTGTACATGCTTACAGAGTTTAAAATGATAGGGATTGGGGATGCCTGGGTGGCTCAGTGGTTGAGCACCTGCCTTTGGCTCAGGTTGTGATCCGGGTTCATGGGATCAAGTCCCACATTGGGCTCCCCGCATGGAGCCTGCTTCTCCCTCTGCCTGTGTCTCTGCCTCTGTGTGTGTGTGTGTGTCTCTCATGAATAAATAAATAAATAAATCTTTAATAAAATAAAACAAAATGGTTGAGATTGTATTAGTCCCAAATTGTTGAATTTTCACATTCAAATGACCATTAAGAAAAAAAAAAATGACCATTAAGGGCCAGGTACTACACCAACAATATTCCTATTACCACACCACTTCATGTCCAACAAACACTAGATCGTATCTATGATGCAGGCACCGTCGTCTACACTTTACAAGTGTTTACTCTTCTATGAAGTAGCCACTATTATCATCACACACCACATATATCATAGATAATGGAATTGAGGCACAGAGATGTTAAATAATTTGCTACAGGTCACACAGCTATTAACACACTAGCTATTAACACATTTGGAGGGTGACTCTGGAGTACATGTTGTGAAGACACAATGCAATAGTGTCTCACCAAAGATGACTAAGATCATACCCTGAAGGGCCATACCCTTGAAGGGTCTCCACCTTTTAGGGGAAATAAGGTGAAACAGAACTGTAAACAAATATTTATAACACATTTATGCTAAGTTTAACATACAAAGTACAGGAAAGATGAATTATTATGCTCAAGGAAGATCAAGAAAAGCTTTATGGGAGATAGATACCACCATGGCAAAATTAAGTAAAATAATTAGTATTTACCGTCCTTTAGGTCTTGGAAGCATCTGACACTGAACTCTGTTCTCTTCCGGATATCGTATTTTTCTGATTTTCCTCCCGTCCCTCTAGGGGAAGCTCTTTTTCCTTTGTCCAGTCCCCCAAAACTGAGAGTACTAAACAAACAGCTTTAGGCTCTCCGTCCAATCACTTTACATATTTCCTCTCCTCCCCCTCCAGCTACTCCAATGATTTAAAATACCAACTAAATGCTAACGACTCCCATATCTCAATTTTTAGCTCCAGGCTCTCCTGTGTTTCAGACCCAGGAGATACCTAGATTATACAGCCCTTCACAACCCAAAGGTACTTTCAGACATACTTCAAACTTAAAGGTCAAAAACCAGTTCGACAATCTGTTCCTTATCATCTGTTGTGAGGTTTTTGACTGGCAGAAATAATCTCTGGGTCACAGGGTTATAGATGATTATTTCCCTTTCTCGGTTTCAAGCACCAACACAAGTATTTACTGATTTTGAAAGAAGGGTCATATACTTTAGGAATGTACTTGTAAGTCAATTTCAATAATCCTTAAGAGCAAGGGAATGATGGATGAAAGGCAACTCAGGAAAGTGGTTTAAGCTTTGTAACCTTAATCTAGCTTGATGTTCTTTACAGGATATTTTTTTTTTTTCTAATAAAAATTAACTGAAAAATATTCTCTTTGATCTGGAAATGAACTGAGATGAAAGCATTATTTTGACCTGAACCAAGAATCTGAGAGCTAAACAAACAAAAAGAGGCAGGATCTGCCACAGAGGCCACCCCACCAACTAGAAAATCAGGCTAAGTTAGAAGAAACCGGTTTAAAGGCACTGCTTTTGCTGAACGGGTAGCATCAGTTTTAAAAAGTGGTCAGTAAAAATAACTGAGGAAAGAAATAGGTGAGAGAAAAGCAGGTTAGGAAGACCTAAAAACATACTTTGTTAAAAAGCGAAGGAGGTCAGTGCAAGACGGAGGGAGGAACTGGAGGGAGCAGAACAGAGGGCTGAGCAGCTGGAGCTCAGGGGACGTGGACACTTGATCAGAGGAAAGCAAGCACCTCTCCTCCTTGACTAGCGAAGGAAAGGTCCCCAGGAGGCGCTGCAGAAATATGTCAAGTACACAAAAGTACAAAGAGCAAATGAAAACCACCCTGTAATCCCACCTGGTGATAACGACCGTTGATACTTTGGTTTCCGTGGAGAAAAGCAGTTTTCAAGAAACTCTTGAAAGAAGTGCAAGCATGCTGGCTTCTGCGCATCAATTCAGAAAATCGTATTTGTTAGTTTGCCAGTCTTTACCCTGTAAAATTTCCATATTACGAATAAGCTCCTCTTTTCGTTTTCCTTTCAACTTTTCTTCCTTCATTTCTCTTAATAAAATTAACTTTCAACAGTACTCAGATAGCTCACAGATTCATCAAAAGAGCAGCAGTAGATGTGTCCATAGTAAAATAAAGTAGTAGTACATTTACTTCTAGTGCCTGAGGGGAGTGAGGAAATACAGGGAGAATGGGAACAACGAGGGCCTGAGCGGAAGGCTAGACCCTCCCAGTCCCGGTGGACATGGCTTAATGGGATCTATCAAACTGTAGGGGGAAGCACTAAGTTCTCATTACATGCAGGGGCTTGCCATTATTTGGGGGTTGATATTCATTCCAGCAATAGATTGTAAAGTTGCTCTGATGCAGAGAGTAAGAACTAAAAAACTTCAATGGGTCCTCTTTGAAGCTATCATATCCATATAACAAGTATGGATATTATGAAATAGGATCAGAGAGAAAGAAAAGAGGGGAGGGAGGTAGAAACCAGAGAACTAGAAGAAAATGTCCCAGAGTGGAAGGACGTTAGTTAGAATGAAAGGGTCCACTGAGGGCAGCCTGGGGGACTCAGCGGTTTAGTGCCTGCCTTCGGCTCGGGGCGTGATCCTGGAGACCCAGGATCGAGGTCCGCATCAGGCTCCCTGCATGGAGCCTGCTTCTCCCTCTGCCTATGTCTCTGCCTCTCTCTCTGTGTGTCTCTCATGTCTCAGGAATAAGTAAATAAATAAATCTTTTTTTTTTTAATTTTTATTTATTTATGATAGTCACACAGAGAGAGAGAGAGAGAGAGAGAGAGGCAGAGACACAGGCAGAGGGAGAAGCAGGCTCCATGCACTGGGAGCCAGATGTGGGATTCGATCTCGGGTCTCCGGGATCGCGCCCTGGGCCAAAGGCAGGCGCCAAACCGCTGCGCCACCCAGGGATCCCTAAATAAATCTTTAAAAAAAAAGAGTCCACTGAGAACCCATATACTATAGTACATCATTAAGAAAGTCCAAAACGCCAGGGTCAGAATATTCTAAAAGCTCCCAGTAAGAGAGGAAAGAGAAAAATAAAACTAACGAAACAAGGTCTCATAAAAAAGGATGTGATTGCTAGGTCTCCAGAGCAATTACACATACCAGTAACCTGGTACAACCATGCCTTCAAAATTCTGAGGGAAAATTATTTCCAACCTAGAATTCTGTAACAATTCCAAACGGTCAGACAAGTTTGTGGGCATTCAGATACTTCTCAGGAAATAGAGATGTAAGCCAAGAAATGGGACATGGATGACAACCCAGGAGGAGAGTGAAGGGCAGTTCCTGAATGATACCTGGGTGGTAGTTCTCAATTGGAAACATCAAGTGACACATGTGAGCTTATGGGAAATGTTACTCGTAAGAATGTGGCAATTATGTTGGAGCATCTGAGAAAAAATTAACGGTATGTAGGTATGTGGGAAAAAAAACAGGCAAAGGTCAAGCTAAACACAAGAGTGGAGCGGAGACAGATCAACTAGCTCAATAGGCCAAACACTGGGGGGAGAAAAAAACAAGAAATAACATATCAAATGATTTAGAAATATGAAGATAATGCCTGAGGAAAGAGCAAAATAACAGAGGCTGCCTCTAAAGAATGAGATTATGAGATGGGGAGAATGGAGGGACTGGCTACCCCACACACACTTCTTTTAGCACTGTTTTACAACATACATGTGAATTACTTTAATAAAAAAAAAGGGGAAAAAAACAATATTTAAAATCTCCCATTTTTCTCTATATTTTTTTAATACAATTTTTTTTTTTTTTTAATACAATTTTTTTAAAAAGATTTTATTTATTCATGAGAGACAGAGAGAGGAGCAGGCTCCATGCAGGGAGCCTGACGTGGGATTCGATCCCGGCTCTTGAGGATCACGCCCGGGGCCAAAGGCGGCACTAAACTGCTGAGCCACCTGTGCTGCCCTTCTCTCTATATTCTTTAGTAACCTTACCCTTCTTCTAGTTTATTCATAAACAGAAGAACTTTTAGCTCAAGGTCTTATGGAGCAGGGAGGAGGGAGGGCAGGAGATTCCTGAGCTTTAATTCAGCATTTTCCTGAATCAAAATTTCTAGAGAAGGGATCTGTAGATTTAAAAGTACGATGGAGGTGGCTCAGCAGTTGAGCATCTGCCTCTGGGGGCGTGATCAGGGCGTGATCCTGGGGTTCTGGGATCGAGTCCCACATAGGGCTGTCTGCATGGAGCCTGCTCCACCCTCTGTCTACGTCTCTGCCTCTGTGCCTCTCATGAATAAAAAAAAAAAAAAAAAAAAAAGTACGAAGGCAATTCTTATAGTCAAGCAAGTTGGGGAAATGCTGCCTAGAACATGGGGATCAGTAAACTCAAGCGTGGATTTGGTTTTCCAACTCAGCTATCAGTGCAGCTCTCCTAATAGCTAGTGGAGGTTATTTTCATTCACCTAACAATCTCATTAGAGTAAAATGCTTACAGCGTATTCCAATCACCACCAAATGAAACACACACAACAATCCACATCTTTCACTTACTGTTGTTCAAATTTTCAAATAAATGCAGAAAACAGGTTTATTCAACTTAAGCAACTATCTGTTGCAAATACCTTGTTGCATTTCTCTAGGGATCCTGATATCCTCTGGCTTTTATCCAACCACATGGTTGAATAGTTCTTCAATTTTCCAATGTTCATGTTCTAGAAACATGGTTTTTCATGTTCACCCTTCCAATGAATATTCCTTTTCCCTGAAGATACTTTGCTCATCTTCATTTACATAAATGCCCTCAAAATATATAGTTCTTCAGTCTTGAAAATGCTGTAATGCAATGATCTTATTTTAACTTATAATCACAAAATGCTGACTAATAAGTTGAGTACCTTCTACATGATAGGCATCATACACATTGATCTTGTCTCTCACCGCAACAACCTTATTAGGTATTATTAATTCTGTGATACATATGAAAAAACAGAGGCTGAGAACAAATGCTTATAAATGGCAAAGCCTGATGCAAATCTCAGTGTTTTCAAAGCTCATGCTCTAAAAATACCATGCTGCCTTATTTCTAGCAAGCACTGGAATTTCAGAAATCATCTAATTGTTCACCACACCTGCTTTTTGGGGTGAGAAATTTAAGGTCCAAAACACTGAAGTTAATCACCTAAGTAGCAGAATCAGACTAAATTCCCTACCTCTTGATTCTTACTCTGTTTAAGATTTACTTAACAAATCTATGAACCTCGTGCTATACTAGTATGCAAGACATAACCTGATATTTTTTGAGACTTAACTATGTGCTAAGTTCTACACGAGTGCTTTAACCTGCATTAACTCACTCAATCCTTACAGTAGTCCTAAGGCAGATATGATCCACATTTCACAGGACAAAGAAGCTAAAGTGAGAGAGGTTAAGCAACTTGCACAAGGTTACACAGCTAGCAAATTGCAGAGCCAGGATTCTGAAACCACCTTTCTGTCTCCAAAGTGCAAGCTCTAATCCCGTGTGCTCTAAGCATCCTCAGGTACAGGCTGCACATCTCTTCTGAATGCCCACAGTTTTATTCTTCTAATTAAAAGAGCATTCATGATGTGTGGATTTTTCTTGAGTCTCGATTCAAACAAATCAACTACTTAAAAAGAGAGACCAACTGGAAAATTTGTCGACTGTTTGCTCAGCGATACTAAGAAAGTGGTGTGATAATGGCATTGTAGATTTTGTTAAAAATCAGCCCTTATCTTTTACAGACACTTACTAAAGTGTTTACAGATGGTTCAACACCGTCTGGGCGGTCAAGGTGCAGTGTAGAACAAGAGTGGCCCCGAGTTGGTTGGTAGAAGCTGGCTGATGGAAATCTAGGGTTCATTATCTTCTCTACTTCTATAAATGTTTGAAATTTACAATTAAGAAAAAAAATGCATGATAAAAGAATTGAGAAAAAACATGGTATCAACAGTATTTGGGGAATAGTTATGAATGACTTTTTTCCCTACTCTATCTTACATGTTTTCTGTATTACTTTTTTAACGGAAAACAAACTATTTAAAGAAATTTTCTATCTTCTCTAAATAGGCAGAGCAAGATTGCCCATAATCTAATGAGGTCAAAGCACTGTGACAAAAACATTTCCCATCTCTTCATTAGTTAAGGACTTTTCACAAACTTTTAGAAAGATCACTTTGTAAGGATAGGTATGCTCTTCAAACACAAACTAGCCAAAACCATAAAGGCACATAAAAAAGAAATAAATTAGAGGCAGATTTAACAAACACAGTTAGCAATACAATTCCTTGTTAGATACAATACAATTCAATAGTTAGAGCCTGGGTAAAGACCTTCATTGTGTAATACTGACTCTCTTAAATGGTCAAACAAGCAACGGGCTAGGGAGCTCCTTAGACTATTGAAGGGTCAGGTGGGGACCGGGCTCAGCTCAGCGACCAGGCCAGCTGTCTTCTGTGGGCAGACTCCAGTTTTCCTCCACGAAATAATTCTTTCCACATGTACCATGACATTAAAAAGTTGAGAAGTACTGGTTTAAGTCAGACCTGTCTTGAGCATCACTCAAAAGCCAAATAAAAATATAAGGAGGGAAATTAGTATAATGGAATCTCTTTAAAATGCGGACATGGTGGGGATCCCTGGGTGGCTCAGCGGTTTAGCGCCTGCCTTTGGCCCAGGGTGTGATCCTGGAGACCCGGGATCAAGTCCCACATCAGGCTCCCAGCATGGAGCCTGCTTCTCCCTCCTCCTGTGTCTCTGCCTCTCTCTCTCTCTCTCTCTCTGTCATAAATAAATAAATCTTAAAAAAAAGTAGAATGCTGACATGGAAAAAAGAACTAACACCCATATTATGGGTATATAACACTGTTTTAGAAAACCACTGTTTTCTAGTATTTTTTCTTTTATCTGCACTCCCTCTCATGGAAATCTTAAGGTACATTCCAACACTACTCAATAAGGTGACCTCCAAATAATAAATGTTAGCTCAGTGGCATAAGGTTAAATTCTGGGGACAAGAGCAGAATCCTGATTCTCTGTGGTTATGCTAAATGTATGCAAGATAAATCTGAAATAAATTCCACTTAAGAAAGTTCTTAAGTGTCACTAGAAAATCTTCAAAGAATAGAAGCTTGGAGCTATAAGGATCTTCTTTTAATTAATTAATTAATTAATTTTTTTTTTTTTTAAGGATCTTCTTTTAAAAGACAGAAAACTGAGTCCAAATTACTTGCTCAGGTTCACAAGCTGCTGAGCTGGGACTAGTCCCCAAGATCGCAGCTGCCAGTAACTGCACTTTCCAGGACACCTCCAAGGGGCTCCTGCTAATTGCTTCTTTGAATCTAAAACCATAAAAGGATATCCAAGTACTTCCTGCTCTTAACTGAATTGTTGGTTAATCTGCAACCTGCAAATCAATGTTTGAGAAGCCAGAAACCAACCTCATGCTGCTAATTAATCTTAACTCTGTGATATTTAAACACAAGTTCTTTTATTAGTCACTCAATGTTTTTGAAATAAAAAGGCGACTGTGTTCTTGCACAGATCAGGAAATAGCCTCAAAAACAAATCTTCAGATACTTCTTTAAATAGTTATGTTGGGGGAACACATTATGACTTGTCAAAATCTATGTAAATAAGTCATGCTTGTACTCTCTAAGAAAGAGGATACCACTAGACATCACTATAGAATTTTCTTCCTTGTACTAAGACAACAGTACAGACAAGAACAGTCCCCAACCAAAAAGAGACTGTGACATTGGTGCTGAAGTAGAAAAATGAACTGCCTAAAATAAAATCAATTGAACGAGAAGAGGAAGGAGGTAACCTAACATTAAAACAAGACAGCATATTTGCATAACTTCTTGTATATACAGAAAGCAACACTACTTTAAATAACCATATGCTAAAAACATTAAGATGTAACTTCTGTACCCATTTTGACTAAAGCTGTACTGATAACAAGCAAACAAAACCTTTGAATCCTTCAAATATTTTACAGTTTCAAAAAGAAAAACCTGAAAAACTTTTTTCTCCAGAAAAAAAGTGACCAGTGTTTTTATTCTTAGGCACTATAATGTGTACCTTGGTTACCCTGAAACCCAAGAACACAAGCTCTGTGTCACCAGCATTGACATCTGAGTTGTTCTTCATTTGTTCCCTGACAGAGAACGCCAATTCTGCAAGAACAGGTGTCATTTCTTGAATGCACAAGGTAAGGGGGGAAAAAGCCCTTACACAAAAAACACAAAAGTCCTATACCTAAAACAAGTTTGTAATTAACAATATAATTTTAGACCCTCACATTCACATTTCAGAGCCTTGGAAAAGGAGGCTTCCCGGACCTAAGCGAAATTAGTAAAATCAGTACCTGGGTCTGCAGCATATCATTAAGAGGTAACAATTCTCAAGTATTATAGATCTGTATTTTATCTGTGAATTTGCAGAAGAAAAAAAAAAAAGAGATAGTTTCCCAACCTCCCTCAGGATTCTTCGAATTTATATCCTGATCACCTGTCTTATTACAGAAACATACACAAGCCTTCCTCCCTGCGGATTACAAACACTTTTCCTCCAATCTTCAGATCAAAAATTGACAGAAAGAAGACAATTCAAATGTTCAGACCCATCTAACATATCTCTGTGATGCACTGCGGCCATCTAAGGAATGAGTATTTGTGAGTTTACTCTGTGGCCTGATGTGGGTGGGGATTACAAAGAAACCAGGAGCGAATCCTCAAGGGACTGAGGACTGAGACTTCAACAGCAGCTTCAACGATACAACCTGACCTGTGCTCAAAATCAATTCAGACTCAGGGACGCCCAGGTGGCTCAGCCTTTGGCGCCTGCCTTTGGCCCAGGGTGTGATCCTGGAGTCCCGGGATGGAGTCCCAAATGGGGCTCCCTGCATGGAGACTGCTTCTCTCTGTATCTCTCATGAATAAATAAATAAAATCTTAAAAAAATATATCAATTCAGACTCCAAGAACGGTACAGTGTTGGGGGGGAAGACCACTGGATGAAGCATCACCTCCTTCCCGATCCCTAGACTGCAGCATCCCCGCTCATCCACCGGCTCTCAAAGCCCTCTTCAATCTGTCCTGCGTTCAGTAACTGCCAGATTCATTTCTAGAATTCAAGGAGCCTCTCTGCTGCTCAAGAAGCTTCAGACACTCCCCATGACTTCCAACATCTAGCTCAAACCCTTCTCCAACTTACGAAGTCTCCTACCGGTCAGATCCACTTCACCTGTTCAACTTTATTTGCTGCCCAACATGGTTCCCTTCTGCCAATCCCTTTCGGAGGGGTGACACGCAAACCTAGTCCCACCACCTGCTAGAACTCAAGGAGCCTCCATCCTCCGCGGTCTTAAAAAAAAAAAAAAAAATTGTGTCCTCTAGTGTCGGTACAGGTCCATTAGTTTTCTGAACACCCCCTCCGAGCTCGCCGTTAGGTTCCTTAACAAATGGCAGGTAGGTCCCAAGATGTTTTTCACATTATCACCCCAAACAGAGGTTCATCCTTCCAGGCGCCCCTCGGTGAAATCACAGGGCAACTGCTTGCACTGGGGCGTGCGAGTTCCAACACTGCACCTCGTAAGAGAGGGAGAGAGGGGGGTTTGGGGCGGTTGCAAAGTAGGGAGGGGGAAAGTGAAGGGGGGAGGGGAGGGGAGAGGAGGTCCGCGCTCCGTATTGTCAGTGTTTTCTTTGGAAGGAGCAAGGAGAACGTAGGGGGAGAGGAGACTCCAGAAAATGCATGCTTGAGGCAGAAGAGAAGAAACTCAAGGTACGCCGCAGGTCGGAATACGGGCTGGGGGGGGGGGGGGGGCTGGCTTAACGGAAGGGTTCCCCATCACCCCGGGAGAGCACAGGTTGCAACCTGAAACAAAGAGGAGGTGAGGGGTGGAGAGCCTACAGAGATCCGGGCATCTCCGAAGGTCGAACGGCGAGGAAATGAGAGGCGACACGACGCGTCCCCCGGGGGCCTGGCCGGGCACCAGGGATGTGGTTGCCAAGAGGGACGAGGCAGGCGCCCGGGAAGGCTCCGGGACGAGCGTTTATGGGGCATCGCTTCCACGGGGCGCGGGGGCGGGGAAGTGGTCTTGAGCGCGACCTCCTCCCAGAGGGACAAACGGCTCCCAGTGCAATGCTCTCCGAGAACGGAATCCCCGGAGACGCGAAAACGTTAAAGCGTTGGGAGAACCGGCATTTCCCAGCCCCAGCCCGGCTTCCCAACACACTCACCGAGTCTCCTCCAAACGCCACCGCTCCAGCTGCAGCTACCGGCCGGCGCAGCCGCACTCAGCGCGCACCGCCCCACGTGACTGCCCCAGGCCCCGCCCCCGCCCGCCCCCACGTGACCCTCCGGCCCCGCCCACTCCATCCTCCCTTCAGCTCCCCCCTCTAAGGCACGTGGTCTCGGCTCGCCCCGCCCCTTTCGGAGAAGATGGCGGCGCCCATGTGTAATGCGCCGGGCCTCTGGCTGCGATGCTCCGGGCGGCGGCGTGTCGGCGGTCTCTTTACTCTCGTCTCAAAGCCATTTTGTTCGGCCGCTGCTGCGCCTGGGACCCTGAGTGCCCAGCGATTAGCGGAGAAGCTTCGAGCCCAGAAACAGGAACAGAAGACGAAGAAGCAGCTGGTGAGTCCGAAAGGACCACAACTCCCAAGAGGCATTGCGTTCACTGGTTCCCAGCCTGGGGTGGGGGGGAGGTAGGGGGGCCCTCCGGCAGGTGTTAGGTGGATGTGGAAGACCTGTGGGAGAGCGGCGGGAGGGATGAGGACGGCGCCGCGTCTTTCCGCGGGTGGGGGCTTCGGCTTCTGCCACGGCCCTGCCCTCTGCGTGGAGGCAGGTGAGACGGGCACCGCTGCTCCCGAAGCATTCGGGGAAGGCGCCGGCCCCGCGCAGAGGCAGTCATCCCCAACCCCAACCCCAGTTGTCACCCGGACTTCTCGAAGGTCTTCAGCAGCCTTTCCCTGTGGCTCCTTCTCTCTCCCTAGGCGCCCACTAGCCCTGTTCAGCGGAGAGTGCACGAACTGGTGCGGTTCACACAGCAGCTGCAGCGAGTCCACCCCAACGTGCTTGCCAAGGCGCTGAGCCGCGGCGTTCTGCACCAAGACAAGGATCTCGTGGTCATCAACAAACCCTACGGTCTCCCGGTGCATGGTAAGGACCTCGCGGGAAAAGGAGTTTGGTGCGGGGGTGGGGTGGGGGAGCTGCTTCTGTTTTCAGTACAACTAGGGGCAACTCTGACACCTCACTTGTGGGGCTCCTCGGAGCCTTGCGCTCAAAAGAATTAAGCTTTTGTGGAGCTGTATATAAGGCAGTACTGAAGACGCAGAGATAGGAAAGACGGTCTCTGCATTCCCAAACATTTGACAGTCAGCAGTGATTTATGGAATGCCCTGCGTCCAGACCCCTACAGAGATTTTTACAGAGAAATACTAAATGTGTGGTTCTTGTCTTCGTATTATTTTCCATCAAGACTGGGAAAGAATGGGGCTCCTGGGTGGCTTAATGGTTGAGCATCTGCCTTTGGCTCAGGTCATGATCTCAGGGTCCTGGGATCGAGTCCCTCATCGGGCTCCCCCGCAGGGAGCCTGCTTCTCCCTCTGCCTGTGTCTCCGCCTCTCTCTGTGTCTCTCTCATGAGTAAATAAATAAAATCTTAAAAAAAAAAAAGACTGGAAAAGAAGAAATGATTGTAAGAAAAAAATATATGGTACTTAATATATTAAGCTTCCTGTTATTTCCCTTTCCAGCAATGACACCACTATATTTTAGCCTTTATTTGCAATTTTCCCACTTTCACTAAATTGCATCAATACGCTGTTCTGTTTTCAGCCTATCAATCTTCTGTGGCTAATGTGTTCTGATAGTTAATTAACTTCTATAAATAATAGTATTTTCATGTAATGGCTCCGAATTTGCTTCATCAAGTGTCTTTTTTTAACATGGTGATTTATTGCACAATTTTCTTCACATGATCCAGACTCTAATTTCATCAGTTAAGTCCAGACCAACGAAAATAGTCTGTCTTCATTGTACAAAGATCAGAAAATCTCAACCCACAAGCCCAAAACTGCAGTATAAATCGGTCAGCCACCTCAAGCCATGAGTGGGGACGGAATAACTTGAGAGAAATCATATCTTATCCTGTACATGAGCAGGGATCAAAGGATCAGATAAGGACCACCTAAGCATGCAGAAACTCCAATTACAGAGACCAACATGAAAACTCTTATAAAAGTGGAATTTCAGTTAAAGCAAAAATTAAACTGCCCTGTAAAGAGGTGTCCAGTACTGAAAACATATGCAGGATCCATGTACACAGAAACATATAAACTTTATAGAAGATAACTTCCTTTAAAGAGTTCATAGAAATTGCAAACTACAGAAGATATTCATGTTGTAAAATCTAAGGGCCAAAAAAATATGTAACAAATTATGTATTCGTGATATGATACTAAAAAAGGATATGTGTGAGTGTGCACATAGGACACCCACAATGCCCAGAGCTTAATGGACGCTGAAGTGTTTCTGAATAAATGTTGAATGTAGTTGTCTAAAACAGCTAAATGAGACAGGAAAGATTGACAGAAAAAAATGCATTTGGGAAAGAGATTTGCTGGGGGAAAAGACATAGCTGAGCTAAAAGAATGCTTTTTGGGGAGGTATGGAGAAAAGCATAAAGACGAGTTAAGCCAGACATTGCCAAGTGTTCTGTGTGTTTTCTTCTTCTCTCTTAATCCTTCTCTTTCCATTCCCCATGAGACAATTATCTAGATATGTGCAGTTTATGGATGAAAAAACAAGTTGGAAAGATTAAATAATCTATTCAGGGTCAATAGCTAGTAGGCATAGAAAAGAACTGGAACATCTCACCTAAAGTCCATCTTCTTAGCTCTTCTGTAATGCCTCAGGAGAACCTCACAGTTTTGTATTTATCATTCATGTTTACTTGGTAAATTTTCTTTTCCTTTTTTCTTTTTTTTTTTAATAAATTTTTTTTAATAAGTTTTTTTTAAATAAATTTTTTAAATAAATTTTTTAATAAATTTATTTATTCATGAAAGTCTCAGAGAGAGAGGCAGAGACATAGACAGAGGGAGAAGCAGGCTCCATGCAGGGAGCCTGATGCGGGACTCAATCCCAGGACCCCAAGAGCAAGGCCTGAGCCACGCAGGTGCCCCCTTGGTAAATTTTCAAGCCTTCGTTTATATAGTAAAATATCAGATCTCCTTATTTTGATTGCTGATTTTATTATGAGTATTCAAGTAGATAAATAAGAAGGTGTATGTCTGAGGAAAAAGCCACATGCTGGGACTGTGCTTCTCAAACTTTAATCGGCATGTGAGTTCCTTGAGTATCTTGTTAAAATAACGGAGTTTGATTTAGTAGTATGGATTGGGGGCCTGAGATTCTTTTCCAGCAAGCTCCCTGGGCATACTGATGTTGCCAGTTCCTGGACCACATTTCAGAAATAAGGCTCTTGAAAATAATTGACTTTTTTTTCCCAGGTAGAATTCTTTGGTGGGATCTTTTACTAGCCACTAAAACCTCTGGCTCTTCCCTTTTTAGGTGGCCCTGGGGTCCAGCTCTGCATCAGTGATGTATTGCCTATCCTGGCAAAGATGCTTCATGGCCACAAGGCAGAGCCCTTGCATCTGTGCCACCGGCTGGACAAGGAGACTACAGGTGTAATGGTGTTGGCCTGGGAGAAGGAAGTAGCACATCAAGTCCAAGAGTTTTTTAGAACCCGTCAGGTGGCAAAGAAGTACTGGTATGAAGCCCATCGCTAGTAGTACAGTTGATGTAAATGAAGGCATCCTTTTATCTATTTGTCCATTCATATGGAAGGACCTCCTATTAAAGAGAAGGTACCATGATAAGACATGTGGGCCTATGAAAAGTATAGGAAACAGACTGAGTGCTTAAAATATTGGAGCACCTAGGTGACTCAGTTAAGTGTCAGCCTTCGGCTCTAGTCATGATCCTAGAGTCCTGGGATCGAGCCCCACATCGTGCTCCCTGCTCAGTGGTGAGTCTGCTTCTCCCTCTCCTGCCCCACGCCCTGCTTGTGCTCTCTTGCTCTCACTCTCAAATAAATACATAAAATCTTTAAAAAAAAAAAAAAGAACATTGGAATCTGATAAAATAGTGGTTCCTAATTATGGTTGTACATAAAAATTAATGAAAATTAATTATACAAATAGTACACATTTCATTCCTGTGGTAAAATAGTCAAACAACAAAAATAAAGCCAAAAACTTGGAGAATCTACCCACTCTTCCATTGGGATGGTTTGGGTTTTATTCCTCTGGTCCTTACCCAATGTATTTATGTACAGGTCTCATGTATAGAGTATGTGTGTGTGTGTGTGTGTGTGTGTATTACATTGTACTTCTTCCCCCCATTAACTGTGTCTTGGAGATTTTTCCATATTAGTGCATATAGGTGTATCTCCTTTTTTTTTTTAAATAGAAGAAAGATGAACAAAAGTGAAACCTTACTCCTGTCCCCTGTCTAGTCAATTTTCTTCCCCAGAGGTAATCACTATTCTACTTTCTTATGTAAACTTTAAGAGTCATATAGGCATGTGTAGGTGAATTATTATATGGCAAGATATTTTGCATTGCTTTCCATCTTGCTGCTTTTTACTTGGACAATATATCTTGAAGAGCCCCTTGTATGTACATTTAGAGCTCTATAGTATTCTGCTGTATGGCTATCTCATAATTTTCTTATTGTTGGTTATTTATTTAACTTCCCATTTTTCAGAGTCTATTGCAAAGAATATGTGATCATATCTTTTAAGACAGATTCCTAAAGATGGAATTGCTAGGTTAAAGAGTACACACATTTAATATTTGGTTTTTTTGTTGGTGGTGGTGATGGTTTCCCCTTTTTTTTTTTTTTTAAGATTTTATTTATTCATGAGAGGCACAGAGAGAGGCAGAGACACAGGCAGAGGGAGAAGCAGGCTCCTGTGGGGAGCCTGATGTGGGACTCAATCTCAGGACCCCAACGTCAGGACCTGAGCTGAACACTTAACCGACTGACCCACCCAGGCTCCCCTCACACATTTAATATTTGAAGTAATTACTATTAGGTAGGCTAAGTTTTCCTCCCAATAGAGTAGTTGACCCCATGGGTTTTTTTTGAAGGTTTGCCACTATGATGAGTAAAAAAAACTGTTTTCTATTTCCCTGTGTACTAGTGATGTTATTTGTTTGCATGCTTATTTGGCTCGTGTGTTTTGAGTTTCCCTTTTTGTGAACAAACTTTATTTCTTTCTTTATTTCAGTTATTTTTTATTTTCTATTTGATTTGTAAGTATTCTTTTTTATCTTTTGGATGTCAGTACTTTTTGTATTATAGATTTTGTAGCTACTTTGTGATCTTGGGAGCCTTCAAAACAATCTCTATGCTGAGACCCACCTACAGAGGTCCTGATTCTTAAGTCTGATGGGTGTGGGCATCTCTATTTTTTAAAATCTTCACAAATGACTCTGCTGTGGAATCAAATGGGTAAGGAGCACCGTAATAAGAGATTATAGATAGTGGAAGAGATTTAGCATAGTATCTAAGAGTTCAATAAGATCTTGTAGAACTGAGGATCCCTGGGTGGCGCAGCGGTTTAGCGCCTGCCTTTGGCCCAGGGCACAATCCTGGAGTCCCGGGATCGAGTCCCATGTCGGGCTCCCGGCATGGAGCCTGCTTCTCCCTCCTCTGTTTCTGCCCGCCCCCCTACAATCAATCAATCAATCAATCAATAAAATAAAATAAAATCTTAAAAAAAAAAGATCTTGTAGAACTGTCAGCCGTGCCATTTACAGCATGGGTCCTAAGGCAAGTTATTAATTAAACTTCTCTAAGCTTTGTCTTCATATGAAAAATGAGAATAATGTAGTTTATTTAGGAGAGAGTTAAATGAGACAATGCATGTGAAGTGTTTAACACAGTGCATAGCTCCTAGTAAAAGCTGAAAGACAGAAAATTGAGACTATGTTATGTATGCAAGTAACCCAAATGTAAGGCTGTCAGAAGTGTTGGGGAGCCTGGGTGGCTCAGTCAGTTATGTCTGACTAATTTTTTTTTTTAAGATTTTATTTATTTATTCATGAGAGACATAGAGAGGCAGAGGGAGAAGCAGGCTCCGTGCAAGGAGCCTGATATGGGGCTCAATCCCGGAACTCCGGCATCACTCCCTGATCCAAAGGCAGATGCTCAATCGCTGAGCCACCCAGGCGTTCCAAGTGTCTGACTCTTGATTTGGGCTCAGGGTCCTGGGATCAAGCCCCTTATTGGGCTCCGTGCTCAGCAGGGAGTCTGCTTCGGGATTCTGTTTCTCTCTTCCTCTGCCCCTCTCCCCACATGTATGCTCTCTCTAAAATAAATCTTTTTAAAAAGCATTATATTATTTGTGAGAATTGTTTATGAAAGTTTAGAATCGATAACCATTCTCATCATGCTTCTTGGAGAAATTGAAATCCATTAATTGTGTCTTGATGAATGAATAGGATTTGATAGATGAGCTGGAGAACTGTTATAAATTGTGAGAATGGCGTACACAAAAGAATAAGGCATGCGGTCTAGTTTGGAGTGGGGAATGGTGACAGATAATGCTGGAAAGGTATATCGTAGCCTAGTTAATGATGGCCTTAAATACCAGGTGCAGGAGGTAGAAGTCAGAAGTAGACCATAGTTGGCAACTGATTAGCATTTACTGACTTACTATGATAATGACTTGTTACAGTTATTTGTTTGAATCTTTTTTTTTAATATTTTATTTATTTAATCAGGAGAGACACACAGAGAGAGGCAGAGGCACAGGCAGAGGGAGAAGCAGGCTTCATGCAGGGAGCCCGACGTGGGACTCAATCCTGGGTCTCCAGGATCAGGCCCTGGGCTGAAGGCAGCGCTAAACCGCTGAGCCACCTGCCCAGTTTGATTCTTACTAGACTATCCTTGAATTCCTTGAGAGTGGGGATGTTTGTCCTCTTCATCTATATAGAACTAGTACCCACTTAAATCAATGCCTCCTTATATGTGTGGAGAATGTAGTGGGTAAACGTTTTGGGGCAGTAGTGTAATGTCAATTAGGAAGAATGAGCTAGCAATTAAAACTCAATTTAAGTATGAGAAAATATATCAAATAGTAGCCCAAACTGCTACCAACCTGAAGTGAGGTGTCTAGGGTGGGAAATGTACGAGTGTGCTTTTGACGCCTTGGTCAGTGATTCTCTGATAGTCTACCAGGTACTCAGGAGGACTCCTTTGTGATTGACCTAGAAGAGGCATAAACGTTAAGGATAGACTAAAGGGTCTTCTCTACCCATCTCTGACATGACAAAAGGTGACTTCCAACAAAAGTGATTTAGAATGGTTATTGAGTTATGGTGGTCGTTTCTGTGACTTTGAGCAGTTTCCTTCTATTTGTCTACCTGGCAAATTGGGCAGGAGTGGTCCTGTGAATTTTTCATCCTGTTCATTCGTTTCCTTGTTCATTTGTTTCATGTGCAGTCAGAAATTGACCATCTTTTAAAAAACAGGATATAAAAAATAAAAAGAAACAGGATACATGGGGATCCCTGGGTGGCTCAGCGGTTGAGCGTCTACCTTCAGTCCTGGGGTCCTGGGATCGAGTCCCGCATTGGGCTCCCTGCATGGAGCCTGCTTCTCCCTCTGCCTGTGTCTCTGACTCTGACTCTCTCTCTCTCTCTCTCTCTCTCTCTGTGTGTGTCTCTCATGAATAAATAAAATCTTTAATTAAAAAAAAAAAAAACAGGATACAAAACCATATTACCCTAATTTCGTTTTAGACTATACATACTCATTTTGGGATTGCCTGGGTGGTACAGTTGGGTAAAGCACCTGACTCTTGGTTTCAGCTCAGGTTGTGATCTCAGGGCTGTGAGATCAAGCCCCACACTCAGCTCAGAATCTTCTTGGGGTTTTTTCTCTCTTCCTTTGCTCCTCTCCTCCCAAATAAATAAATCTTTTTAAAAAATTTTTAAAACAAACTATATATATTCGTTTTTTAAAGGCTGAAATGAAAGACCATGTTATTAACATAATTATTTTAATTTTTCTGGTTTTTTTCCCCCCAAATATCCTATAATTAGCATACGTTACCTTAGTAGTAAAAAAGATAAGCTTATAAGATGAACACCCAGCTCTCAGTGACAGATCACTTGGGATGCTCCAGTCTTAAGAACTGCGCACAGTAGTGCAGAAGGTCCAGTATTAAAGCCTCTAAGTAGCCGAATCTGAGGTGATCCCCCCTCACCTGTGGTTTAGACAAGGGTCTGTGTGTCGTCCCCAGGGCCATCACTGTGCGCGTCCCGGTGCCCTCAGCAGGAGTCGTGGATATCCCCATCACCGAGAAGGCGGTGCAGGGTCAGCAGCAGCACTACAAGGTGAGTGAGCCATCACCCAGAGGCTTGGGTTTTCTGCGCTTCCTTTTCAACCATATCTTGATTTCTTTGGCTTCAGATGACGCTGTCTCCAGACTACCGCATGGACAATGGGAAGATGGTGAGAGTACGCAGCAACAGGAACGCACATATTGCCGTGACTCAGTACCATGTGCTGAGCAGCACTCTGTCCTCCGCCCTCGTGGAGCTCCAGCCTATTACCGGTGAGGGGCCACCTTTCCGCAGTGGGACGGCGGACTCCCAGGGCCACTGAGCTTCATCCAGGGCCTTGTACTGGGTTCTGCCCTTCTTCTGAGCAGCTGGTGTTGTGAGAGGGCTGGAATTGCAGCTGACATGTTGCAGAGTGTGCTTCTGGTGCCAGTCTGAGGCTGGGAACTCCAAGAGGGATGACTGTTGAAAAATAGGGGGTAGCAGAAAGATCTAAATAATCTGCTTACATTTATTTAAAAATTTGCAAAGCGATTCCTCAAAAAGTTAAACATAACATTACCATATAATTCAGCAATCCTCAAGAGTATCTACCCAAGAGAATTGAAAGCAGGGATCAGAAAGATAACGTGTACACCAGTGTTCATGGCAGCGTCACTCTCAGTAGCCAAAAGGTGAACCCAACCCAAATGTCCATCACCAGATGAATGGATAAACAAAATGTGGCCTACACATATTATTCAGTCTTGAAAAGGAAGGAAATTCTGACACCTTCCACAACATGGATGGACTTTATGCCAAGTGAAAGAAGCCAACACAGAAGGACGAATATCTCATGATTCCATTTATGAAATACCTAGAGTACTCAAATTCAAAGACAAAGTAGAAGGGGGAAGGAATGGGGAGTGATTGTTTAATTAGGTCAGGGTTTCAGTTTGGGAGGATGAAAAAGTTCTGGAGATGGGTGGCGGCAATGGTTGCACAACAATGTAAAGGTACCTAATGCCACAGAACTGCACAGTTAAAAATGGTTAAGATGAGAAATTTTATGTCACGAATGTTTTCCTACAATGAAAAAATGTGCAAAGCGCTACTATTTAGCATAATTTAATAGTGTTATTCAAGGAACAAAATAAAACAAGGGGCACCTGGATGACCCAGTTGGTTAAGCATCCAACTCTTGATTTTGACTCAGGTCACAATCTCAGGGTTGTGAGATTGAGCCTCCCCAGGCTCTGCACTGAGCGTGGAGCCTGCGTGGGATTCTCTCTCTCCTTCTCCCTCTGCCCTCCCCCCACCCCTGCTCTCTTGCACACGTGGTTGCTCTCTCTCTAAAAAAAAAAAACAAAAAGCAGAGAGAGATACCAAGTTGATGATACTGGTTATCTGTGGTGCAAAGGGGACTGAGGGGGAGGAGAACTTACAGGCTCAACAGCATGTAGAATGTTTATTTCCTCATAGCTTACAGTTTGTTCTGTTATTCTTTATACTTTATGGCAGGGTGGGGCTTTGCCAGTTTTACCATGCTTCAATTTAATATGGTGAGAAACAGATGTGACCCACAGTATGGTTACTGTAGCTACTGAAGTTTTCTCTCTCTTTTTTTTTTTTTGGTAAAGGAATAAAACATCAGCTTCGAGTTCATCTGTCTTTTGGATTGAATTGCCCAATCCTTGGTGATCACAAGTACTCAGACTGGAATAAGCTGGCCCCCCAGGTGATATTGGTTTGACCCAATGTGCAGCAGATAAGGGGGGTGACTTATGTTTTCCCCTCGTGGAACCCTGAAGTGAGTCACCACAAGGCTGTACTGATTGTCTGTAGACCTGGTACTCTACTAGTTACCTCTACTAGTTACCTAGATTAGAGAGAAACAGCTACTATTCTCATGGAGCTGCAGGATCTATTAGCAGAACCCTTATGTGTCAGTCCTTAGCCTCAGATTTTGTTAGGAGGCTGTGGGTGGGTTGGTAGAGGGGACTTTCTGCAGTCTTCAAGCAGCCTTTCATGCTATTGCAGAAGATCCATGGTGGGAACTTTTTTATCTCATGATGTTACAGCCCATTCTCTAGGACGGCCAAAGAACTGGCTGATAAGAGCTTCCCAGGTGTGGTGGTTTTTGTTTTCCCTGGGTTCTGAACTCTTCCTGGAAATGTCCCTGCAGCAGGCTGTCCACCTCTGTTCTTCCAGGGGAGTTAGCGCTGATTCCTTTAAGTGAAAGACCTCTGACCCTGTGTGCTGCTCCAGGCTGAACTGTTGGCTTGTCTTGTCTTTGTACAGAAGCTGTCTCTTGGTACCCTCAAGAAGCTAGGGCTGCAACAGACGAAGGCCCGCCACCTCCCCCTTCACCTGCACGCCCGCCAGCTGATCCTGCCAGCCCTGGGGTCCAGGAAGGAGGAACTCAGCTTGGTTTGCAAGCTTCCTCGCTTCTTTGTACTCTCCCTGAGACGCCTGGACTTACAGATGCCAAGTCAGGATCAAAATGGGGACGATGAAGCTGGACATCTGAGAGCACAGTGAAGACCTATGGGCAGTTTGGCCGTGAATCCTTCCCTTTGTTTAATGAACTTTGCTCACTTCTGACTTGGGACAGACTCCAGAAGACCCAGGTGTGGCAAGTGGAAGAAACCCAGCTGCTTCTGGACACTAATTTCCATTTGCTGAGACTTTGGCCACACTCTGGAAGAGCCTGCGGGAAGTATCCCTGCCTCAGAGTCTCCTCGCCCAGATGGAAGGGAGCCGAGGACCAGGCAGATGGGGTCAGTGATTGGAAAAGGAGAAGCTACAGCACAGATCTGTGCTCAGAACTGTTTATATCCAACAATAAAGCTCTTGATCTTTCAGGAAGGTTCCTATGGTTGGAGAGGCACGATGGTTATCTAACTGCTAGAGAGATTCAGAAGCCGTACGTCACTGTCCTTATGGACACTCAGGACCTATTAGCCAACCTCTCTGCTCCTGTTCAGTCTCGGATTTTGTGGACCTCTATCTAGAAGGCAGGATTCTCTCCAGCTGCAGCACGGGCGCCTGCCAAGAGGTGTTCGATAAGCAAGCAAAGGAGATGTAAATGGCAGGCCGGTATGAGGCCCTGGTGGGGAGCACTGTCCACAGAGGCCAGTTGTTAGCTCTAGCTGGGTGTGGCTCTGCGGAAGCAGCTTTTCTCTTTTTTCAGTCAGGAAACCCAGATAGAGTTGAGCCCTGAACAGCATTGAGGGGGTTGGGCGCACCGACCCCCCTGCATAGTCACAAGTCCATGTATAACTTTTGACTCTCCCAGAACTTAACTACCAAGAGCCTACTGTCGACGGAAAGCCTTGCCCATGACATGAACAGTTGATTAGCATGTATTTTGTATGTTATATATATTATGTGCTGTATTCTCACAGTAAAGTCAGCTAGAGAAAAGAAAATGTTATTAAAATCATAAGGGGCCCCCTGGGTGGCTCAGTTGTTTGGCACAGGTCGTGATCCGGGGTCCTGGATTCAAGTCCTGCATCGGGCTCTCTGCTCAGCAGGGAGTCTGCTTCTCCCTCTCCTTGTACCCCTTCACCCCACTTGTGCTCTCTCTGGGTATCTTTCTCTCTCAAATAAAATCTTTAAAAAAGAGAATCGTAAGGAAGAGAGAACACATTTACTTTACTATATTTATTGAAGAAAATTCATGTATAAATGACTTGCACAGTTCAAACCCACGTTGTAGGTGGATCAGCTAGCTGTACTTACATGAAAACTCCAAGTACATTGCTCACTGAAATGTGTAACAAATAGCTGTCCCCAAACCCAGGAGGTTACCAAGTCTGCCCCGTTTCCCTCTAGAACCCCTCTGAGGACATGCTTTCCTCTTTAACCTCACTACCTCTTCCTGAGAATCAGCTTCACTCCCTCCCTTCAACTAGGATAGGATAGTTCCCCCCAGAGACCAAACACAGAGGGGAGTGTTGAGACCTTCCCCAGGTCCCTAAGGTCAGAGCAGGGCAGGCTGGTTCTTAACTAGGACAGGGACACTGCAAAACACACCCTGAAGTTTCCTCAGTCCGCTGCCTAGGCTCTCCGGCTTCGGGGCTGCTTTTAGCTAGAGTGCCTTGTAGGATATACAAAGACAAACCTTATATCTGTTCTTGCAGAGCGTGCCACGGGGATGCGTACTCTATCCCAGTGGGGTGGAAAGTGCTGCTTGGTGCAGTGTAATTCCAACAATGCTCCACAAGACTCCTCTCCAGACACCAGCTGCAAGCTCAGGTGTTCCAGACGACCCCCCACCCTTCTGACCAGTCTAAGGGAGGAATGTTTTCCTCAATCTGTAACGGGTTCAAGGGATACAAGACCACTTGGCTCCAGGTTCAGCCCAAAGGCAGAGAGCGGTGGGGAGACAAGACAGGAATTCACCTGGGAAGACAGGGCTGACGTCACAAAGCCTGTCTCTCTGAAGTGCCGAAAATACTTTCAGGTTTATATAAGGAAAATATGGGACAGAGGTCAGTGGGTACGTGCAGGTGGGCAGTGAAGGGTCAGGTCGATCATATGGGGTCAATCACGTGGGGTCTTGCTGGTGTCAGGGCATTTGTCACTGCTTGGGCGTGGGAGTAGTCTTGGTTCCCATCAGGGGATGCTTTGCCCACAGGGTCCTTTGTCTGAGTTCAGAGATAAGCTGGAAAGAATCAAGAAGTACCAGTTGAGGTCGACATAGAGGTAGCAG
Organism: Canis lupus baileyi; assembly: GCF_048164855.1. Taxonomy (NCBI): domain Eukaryota; kingdom Metazoa; phylum Chordata; class Mammalia; order Carnivora; family Canidae; genus Canis; species Canis lupus. The sequence goes on along the minus strand of NC_132840.1, from coordinate 80,888,179 downwards.
CCCTCTTTCAAACCCCAGTCCCCGACTGGGTCTAAAAATTAAACTGATAAAATAATAAACATACAAATTTGTGTGATGTAAGTTTTATGTGGCACGGGAGAGGTCTTCGTAATGAAATGAAGACGTGTATTCTTTTTTTTTTTTTTTTCAGCAGGCTGCACACCCAGCAGGGAGTCCAACACGGGGCTTGGACTCCTGACCCTGAGATCAAAGATCTGAGCTGAGATCAAGAGTTGGATGCTGGGCCCCTGGGTGGCTCAGTGGTTGAGCCTCTGCCTTCGGCTCAGGTCATGATCCCGGATCCTGGGATCAAGTTCCACATTGGGCTCCCCGCAGGGAGCCTACTTCTCCCTCTGCTTGTGTCTCTGCCTCTCTTTGTGTCTCTCATGAATAAATAAATAAAATCTTAAAAAAGAAAAAAAAGGTTGGATGCTTAACTGACCAAGCCACCCAGGTGCCCCAGCCTTGGGTATTTTTCTGCTGGGTGTGATGAGGAGTGGACAGTCACAGAATATGGTAGGTTAAGGAGTGTGAGGTAACTGTACCCTGAGGGAAACTTAGCAAAGCTTGTTTGTTGGGATTCTTCTTGGCGTCTCATTGTCTTTGGACAAAGGGGATTCTCCTTTCCTTTGGTGTAGAGAGAGCACCTCTCAGCGGAGGGTATGACCTGTTCCAGGGAAGAAGAATGAGGGGGTGAAGGGATCAAAGTGACCTTCCTGTTTCTGACATTTTCTCAAACTTCTTCAACTTAAAATATTCAGTGTGCCAAGGTGCCATATTTTGGGGTAGCGTTTCCTGAACCCCATTGCCGAGTAGCTACGATTCAGGGTTGTCCGGTCTCCTCCTCAGGCTCAGTTAATCACTGGATTGACCCCCAAAGCTCAGGAAAGTGCTACTCTGGCTGTTTTATTAATAGCAATAAAAGGATGCAATTTGGGACCAGCCAAGAAGAAAGGGTGAGGTCTGGAAAGTCCCCAAACTTAAAGCTACTGTCCCCTCCCTGAGGAGTCAGGACACAGCACACTCTTCACACATGGACGTGTATTACCAACCAGGAAGGTCACTTAAGCTTCCACGTGGAGTTTTTGTTGGGGCTCATCCCTTCTGCATGATCGATCGCTGGCCAGATGATTGAACTCAATCTAGTTCCCCTCTCGGTCTCAAAGCCTCACCCTCCAATCACATGGTTGATCGTTTGGCAAAGGCCAGCTCCCTTCCTGAAACTACCAGGGAGGTCACGGAGTCACTTGTTACTACCAACCACCATGGTCCCCCATGATGGGGGACCCATCATGAATAACAAAGCTTCCTCCCAGAGACCAGAGACAAAGGCCAACAAATTCCTTGCAACATTCAGTTTCCTCTTTCCACCCCCAGCTCCCTTCCCATCCCTTCACCTTCCTGCCTTCCTGCCCGCCAGTGAGTGACAGCCTTGCCTTGGTGGCTGTCTATACAGATGTCCCCATCCGCTGGGGCCTCAGGGTCCTTCAGGCAAGCGACCTTGAGATATTTCTGTTCACTTCCTCCCTCGCATCCCACTCAGCACAGTCTTATCTGCTACAGTCCACAGCGGTGAGGGCTGATCTTAATCAGGAGTGAGCACGCAGTAAGGGGAAGCTCTTCTTCCATGGGCTTTTGCGCTCGCTGTGTAGACGCAGTCAGTGACTCGCACCCAGACACATCCTAAAAGCACCTGTAAGCCATGCCTTCTACCCCCCATCAGCATGTCCATACGCACAAACAACCCCCCTAGATGTGTCTACAGTCAGAAGCCCCATGTTATTCACACCACCTATTTAACAACCCTCTGGGCCCCCCAGACTAAGTCCCACTCTCACCCCTAGGGCGTTATTTGCCTGTACCCAGCTCACTGTCTGGGACTCCTCAATGGGCATGTGCAGAATGTTTTGTGCAGACACAGACATAGAGAAGGGAGACTGGTGAGGGGCCCATGCAATAGTCCAGATGAGCTGGGACAGGTTGAAAATGCAGCTCAGAAGTCCAGTGGTTAGGAGATGCCTGGGTGGCTCAGTGGTTGAGTGTGTCTGCTCAGAGCATGATCCCGGGGTCCTGGGATCGACTCCCGCATCGGGCCTCCCTGTAGGGAACCTGCTTCTCCCTCTGCCTGTGTCTCTGCCTGCCTCTGTGTGTCTCTCTTGAATAAATAAATGAAAATTTTAAAAAAGTCCAGTGGGTAGAACTTATCAAATATGGGGTAGAGGTTGAATCTAGGATGACCCAGGGAGTCTCTTTGACCAATTAGATGAGGTGAGTGGGCAAGAGAGGGAAGGAACAGGTTTTGGGGTGCCCCTCCCAATCCCATGTAAGTGCTTTATACTTTCACTCATCCACAGAGGGAGGAGTAGAGGATGGTCATTACCCTCATGTTCCCAAAGCACCAATTGAGCCTCTGCCTGTCTTCATCATTGAGCACTTACTACAGAGCATCTTAATCGTTTCTTCTAATTGTATCTGCCTCTTTCCATCTGTAATCTTCTTGTGGACAGGCACCAAGTCCTTCAAATTAGTGTCTCTAGCCCCCAAGCCCGGCACCTGTAAACCCTCCAGAAGTACCACCAACCAGAGGCAGCCGTAGGAGTGGTTGGGGATGTAGTTCTCAGGCTCTAGAGCCAGATGGGCTTTGGGTTCAAATTCTGACTCTGCTATTCATTTGCTATGACAGTGAGTAATTTATTTAACTTACCTGAGCCTCAGTTCACTCACCTGCAAAATGGGTATAATAATAGTACTTGAATTAGTTATTTTAAGGATTAAATGAATTTGTATTAAATTCCTGACGTATTGTAAGAGCCCAATTAATGTAATATATTAGGTTGAGACAGATTAAATTTGCTATTTGAAAAACATCTCTTTTGAGATAAAAGTTCACATACTATACACTTCATCCATTTAAAGTGTATAATTCAATCGTTTTATAGTTACAGAATTGGACAACCATCTAACCTAATTTTAGAATATTTTCTTTTTTTTATTTGTTTTTATTGAAGTTCAATTTGCCAACATATAGTACGACACACTAATGCTCATCCCATCAAGTGCCCCCCTCAGTGTCTGTCACCCAGTCACCCCATCCCCCCACCTACCTCCCCTTCCGCAACCCTTTGTTTGTTTCCCAGAATTAGGATTCTCTCATGGTTTGTCTCCCTAATTTTTCCCACTCAGTTCCCTTCCTTTTCCTTATAATCCCTTTCACTATTTCTTATATTCCACGTATGAGTGAGACCATATGATGATTGTCCTTCTCCAATTGACTTACTTCGCTCAGCATAATACCCTCCAGTTCCACCCACGTCGAAGCAAATGGCTTCTAATGGCTGAGTAATATTCCATTGTATCTATAGACCACGTCTTCTTTACCCATTCATCTGTTGAAGGACATCGTGGCTTCTTCCAGAGTTTGGCTATTGTGGACATTGCTGCTATGAACACTGGGGTGCAGGTGTCCTGCTGTTTCACTACATCAGTATCTTTGGGTAAATACCCAGTAGTGCAATTGCGGGGTCATAGGGTAGTTCTATTTTTATTTTAGTTCTATTTTTAACTCTTTGAGGAACCTCCACACAGTTTCCCAGAGAGGCTGCACCAGTTCACATTCCCACCAACAGTTAAGAGGGTTCCCCTTTCTCCACATCCTCTCCAACATTTGTGGTTTCCTGTCTTGTTAATTTTCCCCATTCTCACTGGTGTGAGGTGGTATCTCATTGTGGTCTTGATTTGTATTTCCCTGATGGCAAGTGTTGTGGAGCATTTTCTCATGTGCTTGTTGGCCATGTCTATGTCTTCTTTGGAGAAATATCTTTTCATGTCTTCTGCCCATTTCATGATTGGATTTTTTGTTTCTTGGGTGTTGAGTTTAATAGAGCTCTTTATAGAGCTTGGACACTAGCCCTTTATCTGATAAGTCATCTGCAAATGTCTCCTCCCATTCTGTAGGTTGTCTTTTAGTTTGGCTGACTATTTCTTTTGCTGTGCAGAAGCTTCTTATCTTGATTAAGTCCCAATAGTATATTCATTCTACAAAAAGAAACCTTATACCCATTTAGCAGTCACTCCTCATTTCCACTCATTCCCAGACATACCAACTGCTAGTTTATTTTCTGTCTCTATAGCTTTGCCTATTTTGGATACTTCCTATAAGTAAAATCAGGTGATTTGTAATCTTTTGTGTCTTTCCACTCAACAATGTTTTCAAGGCTCATCCATGTTATAACATACATCAGTACATCATTTCTTTTTATTGATGAATAATATTCCATGGTTTAGGGACATCTGGGTGGGTCACGGGTTGAGCATCTGCCTTCAGCTCAGGTCATGATCCCGGGGTCCTGGGATCGAGCCCCGTGTGAGGCTCCTTGCTCAGTGTGGAGCCTGCTACTCCCTCTCTCTCTGCCTGCTTGTACTCTCTGTCTCTCAAATAAATAAAATCTTTTAAACAATTAAATAAAATCTACTCTCTTAGCAACTTTTAAATATGCAACATGGTTTCATTCACTACAGTCACCATGCTGTACATGACATCCCTAGGCCTTACTTATTTTATCACTGAAACTTTGGTATCTTTAGGCCCCCTTCACCTATTTCGCCCACCCCCAACCCTGGCCTCTGGCAACCACCAGTCTGTTCTCTGTATCTATGAGCTCTTTTGCTTTGTTTTAGAGTCCACATATAAGTGAGATCATACAGTGTTTGCCTTTTTCTGTCTGACTCGTTTCCTTAGCATAATACCCTGAACATCCAACCATGTTGTTGCAAATGGCAAGATTTTCTCTCTCTTTTTTTTTTAATGGCTGGGTAATATCCCACTGCCTATATGCACTACATTTTCTGTATCTATTCATCTATCGATAGACACTTAGGTTGTTTTCATATGTTGGCTTTATCATTGTGGTTTTGATTTGCGTTTTGATGATGGCTAATGGTACTGAGCATTTTCTCGTGTGCTTATCAGCCATTTATATATTTTGTTTGAAGAAATATCTATTCCAACATGTTGCCCATTCAAAAATCAGGTTGTCCTTTTTTATTAAGTTGTAAGAGTTCTTTGTATATTCTGGATATCAATCTCTGATCAGATACATTACTGTAAGTATCTACTTGCCTTCTGTTGTCTTTTCACTTTCTTGAATACATCATCTGCAGCACAGAAGGTTTTTTTTTAAATGTAGTCCAATTCATTTTTCCTTTTGTTGGGTGTGCTTTTGGTTTTATATTTAAGAAAACATTGTCTAGTCCAAAGTCATGGAAACTTCCTCCTATATTTTCTTCTAATAATTTTCTTTCTTTTTTAAATTTTTTACTTTTTTTCTTTCTTTTTTAAATTTAAATTCAATTTTCTTCTAATAGTTTTCTAGTTTAACTCTTGCATTTAGGTCTGTGATCCATTTTAAGTTAATTTTTGTATATGATATAAGGAGGGTGTCCAATTTTGCATGGGGGCAGCAGCCCATTGCCCCAGCACCATTTATTGGAAAGATTATTCTTGCCCCCCATGGAACCGTTGAGGTCAATTTCCATTTTTGAAAGTCGTGCTGGGTCAAATATTGATGATTTCACAGGTTACAATTTAGTTTTATTACAGTATTAATGTGAGCAAAGAAATAACTGCAGTTTCTGACTTGGCCACCAGATGGGAACAGTCTCCCAGACTTTCTTCCTCACCAGCGGCGCTAACTCTGAAAGTAGGAACAGGTTTTAATCAAGAATCAAGCATCCTCCAGAAGACTTTTGCTGTCTTTAACCTTCTGAGAACACTGGCTTTGGTTACCCCAATCTTGTAAATCTCGGTCCCCTGCTTTTTTTTAAAGTAGAAAATCTGGAGTTTTCTGTTCTCCGGTGGAGAGAAATAGTAGAGGGAGACCATGAGTTTAGGCTCCCCTGGTGAATTTGAAATAGACTTAGATTCATAAACACCCAGTTGTAAGAGCACTACAGGATGGTTACAGAAATGTAGAACAACGTATCATCAAGCTGTCCTCAGCCACCAAAATGCCTAATGGTAACACGCATTCACCCACGTTGTGGTCACACAGCCTCGCTGACACGTCAAGAGTTCTGGGGCCTTGGCTGATTTTATTCTGGCTCAAAGCAGTAAACAGTCTCAATCTCTTTGATCACAAGCATCGACTGATAGTTAAGTATGATTCTGACTAATAAAAACAGGCTGATGAAATATCATTTAATAAATAAGGGAGGAGGGAAAAGGGAGGTAATGAGTTTGGCAACTTGTGCTACCATAATGTGCTTTAAGGCTCATCATCGATCATGCGAGCTCCTCCCTCCTCTGTTCCTCCTGGGTGATAAGCTCCTCCAGAAGGGGCCTCACCCCTTCTTCCTCCACTGCCTCTCTGACCCTGATTCGGGGTCCCCAAGCCCCTCGCCCTGCCCTGTGCCTTCTGTCGGCACCTGTGGGCCTGTGAACTGTAGCATCAGAGCCGACGGGGCACCCCCTTTGCCCAGCCCAGCCTGCCCAGGGAGAGCTGCAGGGCGGTGGGGAGTGGGCGGTGGGCCACCGGGTTAGGGGGCAGCCTCCCCGCACAGAAAGCCAGCAAAGACCAGCTCTGACCATGGGGGTGTGCGCCCCAAGCCTTCCTTCAGCACTCTGGGAGCGATTAGGGCCTATCTGTCAGCAGCACACAGGGCCCCAGCAGGGCGGCCTGGACCCCTTCAGGGAGGAGGGCGAGGGGAAGAGGCCCCCGCTTTGATGTGAGCCCTGAGGTCAGGCTGGGAGCAGGAGGTGAGGGCGGGGGTTTGGCCTGCTGGAGACAATCTCCTCTCCCATCTCAGGCTTCCACGGGAAGACAGGAAGACACCAGCTTGTCTTGTCGCCCCTTTCATCTGTCCCTTGTCTCTGGGGCCACCAGGTCTGTGCCCGGGCCCCTGGGCTGCTCCGTGCCCCTTGTCCTGCACCTGCGGCCTGCATGTGGCCCTGTGGCCTGCCTTCCACGCTGTGACCTGGGCCTGCTCGCATGCCCTCTCTGGGGGGACAAGAGGCACCGCGGGGACACCTAGGATGGGGGCTCAACCCACCCGCTTGGGCTGTGGTTGATTCTACGGAGCCTGTGGCGATGACCCCAGGCAGCAAAGTCCGAGAAGGGCATTTGCCTGAGTCCTGGGAGTCCGGGTGCCGGAGGGGCCTCCGGGGTCACAGTGTGATGGGCTTGCACTGCAGGTAGCTCAGCGGACTCCTGAGGGTTCCCGCCCCCCTAGGGGGAAGGGAGAGGAGAGGAACAGGCAGGGAGGAAGGAGGAGGACAGGCAGGAGAAGAGAACCACTGGCCCCCTTTGAGCTCTTTGAGCAACTCCGAGTCACATGCATGCGTACACACACACACACACACACACACACACACACACACACACACGCCAGGGCCTCCTCCAGGCAGGCCTGAAAGGCTGCCAGCCCATCCTGGCCCAGCCCTGGAGTCTGGCCTTTTTCCTGTCTAAAGTTACAGAATTTTCCAGAAGTTTCCCTGTGTGTGTGTGTGTGTATGTGTGTGTGTTTCTGGAGTTAAACACCAGACTTCCCCTATCCCCTGACTTCTCTGGCCTAGGGAAGAAAAGCCAAAGAGGGAAAGAAAGCAAGGGAGAGGGCTGATGATTGGACCGAAGGCTTCTCCTTCTTTCTTTTCTTCTTTTGGGAGTTCCAGAAACCTACTTGTTTTTTGTTTTTAGATTTTTATGTATTTATTAATGAGACACACACAGAGAGAGGCAGAGACACAGGCAGAGGGAGAAGCTGGCTCCCCACAGGGAGCCTGATGTGGGACTTGATCCCAGGAACCCGGGATCATGACCTCAGCCGAAGGCAGACACTCAACCACTGAGCCACCCAGGTGCCTCAGTAACTCAGTATTTGGATCCAACTGAGGAGTCTTGCCTGTCATTGGAGATAGAACCTTCTGGAAGGATGGTGGCATCCGCCACTCTCCTGGGTGGTGAGTGATCACTCCAGCCATTCCAGGTAGAGCCACGGCCACTGGCTTATCCTGAGCACTTAGAGGCCCCAGCCAACCGTGCCATGTATTCTATGTGATCTTACCAAATCCTCAGAATGGTTCCCTGAAGTAGGTACTTCAGAGACCAGGAATTCAAGGGAAGCAACTTGCCTGTGGCCCAGAAGTGAGGGGCTGAGACCTGGGCCCACCTTCTTACCGCACATCGCTGCCCGACTTCAGATGCAGCCTTAGATTTCCAGTGGTGGTTCTGGAGAGGAGGCAGGTCTCATGGTGGGCTCTTTGGGCCATTTGTATGTTTTCTTAGAGTCCCCGGGGTGTGTGTGACAACAGCCCCAACTGTGCCATCCTTTTTTTTTTTTTTAAGATTTTATTTATTTATTCACAAGAGACACACAGAGAGGCAGAGACACAGGCAGAGGGAGAAGCAGGTTCCCTGTGGTGAGCCGGATGTGGGACTCGATCCCAAGACCAGGATCATGTCTTGAGCCTAAGGCAGATGCACAACCATGGAGCCACCCAGGTGTCCCAACTGTGCCATCCTTACTACAGTTTAGAGACAGGTAGGAAGGGAGCAGGAGGTAGGTCCTCCCTTCTTCCCTCCATGGACAGACGTTGGAAGTCCAGGCTGGACGTGGGGAGGCCTTGACTTAGGAGCCACCAGGCAACGCCTGAGTGGTCAGAGTCCCAGGAACCAATGTGAGGAGCCTCCAGAGCAGCTCAGGAGCTGCTCCTGAGGTCAGGGAAGAATGCAGGTGTCCCCTGATGGGGTTGTCCACCGAAGATGCTGAACGCAGGGAGAGAACACGGCAGACGACCCGCCAGTGCCCAGGCCGCAGGTATGCAGGTGTGTGCCCAGGAGAGCACGGGCCTGGGTTTCCTGAGGAGCGTGGGGTGGCTTAAAGGTGCTCACGGGAAGCCAGAGCTCGTTGGCTCCTGACCCGAGGGCGAGAAGCCCAGCACACCAGGGCTAAGGGACCCCCCCACACCCTTTCTCTGTCCCAACCTCGGCGGGGGGGGGAGGGTCGAGGTTGCTGTGTTGAGCTTGCTTTCTGCACCCCACCCCCAATCCCCCTGAGCCCAGCACCCAACATCACTCATCCCTGGGCAATTTAGCTGCTACCAGTGCCTGCTATTTGGTGCAGGGAGAGGGTAAGGGGAGGCAGAGGAGGAGGGAGAGGAGAGGGGGGAGCCCTGGGGCATGAGGGACATCAGAGGCTTTGTCCCTGTGCCCACCGTTCAGGGAGGGAAGGGCAGGGGTCAGCGGTGGCCCCACACCTATTGGCAAGCAGCCCTGTGTCTGGGTCAGGGAATTAAGCTGTCCTCACCTCTGCAGCATGAATAAGAGCTGTCAGTGCTGGTATCCTGTCCTAACAATTGCTGACAAGGCCAGGCAGCTCAGGACACCTGGGAAAGACGGGCCTGGCAGGGTAGGGTCCAGGGCCTGCTGGGGGGAGGGGGCAGCTGGGGACACAGCAGCTTTTGTGTGCACCTGACCAGCTAGCTGGTCACGGGCTGCTTCCTGTCAGGGGGCTCTGTCCCTGTCCTGCCTCCTCACACCCGGACTCAGCGCACTGTCTCTCCCTGACCTTGCATGGCACCTGCTCAGGGCCAGGTACTAGGCTGCTCTGGAGAGCTTGTCCTGGGGGGGATAAGGACAGGGACGGGCTTCAAGGTGAACCTGATGACAGTGACTATCTTGACGTTGGTCCAGTGTCTGCCCTCCCCTGTCCTGCCCTCTCGGTTTTCTGCTGGGCAGATGCTGACCAGCCTGCCCGGTGCTGGAGGCCAGTTAGGAAGTGTGCAAACCGATGGGAGGTGTTCTTGTGGGTGGGCACCTGGGTGACCCCCAGGACCCCACATAGGCCCGTCCCAGGAGCATCTGAGCCTCTGTGGGAGCTGAGCCCCACCAGAGAGGGGCAGAAAAGCCTCGGGCCAGAACTGCCCAGGCCCCGAGTCCTCCTGGGCCTTCTGGCCTGACTCCCCAATCACTGAACTCAAGCTTCTGGGGACCGAGGTGCTGGGCCCAGGGTGTCGGCCCAGCTCTTTCCAAAGGCACCCTGGGCAGCAGCTGCACACAGCCTCTCTCCGGACCTGCTGGCATGTGGGGGGAATGCGGGCACTGGCTCAGCAGGAAATGTGCATCTGAACTGTTCTCTGTGTCCGTGAACTGCCTCAGAGTTTTCCATGGACCAGCGCCCCCGTCACCAGCTCTCCAATTCCACCCTCTCCTCTGGTCTGTCCCAAGATCAACATGGAGGGGCTGGGGTTTGGGGTCCTGGGAAGGCGGGGAGCATCTCTGACCTTGCTGTTCCTGGAAAGGAGTGAAGCCCCAGGCGGAACCTGGAACCTCGCTGGCACCTGTGAGCTCTGGGTGAATGCCCTGAATTCAGGCGGGTCCCTGGGGCTACTCCTCTTCCAGTCCACAGGCGTCTGAAGCCAGACAGAGGCGTGAGGAGGGTGAGATACAGGTCTGCGCCCAAGGGCTTCCATCCAGCTGGAAAGCCAAAGGTGAAGTGGCAACCAGTTCCCAGGGTGACTGGTGAGCTGTGGCTTATAACCAGTCATCCCCCCACATCCATCCACCCGACACCCGCTGCACCCGGGCTCCACTGGGCACTGTTGGATACACACCATGCTGCAGCCTCGTGCCAGTCCACATTCCTGACTGTGTGGGCGATGCATACAGGGGGTTAGGAGCCCACGAGCAGGTGCAGGTGCAGGCTGGGCAGCGGGGTCGCCAGGTGGAGGGTGGGAAAGGGCATCTGGAGGACAGAGGGCAGGTTTAGAGCTGGGTCTGCGGGCAGTTTGGTGCAGCCTGAGAGCGGAACCTGGGGCAGGAAGGGGCAGGCCTGGGGAGGAAGCTTGGGCCTGGCAGGCGGGGTCCCCGAGCTGGGTCTCCAAGCTGTAGATGGGGGAGCCAAGGGGACAGATCCAGGGAAGCCTCGGTGGTGGGTAGGGCAGGGGCTGCCGTGGGTCAACACTGTGGGAGCCCGGGGTGGGGTGCTGAGGCCCCTCGATGATGACCTTCTTGGATCCGAGGTCCCCGGTCAGCCCCGCTGTGTCCCAGGTGCACCCGGAAGGAGCCTGGGAGGGTCTGTGTGACAGGCAGGGGTCAGGGTCCCGGTACTTCCAGGAGCTCTCGCCCTGATCCCCAGAACGCCCCCCTCTCCCCGAGGCCGCCTTTGGGTGGGCTGCTCCCACACCCGGGGGCCCAGCCGGCCTTTCCCAGGGGTCTCCTCCGTCTGCACCTGGAGCCTCACAGAGCGGATGGGGCGGCTGGAAGCTGCTCGAGGCTTCCCGTGGGAAACACGGAGGGGAGGTGTCTCCGGAGGGGCGCACGGTCTGCCCGGAGCACCCCCCTGGGGCCCAGTCGGCAAGTCTCAGGGCAGAGCCAGGCTCGGGGCTCCAGCGCTGCCCTCCCCGTTGCTCTGCCCCTGCCCTACTTCTGCGGGGTCTCTCTCCCCCTCTCTTCCTCGGTCTGTCCCTCTCTCAGCAAAGGTGTGTGTCCATCCTCCCCTATTTTGTCTCTGTAGTACCTTCTCCTTTCTCTTTACACCTGGGGCCTCCCCCCTGCGGCTCACTCTCTGCCTCTTGCTGCCCCATTTCCCTCTCCTGGGTCTCTATCCTTTGTGTTACTGCCCTTCCGTCCTCTGGGTGGCAGCTTGGTCCACGTCCTGTCTTCCAGGTCCCCCGGAGCAGGGTGCTTGCCTCCTCTGGCCATCCTCGCCCGGGGACGCCTTCTCAGGGACCCCAGCACGAGTGGTGCTCTTCTCCCCGGCACCCCAAAGCTGGGGGCTCTTAATGTCCACCTGTTCCACCCCCGGATAAACAACCTGAGTATAGACGCGCTGCACTGCCAACGTTTCCAGACCAGTCCCCCCCGCCTCCCTTCCAGGAGGGCTGCCTCCCCTGAGCCCTCCGTGCAGAAAGGCTGCACCCCCACCGCCTAAAGCCTGTCATCAACCCTGTCGTGAGTCCTGAGGTCCCACAGAGCATCCGGCCCTCTGCTGTGGAGGGGTGGGGGTGCGGGGACATGGAAGAGGGGGCTCTGTAGGCCAGGATCTCGGCCTATCCTGAGGTCTGACTTCAAAGCTGGGTTCCCTCCATGGCTCACACACCGGCTGGAAGACTGGAAAGAAGGATGGGGCACGTGTAGCCTCCTCAGAAGCTTCCACTCTTCCTCAGATAGTCTGGAATATTCCGTGTCCTGGAGGGGACCTGCCTGCACCCTGCTCACCTCTCTGCTCACCTCACCTTGTTCCCTTCACTCATGGGCACCCCAGTCTCGTTCCCCCAGGTCCTCAGGTGGGCCTGACCCCTCCCCGACTCAGGGCCTCACACATGCCTCTCCTCCTTTGGCTTCTCTCTGCAACCCCAATGCCCCTTGGCCTGTCTGAAGCTCCTCTTCAGGCCTCAATTTAACCATCCATGAGTCCGGGAAGACCCACCGGCCCTCTGTGTGGCTCCCGGCCCTTCCCTGTGGTCTGACAGCCTGTGCCAACTGTCACACCGTTGACACCACTGAAGCTAACTCTGTGCCTCCGTGGCTTCAGGGAGAGAATGTTCTGGGCACCTGCAGCGTGCCAGTGGCTCAGCTGGGATCTTGCGTGCGGCCTACCTCGTTGAATCATTGCAGGGACCCTCCTTCTGGAGAGGAAGGAGCTGAGGATCAGAGAGTAGGGGAGGCCAGCCCGGGGCTCACAGCAGAGCGCTGGCGTTGAGGGCGCTGGCTGTGGACGTGCGAGCCTCCTTCACACCCACCCCCTCCTCAGGATTCCGTCCGAGGCATCAGCGCCAACCGCCAAGCACAGGTGCGCCGCGGCTGCTAAGATCCCAGTTGCGTGCACTTGTTAATACTCGAGTTTAACAGACATTTGCGACTACGATCTCTACACCAGGAGTTGGGCTAGTTTGGAGGCCCGGCCTTGCCAAAGTGGACGTGAGTGGGCATCTCCAGGAAGTCACCTGTCTGCCTCTGGACCACTTGCCCTCCAGCCAAATGTCTATGTGGATGCCTGGCCAGGGCCAAAGGGAGGAGGGGCAGGCGTGGGCATGTATGGGGTGGGCTGCAGGGTGGGGGGGGTAGGGGTGGAGGGGGGGACCGGGTTTAATGAGGTGACTGCCACTTGTAAATGAAACGGAAGGCGGAGGAGCTTGTGTGAACTTTGACCTCTCCTGTCTGTCTTGCCTTTCAACGGGAGCTTTACGAGCAGCCGCCTCACTCAGAAGGGACCCACCGCATGCAGCCCCGGGAAGGCAAGGTTGGATGGGGGGACGCTGGGTCCCAGGGTGGAGACAAGGAGGGCTGGAGTCAGGGGTGCAGGCTAGGGTCACTGGAGCCGTGCACCTCCGCTCTCTCTATCACGAGCTTCGGGCAGCAGAAGCAGGAGGCTGGATCCGAGCGGCATCCGTGGCAAACCTGGAAACTTCTAAAAATGCACATTTCCAGGCCCCATCCCTGCAGTATCTGGTTTGGTAGGTTTGGGTTGGGGCCTGGAAAGCTGTATTTCTAAAAGGCTCCCTCAGTGATTCTTAGACTCATCCGAGCTTAGCAAACACTGTCTTGGAACACACGGTAACGTCAACGGGCAACAGACTCTCCAGCTCACCTGTGGTGGGAAACTCTTGTTCGCAGAGACTATCATTGGCTCCATTTGCTGAGCGTCCACTCGACACCCCAGACACTGTGCTGAGTGTTTTACAGCCACTCACCCATTGGGCCCTCCCCACAATCCTGCAAGGGAGAGGGCATTACCTACGTTTCACATGACGAAGTGTGAATTACAGGATGAAGATGCAAGAGCTTGCCCAAGGGGACACAATGGATATTTGAAAATGGGTCTGACTCCAGAAGTTCTGCGTTTAAGCAGATACTACCCTGACTGCCCTTATGGGACCTATGTAAAGGTCGCCATTAACATCGAGGTATCCAGTAAATAGGAACCAAGAAATCATTGTCTCATTGCATTCCAAATAGAGTCTTGGGGCTGGCTTGGGACTTCATGGTTAAAGGTCACCCCACTAGGCAGAGACACTTGCCTCTCTTATTCATGAAGGCGTTCATCCCCAGTGCTTAGTACAGGTCAGGGTTGTAGAAAATGCTTAATAAGTTCTTGTCAATTGGGTACTAAATACTATCTAAAAAAAGAAAAGCATTCTCAGTACAAAGTACAAAACATCCTCTTCTTCACTGGATGCCCTTTCAGACAACAAAAGAGTTTTTTTCCTTTCTCTTTGGAGCAGCTGGGTTTAGGTTTAAAAAAGAAAGAAGAGTAAGGATCTGGGGAAGGGTCCTGGGTGTGCAATTGGAGAGAGAGACAGCTATAGGAATAGAAGGAAGTGCCTCCTTCCCTCTACCCTGCTGACCTCCTGCCTGCATCCACCAGGAGGGGTTTCAGTGGGATCCACCATCCCCACCCCCAGTGCTCTTCTGGAAAGGGTCTTATCAAGAGCTGCCCACTCCCAAGGCCAGGCTCTGCAGGGTCCCAGTGCAATGCGTCGGGCAATGGCTTTAACTTAGTTTTGCTGGTGTTTCTTCACTTAAAAAACAACTTACCAAAAATAATTATGTTTTTTAAAGATTTTATTTATTTATTTATTTATTTATTTATTTATTTATTTATTTATTTATTTGACAGAGCATAAGCAGGGGGAGAGGCAGAGGGAGAAGGATGAGCAGACTCCCCACTGACCAGGGGGCCTGATGCGGGCTTGACCCCAGGACCCCAGGATCATGACCTGAGCCAAAGGCAGACGCTTAACTGACTGAGCCACCCAGGCGCCCCTTGTTTTGTTTCTTAAATAACATTGTTATATAACGCTAAACAGTTGTGCTTTGCACATTTTTTTCACTGTAGCAAACTATTCGTAACATACAATTTATCATCTTTAACTGGAAGTCAGAATTCCTGGCTTAAGTAGACTGGATGGGAAAGGAATGAGGGGAGGGCTTTCCCTCCCTGTGATTCCCACTCCAGGTCAGCCTGAGAGCAGGGCTGCATTTCACCACTCAGACCCTCTGCAGAATCTGATGAAAGCCACTGGTCCTCTCAGAAAATGCACCAATACCATCCCACATCCTCTTTTGCAATTCCAGGGGATTCGTGGACTCCACCTTATCTCAGGAAACGCAGTTCTCCCCTTCTCTCTCCCATCCTCCCTCCTTTTCCTTTCCCCCCCTCTTCCTTTCTTAAACACACACTCGTGGAGCTTTATGAGAATTCACAATACCATAAAATGCACCGAATTAAAGTGTGTAATTCGGTGGTTTTTTTGTGTATTCACAGAATTGTGCAACCGTCACAATTAATTTTAGAACATTTTCAACACTCCGAAAAGAATGCCCTCAACCCTAAGTCGTCACCCTCAAAGCCCCCTTTCAACCTAGCCCAACCGCTAATCTAATCTACGTTCTGTCTCTAAGAATGGACCAGTGAATTCCACTCATACAAATGGAGTCATACAGTATGTGGTCTTTTTTTTTTTTTTTAACAGGCTTCCATCACTTAGCGTAATATTTTCAAGGCTCATCCTGCTGTAGCATGTAAGACTCCTTGATTTCCTTTTATTGCTGAATAATATTCCATTATATGGATATACCAAATTTTGTTTATTTATTCATCAGTTGATGGACATTTGGGTTGTTTACACTTTTTGACTTTTATGAAGAATTCTGCTTTGGACAACTGTATCTAAATTTTTGGGTGGATATATGTCTCCATTTCTCCTGGGTACATATGTAGAAGTGGAATTGCTGATCACATGATACCTCTATGTGGTGCCTTTGAGGACCACTGCCAGACTCTTTCCCAAAGAGTTGCACCATTTTATAATACTGCCAGAGGTGTAGGAGGGTTCCAGTTTCTCCACATCCTTGGCAACACTTGTAATTATTGGTTTTTTTTTGATTCTAGATATCTTAGTGAATGTGAAATCGTATCTCATTGTGGTTTTGATTTAAATTTTTACGACTGCTGCTGATAAGAATCTTATCATGTGCTTGTTAGCCGCTGTATATCCTCTTTGGAAAAATATCTATCCAAATCCTTTGCTCATTTTTAAAGTGGATTGTCATTTTATTACTGAATAAGAGGGGTTTTTTTTAATGTAAAAGTCTTTTATCAGATATGTGGTTTGCAAAAATTTTACCCCATTCTATGGGTTGTCTTTCACTTTCTTGATAGTATCCCCTGAAACACAAAAGTTTTTGATTTTGGTGACACCCATTTGCCTATTTTCCTTTTTGTTGCTTGTGCTTTTGGTGTCATATCTAAAAAAACATTGTCTAACCCAAGATCACAAACATTTATGCCCACGTTTTCGTCTATGAGTTTTCTATTTTTACCTCTTACATTTAGGTTTTTTATTCATTTTGAGCTGACTTTGTATGTGGTGTGAGGTAGAAATCCAACTTCATTTTTTTTTTTAATGTGTGGACATCCAGCTGTCCCAGCTTTACTTGTTGAAAAGCTCCCTTCCTCTCTACGTCTCCCTTCTCCTCTCTTCTGCCCAGGTCCCCCCACTCCTGAGCAAGGAATGTGGGGTCATTGATTAGCCATGTGACTTTGTCCAGAGCACCCATGTCTCAGAGACTTAGTTTTCTCCTTTCTAAAATTTGTGAGATGAACATCTCTACAACTCTTGTCTCAAAGAATATGCTGTGAGGGGTAAACCAGATGATAGAGTAAGTTGTAGAACAGATTTTGTGAGCACTTATTATCAGGTGCAGAATCCTGTGTTTGATGAAATGGAAAGATCTCTACTTTCTCTGTCACATCTGCTCCTTGTGATTTTATGGTCATGTCCTTGGAAAACTTGGTCCGTTCCACTTTTAACTCTTTGTACCTCCCCGCCCCCAGGAATAGAACATCCTTCTATGCTCTGTCTTGAGTCAGTCAAAAGTGAGGTCAGGCAGTCTTTTGCCTTTTTTTTCTTTTAAACATCTCCAATGTGTTGGGATTGTTCTAGACTCCGGGACCATCAGGGTGCTGAAATAGCTCTTTTATGAATAAGAGGGGTTGCACTTTATTCAGAGAGGAAGGGGAGGTAAACAGTTCAGGCACATTAGTAGTTGCCCTACTCAGAGAACAAAGGGAAGCCAGCTTTCACACATCTTGGGTATTTGTGAGCTCCTGAACCTGTGGGTTTCAACCATAGCTTCATGCTGTAGGAGCCACTCATGAGAGGGAGAGAGAGAGTGTGTTGCAGCTTTGTGATCACTGGTGTTTCTTGAGAGGAGGAGCTTGAAAGCAAGAAATGAAGGGGTTTCTGAAGGACACGCTAAGTTCTGGGAGAAAAGCCAATTATGCCTAGAGCCCCCCAACTGTACCCCACAGGATAGTTTCTGATCTCATCACTGTAGTGGCTGTAAGTAGGACTGATTCCTGGTTAGTGATGGCAAGAGGGCTCGTCTGAAAAAAAAGCAATGAATGAGCTGGTGGGAGGGGGAGGGGGGCTGCAACATTCTTTCCTGAGTTTTTATGTGATCGCTTCCTCTATTTGCTTGGAATGGTGACTAAATCCTGCCCTTTCTTTCGGGAAAGAAAGAAAGAAAGCAAGCACACAGTTGCCCACTGCACACTGGCCTCTGGTCATGCATCTTCCGACACTAGCTCTGCCCACCATCTGTGTGTGCAGAGTGGTGCAACTTCATCCTGAGATGCCACCACTCTAGCCCTCACCTCTGGCATATACACCTTTTGGAGTCAGCTGGTACCCCTCAGACACTTGTTCTCACATTGCCTGCCAGGGCTGATTCTGCAGAAGTCTCAGTGGGTGGTGTTCTCTTTCTGTCTCTTCTTTTGTGATGGGTAGACATGAAGATGACTCCCAGTGATCTCTGTCTTTTGGTATCCACACCCCTGTGTAGTCCCCTCCCCTTGAGTGTGGGCAGAGACTATGACCTAACTTCCAGCAAAAAGAATATAGCAAACATGATAGAAAGTCACTTCCCTGCTCATGTTACATAAGATGTAACTTCCCTCTTGCTACCTTCCCTCCACTGCCTTCTTGACTTACATAGATGCAAGTGGCCATGTTGAGGAGACCCACATGACAAGGAACTGAGGGCTGCCTCAGACCAACAGCCTGCAAGGAATTGAACCTGCCAACAATTGTTTTTGGAAGTGAATCCTTCCCAGCTGAGCTTCAGATGAGATCCTAATCCAGGCTAACCACTTGATTGCAGCTTCGTGAGAAACCCTGAACCAGAGGACCCAGCTAAGCTCTGCCTAAATCTCTGCCCCACAGAAACCATGAGATAATAAATGTTTGTTGCCTTAAGCCACTGAGGTTGTAGTCATTTGTTATACAGCAGTAGATAACTAATACATCTCTCATGTTAGTCCTTCCTGGTGCTATGTCACTTTGTCAAGAAGGATGTTCTGGGGATCCCTGGGTGGCTCAGCAGTTTAGTGCCTGCCTTCGGCCCAGGACGTGGTCCTGAGGACCCGGGATCAAGTCCCACATCAGGCTCCCTGCATGGAACCTGCTTCTCCCTCTGCCTGTGTCTCTGCCTCTCTCTCTCTCTCTCCCTCTCTGTGTGTCTCAAATAAATAAATAAATAAATAAATAAATAAATAAATAAATAAAAAAAATCTTAAAAAAAAAAAAAAAAAAGGATGTTCTTCCCAGACAGTGGAGTATATTCTCAGACTCTGAAAGCCGTAATGGCTGCCTGTTATCATCTGCAGAAGTATACATCTTAGCCTGGGAGCACCTGTCCGAGGGAGGCTTGTGCTAGCTGGACACCCCTAGCATAGGGGATAACACCTAGGAATTGACAATTGGCAGTGGAGAGACACTAAAAGACAAGAGAACACACATCTCCCAATTGTCCATGCCCCTACTAACAATAGGGACTGCTCATATCCTTTGTTAGCCCCCTGGTCTCTAGCATGTAGATTTACAGTTAGTAGTTAGTGTTTGCTGACTTATTTGATCCAATTCCTGATGAAGAAGTGCCAGACACCATCAAGGACATCTATTATATAAATTCTAGGATCTGACACAAAGGGCAGGAGCAATGTTGGACCTTTGAAGAGGTCCCATGGTGTTAAGAATGTAGAGGGAGGAGTCTGGGCAAGAGAATCCAGATGGGAGGCTACCCGAGCAGGCCTCCCAATCAGCAAGGAAAAATCTTCCTCGTCTATCCAAAGATTTCATGAGTCTTCATCTTAACCCGAAGGCCCAAGGGAAACACCAGAATGGTTTTGAAGAGACATTTCACTGTTTCCCGGGGTCCTCCCTTCTCCTTGGAAGAAGAGAAGTATAAATCAGACTAGGAGATTGGAAATCTCAGCTGTTGGGCTGTAAGGTTGTGTTCATGTTGGTAAACTTTTCCATTTCCTTCCTCAAAAATTAGAATTGGATGGAAGAAATCTTAGAAATCCAGAATCCCAGCAATCTTATTAGATAGGAGAGGTGAACTGGCTCATCCAAGGTCATACAGCCAGGTGGTTGCAAGACTGGTCTAGAACCCAGTGCCCTCTCCTTATCACTCCCTTGTTGCTTTGCCTTGTGAATGGGGCAATTTATAACCATGGGAGCCAGAACATTATAGCAACCACAGCCAGGGACTTCCCACACTCAGGGTGAAGCCCAGCTGAGAACAAATATGGGAGTGCCTGGGACAGTGGCCCATCTCCCTGCCTTCCCTGGAGCTGTTAAGAGTTGGGAGTTCATCGGCGGCATGAAGCATCTTGTTCATATTTTCTCGGCTGGGCGGTCCTGGCAACATCTCTTCATTTCCTGTAAGGGAATGAGTTTTTAATTTCTGAGCTCAGCCTCACTTAGGATGGGGTGGGGGTTGGGGACAGTAAAACAGAATCCTCAAAAAGTAAGCCTTCTCCCTGTCCTGGGGCACTTGGATGAGCTGGTGGTGCTGGCAGTTGCAAACAAGGGGCCCTGTCCACACTGGGTCCAGGCGGAGACCCGGGAGGCCTGGAGGACAACAGCCAGAGTGGGGCCACTCCCCTGGGAACTTCTACCCAGCCCTGGGCTCACAATAAAGAGCCCGGGTCTTTCCCCTTCCATTTAGGACTAGCTGGAAGTTCAAAATCATTTTCCCCACCCTGGCCATGCTCCATGTTGGATCTCATTTCAGAGTATCTCTCCTGGGAAGCCTCCTTGAGCCCCAAATCTAGACTGGGGGCGCCTCCTAGGTGCTTCCATAGCACACTGCATGGTGCCTATTCCTAGCTCCATCAACTATTACAGTTGCCTGCTTGCTTGTCTGCATTCACCCACAGGCCAGACTCGAATGAAGAAAAGTCCCTGTAAGAAATGAGGATAGTGGGCAAGAAGCTGATCCCATTATCACCTCATCTGGTCTCGTAAGGCTCTCTGGAACTGGGATGGCCCTTCAGAGTTGTACCTGATGTGGTAAGGTGGCCAGGCTGTCCTTTACCCACATTAGGCCACCCCGCCCCCCCACCGAGGAGGAAGCACAACCATGAGCGGGCAGTTCTCAGGGAGGGTGCGAGCCACCAGTGCCCCACATTCTCAGTATCCGGGGGTGGGTCTGGCAGTCGTGAAGAGGGGACTTGGGCTGAGCACCAGAGTACCACCTTGAAGATGGAGACTCTTTGATTGCCATGGTAACAGAGACACTACCTGACACCAAGGGGCCTTCTATAAATTTTTGAACGTTAAATGAAAGATAGCATTTGGGGGGCCTTTTCTTCTCTGGGCTAAAAATGCTGGAACCTTCAAACATTCATCCTGTAACATGGTTTCCACTGCTTGCATCATCCTTGTGTCTACTTGGAGTATATCCTTTTTCATGTAACACCCAGAAATTACAGCAAGACTCCAGTGGAGCTTGGCCTGAGGAGCAGAGCTGCATTATCACATTCCTTAATCTAGATACTGCTTTTCTTTTCTTATAAAGATTTTATTTATTCATTTTTTAAAGATTTTATTATATTCATGAGAGACACACAGAGAGAGGCAGAGACACAGGCAGAGAGAGAAGCAGATTCCCTGCAAGGAGCCCAATGTGGGACTCGATCCCAGGACCCCAGGATCACGCCCTGAGCCAAAGGTAGATGCTCAACCACTGAGCCACCCAGGAGTCCCTAGATACTACTTTTCTACATATAATGCAACCTGAGATTTTTAGGAGCAGCCTCCTATTTTTCCTACAGCCTACTAAAAATCCAGTTCTTCTTCCCAAGTATGTTCTGCTGGCTTCCTTGTCTCACCCTTCTAAAGTTCTATGGAGTGTGTGTTTGTGTGATACGTATGTGTGGTGTGGTGTATGTGGTATATATGTGGCGTGTGGGGTGTATGTGTATGAGAGAGAGATCTAATGCAGGATCTTGTATTTATTCCTATTAAATTTTATCTTGCCTGATTCGCCCTCTAGGTCCAACCTACTAAGATCTGGATTTTCTTGATGAAGGAGTTTTTGGTTGTTCTCAGCCTCATCTAAGAGCTTCTAACTCTGTCCAAAATAGCCAGCACACACCGTGGACTCAGCATGTGTCAGCACTAATCTGATCACCTTGCACGGAAATTTCCCCTCAATCTTCACAACAACCTATAGGGTAGGCACTCTTATACGTCCCATTTTACAGATAGTGCAATGGAGGATTAGAGACCAACTCGTTTTCCCAAGGTTACAAGATTTCATATATTGTGCAAAAGGGATCTGAACTCATCTATCTGATTCCAGCACATGCTTCTGTGACAGTATAAAATCCCTATGTTTTCATCCAAATCATTCACTTAATTACAGAAGGAAAGATGTAGGGACGATACTGTTGAGGAGATGAACATGAAGAAGTATATGTAAGTGGGGATCTCCCTGTCAGAGTGAAAATTCTAGTATGTGAAGTGAGGTGCCATCGTCTATCCCAACTCTATCTTGCCACATAGACCAGCCTGCAAGGGACCCAGGAACCCCATGGAGAAGAACTCAGATATTTGCATACACATCTATATCCATCTGCAAACCTGAAAATGCAGGGAGGCAAAAGGGAGCCAAAAAAATAAAAAATGAAAAAAATCTTTCAAAGTCAGTGTATTGACCAGGGCCTTTGTCCCCGCATTTCCCTTTATAGCTCTTAACACTCCCGGCCTTCTCCTCCACACTCCCCCTTCCATAGCCCTTTGCCTAGCAAACTCTTCTTGATCCTTCAGTCTCAGCTTCAATATCACCACCTCTAGAAAGCCTTCCCTGATTACCTAGACCCCAGTTAGCATGTGTTCCTGGAATACCCTCCCCACCATCTTACCATAGCACCCCTGAAATGACTCATTTTCTTGTCAGACTTCTGCTAGACCAGAAGTTTCATGAAGGCAGGGGCCTTATCTGTCATGCTCTCCACTCTGACCCTGCTCCTACCCTAGCCCAGAGCAGGCTGGTAAATAATTGACCAAAAGATGTTGAAACTGGTGGCTGAAGGCAGAAGGAAGAGGCAGCTCTCAAGTCTTTCCTAAGCCACCCTACCCCTAGCTGTTCATCATCTTATGCCCTCAATCCCTGCCCTCATCCCACCTCACCCCCATGGCCTTGCTTGGCTTTGCTTGATATTCGTTTGAACTGGTTTTTGCCACCACCAAATGTTAGTGGGCAGGAAGGGCCCACAGAGCTCGGGTCAGCACCCACTGGGCCCTGGCCCTTTCTTCCGCCGTGGAGTATCTGGAGCCCGGCGCCTGAAGCCACACCAGCTTTGTCCAGCTGTGTCTTGTCCACCAGAGCAAGTCAGCACTGGAAGAGCTTTAAAGATGATGGTCAAGTCACAGCCCTGGACCAATGACTCTGACGGTGAGCCTAGACCTTGGGAATGAAGGAGGTCACTGCACTGGGCAGTCACCCCCAGAGCTCTGCATCTCCACGACGGTCGTTCTGTGATCACAGCACCAAGACAAAGGCCAAGTGTCCTGGGTTCTCCTGCCATCCACGGACGCTGTCTTAATTCCTCCCACTGGAAGAGAACAAAAAGAGCCAGCTAATGACTTATACCCCCATAGAATGTTAAGACTTCCGGTGTCCTCACCTTCATATGCATTTCAGAGTCAGGTTGTGTTGACTATTTGTTGTGTGATGGACTCTATATTGTGTGTCACCTCATTTATCCTTACAGTGTGATCATAGCCAGAGTGGGATCCTATCTCCATCTTGTGAGTGAGAAAAATGAAAACTCAAGAGACCTCATAAGGCCTCTCCAGTGGCCGATCTGGCCTAGCATAGCATCTAGGCCTCCTGATCTTCTTGACGTCCTGTGCTTATCCCACTAGACTGCTGCCAGCTCCAAGAAGGCATTCGCTCCTGCCCTGGGCCTTTGGGGCCACTGGGTGTGGAATTTCTTTCAGGCTGGGAGGAGATGTAGAAGCAAGCAAGAGCACCACTAGGCACATAAGTGGGTCGGGGAGGTGGCAGTTTCCTTCCTCGGCCACGTGAAAATTTTCCAAATATGGGGAGCCATCTGTTGATGATGTGAGGATTGGGCAGCTTCTCCTCTCATCATTAGCTTGGCAGCAGTGGAAAGTGAGTCCAGAAAGCGCCCTTGTGTATCATAAAGGAAATTTAAGCCGTATGTTTCTCATTCATTTACTCTTAAGTCATCAAAATGTTGGTTTTAAAGGGGCTTTTGATGTCCAACTTGCTCTCTGCTTTTTTATGGAGGCGGGGGGACAGAGGAAGTCATGATCCTCTAGCTGTAAATCGCCAGTTTGGGGAAAGCTGGAGATGATCCAGTACCCCAAATACTGGGAGGATAGAAGCTCCAGGCAGGGGTCTGCTTTGGGAACCCAGACAGAGATATTCATTTTCATCTAAAAGAAGCCCAAAAAAGCATATATTGAATGCTGTGATAAAGAAACTGTGGCTTTGACAGCATGTGACATGCTCAAGGTGGTGAATACAGTCCTGGAGCTGGGATTTAGATCTAAGTGCTCTTGCTCTAGAGCTCTGAACCTCTACTGCCTCTTGGAGAAGAAGGGGAGGTGTTCCTCAGGCAGGGAGAGAGGGAAAGAACTCTCCAGGTGGAGGATGAGCCTTGGAGAAGGCCCCAAGGAGGGAAGGGCTGGGCACATGTAAGGGACAGAAGGGGCAGTGTGTGGAGCACAGGAGAGGGGCCCAAAAGGAGGCTGGGGTGGCTGGGGAGGGTCTTGGGGTCAAGACAAGGGTGTGCTCTCTAACCTAAGAACAGACAGAAATTGCTGGAAGGTGGAAAAGCTCTCCAGGTGATACTCAACATATGTTCAGGGCTGAGAACCACTGGTCATTGAAGCAAAGAAAAGTGGACAGACTTGCAAGTACCTTGGGCTCTGATTTATAGAATTTGGAGTATCGCATGGTGGGGAGGGAAATGGGAGATTTTATTGAGAATGGAGAAGGAACAGCAAGTTATGTTGTTTGGGAATCCTCAGGGAAGGGTCCAGGGACTTGGGTTTCAGTGTCAATGTTGATACTTTTATTAACCCTGGAGCTCCTGAGTACGTGTGAGCTCTGCTATGCTCTGAGGTTGCTCAGGCTCCGAAGTCAAGATCGCTTTTGTCCTTGCAATCCAAACAGCCTAATCAATATGCTTGCAGTATAACATGGTAGGTGTCACAGCAGAGATAGAAGTCAAATGCTGGTGTTGCTAAGAAGGCCAAGTGGCTGGCTCCACAGGGGCAAGTCAGGGAACACTTTCCTGAGGAGGTGACATTTGAGTTGTTCTTAAAGGACTGATCGGTGCTGTCAGGTGAAGAAGAAAGAGGATGTCCCAGGCATGTAAGAGGGTACAGGGTTGTGCAGGATGCATTACATCTGGGGAACAGTGGGCATGCCAGGGAGAATAACCAGGAAGAGACTGGAGGGATGGGTTGGCACCAGCCAAGAAGAGCTGTGGAAGCCAAGCAAAGGACTTGGATTTTATTTTTCCCACATGTAAATTCTCCTTCTCACAGGACATGTCTTTGGCTTTTTGTTGGGGGCCTCTGAACACAACGGGATCCTTGGGCCCAATCCTTGGAAGTTCATCTAATCCACTGTCATGTCCTTAGGGGTGCCATCTCTACACTGCCACCGACACACGAGCAGCTTTCCTGCATTTGCAACATCTCAAAGGAGGAGCTCCCACAACCTCGCTGGGTCATCCACTGGTTGGCGCAGGAGCCCTCATCCTAAGTCCTTCCCCCACAGTTTCAACTTATTATTGTAGAGTCTCAAAGGACTCCAAACTGTCACCATTCGCTCTAATGCAACTTGCCCACATTCTTAGGCAATCGCCAATGAAAAACATTTCTTGGACTCTCAACTGTGTGAAAGGTTCTGTGACGATGGGAATATAAAGATGCAGAAGATATTCTTTGGCTGCAAGTTGCTCATATCTGGAGAGCAAGGAAAGGAAAAAAGCAAACTAGTAACACAAGGCACTGTGTGCTAAGTGCCAAATAAAATCTTCTGATTCCCCCCTAGGCAGACCTGGATTGTTCTCTGCTTGTGCTCCCATTGCTCCCCGGATCTGTGTTACTTCCACACAGGATCATCCCATGCAGCTGTTCGTTTCCATCCTGCCTCCCCAGCAGACTGAGCCGCTTCAGACTGAACTGTGTCTCTTTTCTCTCTGAGTGAAGCCCTCGTCCCTACCTCAGTGTCCAGCTTATAACGTGTGCTCAATAAATGTTTGATGGAGTAACCAACCAATGGTAGACAAGAAGTTTCTCTTAGGGATTCAGAGGATAAAAAAAAAAAGAAAAGCTTG
Organism: Canis lupus baileyi; assembly: GCF_048164855.1. Classification (NCBI taxonomy): domain Eukaryota; kingdom Metazoa; phylum Chordata; class Mammalia; order Carnivora; family Canidae; genus Canis; species Canis lupus. Next base: position 80,862,508 of record NC_132840.1, on the reverse strand, counting down.
CCAAAGGCAGTGAAGCACCTACCATATGCCCAACGTTTACTGGTGGCCAAGGAGAAGCAAAATGATGAAGTAGAAAGTGGTTGGAAGAAGGTCTCCCATAATCAAACTCCAGCTAATATCTTCCAGGTTGTAGCCATGGCCTCTAACTCGAAACACAATGGATTCTGGGAAAACTGACGAGTGAATTGTTCTAATCTGTGGAAAGTGCTGAGTCATGGAGATCTCGAGTCCATCCTGGGCATTCTCCTGGGTGCGGGAGCACCAGATGTTGCTCTGGTTTTTTGGAGTTTCTTGGGATCCCTCTCTCTCCACTAGAGACTGTGCCCCCTTCTGAGATCGTCCCTTTCCCTCTTGCTCAAATTAAAACAGCTAATTTTAGATGTTTCCTGATTACTCCTAGCTGGCTCTCATTAGCAGAATTAAAACAGTTGGAACCTCAGCTGGAGAAGGAGCAGCTTTCATTGGTCCTCGTCTGTTTTTCATCTCCACATTGCTGTTGATGTTGGCTGCCTTGGAGAAAAGCAAAATGAACTCTCTCCTAAGAGAGTGGACCACAGGCTGTTGGCTGGGTGCCTAAACCAGTGGGTGAGGGGTGAAGGAACACATGTCCAAGGGAATGTGACCACCTCTGGTGGCAGGCACATGTTTTGCTCGCAACACATCTCGAAAGTGCATAGGCATTCGTTTTTTCATTTATACATTCATTCAACATTTAAATGATCACTTAGCATGTGCCAGGCTCTCAGCTATCCCTTAATCCCAGGTTCTTAGGATACGAAAGCATTTAATGGATGGTTCCTGTTGGCCGAGAACTCGCTGTCAGGTGGGTACAATAGACAAGCATATGACTACCAACCCATCAATCCGTGGAGAGTACTGTTGTAGAATAATAATAATAACCAGTCATCTCTGAGTGTTGGGTTCCGGGTTCTGTCCAAGGATTTTACATAAAGCAATTCACTGAATCCTCACAATAAACCTATGAGTGGAGAGAAGGCCCCTGATCTCAGTGGAGACAAAGAACAGGCACGTAAAGGAGGGGAGGGCATTGCGGGCAGATGGCCACCGCACACAGAGGGACCTTGGGGATCTCCATACTTCTTCCTGCAAACATCCTCCCACAAACATCTTACAGTCGGTCATACTTGTTGACTGAGCTGGATTTCAAACATCTCCAGGGCGTTTTTATTCCACTGAAGGCGATTTTGTGCAATAGCTCTGGTCTCCTGCTGGCTTTGCACTTTATCTAATAGGACCGTGGCTGGGAGCCTCTTAATCTGCCCACCTCAGTGTCATTACTCTCCTCTCTCTGGCACCATAAGATCCCAGAAGTGTTTTTCTCACTCTTAGCTTAGAGCCTCTTAAGGGGGCTCTTTTGCCTCCTCTAACACAGTTCATTTCCTGATGTCACTGGTCACTGGGGCCTCTCTCATCTCTTCTCTGAGAGTCCCAGTCGTTCTGAGACTGTCCCTAAGCAGAATCAAGAGCAAGAAGACTTCAACTAGTACAAGGTGCGCCAGCAGTGGCGGCCAGAGCCTGTGTCTGCCCATGCACAGCTCGTGCTGGCCGCCCTAGAGTTCAGCGTCTGCATGCCGGACCATCTGATGCCCAAATGGGGACTTATGTGCAAGCTGAACCAAAAGATTGATGGGAAACCCAAATCCTAGTGAGGACAGCAAAAAGAAGTTGGAGAGAGAGGGGGAAATGACAACGCCATTTGGGTCACAGAGGAGGCGGTTCTGGTACAACTGAGAAAAGTGGTCCTGGAGAGACGGCAAGGTGACAAATAGTGACTTTTTCCATCCCGAGTCGGATGGCCTGAGAATCTCAGCACCTCTGACCCTCACTGCCACTTTTCAAGAACTTGAGGCTCCTTCTTGGGCTCCAGGACCTTTCCCTCTCTTCTGTGTGTCCTTTGTCCCAAGTTAGAGAAAGAGAAGTTCCAAGCCTGGGACAAGGGGTCACGGAGCCCTGAGTCTGGCCTCAGAGGGGACAGGACAGAGCCTCTCAAGAAAGCCAGCTTTCTTTCCGCTTTGTGTCTTGGCTCTGGATAATGATCCTTTCCAGAGCACTTGAGGCCTAGAGTCTTTTTTAATGGAAACAAGAGACTCGTAAATCCCCAAGCCAGACTCCCTTGGAAGCTCCTGGCTCAGCCCCAGCGTCCCAGGCTCCTTGCCATGGGGAGCGTCTCCCAATCTGCTCTCCCTCTCCCCAAACAGACTTCACACATTGACTTCTGGCTCTGGCGGGGCAGCCTCTACCCATCTGGCTGGAGGCCTTGGGCCTGCTCTGGCCACGATGGTTGAGCAACTTTGGGATGCACTGTAGCCCTCAAACCCTTCTGAAATTTGGAGTTGCTGGATCCAGAGATGCCGACCCAGCATCCTGGGAAGAGTCTTATAGATTAGGCTTTGGAGAAGTCCCACATAGCCATCAAACCCAGAAAAGTTTAGGTGGAATCTGCCCACAGTTACTCTAAGTGGAGGCCCCAGCGCCCGGGTCCCTCCACTCCTTCTGTGGTCCCATCCCAGGATGCTGGTCCAGCCAGCTGTCCAGGAGCCTGTCTTTCTTCCACACTGATAAGGAGACTCCTGGTCCCTCCCCTCCCCTCTTCCTTTTCCAGTCAACCTTGTCCTTCGTCTAGAGGTCATGAGCAGAGACCTCCAGGTGCAGCCAGCGCTGGGATGAGAGGAGTCGATCCCACACTGTCAGGCAGATCTGTCAAGAGGGCTTTAGGGTCTGTAATTAGGAGGGCCAGCTGGGCTCCTTCTTTAGTCTCCCCCTCCCCCCACCCCAGCCTGGCTGCTGGTAACTTGACTTCTTAAGATTAAACCAAAAATAAAATAAAAAAGAAAGAAAGAAAGAAAGAAAGAAAGAAAGAAAGAAAGAAAGAAAGAAAGAAAGAAAGAAAGAAAGAAAGAAAGGAAGGAAGGAAGGAAGGAAGGAAGGAAGGAAGGAAGGAAGGAAGGAAGGAAGGAAGAAAGAAAGAAGAAAGAAAGAAAGAAAGAAAGAAAGAAAGAAAGAAAGAAAGAAAGAAAGAAAGAAAGAAAGAAAAGAGGAAATAAAAATCACTAACACTCACTTCCTTGCTATGTTCCAAAAATCGCCTTGTCCTGGGTCTCTCTTCCTGAATCCTGGGGTCTTAGCTCTTTACCTTCAGGACTTGCAGGAAAAGGTTTCTGAGGGAGGAAACCATTCCTGGAAGTTGTCAGAGGAGGGAAATTTCTTTCCTGTGTTACAGTAGGTTGGCCGTGGGGCGGGCGCTGGAGTCCAAGCATCCCCACACTCTGTCCTTGACTGGAGCCCAAGGGGTGGAAATCACCTGGAGGGCACTGGGACCCCTGGTGGCTGGCCAGGTTCCAGGCCTAACTTGCAGGTTGACCTTGGATCCTCTTTGGGTCTCAGTTTTGTCACAGGTATAGGGGAATTCCCTCTGCTTTCGAGGCACTCCAGAAAAGCAACTTCAGGAAAAGAAGAAATTATTACTAGCAGCAATTTGTGTCAGAGGCAGAGGGGTCCTCCAAGGATTTAGAGGGGGAGCTGGCCTGTAGTGTTGTGATTTTAACCTGGAGAGGACGTTGGTTTTGGGGAACGAGAGTGTTGCTATGGCACTGGCGTGCAGAAAGTCACAGTCTCCCAGCAGATCTGGGCAGGTCCGTGCTCTGTTCCTGAAGATTCATTTCCTTTCTCAGGCCAGTTCAGAGGAAACTAGAATGTGTGGGCATGGAGTTCTACAAAAGTGTTTCTTGACTCTTAGGGCAAATCTGATGCCCCCCGCCCCCAGGAGGAGTGGGGGTGGTGGTGATGGAGGGGCTTTCCTCACCCTCTCTCCCTCTCCCCTGTGGCCCTCTGTCTGCACCCCCTGGGCCTCACTGTCTCCAGGTTTCACTCTCTCTGTGGGAACCTCCCCCTTTGGGACTCAATTACTGGAAACTCCAGGAAAGTTTAATTGAATATTTGTATGGAAAACAGGAGCCAGGGCCCATGTCCCTGATTAGAAGATGCTGGAGACAAGAGGAGAGCTGTGTTGACTTTTCATTCCGGATTAGAGACCTGTAACTGTTCTGAGAGCAGAGAGTGGGGCTGAGGGCTAATGGGTCTGAAGTTTGTTTTGTCCCGGAGCCGCCCCTCCTTCTTCCACTCCAGCTGCAGAGCAGGGGTTAGGACAGTCCGCTGGGTGCTCTGGGCTCTGGGGCCCAGCCAGCTCTCGGGAACTGGGGTGACCTGCAGCTCTGCCCAGTAGGGGGGCAAGTGTGCGGGTTCATGTCAGGCAAGCACAGTGATGAGCACCTCTGCGAAGGACCCTGGCCAAGCGTGTGCGCCTCTGGGCGTGTGAGACAGATGCATCACGAGCGACTGCAGAACCCTCCTGCCAGGTGGCGAAGCTGGCCACGTGACGGTGCGATTCTATCGAGGCCTAAGAAATGCCATCCATCTCTCTCTCCCTGGAAGGTGCGAGATGCCATTCTGGTGAGACATCTTTCATCTCCATCCTCCTCGCACCTGGGACCTGTGCCATTTCTCGGCCTGGCTCACCCCCCTGGGGCCTTGGAGGAGTTGGAGTCGGGGATGGATGGGGCTCAAGAGCTAGCATGGATCCAAATCCTGGTGTCCTCTGGTCCTGCCCCTCACCCTGAGGCCTCTGTGATCATTATTCTTCATTATCTGAGCAGATTCAAGAGAGGCCTCCCTCTTTGAGAGGCTGGGTGACCTGCCCTGAGGGGTCTGCTGCCCCTCAGGGACACTCACATGTAGGGTCTTACCTGGTAAGACAGATCCTGCTGGCCAAGGACTGTTAGGTCACATAAGGCACTTTCTTCAGGCCACACAGCCAGCTCCAGCTAGGATTTCAGCCCATGTTCCAAAACCCACATTCCCCTCTACTCCATTCAGAGAAGCAGAATCAAGGGGTGAGGAGCAGAGGCTTTGGGGTCAGGCTAGAGACCGGGAAATGCGGAAATGCGGTTCTTCTACTTTTTCTGAAGATCGTGAAGTGAGGCGTGAAATTCCTGGAGGTGACTCTCACTCAAACCTCCCTTTCCACTCCTCCCCATCCATCCTCGGAGGCCTGGCCAGAGTTGAGGTAGCCGCAGCCCACGTCACCGAGTGCCTACTAGGTGTCAGGACCACTGTCTGTGCTTCATATGGGTGACACGTTTCGTCCTTGTCACAGCCATAGGAAGGGGGTTCTTCACCCGGTTTCAGAGGGAAGCAGAGATGCGGGGACATTGAGTGGCCTGTTCACTCACTCAGGGAGCCTGGGGTCTGCCTCCAGGGACCTGGCAGTGACCACCGAGCAGCCCAAGGGGACTGCTTCCAGCCACCTGCATGGCCACCTCAATGCCTCCCTACAGGGGGGAGGGGGGGGTCATCATTCTCTGGTCCCCAGGGGTAGTGTCTCTTCTCAGCTCCTGGCAGCCCAGAAGTCGCAAGAGGCGAGGTTAGACCTGCTTTGGAAGAGAGGCACCTCGCTCCCCATGTGGCCTTCGGGGCCTGGTAGCAGCAGGGGGACAAGGGGACTGTCTGGCCAGGATTCCGGGGCAGGGAGCTTCCTTGGCGCATCCCAGCGGGGCCCTAGTCGGGCCGTCTTGACGCAGGCCTAGGGCCTTGGCAGTGGCCTTGGTGGTAGGGACGCGTGGAGAGGTCAGGCTGCTGCCGCTCTCGTGGGTTACTGGACCTGGAAGGGAGGGGACAACGCACGGAGCCACATCCTAGGCGGGTCCTCGGCCCAGCCAATGCCCTCATTGAATCTGAAACGGCCCGTCTCCATTCTCTAGGCCTCTGCCTGTGTTTCTGAGCGGGATGGGGCGCCCAGGAGAGAACCTGGGACTCGGGGCGATGGGAACACAGGAGGAGCCGAGTGACGGACCCAGGATTCGGGGCCCCGCCTGAGGTGCTCCCCACGCGTGGGCTCTGCAGCAGCAGCGTGAGCTCGAGCCCAGTCCCGAGGCCAGGTGGGGCTGCAGGGTCCGGGGCTCGCCCTTCGCCGTAAGCAGCCGTGGGAAGCTGCAGCAGTTGGGGCAGAAACTAAAGCTTGCGATGGTCCTGGAAGCTTCGGACCCAGGGCCCACAGGCTGGGAGTGGAGAAGGTCGTGGGGAATAAAATCATGCGTGAGCCGTGACTACGGGGCCCCAACCATTCTGCTGCCCCCTCGCCCCCCTCCACCCTCTGGACCTGCCTCGCTGCCCTCCCTCACCCCTGCCAGAGTCCAAGCCCAGCCCCGCTGCAGGAACACCGGCCCCTGGAGGTCTGCGGTGAGGCTCTGTGCAAGCTGGGATTTGACTCTTCTCCTGGTGCTGTGAGCCCCCCACCCCCACCCCAGGAGGGGCACCTTCCAGACCCTTGCCATCCAGAGGGCTACTCGGAGAAGTTCCCTACCCTGAGGGTGGGGGGGGGGGGACAGGAGAAACCAGATCTGGACCGCAGAAGCTGGAGTTTAGCTACAGGGTCAAGCCCACTGTGCAGGGGGGGAGAAGAGGCTGGGGATGAGCGCCTGTGGACCCTCTGGGCCTTAACCGGTTATGTAAATAACATGCAAATTGGTCCTCGATTGTGTTTTAGTCAATAGCCAGGCATTTTTTATCTTTGACTGGAAGCTTTGGTCTCTGTAGGTCCCAGCAGGTCACCAGGTGGGAGGGCGCCGTGGGCCTCAGCCCAAGGAGGATGGGAAGGGAGGAGTCATCACTTGTGTCTGCCCGGGAGCTGTCACTCAGAAGGGGCTGCCGGGGGCCAGTGGCGGCAGAGAGACCCTGGGAGCCCCTCCTGGGGGGCCCTCCTTGGAAGGCAGCGCCGGCATTTACAGGCCTGGTATGGGAGGATGGGGGGGGGAGGGCGGGTTGTGCAGGCCTGATGGATGGGCCCTGGCAGCAGCTCTGGCCCCCCTGTTGGGGGTCTGGGGCCCGGTCTCTGCAGAGCAAGGTCAGGCTGAGGGCAGGGGGAGCTCCTGGTAGCCGAAATGTCCATGGTGGGGGGCGTTAGTAAGGCCTGGTGATGGGAGGTGGGTGTCTGGGTGTTTCCCAGCGGAGAGGCTGGGGGGTGGAGGGAAGAACGGGTCCCTTGTTGGGGGAGGATAAGCTATACTCTGGGGGACATGGCCAGAGAGGACCATGTTGGGCTGTGTTTTTAGCTTCCCTGGAGGACTGATGTTCTCGTTATTTTGTGCAGATATCAGGGTGCCTGTGTCGGGGAGGGATAGGGTCTAAATGCAAAATACAGGCAAAGCAGATAATGCTTTTGTCAGGATCTTCTGCCCTACCCCAAACACACACACACACACACACACACACACACACACACACACACACCTTCCTTTCATTAGAAAAGGAATCTGGTTTCCATGGAAACCTGGCCACATAACTAAAATGTCTGAATTTACATGCTTGAATGTAAAATAAGGTCTCTCCTCCCACCTGTGTGTCCCAGTGTTCCAGAATGCAACACTTGGATTCTCTCCTGCTCAGTCCCAGAAAGTCCACCCTCTCCTTTCAAGCAAGCGCATCCCCCACCTTATATCTGAGAATTGCTGGGTGGGAAGTGGGGGGCGGTCTGCCCATCCCTGCCTCCTGGTTGCAAAACTGCGACCCACCTGCCTGTCCTCAGAAGCAGGTGACGGCCACAAGCATTACCAGAGGCGGTCCCAAATCTCAGGATGTCCTGCGCTGGGCCAGATCCGTGAGTCTGAGCTGAAAAGAGCTAGGTAGTGTGTGGTGGATGGTTCTGGACTTTGGTAGGAACGCAGGGAATAGTGGTCACTGCCTTCTCCCTTTCCAGCCCATCCTACGACCTGTGTCTCCCAGGGGCCCCTCGGGTGGACTGGAGTCCTGGGGATCTGCCCTGTGTGCTGCTGGCATGAGCCCTGCTTCATCAAGGTGAAGGTTCTCTGGGACGGTTCAGGGGTTGAGGCAACGTGTTGGGGCAGGGGCCAGGAGACAGCTGTCAAACGGGCCACCTCCTCACTTCATAAATTCCCCTGCCACTTCCCCGGGATACCTTGAGTTTGACCTCGGGGTGGGGAGCAAAATCCTTTGTCTCCTAATAAACAGCCTCAGCCACTGCTGGTCTCCAGCTGTTCAGCAGCCCCTCGGGCCCCACCCCCACTCACCCTAGAGGCTCTTTCTCCCCGTGAAGTCTCATTAACGGGAGGCTTGGGGCCAAGGCAGGGTTCCTGCAGACCACCTTTCTCCTTATTAGCGCAATCATTTCTGTTTGGCCTGATGGCCCGAGCTTCTGGAAGCCTGTCTGCTCGGAGGCCCCTCTGAGGCCACTAGAAAACACTGCCTTGTGTCCTCAGTGACCAGGGCATTTCTCCCCTGCTGGGGCTGCAGGGGGATTTGCTGGACCTTCTCAGGGCCCACGGAGGGCAGCTACTGTTGGATCAGATCCGAGGTCGGTGGGTCTCTCAACACCTCCTCCCTAAAAGCTGGCTCTGGCCCTCTTTGCAAGGAGATTCCTTTCCTCGCGGCCTTTGCCCGTGGGAGATCTGTAAACTCAGTTTACCCAGCGGGTATTTCTCTGTGTGCCCAGGTTCTGTTCCTTGCCACAGCTCTTCGCCTTCCCTAAAATTCAGGGCAAAACCTGAACTGGGTGAGAAAAGTCTCACGAGGAGACTTGGAATGTTCTTTGCAGGTGGTGTTAAAAAAAGAAAACCACGGGCCTGAGATGGTGTCACTTAGGCCGTCACCACACTGGGGCTTGTAACCTAGACTAATTGCAGTTTCAACCTTCCCTAGAACCCTAAGTCCTAACCGGTTAGCTAGGAATTTTCTGACCAGCACCAGTGAGGTAATCTGGCACGTGGGCCTCTGGGTCCCTCAAAGGGAGATGAGGAAAGTTGCCTAGAAGACCTCCCTGCCCTTTCCCCCAAAGGAAGGTGACCCGACCTGGAACAATCCTTCCTTTTCTTTTGCTGATAACTTTCTTGCCCCAGAATCCTCTCTATAAAAAATCTTCTATTTTGGACAACTCCTCAGGGCTCCCCTCTACTTGCTAGATCGGGGTGTTGCCCGATTTGTGCATCACTTAACAAAGCCAATCAGATCTTCAGAGTCACTCAGTTAAACTTTTGTTCTTTAACAGAACAAATTTAAATTTCTTGGGCACCTGGGTGGCTCAGTCGGTTAAGGTCATGACATCGGGGTCCTGGGATCGAGCCCCATATCAGGCTCCTCACCCTATGGGGAGCCTGCTTCTCCCTCTATCTCGGCCTCCCTCTCTGTCTCTCATGAATAAATAAATAAAATCTTTTAAAAACAAACAAACAAAAATAACCGTGCATTTCTCCCAGGACATCTGAGTGGAGACTGGATTTTAGGCTCTTCTCTGTGTGACTTCCTCCCCTCCCCTCCCCCTCAGAATCCAGTCTCCAAAATCCTACCTCCTTTTCCTAGAAATAGATGTGTAGCACTAAGAGTCAAAGACATGCTGTTGGACAGGCCTGGGTTCAAAACCTGATGCTGCCACTTACTGTCTGGGTGGCTGGGGGACATTTCTGAACCCCTCTGAGCTTCGGTTTCTGCACCCAGAATTGGAGACAATGAACGTTACACTGAGCATTAGGTTCCTGTGAGCATTACACGAGAGAAGGCGCGTAACGCACACAAGGTTTCTCCTATTATCCCAAGGACACACCTCATGCTTGTGTCTGGAGAGTCCCAGGGAGGATTTTTGCTGCTATTTAGGCTGGGAATTAATGTATTTTTCCCTCTTGCCCCCATGCAGGGAAGTCCCAAAAGAGCCCAGAAAGTTTGTTTCAGTAGAAAAGTATTTGTCAGGGCACCTGGATGGCTCAGTCAGTTCGGCATCTGCGTTTGGTTCAGGTCACGATCCCGGGGTTCTGGGATTGAGTCCTGTGTCCAGCTCCCTGCTCAGTGAGGAGTCTGCTTCTACCTCTCCGTCTGGCCCTTGCTCATGTTCTCTCTCTCTCTCTCTCACTCTTTCTATCTCAAATAAATGAATAAAATCTTAAAAAAAAGAAAAAGGTATTTGTCTTCTAAAGAAGACATGCAAGGAGGCAGTCTCCGAAAGGCTCTCCAGGCCCTGGGAATATTGGTTATACTGGGAACAGGAAGGAGAACTCAGGGTGAGACGCAGGAAAGGAGGGATACTTTTCATCCTATGTCCTTTGACTCTACTGTTCTATGTCTACCTCATATAAAACCTATTTTAAAGAATTAAGAAAATTAAAAATTTAAATGTTAGAAAAATTAAAAAGGAGACATAGTGGAAGAGAAATTTTCCAAACTTTCTTAATTCCTGAGCCTCAAGGGGCTTGGGTGGCAGAGTTAGGCAAAGGGCTCACTGTGAGGGGTTCTTAGGAGGAAAGTGGTGGGGATATGGGATACAGGGTCCAGGGCCCTTGGAAGGTCTTGGGGATCCGTGTGGAGTAGTTTCCTCAGTGGGTTATTGTTTGCCCAAGTGCCTTGTCCTGGCAGCTCCTGCAGGAGCTGGACACAGGCCCTTAGCATCGGTGGGCTGTGAGTGATGCGCTGTGCCAGGGCAGGTGGCAGGGACATGCATATGAGGGGAGGTGGGTGGGCATGGGATGAACATCCATTGCTCTCACCCACCACTGGTCTCTGGTCTTGCTCCTGGTAGGACCTCACAGGTTACGCTGAGTGAGAAGAGGCTCCTTCTAATCCCATCGATCATTCCATCCTGGTCCTCCTTGGTCTGTCACTAAGAGGCCCGCTGGAGTAAGGGTCTGGCCGAGGTTCTGTGAGTAGAACATTTCTGTGTAATGGGTAACAGGGCCTTAAATTTCATGTCTACGGAACCCATTAATGCTCCATGAAGTGAGATCCTCAGTCCTTTTCTCAGAAAGAGGGCATCTTCTTAGATCTTCATAGATCATAAGAATCCAGTCTCGGGGTTGGGGACATGCAATGCAGTGTCACCAAAAATGGGATTAGACCCATCACAGGGCTTCTTCTTTCCTTTCCTCAATCACAGAACAAACCCTCCGATCTCCCCAGGGCAGAAGCAGCAGCTGCTGATGACGGTGCCACACCTGGCGTCCACCACCTGCCCTGGGCAGCTTCCTTCCTTTGGCCTCTTCTGTATCTGGTCTGCAATCCTCGGCCGTAGTGGAAGTGCCTTCAGATTTATATGGTGCTATTTACTGGCCCTCTGCCAATTAGTGACACTTTGAAATTCCCTTATATGACGCACTGCTGCTCTGACAATAAACAAGTCATTAGCTGGGTCGGAGGGCAGCTTCCAGCTGGATTTGATTCATTGTTTCTGAACTAGCTCAAGAGGCTCATTAAGATGCAGGGTCCCCAGTCCAAGGCTCAGGAAACCCCTAAAGCAGGGGGCAGATGGGGCTACTGCGCATCCAGGCGCTGGGTCACTATGTCATCTGCTTTCCCCTCTGATCCCCCCCCACACAGCCAAGGAGCATCACCCCACTACTGGGGGAGGGGATAGTAATCACCACCACAGCCTCCACACTCCTTCCCTAAGACACAGACACAGGCCTCAGCAGGGAGTGCCCTGGAGGAGCAGCAGGGGGCCGGGTGACAGGAGGCTGGGTGGGAAGGAGAGAGAGAAACCCCAGTGGGTGATCTGGGGTGGGGAAAATCTGGGAGACACCTGAGCATTTTACCCACTTTGTGTTCTCACCTTGCAGCTTCACAGGCTGTTGGATCTGGAGGGGTCTTGGAGGTCACCCAGGCTACCCCCTTGCTTCCAGTTTATAGACGCAGAATCTGATGCTCCAGAAAATTGGAGTGATTTTCCAAAGTTCACCTGGCTCATAAGTGCCTGAGCTGAGACTAGAACCAGCTCTAACTCTTGGTTTAAATCTCAATCTATGACCTACACTGCCTCCTAGGGAAAAAAGGTAATTGAACAAAAACAGGCAAGTGTCCTACTCAGGCCAGTGTTTACTTCTTCCTTCCCCCTCCTCTCACCTCCTCTCACCTCCTCTCATACACCTCCCCCTTCAATGTGGCTCCTGGGATTCTGCATAAATGAAAGGGTCTTGTGTTGGTGTCCAAGGGTCTTCTATGTTTGAGTGGATAAAGGAAGCAGCCTTGCAACAGAGCGCCTGGCTAGGTGCTGCAGGAGAAAGAAGATGAATTCGACAGGTTTGGTCTGTTTGCAAAACCTCATGAACTAGAATGCAGAACACAATGAAGAATTACCAGGAGGTAAAGACAGACCTTAAAGTCCAAGTGGGAAGTTCTATAAGCCAAAGTCATGATGATTGTGCCATGGGGGATATCAGGTTGGATATAACCCTAGGTGGGAGGGACTAGGGTCTTGATGGTGAAATGGAGGCAGGTGACCTGGTTTCTAGCTCATAGATCATAAGAGGCAGGCAGCTAAAATTAAGACCTCGGCAAAAGCTGGGACCTTGGAAGGGATGCATCCTCAGAGAAATCAGGATTAGAAAAACACTCATAGGTTCAGAACAGGACAAGGGCTCTGCATAGACAAAAGTTCTCCAGTGAGAAATAGGAACTCTAGGCCCGGGGGGATCCCTGGGTGGCGCAGCGGTTTGGCGCCTGCCTTTGGCCCAGGGCGCGATCCTGGAGACCCGGGATCGAATCCCACGTCGGACTCCCGGTGCATGGAGCCTGCTTCTCCCTCTGCCTGTGTCTCTGCCTCTCTCTCTCTCTCACTGTGTGCCTATCATAAATAAATTTAAAAAATTAAAAAATTAAAAAAAAAAAAAAAAAGGAACTCTAGGCCCACCCAAACCAAATGTAACTACAGTGTCATAGTTTTCACTATTGGAATTTCCAAGCTGAGAAATCGAAGTAAAAATAGGTTCCAGGCCAGTAAAAGTCATAGGGTATTGGGAGAAGGAAGCGAAACTATTCTGGAAGAATGTGTTCCAGAGTGACAGCACTCTCACAGCAAATTATACCCCCCTTTGAAGTTGTACTGACAATAAAACAAATTGCAAACCACATGAGGAAGTGATATGCCATTAAGAAGAGTCAGCAAACATATCAAGTTAGTTTAGCATTCTAAAACATAAAATGGTACAGCAATCTGAAAGAAATTTTAAGAGATCTATGTTTCAGATGGTTAAAAAGTTGAAAAAGGAATACAAACAGTAAAGGATAGGATATTTTGAAAGACGGCAGGCCAACTGGTGAAATAAACAAACAAATATATAATACTTTCCAGAAATGAAAAAGATAGTCATGGAAATAAAAGTCCACTGGATGTGCCAAACAGCAGATTAGACAAAGCTGAACAGAGAATCAGTGAACTGAAAGGCAGATCAGAGGAAATGACCCCAAATGCTGCACAGGAAAATGAAGAGAGAAAATATGAAAGAAGCTAAGGGCACAGAGGGCAGAACAAGGGAGTCCAAATCCAAACAAGGGGTTGCACAAGGAGAATTGAGAGAATGCAGGAATTGTCAATGCTCAATTTTACAGACTTGATGGAAGACATTCATTTTCAGATTGAAAAACTATCGGGAGTTCTCAGGAAGACCCATAAGAATAAATTCACACTCAGATATGTCATCTGAGTGCAACTGGACTCAAGGAGCACAACCAGTGTGTTGAGGGAGAGAGACAAAGGAGGGTTTAATTTTGTCAGGAATGTCTGGGGAAGTTCATGGATCACAGAGGCTCCAAGGCCGAGTAGAACTTTAGGAGGCAGAGAATATGGTGAGTCTGGCAAGGAGACCTGGAAAATAGGAAAATATGAAGTTCCAGCTGGTCTGACTAGCTTCTGAGCAGGCTTTAACCCATTTAAAAATATATATATTTTATTATTTATTCATGAGAGACACAGAGACATAGGCAGAGGGGGAAGCAGGCTCCCTGTGGGGAGCCCAATGCGGGATTTGATCCCAGGACCCCAGGATCATGACCTGAGCCAAAGGGAGATGCTCAACCGCTCAACCACTCAACCAGGTGCCCTAACCCATGTTGTTTTGAGTAAGGTTACCCACCCGGATTCTGGATACCTGCTAAATAAAGGTTTCGCGGGGCCCTCCCTGCTCTATGCCTTTGCTCAGACCTCTTTATTCATCCTGTTTGGGTCCCCTCCTCTGTTCCTGAGGTCATCATGACTCCACATCCTGGGGAAGGTAGAGGCCTCCCCACCCCTCATCTTCCTGAGACCACTCATAACCACCTTGCCCTCTGAGGCCTCCCCCTCCTTTGGGGGCTGACATGAAATTGGACCCTGCAACCTTCCTTCTGTCTACTTGGGGTCCTTCAGGGCAAAAAAAAAAAAGCCTCCCGCTCTGAAGTGGACAGCAGGGGCTTGCCCTGCTGCATCTGTGTCTTGTTAGCAGCACCAGTGGCTTCAGAGGAACAGAAAAACCTGGCCATGGTAATTGGCTCATGAAAGCTGCATGTTGCTGCAGGGGGAGGGAGGGTCTGCAGAGGAAGGGGAGAGGGCTTAATGGGAAGCAAATGCCATGGAAGAGCCTAGTGAGGACCCTCCCCCAATTCATGGCTATTAGCATTCCTCAGACACCTGCAGGCACTTGGCCCTGGCTGGGGATGGGATGTGCTGACTCCTCCCTGCTGGAGCACAGAACAGAATGCTGAAGTTTGGTTCCAATTAGGGGGGCAGAGAGCAGGGGTGGATGGGAGGCAGGAGACCCCTTCCTTGTATCTTTTGAGAGCATGCGGTTTTATTTGTCAGTTGTCGGATTCTGTTGCACCTATGGTTGTTTATGGTGTCGGCCAAAGAGCAGCGGCCTTTGGGACCCGATGAACCCGGGTCTGTATCCCAGATGATCCCTTTCCTGGCTTTGTGACCGGAGACAAGCACAGAGTCGCTGGGGTCCTCAGTCTCCTTCTCTGTGATAATGAGGGAATAATATCTACCAAACCGGGTTACTGGGAAGAATAAATAAGACCATTTGAAGGCACCTAGCAGAAGGCCTATTATGGAATGGATGCTCGAAAAATATTCATTTCTTTATCCTTGGCTTGAAAGTAGCTTTGGGGGGAAGAATGGTGTCTTACTCCATCTGTAATCTCTGAGGTGCTTGATGCAGTGCGGGGCACACAAAATCCACCAGAAGGGAGCGAATACCCTCCCCTCGGAGCTCCCCTCCCCTCACACTAACATAGGTCAAAGGTCAGATCAGAAGCCCGAGATGCCAGGGGAGGCGGTCTGAGTCCCTGAAGAGTCCTTGAAATGACCACGGTGGCAAGCTGTTGACCAACCAGGAAAAGGGCATTTCTCCTAGAGGCCTCTTGAAGAGCTTACTCCATCCAGAGACTGGGAGACTCCAGATGCCTCTTGCAGGGAGCGGGGGGCTGTGTCCAGGGAGGAGGAGGCCGCCCTGGCACAGGGACCCAGCCCGGCCCAGGGATAGGCACCATCTTGCTGTTGCATCTCCTACCCAGTGCTTGCAGGTGCTGGGCCGGGATCAGGCGAGGGGCAGGCTTGCCTGCGGCCGGAGGAGGGCGAGAAGGTCCCTGGGGTTGGCTCCCCTGCAGCCGCGAGGGCCCCTCTGGCTGGGGCTCCTGTCCACCTGCTCTCCAGCTGCTGGCGGAGCTCTGGTCTACTGCAGCATCTCCCATGCATCTTGAATCTGTCGCCCTTCGGTGCCAAACATCTGCGGAGTGGATCTACTGGCCGTTTATTTTCTGTTTGTCTTGGGTGTGACACAATCTCCATTCTTCACTTTAATGACTCCTTTCTTTATTATTATTGTCTCAACCACTCTGTTTATTTGCTTTCCCCTAGCCCCAGCCACTTTCCCTCTCTGCTCCCAGATTGGCCCGGACCCATACCAGCCCTCCCTGCCTCCCTTCCTCCCTGGCTCCGGCCGGCCACCTCCTCTGGCATCCCAGGGCCCTGCTCTCCCTGCTGGGAGTCTCACTCAAACCAGATGTGGCTTCCTCCTCCTCTTCCTCCTCCTTCCCCTGATTTTCCGAGGGCTGCAGGGGGCCGCGGGGGAGGAGAGGCTCTCCCCCGCAACATCCTGCTTCCCTGCCCAGCTCTGCGGCCCATGCCAGGGAAGGGTGGGAGAGCAGTGCACGACAGGACATCTGCTTAATGCCAAAAGTGACGGGTGGTGGGCGCTGCTGGGCAGGAATGCTATCCCTGGGAGCTAAGTCAACAGGGTGTCTTGGTCCCCTCTGCAGCACAGCTGCACTGGAGCAGTTGGGACACTGTCCATGACATTAAATGTCCCAAACTCTTTGTGCATTGTATCAAGTCTCCTCTGCTTAAACATTGCCCGATTAGCAACATCTTACAACTGGTTAGTATTTACGGGCAGGAAAGGCCTTTATATCCACTGCCTCAGCCACCCTCTCCACAGCCCTGGGACAAAGGAGTCTCCAGCACCACTTAGCTGATAAAGGCCAAGGAAAGATTGGAGCCAAAGTCTGGTCTGATGTGAAGAATACCTGATTGACTCCCAAACTGGGCCTGCCTTCTCCACCTGGCCCCGTCTGACCCTGTTCCAACACCTGAGAATGAAACTTGTTTGAGTTTAGAGGCCTCAGCCAGCCTGGGAAACACCTCTCTGTTTCTGGAATCATTTCTACCTCTGGCCACAAAGCGTCTTTGGAATTTGACCTCTGGTATTACCGTAGTGATTGTCAGAGGTGAAGTTATAGCTCCCACTGCGTGAGGAATATCGGAGAAAGCAAGAGAAGCTGGGGATGGGTCGGTCATGGGGAGGGAGGGGTGACTAAGACTTCACCCTATAAATAGTCACCTACGAGGAGCCCGACCAGGGGCCAGGCCACATTTTGGGGGGCCTGAGCTTTTATTATGTGGTGGTATAGGGGAGGCTCTCTTTAAGAATTCATAGGTATGAGCACAAAGTTACCAGGACCCCTTACAAGGTCTTGCAAGGAGCCTGCGCAAAGATTATTCACTTCTTGGAAAATCCACCCGCAAACAGAGCCTGAGCAAGTTCAGACTGAGCACAGAGGTGGAGTCTCAGGGAACATTGTCATTTGGAACCGACCAGAGCAGTGCTTGTAAAGCCTTAGTGAGCCAAATGCACACCCGGGGCATGGTTAGAACGCAGGCTGTGCCTGGTGCCTAGAAATTCTGCTTTAGTGGACCTGGGGTGGAGACTGTGAGCCTGCATTTAGCAAACCCTTCAGAGGGTTTTGGTCCTGGACACCCGGGGATTACACTGTAAGAAACACCGGTCCAGTCCAACCCTGTCACAAGGAAGTGATGGTGGAGGATGGGAGGACCAGCCGTAGAGCACATTGGTGGCTGAGGCCGCACTGGAATCCAGGTCCTGGGTTCCTGGTTCTCTGTTCCTTCAGCTTGCCACGCTATTCCTGGCCAAGCTCATTTCCAGAAGAAGGTGGGTTATTAACACAGGGGTAGGGGTAAGTGGTGCGAAGCAGGGAGAGCTCTGTGAAGGGAGGTCGCTTTGTGAGACACGCGTACCGTCAGGCCGCTTGGGGCTCTTGAAAGGTGACAGACCCAGGGCCTAAAGGCAGCGCCCAGGTCACCGGGGAGGGGACCTTTAATTGCTGGCAGGTGTGTTAGGAGCCGGGCAGAGCATCTCTGAGGATGGAATGTCAATGGAATGGTGGCTCAGAGCCTTCCAGAGCTCCCTAGGTCAAAGGTCACCATCAAAGGATCCAAGCCTCAACTGTGAGTCAACGTGACCCCTCTCATTAAGCCAAAATACAGATTCTTCTCGATATGAACTTTGTTTGTTTATTTGTTCCAGCTGGAGGTTGGGCCTAAGTATGTAAATGACTCTAATCTGCTGATGGATGAATCGAGAGTCTCTTCACCAGGAGGAGGACGTGTCTCCCTGGGGAGGGGACCAGAGGCAGGGGCGGGCCAGAGGTGGGCTCCTCGCTGCCCGGAATGACAGAGGGGACGACCGGAATGCAGACCACAGAGAGTGCCCTCGACTCACTGCAAACATCGCCCCTCCTGTGTCCGGGCAGGTATCACCCCGGCACAGGGACCTCACGCCTTATTTGCCCCCCTCCCTGCCTTGTCCGTGAGGACCCTTGCATGTGGTGTCCCTGTGACACGGGGTTCTTGGTTCTTGTCTCACGGAGTCGAAGAATGAATCTCGTGGACAGCAGAGAGTGGGCAAAGCCACAGAAGTTTTTCAAGCAGAGATATGGAGAAAGCTCTCAGCAGCGAGGGGGTCCTGGCAGGGTGGCCCCTGAAGGGCTTTTATGGTCTTTTATAGGAAGCTGACCAGGGAACTTGGCAAATTTCTTGCCAATTATCAGGGTGGACATTTAGAACAAACAGAGTGGACTTGTAACCATCAGAATAACAAACAAGATGTTTCTTAATAAATATCCCCGAACAAGGGGTTCCCTTCTCTCTGGTTAATGTCTCCTCCATATTATTTCTCTATATCTGTGATTTCTGGGATTACTTAGCCATCAAAGGGAGATACTCCCTAACATTTTGGAGCTAGGGATCCAAGTTGTTTTTTTTTTGTTTGTTTGTTTTTGTTTTTACTGTCTTATCTCTGTTTCTTGGGATGGGTAGGAGCCTGACTCTGGGGCCTCTCGGTGTCCTTGGGGTTTATGGGAGCCCACAGATTCCTGGGGCTTTCCGTTATCTCTCCCTGCCTAACCCCGTCTGCCCCTACCTCGTTCCTGCATCACCTCTCCTTGAGGTTCTCCACCAACGCTGCCAGGCCTGGGCCTGTGTGGCAGGCTGACAGCCCCCCAAAGTGGACGAAGCCCGCGAGGACTCCTCTCAGATTAGGATAGCAATGACATTGCTCAAGGTTTCGAGAGGGAGCCTAACGGGCCTGAGAGTCAGGGTGAGATGCTCTTGACCACGGCCTTTTCAGGGCCCAGCCCCGGGGGTGCCAGCCACAAAGCCTCCTAGAGCCGTGCGACCAGGTGGCCTGGCTCCTTCCCACTGGTCGCCTGTCGCCTGCTCGCGGGGAGGAAGGGCGAGGGCAGGGGAGAGCCCTGGCAGGAAGGGGCGAGGTGGCGGCAGGCCCTGGGCCGGGACGTCCAGGTGGGCAGGCCCAGGGAGGCCAGAGGGGAGGAGGGGGGCCAGGGCAGGGCGGGGGCGACGCCAGAGGAGGGCCAACCCCCTTGAAAGCTGCTATTGTTCGAGATCTCTGCTCAGAGAAGCCCCCAGTAAAAAGAGCTTGTTAGAGAGGGCCAGGCTGGAGACAAGCCGCTCTCAGAGAGCCAGTGAACCGTGCGAAATGACTTAAACTAACATCCCTGACTGCACTGGGCTGGGACCCAGGAGTCAGTGCCGTGTGCTCATCAGAAATTCATAGAAGGTGCCCCGCAGCTCGGCTTTCTCTGGCCGCCTTGTTCATTGAGCGTTTTTTTCTTTCCAGTCCTGCGGCTCTGAAAGGGAGACAGGGGCTGCCTGATGGGGAAGATCAAGTGGCCTTTGAAAACCTCTCTCGGAGTTTATTAAACCCTGGGGCCGGGGCAAGCCGACCTGGAGGCCCAGCCAGGCCCGGCTCCACCCTCCCCGGGCTCCCCACCGGGAACCTGGCCGGTTCTCATGTCCCGCACTTGGCAGGCCTGGGCTGGGGACCCGCGAACAGGAGGCAGGGTGCGAGGGAGACAGGGTCCTGGAGGAGCTATAGCCAATACACTCATCTTTTCCCAGAAAACGTGGGAGAGAGAGTGTGTGTTTGGGGAGGGGGGGCAGTGGGCCGGGGTGGAGGCCCTTCACCCCCACAAATGACACAGGCCTTCCCTCTCTGACCCCCCCCTTCCCAGACACCCTCCTGCTCGGACTCTTCACGCCAAGATTTCTCGAGTGTTTGTGCCGAAGGACACACGGCGGGCGGGGGGGGAGAGGGAGGAGACAGGAGTTGGAGGGTCTCTAGGCTGGATCACAGCTCAGTGACCAAGTAAGGGCAGGAATGAGACTTCGCAGAGGCAGGCTCAAGTTTCCAGGATCTGGAGCCCCTCAGCCATGGAGGGGCAGGAGATCGCACCTGCTGAGGCTTGGTTTGCACCCCCCACTCCCAGCTCCCCAGGGACTGGCCTGGGCAGAGTCAACTCGCCTGAGCCCCGGGGCTAAAGGTAGAGGCCCCACGAAGGTGCTTTGTGAACCGGGAAGCTCTGAGTCAGCGTAAGGACAGTTACTCCGGGTGCCTCATTCTGCAAAGACCGAGGGCCTCGCACGTGCCAGACACTATTCTAGATAGTGGGGAGCAGAGGACGTCCTGCACGGACGTGGGGAGCAGAGCATGGTCTGTGCTGTTGGGGACAGGGTGGGAACTGTAGGAGCATCAGCTCTGTAAGACACACGTGTGGTTTCTAAATCTGGCTGAGCGGCTTCCTGGCCTGGGGTCACCAGGCCAGGACTGCACTCCTCTCTTCCAGGGAAAGGGGTGAGCCAGGACATTCAGGCGGAGCCGCTCCCTTTACCAGTTCCTTCCTTCCTTAAAAAAAAAAAAAAAAAAAAAAAAATATATATATATATATATATATATATATATATATTTATGCTCAATGATCGATGCTCAATCACCGAGCCACCCAGGTGCCCCCCTTTACCAGTTTCTTTCCTGGGGGTCCGAGTTTGATTTCTTTTGAAAAGACAGTTCTGCTTATTGTAAACGTTGAACACCATCCTTGGACACCCCTTCCCCCCATTTTAATATTTTGGGTCTTGTTCCGTGCACTGTGCTCCCTTTCCAGGTCTTTCCAAGGTGACTGACTAGCTTCCTACCACCTTGCTGGATGCCTCCCGCGGAAGGAGACTGATCTTCTTCCGAGCCAGCTTTGGATGTGGACTCCAGCTCTGTCTCTGCCCCCTTTTACATTTCCCCTTTAAACAAGTTCAAAGTCCTTTAAGGTTTTTCCTAAGGGTCTTTTTCTCAGTTACTGTAGAGAATAAACAGGTGGGAAGGGTCTGCAGACATAAAGCTGTCCCCGGACCTCGGGAAGGCTGCAGGGTGCGCGAGTGGAGTGGTGTATTCCTCACGTTTGCAGCTTCCTTCTCCAGGGTCCAGGCAGCCAACAGGCATGTTTGAAGGTCTTACCTCCCAAGTCAAGGCCAACTCTGGTCTCCTGCTGGAAATACGGGCCCGCACCTTGTCCTGCAGATCCAGGGCCCAGGAGGAGATTGGGGTGGGTTGTAGTGCTGAGTCAGACCACCAACCCAGTCTGGGCCGGCACAGAGGTTTCAGCTCTTGTACCACCTCTTCCCAATCTGGGGGTAGCTGCCCGGAACACTCCCTTTAGGCAGATCCTGAGACACTGTTGCTGTTTCATTATTATTGTTGTTATTATTATTATTCATTATCATTCCCAGAGTGTTACTATTGACTCGAGATGCCTGCCTGCGGGGGGCACAGCTGGAGGAATGATACAACGGGAGCTGTTTCTCCCTAAACCAAATGAACAGGGCGGAGAATTACCAACACCCCCACTGATCATATTTTTTCTGACCCAAAACGTAAGAACAAGGGATCTGATACCAGGCCGGAATACTTGAACTTGGGAACTGTGCCCAAAAGCTGGTACCTGTGTTCACGGCATGTCCCTTCACAGAACTGTAGTTCTTAAAAAGCTGGTGGGGCTTCTCCTAGAAAGTACACCTTAGTGGTTTCCAAACTATTCTTTTACAGGTTTGTTATGATGGTCAGCCTTGCTTCCGAGGAGCTCTTACGCAGAAACATAAACAAATACAGCAGATGACCCTGAGTGGCTCTGGTCAAAATGGGGAGTGGGGCTCAGGGCCCTGCCTGCTGCGAGCCTCCTTCCACCCACCTGCCCAGCCAGTCCTCTCCTTGCTCTCTGTTGGCTTCCCAGGAGCAACCTGTGCTCCTGGGAGCCCGTGGGAAGCTACCAACGTACTCCTTTCTGCTTTTAGGATAGTTTAAAATACTTCTGGGGACGCCTGGGTGGCTCAGTGTTTGAGCATCTGCCTTTGGCTCGGGGCGTGATCCTGGGATCAAGTCCCACATCAGGTTCCCCGCAGGGAGCCTGCTTCTCCCTCTGCTTGTGTCTCTGCTTCTTTCTCTGTCTCTCTCATGAGTGAATAAATAAAATCTTGAAAGAAAGAAAGAAAGAAAGAAAGAAAGAAAGAAAGAAAGAAAGAAAGAAAGAAAGAAAGAAAGGAAGAAAGAAGAAAGAAAGAGAGAGAGAGAGAGAAAGAAAGAAAGAAAGAAAGAAAGAAAGAAAGAAAGAAAGAAAGAAAGAAAGAAAGAAAGAAAATCTTAAAAAATAATAAAAACCTTCTGGAGAGGTAAAGGAATCGAGACCCAGGGGTCTGAGTTACTTGCTCAGTTACACGTTCACACACCGGCATAGACTGACCTGCACCCTCAAACTCTCTAGGCCCCTCGCCCCCAAGCAGTGAAGACCTGCTTTTTTTTTTTTTTCTTTCTTTCTTTCCCTCCCCGCTCTCTCATCCTGGCTGTACTGGCACCTGGCTGTGCACACCCTGATGACACGGCCACGCTCCCCCTTCCTCTCCATGCCCACAGCTCCTTGGGGATCCCAAGTCTTGGTCCTCGGCCTGGGCTGCTTCTTGGTGTCCATGGCCCCTTCCTCTTTCTATCACATGTCCACCTCCCCTCGCTCTGTAGGGTCAGAGTGACCTCCAATTCTCTGCCTGCGGGATGGGGCTGGGGGCACAGCAGCCCAGGACTCGAGCCCTCTGCTATAGTTCTGGGACAGGCTGTGTGCCCAAAGCCCACTCTGCTTTCCTCACCTCCTCCGTCTCTGAACCTGTTCATCACCTGTGCCCACACTCGTTTTCAGGACGTACCACCTATCTGGTTCTCTTACCCCAACTCTGTCCTCTGTGCTCCCCAAAATGCCCTTCTGTCCAAACTTCTCTCCTCTGTTTCATTTTAAGAGCCTTTCAGAAACCATTCTCTTCCCAGGAGCCTCCCCAGATCGAAGGGAACTAAAGCTATTTTTCCTTGAAATTTCCTTTTTTAAAGATTTTATTCATTTATTCATGAGAGACACACAGAGAGAGGCAGAGACACAGGCAGAGGGAGAAGCAGGCTCCCCGCGGGGAGCCCAATGCGGGACTCGATCCCAGGTCCCTAAGCTCCCGGGATCACCACCCGAGCCAAGGGCAGACGCTCAACCACTGAGCCACCCGGGCATCCCTTCCCTGATATTTCAACCCATTCATCCTAACTTAGCCCAAAGCCTACCGGCGCATGGTGCTGGGCATCCGGCCAGGGTTAGTTTATTTTGTTCTTGGGTGCTGAGCTCTGGTGTCTTCCTGATTTATTTTGTGGTCTGTGCGTCCTCTGCATCTGTCCACATACGCACGGCTGCTTGAGAGCCCGGCCCCGCAGGCGGGCATTAATAGAGTACAATGAGAAAAGTAAACAGGGCAGCCGCACTCGCGTGGGCCGGGACCCCTGGGTGGGGGTGGCTGATGGGGGGCTCGCCTGGAGCTGCTCCTCGACGGGGAGCTTCGGGCCCAGGCCAGCCAGACTCGCCCGTCCCCATCCAGGTCTCTTGGGCCGGGGTCGGGGTCAGGGACTCCTGGCGTTGCTGACAACAGCCCTCTCCTCACCTCCCCACCCCTCACCTCCCCAAAGACAGCAGGGCCTGGCTGCAGTTCAGTGCCTGTCAACTAGTGCAGTGGGAGGGAAACATTAAACACTGCGAACAGCGCTTCTCGGGGCTGGGTAAACTCAGCACACCACAGTTTACTTTGCTGTCAGAAATCCCTTAGCTTACCACAGAGCAGAACCCCGGGGACCAGGACCCCCGCCGTTGCCTCCCTCCCCCTGGGGAGACCCACCTCTCTCTCCTTCCAGCCCGGGACCCTTCTGAGGTCCCAGTCCTGCCCTGCGGCCCCCACCCTACCTCTGCCTGTTGCTCCCCACCCTCCTCCTCCTGGCACTTTCCACCTGACTCTTTTCTTCCCCAATCCTCCTCTGCACCTGGTGTCTTTCTGCAGCTGAGGCCAGAGGAGCTGGCCTCCTGGGCAGAGACAGGGGCAAGGGGAGACAAGGCCCAGGCAGGCACCTCTGAAGAGGGGAGAGAGAGACCAGGGCTCACCCTCCTTTCCCTCCCTCCTCACTCTGGGTTATGAACCACGGAGGGGGTGGGGGTGCAACAGATGAGGCAAAGGTGGGGAACTGGCATCAGGGGCTTGGAGGACGTGCAGGGGGCAGGAGGGACCTTCAGATGAGAGCTGGGGGCAGCAGCTCCTCTCGGTTTCCCCGGGGAGGGGCCTTGAGGTGTTTTGAGTTAGTAATGAGGGCGGCACAGATTCGAGACCTAGCTGTGCATTAACTCAAATGTTCCTCAACACGACAGCTCCAGCCTCCCTGGCGGCCTCCCCCAGCCCCCAGCTCTCCTAAGAAATTTGCAGCCTGAGCCAGGTTTTCTCTTTGGCTCCACTTGGAAGCGCAAACCTTCTGGGCTTGAGATGAAACACATGGTGCTCTGGAATGTGGCCACTAGCCAAGGGAATGCTCGGAGGCCCCCACAGAATTTGCAGCCATCTGCCTGGGGTTGAGCTGGGGGTGCGTAACAGACCATTTGGGGCCGGGAAGGAGCGGGGGAAGCGCAGGGCACCTTTCTCCCTACCCCACTTAGAACCAGTGCCTCTTTCAACACTCGAGTAGATCCCAATGTGCTGTGTTTCCGCCCCGGGGGAGACCCAAAGCCAGGCTCAGCCTCGGATGCCACGGGCCCAAGCCACTGGCTCCAGAGAGAACAGGTGCTGATTAGTACGGTATTTTGCATATTCTTTGAATGTCATTCATTTCCTGCCAAAAGACACAAATGATTTCTCCTGCCATCTTCCCCCTGGAACCCACAATTTCTGTTCTTCCTCCCGGACACCATGTGACTTGTCATCCTGGCCCTTCTTAGGCCTGTCGCTGACCCCGCTCCTATGGATTCCCCTGTCCTCACAGGCCCTGATGGCCCGGCAGAGAACTCTCCAGCTGGAAACTCCATGCCCAGCCTGGCCTCCCTGATGTTGCCGAAGTGAGCCCTCGGGCCCCTCCTCAGCCTTTGGGAAGCCCAGAAAGAAATTTGCTTCTGGAAATCAGGATTCCCGATCCGTATCTGCTAGGAAGGCCCTGCCTTGACTTTCCTGGATGGCTGCAGAGCCAGGCTGGACAACCTTTGGTGGGAACTGATTACCCGGGATAGGTGGTTTGTCATGGAAGAGAGGCAGCTGATAGAGACCCCACCAAAATCATGGGTCAAAGGGCTCCATTCTTTGCGTTTCTGGAAAGTTTGGGGATGATGAGCAAAGAGATAGGCTTAGGGATTCTTAGGGGGTAGAAAAGGGTCTTTAGATGATTTAATTCAACACTATTTATTATTATTATTTTTTAACTATGGAGAATCTAAGACCCAGAGGGTGAAAGCAATTTCCTGAGGCCTTTCTGAGGGTTAGCGGACAGAAGCCAGGACACTTGACTCCCAGTCTGGTGCTATTTTCACAGGACATTCTCTCTGTAGGCACTCTTTTGAGAAATTTCACCATGTCCCAAGAATGCCATGAAGGTGGCAATTGCTTCAGTGGAGCATATGCCTCCCTAGCTTTGGCAGCTCCATCGACCCCCAGCCAGTACTGATGGGTAGATTCATAGAGGATGAATGTTACCTCGGAGCCACAGTGGGTATCAGACACGGCCTGGGAGGGATGCTCAGAGAGTTGTTTCACCTCTTCCAGTCTTGGGTACCTTAAGCACATTTTGTAACACATGTTCCACTATTCGGCCATAGTTAATTCGACCAAGAATGAGGTGGCCAAGGCCAGCCAATGAATTGGCTGGACAAGAGCCATTTGATTTTTCTCCTATAAGAGTTTGAAATTAAAAAGCACAGACTCTGTAGCCATTTAGTTGTTGGGAGCTAAACTAAACCTTCTTGTTCAATGAGGACTTGGGTTAGGGCCATAAAATAAAACCAAAGGCAAACCAAAGTTATGCAGAGAGAAAAGTGGAGATAGTAGCCCAAGAGGAGAGAGAACTTTGGGGTCTGGTCCTTCATTTATTTGCGATCTCTTTGTCCCTACATTGCTGTCTCTCTCCGTATCAACTTTTTATATGTGAATGGGTTTCTGTCCTTTGTGAGCAAAACGTTTTGACCAGAAGCGATGAGGTCAGGAACATTTTAGCTTAAAAGTCCCCAAACAAGCCCGACTCAAATGAGGTCGGAAAACAGTTGCTAACAGGCAAGGCATATTCTCTCAAACAGAGTTGGGACTTCCAGGGGTGGTGAATTAGGGACTGCTTCTATCCGATGTGAGGCCGTGAGGGGAGAAGAATCTAGTCACCATATGTCTCTCCCTCCACCTTTCAGGGAAAATGCTCAGATGCAATGGGGTACCTTGGCTCGACAAGCCCTCTGTATCCTGTTTCACCTCCTTGAGAATGTTGTAACTTTCCACCTGATGGAGAAACATCCAGTGTACCCACTGCTGGTGCCCAATATTTCCTCCTGTCCCTAGAAGTACCTGTGTGTGTATGTGTGTGTGTGTGTGTGTGTGTGTCTGTGTGCATGTTTGAAGGGATGATGGGGTTGATGAAGGCAATGGAAAGATGCTCCACCTATTTCTAGAATGTGGGCTTAAGGGGACAAGGACACATTCAGCTCTACCTAAGTTGGCTCAAGGACTCAAGGGTTGGAAAGAGGTGACACACTCATGAGTATGCCCCCAGACTGGCTCTGAGCAGAGAGGAACCAGTCCCGCCTCCAGATTCGCAGGCACCCTCCCATCTGGAAGACAGAGCTGCGTCTTGCTGCAAAGCTCCATCTGTCAGCCAGATGAGCGGTACCTGTAAAAACTTCCCACATCAAGCCTTGTGGGGCTAATGCCTCTTCCAGAGCCTGCTGACAACAGGAAAACGATCCCAGAACTACGTTTCCCAAGAGACTCGGCGGAGATTCCTGCCCTTGAGGAAGGAGCGGGGAGTTTGATGTTGTCCACAGACATCCCAGCAGTGGGAGAGGGCCGGGACCAATGAGGCGAGAGATTAGGAAACAAGAGCAGGTTCCCCAGAACAGGTCCTAACTCTTTACCTCTTTGGGAACGTCAATGCCTCTCATTTGCAGAGAGCCTCCAGCATGCGGTGCCTCCCATGACAGGACTGCACTGAATTCTCAACCCCTGCAGAGCACGCGTGACTTGCCTCATTTTATAGAGGAAGAAGCCGTGGCTCTGAGGGGTAGGTAGGTTTTCCAAGATCACAGGATTGCCACCAGGCCTGTTGCTTCATACCTGAGTGAGACAGAGCCATCTTCCGGATACCAGGAGACCGAGGTGGGGAAACAGTGATCAAACTTGAGCACAAAGAGGGAAAGTCAACCCCAAACCTTGGTCTTGGCATCTTGGGTACTGATCCTCTAAAGACACCAGAAAGGCTCATGGCACAGGTCCTGGAAATAACATGAGTGTTGGGTTTGTTTTGTTTTGTTTTGTTTTGTTTTTTTACCAAACACACCAAAACTTGACTATCCAAACACACATGCCATTCCTTTGCCAGCAGGCCTCTTGGAAAGCTGTGTTCTAGCTAGCAGAGCTGCTGTTGCTCAAGACGGTTTCCGAGCTCCTCTTTAGCAATGGCCTTTGGGGCCGGCAGCACATTCCTCTGAAAGCCCCCCGTTGTGGCAAATCTCTTTCTTCAATCTTCTGGGGCAATTTTTATTTTGGGGGGAGCGAGAGCCAGAAGTCATTTCAGATATGGGGGAGAGTAATCAAACTGGGTAGTATTATTACTCGTGTGATTTGGGATCCAAACGAGGGCAACTCCAATGCGGGAAAAATCCTGAAAATGGTGGAGCCTTTGGGGTTCTCTTGAGAGATGAGCCCAAGAGTCCTCCAGCGACTGAACTGCCAGAAGCTCTGCAGGGGGCTCGGGGGTGGGACTTGGGCAAGATCTGAAGGTTCTTCAGAGGGAGAGGCACGATCAGACCCAATCAGGGCCTAAGTAGAAACACACACGGTTCCATAAAGTGGCCTGGGAAAGATGCCACGTTAATAAAAGGGAAAAATGCAGAGGAATGTGTGAGGAGGGAGCCGTTAAGAAAATGCAAGAGCCTATAAACTGTGCTCTGCGAGTGCCCCCCACCCCCACCCGTCATGGATCCAACTTGTTTCTCATTAGAACTCAAGAAAAGCCTTGAAGAAACCAGCCTCTTTGTGGAGCAGCGGAGGGTGGAGCTGGACACCTGGCTCATGTCTCGCCTTTGCTGATCTGCTGCATGTCCCCTGCCCAGCCACCTCTCTTCTACATGTCTCTGGGTCCGACTGCCCTCGAGTAATGAAGTTCCTCCTGGGGCTGTCTTATTAGTTCTGCAGCCTCGGCAGGCCAGGGTGCTTGGTGTAAGGAAGAGGGTAAGAAGGAGTTAGGAGCAGCAGGGACCATTGTTTCCACTCTGGTGCATTCTGAAATACTATTTATGTGATGGGGGTCATTTTCCCCTTCATCTCCCCAAATTGGCCTTGGGGACCAGCCGGCCCGTTGGCAATTAGCCAAAGCCTTATCACGTTTCCAGGCCCCAAGCAAACAGGAAATGGGCTCCAACCGTAGTCAGAGGGTTAGCTCTCAGGTGGAACTTCCTGATAGTCAGCAATCAGCAGTGTAGGCACCAGGAACAGTTAAGAAGAGGGGGAGGAGCCCTGGACTAAAGGCTGGAGAAGCCCCTGGCATACGCGGCAGGTGGGAGAGACACTGCATGATCAGGAAAACAAAACTGAGAGAGAAAACCTGCACAGGTAAGTAAGTGCGTTGGCAAAAATGCTCAAGCACTCGGTATCTAGGAAGCTGGAAGGAAAGAAACGGGAATGACCAGACTAGCTAGGGTCTCATGGTTTCAGTTACCACAGTTTGGGGGTTGGGTGGGGGTGGTGATAAATCTTGCAGCAGAGATCCAAAGCCAACAGAAGGCTTCGGGTGGCTGTGGCAACGGTGTGGGGGTGGGTGGGTGGGGGGAGTGGTATTTGAGCTTGGGTGACAGCATTCACCACGGGTGGAAACAAAGGGGGACAGCTGGACTTAGGAGGCAGGCAGTAGGGGATGTCTTATCGCAGTGGAAAGTTCAAACTAGTGCAAGTAGTACAAATAGTCTGTGCAAATGATTTGGCTACAGGAAGGATGGTTGTTAGGGGATCCCTGTTGGAGTGGTTAACGCTGGAAGAGGTGACCTAGGAGGCCACCAAATCACCCAGAGTTTTGTGAAAACTGAGTGTGCTCAGTGCCTGGAAGCAGAGACCCAGGTGCCTTTGGTCCATGGGGTTCCTTCCAGCCTAGGGAGCGTGACTGCTTGCTCTGAGATAGCTGGTGGCGAAACCCTTCATGCCCCACTCCCAAATTCTGGGGGTTGAGGTGGGATGCAGAGCAGGACTGATTGTGCTTAGGAATCTACGCTGGGAGCCAAGGAGCAGGAAGCAGCTGAGATGCCTCTCCAATTAATCCTGCAACTCGAACACCCCCTCAAAGAAGGCTCGGCCGGGAGACCTAATAGAATCTGCATTGTTCGTCTGGACAGCTGGCAGCAGCTGCAGGGCCCCTGGGTCTCCCTGAGCGCGGGGATGGCGAGGAACCTTCAGCCCAGGCTCGCAGACATCCTGTGAGCTCAGTGAATTGCCAGTCTGTCTGGTACGGTTACTGGGGTTGGGCGGCAATCATCGGTCGGAGACAGTTCTCAAGAGGAAGAATCAGAGGCCTTCAGGAGCTCACGTTCTCACCTGAAAGAGGTCACAGTGACATGTTGTGGGAGGCTGGAGAAAGGAGCCAGGAAGGAAGGGACCTGTTGGGTGGCATTGGGCGACAGCGTCCTTCTATTGTCTCTGGGGCAGCCAGCTGGCCACGTGCTCCCCGCTCCCGGCCCAAGCTCCGGGCGGCATTCACGGTGCACCAGGCCAACTTTCAAAATCACTCGAAGAATTGTTCCTCCCCAACAGGGAACCCAAGCAGGAACTGGATCAAAGAACCACATAGCGTTGGAGCTAGAGGTGACCTCAACGGTCATCTAATGCATCTGTATCACATTGGGGTGTCTAGAAAAGTGAGGGGAGCCAAGCGGAGTCACGCCTTCAGTAGTGTCCGAGTCAGAGCCAAACACTCGGGTCGCCTGACCTGAAGGCCAGCGGTCAGTCCATCACTGATCTGGGTAAAGCCAATCACCCCAGCTCTGCAGAGGCTGGCGAGGGCCAAGACTAAGGTAAAAGGGGCAGGAGTTGGGCAATACAGCATATTCAACAGGATAGGATTTCAGCGGAAGGCGATCAACGTACAAATGAAATGCCACATGAGCGTTACAGACCGAGCCCAGTGAGCACAGTGGACAGAGCACGGGGGCGTGGGTCAGCAGACCTTGGTTTAGGTTCTTATTCTCCCACTTGTTCACCCCGTAACCTGGAAAACGTCCCTTAATCTCTCGGAGCCACGGTTTGGTCACCTGTTAAGTGGGGCTAAAGAGACCGTGGGATCCTTGGGAGAAAGAGCAAAGAGTACTTTGCACCCAGAACGGCCGGGCGGACACTCGCTGTTATTCCGATCATTGGGCTTATCGGCTGCTGCTCCGGAGGCTGCAACAGCTACAGTTGGGATTCTCCGAGGTCTTCTCGGTGGAAGAAGGAAATCCAGTCATTGACGAGAGTTTCTGCTTCCTCTCAGACATGTTCAGATTCCGCGGTAGGAGCTGAGTTGGGTAGGGCGCAATCCGAGGCCCAGTGGAGCTTCTGCTACAGTGAGGAGCCTTCGAGGTGAGGGTGGCAAGCTCTGGTTTCTGCCCCAAGCATCCAAGCCTTTCCCGGGATGGCAACTTTTGCAGAGTGTGAAGTGCGAGGCCTTTCAACCTGAAAAGGATCCCTTTCAGCTGTCTCAGGGGAGAGGTGAAGTCGGAAAAGAGGAGAAAAACAAAAAAAAAGGAGACTGTCAGCCACCAGGCCATGTGCTTTGGCCAAAGCAACTTGGAGGCACTTGGGCAAAGGCACCCACAGCGTCCTCTCCAGCAGGCGGGATGGCATCGCCCTCCTGACTTTTGGTACCAGCCTTGGGTGGGAAGTTATGGCTCAAGCATTACTACACTGGGGGTGCCGCCTGGGGTCCTAGAAGGGGAAGGGCTGGGCGAAGGGAGGGTCCTGTTGTGATCCAGCCCAGAGCAGCAGCTTTTCATAGGTAAAAGCCCTGCTGTGCAGGCTGAGGTCATTCCTGGCACGAAGTCCCCACTCCTTGCAGACGCCTGCAGGTCTGTTTTAATATCTGCAGCAACCGCATTCCTAAGTAGGGTGGGTAACAGGCTTTCTGGACAAGACTGCTTTCCATCAAAAATTCTTCCAATTCACCAGGGTCAGATATTTCAGAGAGAGAGAGCTGCGGTTTTTTTTTTTTTTTTTTTTTTTTTTTAAGGAAGAAAATAAGAATTTGTAGGCAATGACTAAAAGCAGGAACCAAAGCTGAGCAAGGTCCTGAGAGCTGGAGCAGGGAGGAGGGACCTGGGGTCATAAGTGAGCCCAAGAAAGGGACAAAAGGTTTAGGCAGTGGGAGCTGGGAAAGAGCCCTGTTGGGGTCCAGCCCGGCCAGGTCTGTCTCAGATCCTGATGAGTTTACCTGTTACCATGATTCCTTCATCCCTCCACTCAACCCACACTTGACTTCTGCTCTATGCCAAGTGCTGTGTTAGGAATACAAAGAAGTTGTATGAGTTATCTGTTTCTGTGTTGACAAATTCCCATAAAATTCATTGCTTAAAACAACACATGTTTATTATCCTCATAGTTTCCATGGGCCAGGTGTCTGGGCCTGGCCTTGCTAGGCTCTCTGCGTCAGGATCTCTTACAAAGCTGTAATCAAGGTTTTGACCCAGGCTGGAGGCTGGTCTGAAGGTTCAACTGGGGAAGATTCTGCTCTCAGGCTCACGTGGTAGTTGGCAAAATTCAGTCCCTTGAAGGCTGTCACACTGAGAGCCTTGGTCCCTATCTTGCTGTCATCCAGATACTGTCGTCAGCTCCTTGTCTGGGCTTCTCCTTGCCTGGCAGCTGGCTTCATCAAATTGAGCAGACTGAGAGGAAACAGGGTCTGCTAGCAAGGCGGGAGGCACAATTTTATGTAACCTGATAATACAAGTGACATCTTATCCTCTTGGCCATATTCTATCGAGTAGAGGCAGGTCACAGCTCCCACCCTTGCCTCACAGGACTGTGAAAACCAGGACCCAGGATTGTCAGGGACTGCCCAAGCATCCACCTGACACAAAAGTCAGACTCTTTCCTGTCTTCAGGTAATTCAGTAAACAGAAGTGGTTCTAACAGTACAGGGGAATGCGATGTACTGAACGCTCACAGTGTGCCGGGAGCTGTGCTAGGTGCTTTTACATGCATCTGCTTGAGCTCCCTGGAGTAGATATAATTAGTGTCCTTTTTTTGAGGTAAGGGAACCGAGTCTTAGTGAGATCACAGTAGCAAGAGATGAAGACTTTTTTTTTTTTTAAGATTTTATTTTTTTTTATTCATGAGAGAGGCAGAGACACAGGCAGAGAAAAAAGCAGGCTCCCTGCAGGGAGCCCGATGTGGGACTCAATCCCGGGATCCTGGGATCACGCCCTGAGCTAAAGGTAGATGTTCAACCACTGAGCCACCCAGGCGTCCCTAGATGAGGACGATTTGAACTTAAATTTGTCAGACTTCAAAGGCTTTGTTCTTACCCCTTCATTATAGGCTTCCCAGATGAGTGGTATAACAGGGAGAGTGTTCCAACGGTCCCTCTGTTTGGGGGCACAGGGCCGGCTTTCAGAGGTGGTGACGTGGAAGGAACACTGGACATAACAGCCTCAGGACCCTGGAAGGGGTCCAGGGAATGGAGTCTGCATCTGAAAGAGGACCTTCCTGTCTTTAGACATCCTCCCAGCCTTATCTCCATCTTTCCCTCTTTCATCATCAACCAGGGCATAAATAATTTACTTTGTCCCCAGATTTGGAGTACAGTGGGAGAAAGTCATAGAGTCGTCCCTGATCTAAAGATGCCTACCAAAACAAAACAAAACAAAACAAAACAAAACAAAACAAAACAAAACCCCAAAACAAAAGCAAACTACAATCTGATTCAGGGAGTCAGGGAACCTGGCGTCACTACTGCAGAAGCCCACGATAGAGTCAACATGCGTTCACGCTCTTAAGGAACCCTTGAGGCTCAAGTGGGGACCAGACCCAGGAAGAAGTCTCCGGGCACTTGCTGGGAAGGAACAGCAGCAAGTGCAAACCCAACAGCTGTTTGAAAGCGCTCTGAAGAGATATGGAAGCCAGTGGCTGTTTAGATTAGCTTTCTAATTGGCTGAGTGTTAGCAAAGCCTCTTGTGTATACAATGGGAATAGTTAATCTTGTCTATTTGTGTATCCACTCATGCTCTGTCACTCCCTGAGCTTCTTAGCTGTCTGCCTCTTGCTGTCAGTTTTAGGCCAAGAGAGGGTTTACATCGAAGGGACTCTTTCTACGCCACCCCCAGCACAGCTGGGCAGCAGGAGGGAAGCAAAAGAAGAGGACGATGATGCCAATAAGGGCCTCCGACGGCCCCCCTCCCTCATCACAGCCCGCCTGGCCTTGCCACACACATCCCAGGCCAGAGCCCCTTCCTGCGGTGCCCACCTCCCCTCCCACCCCATCCTGGTCATCGAACCCATCGTGTGCATGAAGTGGCCTCACGTATGTCATGCTTCATGACACACCTGGAAGTTAGGCTTCATCGTCCCAAATGAGAGATCCAACAGAGAGGTTAGGTGACTTGCCTGGTGTCACCCTCCAGCTAGCAAGTGGCTGAGCCAAGACTGAATTTAGTTCTCTTGGGCTCCCTTATATTGTCTCTGTTGGCCGGATCTGCCCCCACATCATGTTCTTCATATAACGTCCTTGCTCAGGAAGCCAGAAGGGCTCCCTTTCGCCCACTGTATCAGTTGTCCACTTGCCTTTGTGAACGTCTCAGGGTCCTTCGGTCCTCTTGCCCTCCCTCCCCCCATGAACCCATGTCAACTCTGCTGTGGGCTTCCACAGTAGGAGGCCATTCCCTGACTTCCCGAATCAGAGTGTGGGCACCTTTAGATCAGCAACCAAGATATGAACTTCTCTCATCAGATCCAGGTCAGGTACAAGGTAAATATTTATGCCTTGACTGATAGTGAAAGAGGGAAAGATGGAGATAAGGTTGGGAGGACGTTGAGGGTATGAAGGTCCTCCTTCAGATGCAGAAATGACCCCTTAGCCTGAAGGGCCTCCTGCCTCTGTCATTATTCACTCACCTCTGTGTATCTCTGGGCCACTTCCTTCCCTACGTTTGGCTTCTAGGTAGCTGTTAAAGATTTTTCTTTTCTTTGTGAGCTAAGCATGGTCAAAATTCCTCCTCAAGGGGCTCCCAGGTGGCTCGGTCAGTGAAGCATCTGCCTTCAGCTCAGGTCATCATCCCAGGGTCCTGGGATCGAGCCCCACATCGGGCTCCCTGCTCAGCAGAGGAGTCTGCTTCTCCCTTCTGCTCTTCCTCTCTCTCTCTAATAAGTAAACCATAAAAAAAAAATTCCTTATGAGTGCTCTAGGCTCAGCTAGTCAGAGGTGCTTAAACACATGCATTTGGAGGGAGAGTGGAGGAGGAGGAGTAATTCTTTACATAAGGTGATCCTCGTGGTAAAGATTTGGCACTGTGTGGCCAGGACATGTCCAGTCTTCCAGGACGCCCGACAAATGGGACCACGTCATATTAGGGGAACTTGATTCAGAGAATTCTAAGGTGATGGCCGTGCACATGGAAAAAACAGGAAGTCGGAGAGGTGTTAGTTTCCCCTAATCTCTACCAATCTCAGATATGACACAGCTACTACTGATTAAGCATTTCCTACGTGCCAGACGCTTTACTAAACACTCTATGAAGAAGATAACATTTAGTCTTCAAAACGGTTCTATAGAGTAGCATTGGGATTATCCCTGCTGGAAACTGAGGCTCACAGAGATTACGTCACTTGTTCAAGATTACACAGGAAGTATAAGAGCCAGGATTTGAACCCAGGGTGCTGAACCTTGGCCCTTAATTTCTGATGCCAGTGGGTGATCTCTTAGGGGTATGTGTGTGTGTGTGTGTGTGTGTGTGTGTGCAGAAGGATTCAATAAAAACTCCCTTCTCTCAGGCTGGGACTTGCGGTAAAAGAGACAGAAGGCCGAGGTTGAACCGAGGTTCCTCCTACTTTTCTAGGAAGGGGCCTGGGGTGTGGGTTCCTTCCCCACCTAGCACAGCCCTTGGCTTTGCAACTTTGCAGAAGTGGGCAGCTGGCAGGAGAGTTGCATTTTTTAGGCCCCAGGCGGCCTTCTTATCTCAGGGAGTCTTGATTTACGTTCCTCTATCTTATCTTTGCACAGGGCCCTGGTGATGGATTTCACCTTCGGCATCTGGAGGCTTGCTCCTTGCCAAGAGCACTGCTCCCGCCCCCCCCCCCCCGCTCCCCCCCATCCAGAGACATCCACGAGACAGCCCTGAGCTCGCTCTTCCATCCGCCCTTCACTTTCAGCTTCCCCCGTTCAGGTGGAGAGAGGAGGAGGACGCTCTCTCTGATTGGAGGAGGCCAGGGGGGACCTGCAGCTGAGCGAGGGTAACACTGCCACTCCCGAGATCGGCCCAGGCCTGTCCTTACTTGAGATGTGTTCGGGGAGCGGGAGAGGAACCAGGGAGCCACCTAGGACTTTCTTCTTTGTTATGACTGTTCACATGTCTTTTCACATTTAATCTTCACACCTAGATGAAACAGCTTTTGCATTCCCTTTTTGCAGATAAGGAAACTGAGGCTCAGCAAGGCTAAGGTCACATAGATAATAAACGGAAGAGTTGAGTGCCCAACATGTATCTCCTGACTAAATCCATTGCATCTTTCATGAAACATCAAGGAGGCGAGAGTTTTATCTTCTTGGAGATATGTCTCCCCCACACCTTCCCTTCATTTTTTTTACTTCTTCAAAACAGACTCATAGGTTAGATCAGGGCAGCGTATACTTTGGCAGTGGTGGACTCCAAGGGAGGGAGCACGGGGAGCAGGAAGGGGAGCGGAAAGGCGTGTGGTGTTGAGTCAAGGCCTGAGGGTCTGGATAAGATACACTTGAGGTGGAAGCTGTGCTCAGGAGGAGATGGTGGGAAGTCAACCCCTCCTTGTGCCTGAAAGGGAATCAACAGCGCAGCAGTTTCTAAACCAACAAGCACTGAGACCCTTTAGTAGGCATCAGCAGGGTGACCCGCAGTCATATGAGACCAAGACTCAAGAGAAAGGAAGGGAAGTAACATTTACTGAGGTTCCCAGCGTGCCAGACATAGAGCTAGGGAATTTACTTATTTGATCTGATTTGCCTAATAGTCTTATAAAGTGGGTTCTGCGATCCTCAGTTCGGAAAATGCTGTAGCTCAGAAAGATTAGATAATGTGCTTATGGGCTTAGAGCTGCTAAGTTGTAGAACCATGATTCAAATCCAGGTTATCTGGCCCTAACTCTGTTAGTAAGCTAGAAACCTCTCTTTTGGGATCCCTGGGTGGCTCAGCCATTCAGTGCCTGCCTTGGGCCCAGGGCGTGATCCTGGAGTCTCAGGATCGAGTCCCACGTCGGGCTCCCTGCATGGAGCCTGCTTCTCCCTCTGCCTGTGTCTCTGCCTCTCTCTCTCTCTCTCTCTCTCTCTCTCTATGTCTATCATGAATAAATAAATAAAATAAAATAAATAAATAAAATAAAATAAATAAATAAAATAAAATAAAAAAGAAACCTCTCTTTTGCGGTCTTTCTCCTGCAGATCCAGAACTGCACCTTACAGATGGCAGCCTAACTCAGTGATCTCTACTTCCTAACCTACCCTGCATACGTCCTGAAAACCTCAGAGGGATAGAGGTAGTTAGCAGGAGACACTCAGGTTACCTGCAGAAAGAACTCCAGGCGCTCCCTTGCTGACTGTGGGCAAACCTTTAAGGACTCCGACTGTGCCTTGTTCATTTTTGTGTTGCTGGTGCCTAATGCTGCTCCTGGTCAATAGTGGGGGCTCAGTAAATGTAGGCAGCTGGCTTGAACGGAGGAAACTAAGTTTGGGGGTTCAAAACCATGGAAGCAGGGCACCTGGGTAAGGGTCCAACTCTTGGTTTTGGCTCAGGTCTTGATCTCAGAGTTGTGAGATTGAGCCCCATGCTGGGCTCTGTGCTAGGCGTGGAGCTTGCTTGAGATTATCTCCCTCTCCCTCTGGCTCTCACCCCCACCTCTTAACCCCCACTCGTGCATGCGTGCACTCTCTCTCTTAAAAAAACCAACCACAGGGATGCCTGGGTGATTCAACCGGTTGGGTGTCTGCCTTCAGGTTGGGTCATGATCCCAGAGTCCTGGGATCGGGCCCAGCATCGGGCTCCTTATTCAGTGGGGAGTCTGCTTCTCCCTCTGCCCCTCACCCTGCTTGTGCTCTCTCTTGCTCTCTCAAATAAATAAATAAAATCTTAAAAAAAAAAAAAGACATAGAGACTATATTTGCAAACTGGCCAAATATACAGAGATTCATTGAGTAGAACTGTGGGAAAATGAATGAAGGGACAAGCAGTTGGAGGAAGGAGGAAAGGAGCAGGTCGATGGAGGACTGGGAGATGCTATTATAGAAGGTTTAGCTTCGCTGGGGTGGAGGACACGTGGTGTCTAGTCCCCGCTCCCTCATTTACCAGCTGAAGGACCTCGGCCGGGTTGCTTCCTGTCCATGAGGCTCACTTTCCTCATTTGCAAAGTGAAAGATGGGACCAGTGTTCTAATAACCCTTTCAGTTCTTACCATGTTATGAATTTTGACTCTTTAGCGAGAGAGTTTCGCCTCCGACCAGGATGAGTTAGGGGCTGTTGGACCCAAAGGCAAGAATGGACGAGATGGCATTAGCAAGGTCTTGCCAAGCCTGGGGGGCTGGCTGACTTTACAGTGGATGTGGCCTCCCGTTTCTAAACGTCAGCTCCATAGACCATTTGACTCAGCCTTCAGCGCCATCCAAGAAGCCGCAGTGTGCAAAGTGGCTCATCCAGGGTGGGGATCAAGAGCCGGGAAACCACCACTCTTGTGGGGAATTCTCAGCTCCCCAGTGTGCTGGCCATCTCCCACCCAGGACTAATTTGCACTGCTAATCTGTTATGTCTTTCCTGGTAATTTAGCACTTTCAGACAGTTATGGTTAGATTCTGTTTATTTTTCTAAACCTCACAAAAGCCCCATAATACAGCAAGGGAGTTAAGCGGAGAGAAAGAGGGGGAGGGGGAAGTTTTTCTAGAAATATAAACTCAAGGTTCAAATGCTCTTCCCCATCTGCAGGACAGCTGTTGTGGCACCCCGTCCATCCCGAAAGCTCCAGCATTCCATTTCAAGGCTCTCCTGCTGGCCCCCCTCCCACCATCATTCCTCTGAGAGAATGTGGCCTTGAGATCAAGGGATGGAGAGGGGCCAGCTACAGCCACCTGACACCAAGCCTCATCAACCTCGCCTATCTCTTTCCCCTCTCTGTCCTCACTGTGGGGTCAAGAGGTGGGTCACTCCTTCCCTTTGTCCGAGGTAAGAAGAGCAGGGAAATGAGGGCCCAAAAAAGAGGCTGCTTCTCCCAGCCGTGGCTGAGTACGAAGTGTGGGGACCAACTGGGCCACCTAACATAACCCTCATCTGCGGCCCCACAGGGACTTCTTGTTTTCGTCCCCAGGAGGTGGCCATGTGTCTGATTTCCCAGCTCTAGCTGGAGGGGTGGGGGAAATTGGTGTCAGGGCATTTCTGCTGGCTGGCTCGCTGGCTGGATGACAGCTTAGAGAACTGACTGAAGTTTGAGCAAGAAACCGGAAGACAAGGCCATGGCCATTTAGATCACCAGACACCCTGATGGCCCTTGGGAAGCAGAAAGGTGACATGGAAGAGGCAGACAAGGATAAGTTTTAACAGAGGCATAAAGGACTCAGAACTAGAGAAGTAGGATCTCAAAGACCCTGAGTCATCATTTAATCCAAAGTTTAGGGGATTTTTTAGGGGATGGTACCCAAACTCCAGGGGAGAGTGACTTTAGTGATCTCCTAGAATGAAAGTGAGGACATAGGTCTCTTGATTATTTGGTCTCTGACTGAATGTTGGTTGCCTCTTCCCCATGTCACCTCCAACTCATTCATTCCAGAAAAGCCCCTGACTAAGCCTAGGGATCCTCTTTTGGGGGCTTCTTAAGACTAACACGATCTGAACTTCTCTGAAGCTTGAGGTCCTGGAGGCTGGCATTTGCCTTATGGTCTCAAGGCTGCCCCTCGCTTAAACAGAAAGGGTGGGTGAGGATAACAGAAGCCAGCCCTACAGGGCCAGGTTTCCCCACCCGCTTGGCCCCATCAGGTTTGGCTTGGGTTGTTCCAAGGTGCCAAGCCTTGCTTCCTAGAAGTTTGTCCCGGTGGTCCGCAGTCATGGGAATTTATGCAGCCTGGAGCAGAGGTGTCTAGACCACGCCCAGTGACCAGGAACTTGGATGGGAACACATATTTCCCTCTTGGTAATGACTTGGGTGTCCCAAACAGGATCCATCACTCCCAAACCCCAGTCTAGGATGTTCTAACCAAGTATATAGTTAGAGGAAAATGTAATCCACATGTATCTGACTCACTGGTCTCTAATTTATACTGGAGTTTGATTCTGGGAATGGTTTGATATGTATTCTGCTTCTTTTTTTTTTTTTTTCCAACTTTTGGATTGGTGAGTTGGCCAAGACAGCTACCCTGAGAGAAAGAAGGAAGCTTCAAATACAGACATGGGGGCTCCTCCCCTAGGCCCACCTTGGGACAGGAGGCACAATAGGGCAGACCACACCAAAACCCCAGAAAGAGCCTTGAATTCATCTCACTCCCAGCTCCCCTTCCACTTGTCCTTCTCATATGCTGAGCCCTACTGAGGACAATCGCCTGGCCCGGAAGATGGCGTCACCGCAGATTTATGGCACCCCCAGAAATGCACAGAGGTGAGTCCCCCAGGCCAGTCCAGATCTTCGCTCCTCTTCTCAAGACCCCAGACCCCCTTTCTCAATGATTTTCTGTCTTGCAGTGAGTCCATCAAGAAGGAATTTCTTCCAATGTCCAACACCCTTTACAAAGCTCTGCGCCTCAACAGTGCTCCTCCTCATTTAGGGCCATTTCTGAAGGGACCCCCAGCTTCAGAGCGCTCTGCTCTTCCAACTGTGTTGCTCTTCAGGTTTTCTCTCTGCTGGTTCTGCTTCTTTTGCCGGCTCACTCAGCAAGTGTCGTGCCCCAGTAATTCTCCTGCGTGAAAATCTCAGAGTATGTTTCTGGTAGAACCTGACCTGACCTGAGACAGTGAGTTTCGGGTCAAGGGGTCCTGTCCTCTGGGACCTTGTTCCCTTATCCCCGCTTTTTCCCTGAATCTTCAAACTCCATCTCTCCTTAGCATATGCACCTATGTAACAAAAAACAAAATTAGACCTTCCTTCGACCTGAAGTCCCTGTCCAGCTATTACCCTGTACACCTTCCCTTTTGGTCATGCTTCTCCAAAACACACATCATGACCGGCCCCCCTACCCCGTCCCATCTCACATTCTCTCCTCAACCCTCTGAGTCCAGCTGACACTGGAAGGCCACCCTTCCAACTCACCACTGTAGGCACTTTTCAGTGCCTTGACTCATCGGTGGCATTTGACACCATTGACTTTTCTCTTAATCTTGACTTGCTTTGCTCCATTGGTTTGTGTGCTACTGCTCTTTCCTGGGTCTCTCTGCTACTTTGGAGGATTCTTTTTTGTCATTTTTATGCCCCATGCCCCACCCAATCTGTAAATGGTGGATGGGATCACCCATGGCTCCATGGCTATCTGTGGGTTCTCCTCTCACTCTACATACTCTCCACCTGCAGCTAAGCTGCACCCTCATGCCCATGACCCCACACCTGCACTTCCAAGGTCTCTCTTCTCCACTCCACCTTAAATTCTCAGAGATGAAGCAGGACTCAGTAGCAGGTCTCTCTGCTACCCTTGAATCTGCTCACCATCTTGGAGATGGGTGTCAATATTTCCCCAGGGCCTCCGCCTTATCCCCAACATCCACTAAGTCACCAGGTTCTGCCAATTTGACCCCTGAAGTGCCCATGCCCTCTGCTCTGGCCCCATTTCTACTGCCTCACTTCCTGATGGCTGTGGCTGTGGTCTCCTCCCAGGTTCCCTCCGGCCAGTCTTAACGATGCTCAGTGATACCCCACACAGGAGCGAGAGTGATATTTTCATGAAACAAATCTTGTCCACCAGTCCTTTCCTGAATGTTCTTGGTGGCTTCTCATCACTCTCCGGATAGAGTCTGTATCCTAAAGCAGGGCATAGAAAAGATCCTGTGTGATCTGGTTTGTGTCCATCAGCTGAGCCAGCACTCATTTCTCCTTCCCACTCCTCCTCGTCATGCTAAGGCAACACTGAAATTCATTGTTCTCTCCCAGAGCACAGCAGGTTTTCTCATGGCTCTGCATCTTTGTACTTGCTCCTTCCTCTGCCCCCGTTCCCATTTCTTGGCTTGTCTGCCAGGAAGACGCCTGTGCATACCTCAGGGTACAGCTCATGCACTGTCTCCCCCTGGGAGCTCTCCTGGATTTCTCCAGGCCTGGTTAGAGCGCCCTTTCCCTGGCTTCCGCCTACTGCACTTTGCACCTGCCTCCAGGGGGACAATCATCTTACTATACTATAATCGCTAATTTGAAGCAGGAGCCTCTGCTCACCTCTCTACGTCTACATGTCTTGAGAGCAGTGTCCCTATTTCCCATCTCTCTGCCTCCTGTACAAAGCACGGGGCCTGGCGTGTAGCGGGCACTCGATAAAAGTTTAATGAGCAATAATGCTTAGCTTTTATTGAGCACTTTCAGTGAGGCTGGACAAAATGCTCAGCACTTCAATATCCATTACGCCACGTAGTTCACACAGTTACAATCACCTTCCGAGGTAGGAGTCACTACCCCCATCTTAAAGTTGAGAAGACTGAGATTCAGAGGACCGGGCCGCTGTCCCAGGCTGGAAGGTGTGCAGAGCAGGGGGTGCTGTTTGCGTCGTCCGTGCTGCTGAACGTTCCGTGGAGGCACCCCGCCTCTCACGCTGTCCCCCAGGCCCCGGTCCAGCCGTGCTCACACGGGCTCCTGCCCATTAACTCGGGCCCTGAGGCCTGCACTTGGCCAATAAGGGTCTGGCGTTCCCAGTTCAGCAGTCTCTTGTCCCGTGTCCAAATCCTCTCTCGCTGCTGGAGTCCCACTGCCCTGCGCCGACTCTTCCAGATCTGGTGCCCGGTTTCCTGGTCTCCGGGCCGAGTTCAGCTTCCCAGCCAGTGCACACTTGGAGCCAGCAACGCCCAACAGTGCTTGGTTTCTCAGACTTGGCCGGCTTGCTAGGTCTGACCTGGGCCTTCAGTGCCAGCGCGCACCCCAATCCGTACCCTTAGCTCTGATCTGAATGCTCCCTGTGGGGACCCAGCCCTCTCGTATGCCAGGCCCTAACCCGGCACCCTTCTTGCCGTGCATGGAGTCTCCTGGTCCTGAGTCGAGAACTCGCTCTCCGCTCACGCTGACAGCAGCTCAGGAGGCAGACAGAGAAGGCAGAGGAGTGGGGGAATGCATAGAAAGTTCCAGGAGTGCTGAGGAGGGATGTCCTGAGGCAGATGGGCAGGTGGGGCTACCCCGGAGGTCCTCGTCCTCCACACCCGGGGTTGAAGGAAGAGCTCACACCCGAACGCTGGAGCCACATGCCCACTTTCCAGGCTTTGCTCAGTCCCTGTTTGTTTCTCATTATGGCAAAGCTACGATGAAAGTACGTGTGCAGACAACAGAGCTAATATTTTGTGCTCCGTTTCTATTGCTCTGTTGATGATCTTTTGTACCTGCCTGTAATTAATTGTAATTATAATTAGCAGTATGGAATCATTGAGGAGTAAGACCTGGAAGTTAGAAATCTACTGGGTCCAGACTGACCTGAAGCTATTTTAAATGATAGTGCCTCAGTGTTGTAGGACATTTTTAACAGAATGCACGTTCACACATGTTACCTTGTCCCGGCTTGGTTAATGTTTTTTTTTTTTTTTCTTTCATACAATAAAGGAGAGCAGAGCAGGGATGTAAGATCATGCCACGTTCCTCCACCGCTGGGGAAGGCAGCAGTGCTAGTGCTGGAGACGGAGAATACAGCGTTTGATCGCTCTCTACAGCAAACACAAAAGACGGGACTTGTAGAGACAGAAGAAGTCAGGTAAATCTCCTGCTGTCCCACAGCTAATGACAGAAAAGTGGGGACTCGAAACCAGATACGCCTGATGCCGACGCCTACGTGGGTCTGCTGTGCCGCGCTGCCCGACGCGAGGCCTGGTCTCTG
Source organism: Canis lupus baileyi (assembly GCF_048164855.1). NCBI lineage: Eukaryota > Metazoa > Chordata > Mammalia > Carnivora > Canidae > Canis > Canis lupus. The sequence continues at coordinate 80,819,294 of NC_132840.1, read as the reverse complement.
TCTGCGGCTGTCACCACTCGTCTCTCACTGTGATCGGGGCTTCAGCGCAGCATTAAACACCACCACCTCCTCACTCCTCGGTTGTCCTGGTCTTATGTATCCCACGCAGCTTCCCGCTGGTAACCGCCAGTTCCTTGGGCCTAAGATGATTTTGCTTTAATTGTTCCTGGATGGAACACAGACTCTGACGTCCCCATCTGACTTCCTGATGAGGGGGTACCTGACACTTGGCTGTGAGCCGGATGCCACAGGAAGTCACCCTTCTCAAGAAGACAGGTATCTCCAAGGTTGTGGCAAGGGCCGTGGTGACAAAACGGTGAGAGGGCTCCTCGATGGTGTTGCCCAGGCCTTGGTGAGAACGTCATTCCAGGGGCCCCTGGGTGGCTCGGTCGGTTGGGCGTCTGCCTGTGGCTCAGGTCGTGATCCAGGGGTCCTGGGATCGAGCCCCATGGTAGGCTCGTGGGGCGCCTGTTTCTCCTTCTTCCTCTGCCCCTCTCCCTGCTTGTGCATGTACCCTCTCTTTTCCCCCTCAAATAAATAAATAAATAAAGTCTTTTAAAAAAATCTTTAAAAAAATAAACATTGTCCTAGAACTAGGCAGAGGTTTTACTGTCTAAGTGTCATGCCTTGATCCTGCTACCCGGATGGTGCTTGTCCCCTTTAAACTGACGACAAAGGGTGGGCAGGGGAATGGCCCTTTGTGGGGGGACATGGAACGAGTTCTGGCCAGGAGCTGCGACTCTGCCTCTGAAAGGGCGGGGATCTCCAGCAGGCGTCCCTGTCCCCCAGGGCTTCCCTTCTGGAACTAGTTACCGTGTCGCCCCAAGGGTCCGCTTGTCCTACTGCCGGGGCTGCCCTCCTTGCTTCCTCCACCCGAGCCTCGTGCGCCGGCTGCCGGCTAGCAGAGCAAGCCCCGAGCCTGGGTCCGGGTGTCCTTGCAGCCGAGGCCCCAGGTGGCCCCGGCACCTGGCGGCAGGTGGCAGTGTCTGCAGTGAACGTGGCCCGAGGGCGCGAGCGGACATGGATGAGTGTGTGCAAGCGTGCAGGGCGGGGTGTTTATTTATTGTAGGAGCCGTTGCTAAGTCGGGGCGTCCACCAGCAGAGCTGCCTGAGTGCCCTGTTTGTGCACTTAGCGGAGCGCAGGGGAGGCCGAGCGCAGAGACAGTGAGAGCCGGGCGGGGACCACTTTGAAGGTCCCAGGCTGCGGGCGCCCCTGGCTCTAGGGAGCCCCCACCCGCCCCACCCGGGGTCGCGGGCTCCGGGGTGCCCCCCTCCGCAGCCGCTCCTCGCCGGACGCTGCTCCACTGCTTGTTCCCCAGCAGGGCAGCTGGCCCGTCTTCCCTTCATGCTGGGGGTCTCCGGGTCACGGGCCCCCGAGAGAAGGTGGAGGATAAAAAGGCGCAATAACTGGTTCTCACACTGCCCAATCATCGCGGGGCCTTTGGCAGGAAAAGTAACCACCCTGGGCCTCCCGTTCCTCATCCACAGTGACTTCAGGGTCCCCTTGCAGCCACGCACTCAGTCGTCTCTTTCTAGAAGACTTGCAGGTACAGACTGGTTTCTTCTCATCCCACTGGGCCCATAGGTGGCACATCCTGCTCCTGGAAGGTCAGTCCCCCTCCCATCCCTGCCCGACGGCATTGCCACCCCTTAACTTGGACTTGGTTTTCCGACTGGTGCTACATCTGTGCAAGACGGGAGTTCACAGCCTCCTGGGCCCCTGAGCTCGAGCTTCCAGGTTAAGGATTGGTCCTATATTCCCCGTCTTCGGGTGGGGGGGGTGGGTGGAGAGAGAGAGAGGGAGAAAGAGAAGACACACCAACAAGAGACCCTCCCGACTCCCTGTCCACCCCAGCCCGGGGCCAGGAAGGCCTATCTCCCCCGTAGCTGAGCTGGCAGGACTTCACGGTCAGCACGTCCCCGCTGGGTGGCCCGAAGGACTCCCCAGAAGCCTCTACCTCCCTCTTCCTGTCCTCAGGCCCCAGCAGTGAGTCTGCGAGTCTCCGAGAGAGCACTGGCTCCCCAGACACAGGCTGGCTGGCAGCCAGGGGTGGTGTTCTGGCTCCTGCATCAGCCGGGGGTGGGGTGGGGTGGTGGCAGGAAGGCCCTATTAATCCCCTGGAGAAGGCTTCTTGGCCAACAGAGAGGAGTGGCTGCCTGCATGCTGCCCCTACCCCAGGGCCAGGCAACACCATACCCGAAAGTCTTTCAGGCAGGCTTTGTGCTTTGGTGCTCAGCCCACACCCCCGGGGTGCTCTGGCGGGGATTCCAGCTGGGTCTATGGGGGACGGAAGGAAGACTGGCTTCTTCTTTCTCAGGTTCAGGCTCCTTTGGGATCTATAGCTTATCCCTGTTCCTCTGAAAACCCCTGAGGAATTACCAGGAAAGAGGGTAGGCGGCCGCTTCGTCCTCCCCACCAGGCTCCAGCCCTCCCTGGCTCCCGTTTAGCCCTTGGACTTCCCCGGCGACATTTGGAGATGCGACCAGGACTGCCAGGCTCACGGCTACTCATTCCTTCTGTTCCTCCTTATGCCATCACCCCGCCACCCACCTCTGCCCCCAACACACTCAGGCACACACAGAATCAGCCTTCTGTCCCTGAGCCTGCCTGTTCCACTGGTGCCACAGAGAAACAGATGAAGAGCTGGAAAAAATTGCCCCAGGGCCAAAGAGAATCAATATGGAAAAAGCAGAGAGAGAGTGAAACCAGATACAGAAAAGGCAGCCAGCTGGGGAGGTGGTGGCCCGCCCAGCAGACCTCCTGCTGTCCTCCGAGGGAACCAGGGCCTGGGCGGGGGGCCTTGGTCTGCCTTTCTCCCCCTCGCTCAGCTGGCATGCCACCTGCGAGGCGCTGCCAGGTCCCTGCTCCTTCAGGGCTTCCTGCCCTAGTCCTGGATCCACGACATAGAATGCTCCTCCCTGGGCCGACCCCTCCCCGGGCGGGGCTGTTACTGGGTGAGCCAGACACCAGGGATCTAGGTGGTCTTGCGTCCCCTTCCTGTCCCTCCGTCCGCGTCCCTCCCAGCAGGGGACCAAAGTAAGGCTTTGCATTTGGGATGTGAGTGGGTGGATTTCATTCTTCTCAACAGCAAAGAGGAAGCAATTCTGGCCTCAGTTTGAGAGATCTCTACATTCCCAAGGAAGCTGGTACCATCTGCCTCGTTTTTCTTCTTTAAGATTTTATTTATTTATTCATGAGAGACACACGGAAAGAAGCAGGCTCCATGCAGGGAACCTGATGCAGGACTCGATCTCAGGACCCCGGGATCATGATCTGAGCCAAAGGCAGACGCTCAACCACTGAGCCCCCCAGGCGCCCCAACCCCAGAGGGTCATTTAAGGGCTGCTTCTGGGCCTGGCTCAGCGCTCTCGATGCAGGAGGGACCGATGCTACGGTGCTGAAGAGGGTCAGGAGCAGGGGTCAGCAGATAGAAGTGCCCCCTGAGTCCCCCCAGGCCACAGTTAGGTGGTGGCATTCCCAAGGGGAAAGCTCCAAGCCAAGCAAGGTTCACTGCGTCCAGGTGGATCCTTCCCAAACCGTTTCTATCACGGATCATTTCCCAGAAAGTTTCCAAGATGGGAAATCACAACTGAAGCTGGTTGTTTAGATCGGAAAATCTGGGTGTAATGTCATTAGGGAAACCAGAAAGTCGCCTCACATGAACCCCGGTGCAACCTCTCCCGGGCCTGTCCCCTCCTCTCCGCCTGTGTCACGGCAGCCACCAGCCACTCGAAGGCAGAGCTTTACCAGGTGCCACGTGCTCCCTTGTGCGCCACGACCTTGGCTCCTCGTAAGGCCCTTGGAGATAAGCTAGTGTCCGCTCCGTCCCACGGGAGCGAGAACTCGGGCCCAGGGAAGTCATGCGGCCTGCCCGGGATTGTGCAAGCCGTGGGCCGCGGCCCCTGACAGGGAATCTGGGGTTCTCACCACGGGATCCTTCCTGTCAGCAACCCAGAGACATGGGGTGGGGGGGGGGCGGTGGCGGGAAGGGATGGACTCACTTGGCCTCCAGCTGGGCCTCTTGTGGTGGCCTCAGGAGCAGAGGGGGCCGGCGAGCGCTTTCGGGGAGGCGCCCCTCTCCTCCGTGGCTCCCCTCACCTGCTTCCACCCCCGGGTCTGCCTCCCGAGTGTCTACCAAGCCAAAGCAGCTCCTTTTCTTCTTTCTCCGACTTTCCTGCCCTGAAGAGCCCCTGTTCCTCCCCTGCTTCTCCACGTCCTCCCCCCAGAGACCCTTGCCCTTGCTTTGGGAGAGAGGGCAGGGGGTCACCTGCAGAAGTGCCAGCTTTCTCGGGGCGCCTGGCTCCTGCGCTGCGCCCGCGCACCCCCTTTTAGCTTTGCCCTCACCCCACAACCTGAACCCTGTCGCGAGGCTTCTCGGGCTTGCAAGGCAAGTACCCAGGCCTCGGCCCTCAGACTTACACCTGACCTCACACAGGAATTCACTCTTCCGGGCCTTTGTGTTCCGGAGCAGAAGGCTGCGGGAACCCAAACCTGGACTTGAAGGCGAGAGGCATGAACTGTACCCCGTTTTCCCCAAGCAGAAACCTCTCCAGGCCCGTCGGTTCCCCAGGGCAGCGGTTCCTTTCACCCGATGACCTCGGCACCCCCTCCGCCAGGCCTCTCAGGGAAGGTGATTGCAAAAGCCAAGTTTATCCCGAGTAATGTAACGAGTGCATTGGGGGGTGGGGGGGGGGAGCGGAGGTTTTATACAAAACACATGTTATTGCCACTATTCTAGTTATCTTGGATATTTCCTGCATGTTTGTCACCATGGTAACTGACTCAGCACGAAACCTTGTTTGCTGGGCCCTGGGGTCCAGCGTAACGGCCATGTGGTGTCAATTTGGACCTCTTGGTGCTTTTCTGTCTCTCTGTCGGTCTCCCCCAGCTCCTGTCTGTCTTTTCATCTTTGCCTCTGTCCTCAGCCTGTCTCGGGGCCTCTCCGTGCTCTCCTTCCCAGAAAGAGCTGCTCCCCCGTCCCCGCTCTGCCCTCCCGGGGCCTTCCCCTGGCCTCTCCTGGGAGCCCTCCACCAAGGATGTCCCAGAATGGACGGGGGCCGCATCCCATGCGACAGGCAGGGGGCCGGCCTTGGGCCGACAAACGGCTCAGCCCAGCGCTGGGCTGTTGGTTTGAAATAAATCGAGGCTACGTATGGGCTGGAGGCCCCGCAGGAAGGGTGGGCTCGGGCCTGGGGAGCCTCAGGCAGGGGGAGGTGGGCTTCTGCCCCCGACTTACCTGTGTGTGTGACCGGGGCGCGGGGTCCCCACTTCTCCAGCCCTCGTTGCCTAAGACTTTTGGGCAAGAGATCGGTGTAGAATGGCAGGAGAGCTAACACCATGTGAGAGAAGCAAGAAAAAGGCGAGGGTCCCCCAAGAAGGGCGAGGCTTGGCAGCCAAAGGGCTGTGAGGCCTCTGGGCTCTCTGGTCCCCCGGGGGCTGTCACCATTCCTGGGCTGCGGCAGAGCCACGTGGACAGCTGTGTCCCTCCGTGGGGGCATCAGGCGACGGGGAGGGTGTGGACAACAGCACAGTGTGAGGAAGCCGGGCCAGCAGTCTGGAAAAAGCCATGGAAGCAGACGGAATGTAAACAGGCTGCTTCACAGGAGGTGAAGGCGTCTCCTGGCCCCCTGTCCACTCCAGCTCTCGCTCCCCTCACGCCCAGGGGAGGTCGGGCCTGGTCTCGCCAGCGTCTCTCTACCGAGCTTCCTGCGTCCACACCCTCACAGAGGCTTTTCCAGACCAGCTTCCCAATCTCCCATTTGTCCTGGGTTCTTATCAGGTCGGATCCCCACTCCCCGAGCAAGGTGGGCGCGAGGTTGTAAGGGACCCAGGTCTCTGGGCGGGGCTGGCACCTCCACCCCGGAGGAGAGGGGAGGAGGAGAGAAGGGAGAGGCAGGGCTAGGCAGCCGTGAGGCCCCCCCACCCCACCCCAGAACAGTCTCCCATTGTCCCCAGGCCGTGTCCACAAGGTTGCAGCAAGTCAGCCTTGTTTGGGGCCAGTGTCATTCAAGGAGGTTCAGTCCTATGGATGGGTCAGCGCAGCAGGAAAACAGGGAGAAAGGGCAACAGCGACATGGTTTGAGGGGTCAGTCAGTTGGGTGCAGGGGCCCTGAGGGCTTTGGGGGTGGACCCAAGGCCCAGGGGCCCATCCCAGGAGAAGGGAGTGCCAAGAATTAGGAGGTGTGTTGGGGCTCTAGTCATACGGAAAGGGATTCAGGGTGACCTCTAGTCCCAGTGGGGAATTGGAGAGCCAAATGGGAGGCTGAGGCAGGACCAAGTAGGTGGAAACTTAGGGGAGGCAGTGGGGTTGGCAGGCCTGAGAGCGCCTAGGGTCGGGGAAAAGCATGAATTATGGACCCAGACAGACATGGCTTAATGTCCAGCTCTGCTCCTCAGCCTTGGGCATGTTAGAAAACTCTCTGCAGCTCAGTGTTCTCACCTGTAAAATGGAGAAAATACCAATTTTGTAGGTTCTTGTGAGGAGTAATCAAGAGGTTCTCCGGAAAGTTCCCTGAACAGTGTCTAAGATGGTGTGGAGGGTGCTTGACAGCGTTCCCCTTCCCCTGGAGAGAGAGGATAATCCCCTCCCCTCCCGCTAAGGCTACTACACTTCTTGTTTTTGCCAGGACTGGTTCTAACCCTCTGGCTCTACGGTGGGAGAGACAGGTGCCATTGGCGAAGGGGTGACTCCAGGACTGTGAGCCTCGGGAGCAGCGGCAGGGGGTGGGCTGGCTGGCTCCTCCTGGGAGGACAAGAGGGCATCTGGGAGAGTAGTTCGGGGGGTCCCTGCCGGTTTACTGGAAACCAAGGCACAGAGCCCAAATTCACCCACTTCCTTTTGGGGGCCACACAAGCCTGGCTGAAGAGGACTCCATGGATGGCAAGTGAAGGGGAGTCCCCTCTCCCAAAGCTGTAGACCCTAAAACCCAGCCAACAGACAACCCAAGGCCCAAGGTTAGAGAGTCCCAGGAGACCAGGGGACCGGTGAGGGGGAGGGGAGGTAGACACATGATGCAGACAGCAGGAGCCAGCGTGTGAAGCCAAGGGTGGAGACAGTGACACATGCCTGGGACCGGTAGCCGACTCTGGCAGAAAGTTCTGGGCAGGCATTGGGCAGGCCTTGCTGTGGGAATTGGCATCGTGTCACTTGTGCCTCTGGCACTGGGTGTGGGACATCCGGTGTGCCAGGCTGGGCAGACCCACGCAGGGCCATTCCGGCCTCAGGGACACCCCTCTTTCCAGGGCTCAGGGTCCAGCCAGCACCTCCAATTCTGCCCAGAGCCCAAGGCAATAGGCTTCACTCGTCACGCTGCCCTGCTACCTGGCGTGAGTCAGCAGCCCTCTGCAGGCCAGTTTTCCTGTTGGACCAATGACTCCGGGTGAGAGAGAAGTGAGTTGTGAAAAAGAGGGTTCTGGTGCTTCCAGAGAAGGGGGTGGGCCCGGGACACAGAGCACAGGAGACCAAAGAAGGGTGGTGAGGTGTGAGGCGCAGCAGGGCTCCACTCACCCCACCGTGCTGCTGAAGGGATGCAGGCCTGAAGGAGGGCCTTTCCACTCCTCTCTGTCCTCAGTCCTCCCCACGGAGACCACATCTCAAGACTCAACTGTCCCCTCCCAGTGACTCAGGCTTTGGCTGCCCTCCTGCCCACACCCAAGGCTGGGTCCAGTGCCCCATAACAGGAAGGGCTGTGGTGAGGGTGCAGGGGTCGGGGACTGTGCCAAGAACCCCCAAGGGCCTTGGTATGCAAAGAAAGGCCTAGGCAGAGAGGGCCTTTGCACCTTCCTGCCGTGTCACCCCGTGCCACCTTAGGGATGTGAGTGTGGGTGGCAGCGGGGATCTGTCCTCCTCTCCCTGCACTGAGCACAACAGGCCGCTTGTTTCTCATTAACACAGTGTAGGACGTCACCACCACAGAGGGGAGGTGCATTTTTGTTCCATTTGCTGGAGCGATGGGTAGATAGCGGGAGGGATGTGCGTGCTGAGCCAGGGACGGGGCCTGTGGGATGAGGGCAGGGGCTGTGGCTATGTGGGGCAAAGCCATTTGGAGGCTACAGGAAACCACTGTCCCTGCTGGAGCCCGAGGACAATGAAGCAAAAATAGGGGGGCGGGAGCAGGGAAAGGAGGAACCAACGACACATGATGGTAGCTATCGTAACGCATTCTATTATGCTCACTGAGGGACTGTGACGATAGTTATTGGTCATAATTGTTGCTAATAGCCAAGACTGCTATTTATTTACTGAGGACCAGCCTGTGCTAGGTGGTTCACATGTATTACTTCTTTCATTCTCTCAGAAACTCTATTCTAAAGAGGAGGAAACGGAGCCTCAGAAAGGTTCAGTGATTGATCTCGTTTGCACAGCAGTGAGGCACTAAAGCTGGCGTCGGAACCCAAGGTAACTGATACCCTGACGTCGTGTCCATTGTGGCCTATTGCTCCTACCAGGCGCTAGCCTTTTCATCCAAGAACACAGTCTGGTAGATCCTAGGGGTGCTTTCTTTTTTATTTTATTTTATTTTATTTTATTTTATTTTATTTTATTTTATTTTATTATTTTGTTTTGTTTTGTTTTTTTCTAGGGGTGCTTTCAATAAGGTTGTTGTTGTTTTTGTTTTAAATACAGTAGGGGCGTCTGGGTGGCTCGTTGGTTGAGCATCCAGCTCTTGGTTTCAGCTCAGGTCGTGATCTTGGGGTCATGGGTTCGAGAGCCCTGCATTGGGCTCCACGCTCAGTGTGGAGTCTGCTTGAGATTCTCCTCCTCTCCCACTACCCCTCTCCCAGCTCGTGCGGGCTCCCTCCCTCTCTCTCTCTCTTAAATGGATAAATAAATATACTTTAGATTTACAAAGGAAACCAATTATAATAAAATATAGTTGTTGAAACATTAGAAACACATATAGGGCAATACATGTGCTTCTTTATTAGCATATTAAATAATAATATTTAAGAACTACCATAATTTCAAAATAGTGACGAATATAAAAAATATTTTGTGCTATCACCAGAAGCTGCTATGTGATTTCTATTGGTAACAAAGTCACAGGTACTGATAATGCCTATACTCTTTTTTTCTTTTTTTTTGAGATTTTATTTATTTATTTGAGAGAGCAAGAGAGCACGAGCAGGGGGGAGCAGCAGGGTGAGGGAGAGGGAGAAGCAGACCCCCTCTGAGCAGGGGGCCCGATGCAGGGCTCAGTCCCAGGACCTGGAGATCATGGCCTGAGCTGAAGGCAGATGTTTAACTGACTGAGCCCCCCAGGCGCCCCTGATAATACCTATTTCTTAATTGAAGGAATATTAAGTATCAGAGGACAGTGAAAATAAGGGTCTGGTTTTTCTTCCCATCAAAGTTCCCAGACCCCTAGAATTTTATCTGTGGATGCCCCAGGGGTCTAGACTCAAGGTTAAGAACCTTTGCTTTGGAGGGAAATTGTTACAACCTGTGTGCAAGGTGTTGGCCAGGTCCCCTGGAAACCTTCTCTCTTGCTTTGGTGGTAGCGGGTGTGCAGACCCTTTCCGGCCCACAGAACTCGGTGCCAGCCGGGGAAATCTCAGTTGGCTTCATGGCCCAGCTCTGAACCAGTCTATCCTGGTGACCTACCTGGGATTTAGGGTTGTTGGATTTAGCAAATAAAAATACAAATGGCCCACCTAAATTTGATTTACAGAAAAACAATGATTTTTTATTTTATTTTATTTTTAAGTAGGTTCCACACTCAGCATGGAGCCCAATGCAGGGCTTGAACTCATCACCCAAGATCGAGACCTCAGCTGAGATCAAGAATTGGACCCTTAACTGATGAGCCACCCGGGTGCCCCTTAAGTTTTGGGGTTTTTTTTTGTGTGTGTGTGTAAGTATACCCCATGCAATATTTGGGATATACTTATATTATTTTTCTATTGTTATACAACAAATTGCCATAAAGGTAGTAACTTAACACAAACACGTTAGCTCATAGTCCTGGGGCTCAGAAGCTGGCACAGCATGGCTCATCCGGGTCCTCTGCCCAAAATCAAACAGGCTGAAATCAAGGTGCTCTTTCCTGGAGGCTGTGGGATGACTCTGCCTCCCAGTTCAGGTGGGTTGTTGACTGGATTCAGTTCCTCCTGGGGATGGCCTGAAGTCCCTGTTGCCCTGCCGGCTGTCAGCCAGGGGGTGCCCTCAGCTCCTAGAGAACGTCCACGCTCCTTGTCATGTGTCCCCTGCCATCTGCAGGCCAGCACACCATCATGAGATCCTTCTCCCGCTTCAGATCTCTGACTTCCCCTGTGCCCCCGGTGGGGGGTCACACTTTACTTCCGAGGGCCTCACTGTGCTTATATTCTGCTCATCTCGATCATCTCTTCTCCTGCACCACGTAACACAGTCCTGGGGGCAACACCAAGAGGTGAAAGTCCTGGGGGCATCCCACGCGCTGCCTTCCACACTGACACTGAAAATGTATCTGTGGTTTCTCGGTGGTTCCAGGGGTCTTCGAGTCCTGGGTGCTACGGGCGGCCTGGCGGGTTGGACCTGTTGCAGACTTAGCCTCAGGACCAGGGTCAACACTGCTCTCTCCTCGAACTCGGGTTCCTCCCCGGGGGTAACGCTCTGGAACCCACCTGTATGACTGGGCACCAGCCGCCACGCGCAGCCTTGCCAGGCCGCAGGTGCCCCCGTGCCCTGCCAGGTCGCAGGTGGAAAGGCAGAGACCACCACACGCAGAGGTCAGGGTTGGTGAGTGAGAGCTGGGGCATGAGGGGTGGTGGGGGGCGGCCAGGGAGGAGGGGAGAAGGAGACACAGTAGGGGGGGGAGGCGGGGGTCAGACGGGAAGGTTGCAAACTCCATTAGCAGGTGTGGGCAAGGCTCCTCAAGCCCCAGAGTGCCCAGCGGGGAACACAGCTGCCCCCTTGGCTCTGGCATTGAGGAGGGTTGTGACAGGGCAGTGGGGAGCCGCCCCCCCTTTAGTGGACAGACAGAGAGCAGGGAGTCCTGGGAGCTGGCATTCCCAGTTATTCATAGACAGACGCTGGGCCACATTTGGAACATTAAGGAATGGGAAGGAGCTGGTGTGATGTGAGCAGAGTGGGTACGGGGTGGGGTGTGTGTGTGTGTGTGTGTGTGTGTGTGTGTGTGTGTAGGAGGACACAGGGCCTTGTAGGCCATCAGAGATGTTGGCTTGTATCCTGAATGAGAAGGGAAGACAACAGGAGGTCCCGAGCAGATCCCCGACACGGTCTGGCTGAAGGATTAAGTGGTGACCATAGCTGCTCTGGGGGGCACAGTTTGTGCCTTGTGCTGCCAGGCAGGATGTGGCCTAGAGGAGCACCACGTCATAAGGCCTCTAGCCTCGGAGAATGTACACTCTCCTAGACACAACAAGGAGCAGGGGTAGGAAGCAGGGCTTTAAGACAGAAGAGCCTGGGTTCGAGTCTGCTCACCACCACTTCCCAGCCTAGAAAGTTCCTGAGGTCTCAGTTACCTCAACAGTAACACGATAATGACTATACCTGCCTGCTGGGGTTTTGGTGAAGACCGGCTCACCCTCAAGTGCCTGACACAGGGAAAGACAGCGGCTGGCGTGATTATCCAAATAATGGTACCAGGTGGCCTTCAGCTCCCCATCAAGGAGCGCAGATGATGGTGGCCAATGGTATCGGAGGCTGTGACCTCCTCACGGTAGGACAGATAGGCTAGTCTCAAAGGTGCAAGGAATCAGGTGCAGGGTGACCAGACCCAGCCAAAGCCCAGAGGCAGGAAGAAGCCCAGTGTGGTCTCCACCAAGACTTACAAGGTGGAGCTCAGAGCGGCTGGGGAGCAGGGGAGCCATGGTTAGCTGCCAGATTAGGCTGGCGGGAAGGCCAGATTCAGAAAAGCTTGGACATGAATTGTCTAATCGGGGGGAGGCTGGGAGTGGGAGAGAGACCAGCCTCAGGCAGGTGGAAGGGAGGAGCTGGACAGACCCACAGCTTGGCTCAGGCCTTCCCCATGGTGGCCAGAGGGGCTTGGGATGGGGGTGGGCCCTTGGCAGGTGTCCCCATGCACAGGATTGCCACGTAGGAGGAGACGGGCCAGTTTTTCCTGAAACCTGATCTTTCAGGCAACTGTCCCCTCAGCCTGAGGGACCATGGGAGGGGACGGGGATGGAGAAGCCATTCCTTCCCAGCGTGTTGTTTCTACCAGCTTCTCACCAAGACTGGCTCTCTTGGCGAGACAACGAGAGCTGGCTTAGGGACAGGGAGTGGGGGAATGGCGGGGGCCCCCTCATATCCCAGGAGAACCCTCAAGGGACACTGAGAGGGTTCCACCCCCAGTGGGTACAGCCCTCAATGTTCTCTCTTCCAACCGTAAAGCGGGACAGAAGAAAGCCTCAGATCCTGCATTTGGGTCTGGGTGCCTCTAAAGAGCTCAGGGCTGGTGATTCCCACCCTGGACACACCAAGGACCCAAGTGTATCTGGAGTTAGTAAAGAGGTTGAGGAACTATTCTAGTATTTATTTTAAAAACTCATAAAAATCATACATTTTCTGCAATAAGGCCAACTCCTACCCATCCTTCAGATGTCAACCTAAACATCACCCCTCTGGGAAGTTTCCTTGACTTTTTTCCCCCAGATTTTATTTTTTTAAAATTTAATTTAATTTAATTTTTAAATTTATGATAGTCACAGAGAGAGAGAGAGAGAGGCAGAGACACAGGCAGACGGAGAAGCAGGCTCCATGCACCTGGAGCCCGATGTGGGATACGATGATCCCGGGTCTCCAGGATCACACCCTGGGCCAAAGGCAGGCGCTAAACTGCTGCACCACCCAGGGATCCCACCCAGATTTTATTTTTAAGTAGTCTCTACACACCCAGTGTGGGGCTCAAGCACAACCCCCAGATCCAGAACCACATGCTCCACTGGCTGAGCCAGCCAGGCACCCCCTATATCCATTGTATAAGTCAGGCTCCCAGCAGGAAAAATGGCTCATTCAAACCCAGGAGTTGAAGAGTCTAAGAAGGATATTTGACAAGCCATTGGCAGGGTTAAGGGACACTAACTAGGGGTGATAAGACAGGTAGTGATAGGATCCCAAGCTTCACTCTCCATAGGCCTGATGGGAAAAAGGAAGGGGCAGTTACTGGAAGCCTGGGAGCCCTGTAGCCATAAGAAGGGGCTGCCTGACAGGCACTGTGACCCTCAGTAGAGGACCACAGCCTCAGCCCACCATGCTGGCCGACCCGGAAGCGAGCTGACTCACCCTCCCAGGGCCAGGGCCTCATGTTGGTAAAACCCAAGACCCCTGCTCCCCAGGTCAGGGGAGCCTCCACGGATGCAGTCCCCCCACCCCCACCCCCACCCCCACCCCACCCCCAGTTAGGCCGTAGGGCACAAAGCAGGATGATACAGCTGTAGAAGAGATCTGGAGGGACAAAAGGGGAATATCTGGCACACCTCCCGCGTTAGTCTGTTCTAGGGTCTGTAACAAAATACCGTGGACTGGGTGATTCAAACAATAGAAATTTATTTCCCACAGTTCTAGAGGCTGGAAGTCCAAGATCAAGGTGTTGGCCCATTTAGTTCCTGGTGGGGACTCTCCTGGCTTGGGGGTTGACACCTTCTCAGTGCGCCCTCACATGGCCTTTCCTCAGTGGTGGAGAAGGTGAGTGGCTCTAGTGTCTCCTCTTCCAAAGGCACTAATCCCACTGTGCAGGCCCCACCCCCATGACCTCATCTGACCCCATTACCTCCCAAAGGCCTGCTCTAATACCAGCACATGGGGGGGGGGGGCGGATAGGCCTTCAACATACACACTTGGGGGATGCAACATTTGGTCCATAGCACCTCCCAAGGCTGCAGGTCATGCGTCCTGAACCTCCCCGCCCCCTTGTGCTTACCCAGAGCATGGTTCTTGTCTGCACCTCCTCCAAGACTTCAACCTTCTCCAGGGCAGGGTCTGTCATTTATCCATATGTATTCAACAAGATTCATTGGGAAGACGAATAAAAAGGGGGCTCAGACTAATGAAAACATCACACTTCCTCGCTTCGGCTGGGATTAAATTATCTCAGTGTGGCAACAGCAATTATCTCCTGTAATCAGAAGCTTGGCTGACCAGCTCTGTAGGCCTCGATTGGTAAAACATGGGGCAAAAGTTAATTAGTAATTTAATGAGTTCAGTTTGTTTTGCGGATGAAAATCCTTTAAAAACAACCCGTGGGGTTGACAGTGAGAAGAGAAGGAGGCCTTGGTGCTGAAAATCTCCGAAAATACCCCATTTGTCATGATGGGTGGGCCGCTCTAAGGGTGTTCACGTTTGTTGTATAACTCAGACCAGGCCGACGGGTGGTCCTCCAGGCCAACGAGGCCCCGTTACAAGTGGTGTTTGTGGGGCACTCCCTCTGGGCCTGTCCGGCTCCCTCTGTCTCCACCATCGCTCTGAAGCCCAAGCCACTTCAAGTAGGAGTGACGTCTTACCACCCCGTGGCTTCCCCAGGCTCCTCCTTATAAGAACATGGGCTTGGAGATCTCACCTACCTGGTTTGAATCCTGGCTCTGCCACTTACCTGCTGACAGGTAAGTGGCTTTGGATGACTTCTAGAATTTCTCTGGGACTTGATTTCTCCATTTGTAAAACTAGGATAACCGTGCAGATGAAACCAAAAAAGGTATTATACCTCCAGCCCGGACATCTGCTCCAGCAGCCTGAGAGACCTCACCATCCATCCCTGGTCACCCCACCTCTTTTCTTTTCTCTGCCCACTCAGCCCGGGGTTTACCGTTCCCCCTGCTCGAAACCTCACACTCACCTTATTTCACTTGGAATATGATCCAGGTTCCTTATGCTCACGGCTCTCACACCTGCCCTTTGGGGCCGGGACCCAGTTTCCTCCCACTCAGAGGCCATTTACTCAGCCCTCCCAGAGCCCCAATGTCTCCCGTTATGTTCTCATGAGGGCCTAGACTTTTCTATCACAACATGCATCGTGAGTGGGGAAAACTCACTGCAGCTCCACGCAGGATGGATCAGGGCCTGTCTGTCCACCCCACAGGGGGCTTGGCGAGAGCAGGACCTGGACTGTTTCCTCCCCTGCCGGATCCCCAGTGCCCTGTGCAGCACTCTGCTAACCATATTTGTTGAACAGATAACAAAGTGAAAGGCTCTCCTGGAAAGCCAACAAGTGTGTTGGCAAGATGAAGACTGACATAGAGAAATACTCAGAGCAACACAGGATCATTTGTGTAGAGCTGCCTCCAGATCTGAGCTTCACGCTCACTCTTGGGGCTTGAGGAATTCAGAGTAAGGACGAAAGGGTGTTGACTATCTCATGAAAACTGGGGGGCACCTTGGGTGGCTCAGTGGTTGAGCATCTGCCTTTGGCTCGGGTCATGGTCCCAGGGTCCTGGGATCGAGCCTCACATGGGGCTCCCTGCTCAGCGAGGAGCCTGCTTCTCCCTCTCCCTCTGCTGTTCCCCTTGCTTGTGTTCTCTGGCTCACTCGCTTTTTTTCTCTCTCTCTCTCTGTCAAATAAATAATCTTAAATAAGAAAAAGAAAAAGAAACCTGGACTTAAGGCCGCTCAGTCAAGGGGGAAGCACATCCAGCAGGCATCTACAACATGCCAGAAACCTCTCATACAAAGCCATCTTTCATGGTTATCCTCGTTTTACAAATGAAGAAACTGAGGCCCTGATGAGTAAAGTCGGTCATCCAAAGTTGCACAACAAATAAGTGGCACAGTCAGGATTCCAGCCAGGCAGGTGAGGTGTCATGGGCCAAGTGTCCTTGAAGGAGGCCTAGGAAGGTGGGGCTGAGGGGGGAGTAGGATGGCACCACCAGGCAAAGGGGGCAATGCTTTAAATGGGGCTTAGGACAGAACAGCATCTTCTCTATGAAAATTGGGTTTTTCTGATGCTGAGCCCAGGTCTCCAATGCCACTTTGTTTCTGGTTGTGCAGGTTCTGAGGGGTCCTCAGCATGCAGGGCAGTTGGGCCACCTCCGAGCAGCTGCAGGCCCGTGGAGATGGCCTGAATTCGGACAGGCCCTGGAAGGAGGGTCTGGGCACCGCTCCAAGCATCTGACCTAGAAGGAGCAGCACAGCCGTGGTCTGGGAGTTTCTGTCCCCAGCCAAGACCCACGGCAGCATGCTACAAGGGTACAGGTAAGGAGCGGGGGGCTGTGTGGTGCATGGTGGGGGCTGCGGAACAGGGGGGAGCCCATTCCTGCCAGGCTGACCTCAGCTGGGTAATGTGATCAGCCTGTCATGGTTCTGAGCCCTGATTTGGGAAGAACAAAGGGGCCAGGCCCCTCTGCCTCCTCTAGCCCAGGAATGCAGCTGGGGCCAGGCCATGACCAATCGGGAATGCAGGTTGGGAGCGCGGCGAATGCAGTTTGTACAGCGAGGCTTTCATGCACTGATGGGAGCGGGGCTCACAAAGCCAGGCTGACATGCCCCTGCGCTCCCACTTTGACATCTCAGCCCGCCTTGGGGGAGCCTCGCATCCCCAAGCTGTCTGGCCCTGACCGCCCTGCTGTGGCCCTTGAGGAGGTGGTGGGGTGGGGGGTGCAGGGTCCACACCCCCCACCCCAGCCCCAGCAGTGTTCCCAGGTGCCGGCATCCCCTTGGCCATCTCTCTCCAACTCGGAAGTCTGAGAGATGGGCAGCGGGGGGAGAAGGGAGCTCCCTGAGCCTCTTGCCTGCCCCTCAGAGCTGGAGAGACATGAATGCATAGACAGAGGTCCCAGGGGATAAGTTGCCAGCCTCGGGCAGACACTGCCGGAACAGGTCATGGAAATCTCTCGAGGCCACCCCCTCCAGGGAGATGAACAATGTTGGGGTTGGGGGGTCTGACTCCTGGGTTGGAGGCTGAATGCCTTCTGCATTCCAAAGTTCGTCACCTCCCCTCCCCAGCCCCTTCATCTATTCCCACTGGTCAGTCCTATCAGTGTGGGGTCCTCTGGGCCAGCCCTTCTCTGCAACCCAATTATCCACAGTGCCCTCCCTCCGGCCTCCTCTATGCTTCCTCGACTCTTCTCGTCCTGTGGGTTAGTAGCAGCCGTGCTTTGCTATTTACAGAGCACGGTCATTCCCACTAAATGGTTTGATCCTTAGAAGAACCCTAGGGGTACCTAGAAGTAGCTACTCTTATCCTCATTTTATGCAGGAAGAGAAGAAGGAAGGGAGGAGGTGGAGGCTTTTGGAGGGAAGAAGTTTAAGGATGTTGGATGGCATGTTCCCGTGGATATTACAGTTGCCGTGGATGATGGCAGGAGTAGAGACGGAGAGGATGTCAGGGAGCCAGGTCCCCATGACGTCAGGACCAGGAACGTGGGAACTTTCTATCCCTATGCCTGGAGCATGGCAGATATTCAATAAATGTTTGTCAACTAATTGACCATATCCAGGGTTTTCCTGCTTTTATCTCTCCTGCCTATGTTGGCCTTCGTGGAAAGACCTGGAAAAGCCACGCGGAACTATAAATCACCGATGATAGCTATTGAATGGCACTTCTCAGAGAAGTGAGGCTCATGTTATAGACGTGGTCTCGGGGAGACTTCAGACTCTCCACAGCAAGTAGAGCCAGTAAGAGGACAGGACAGAGCAGGGGGATCCCTGGGTGGCTCAGTTGCGGGGGGGTGGGGGTGGGGGTGGATCCCTGGATGGCTCAGTGGTTTAGCGCCTGCCTTCGGCCCAGGGCATGGTCCTGGAGTCCCAGGATCGAGTCCCACATCAGGATCCCTGCATGGAGCCTGCTTCTCCCTCTGCCTGTGTCTCTCATGAATAAATAAATAAAATCTTAAAAAAAAAAAAAAAGAGGACAGAGCAGAGGATTTCCCAGGGAGAGTCCTCATCTTCCAAGGGTTCAGAAGCCCCCAGCCAGGGTTCACAGGAAGGAGATTCTGATGAAACAGAAATCCAGCTTGACAAGCCCTGGCGTCCCCTCCATAATCACTCTCCCAGAGTCTCCCAGACACACAGAGGGGCCTTAGAAATGATGGAGACACCTGAGTAGAGAAAAAGAAAGTCTCCCTCAAAAAAAAAAAAAAAAAAAAAAAAAAAAAAAAAAAAAAAAAAAAAAAAAAAAAAAAAGAAAGTCTCCCTCATCGCTGCTGTTCTGTGGGTTGACGCAGGCTCTCTGGCAGCTCCTGGGGTCTTGCCTTCCCCGTGGCCCAAGCAGAGAGAAAATAGGGCTCCTCTGTCCCGCATCCCGTGTGAGGATTCTGGGCAGAGATCCTGCGCTGGTTCAGCCCTAGGGGTGCTCACCACCCTTGGACCAGTCACGGTGGCCCCACAAACAGGATGACCCAGAGCTTAATCAGACTACAGGTTAAAGCGTGTGGAAGGAGGGAACGGTTTCCCAAGACAGACAAGCATCACAGACGTGGCCACTGTGTGAGTCACCAGCTGGGCAAGCACACAAACTGAGTCTAATGCAAAGCAGTTCATTGTAGCATTATTTATAAATAATGAAATCTTAGAAAAAACCCATGTGTTTATTAATAGGGAAACAGGTGGATAAATTTTAATACCTCTTATGAAATCCTATGAAGCTGTTAAAAGATTGAAGTAGAATTATACACCTCTGGATAGAAAATATTTATAATCTATTAAGTTTAAAAATGTATGTTCCAGAACAGTCTGTATAATATTATCTCATTGATGTAAAACAAAGCTCTATGTATTTCTATATTTAAAACTCACTTTTTTAAAGTTTCAAAGACCGTACACCAATCTGTTATTAGGTTGACCTCTACATTCTGATGCATTGAAAAAAAAAAGTTTATCAAAGGCATATACTGCTTTTGTGTGTGTGTGTGTGTTTTTTTTTTTTTTTTTTAAAGAATATAAATGGAAAGGAAAAGAGTCGAGAATACACAACACAGAGAAACTTAATGACCGGTATGAGATCATTACCCAGGAAAATAAGTGATATTTAGAATCCTAATCTTTATTTTTTTTTTAAATATTTTGTTTATTTATTCATGAGAGACACAGAGGGAGAGGCAGCGACATAGGAAGAGGGAGAAGTGGGCTAGATGTGGGACTTGATCCCAGGACCCCGGGATCATGACCTGAGCCAAAGGCAGAGGCTCAACCCCTGAGCCACCCAGGTGCCCTAGAATCCTAATCTTTAAATTGCCCAGGGCACTGGGGGCACTTGGGTGGCTCAGGTGGTTAAGTGTCTGCCTTCAGCTCAGGTCACAACCTCAGGGTCCTGGGGTCGAGTCCTACATGGGGCTCCTTCTTTGCTCAGCCTGCTTCTCCCTCTGCCCGCTGCTCCCCCTGCTTGTGCTCTTTCCTCTAACTAAAAATAAAATCTTAAAACATAAAATAAAATAAATGAATTGCCCAGGAGATGGACTTTAACTATCTGTCAGCCTAGCTACAAGGACAGGAAAGTATGGGGAGACAAGGGGAATCCAGGCCAGATGGCGTTGGCAAGGGAGCAGGGAAGCCTGAAGCAGAGGAATGGAGGGGTGTTCACTCTGCATCTTGCTGATGCTGCGAACTCCTCCCTACCACCCCCCACTCCACGAGCCTGAGCTGGCAAGTGACACGTACACCCGAGGGCCACGAATGAGTTAAGCCTGAGCCTTGCTGGAGACAGGGATTGGCTCTCCTGGGACGTGGAAGGGACTCTGTGACTCCTGGTGGTGATGAGAAATAAAGAGGCCCGGGTCCGACTCAGAGTCTCCATCTGAAATGTAAACCAGGTTCCCGACTGCATGTCCCCTTTCCCTCGTCCTGGTCCTGGAGTCCCAGAGGATGCAGCGAGAACAATTCAGCCCAGCTGTTTGCCCTGCTGGCGCTCAGCCCTTGGTAGCCAGGTTGTGCCCGGGCACACTCCCGCCAGCTGCAGAGCCTCTGCCCAGCATCTTCGGGTTGGGCCGAGATTTGGGGGCTCTGATAGGCATCAGATGCACGGGTCATTGTGGGAGTAGAAGCCCCCAGTACTAATCCCAGATGCATGAGATTCCTGCCACCCCCCCCCCCCACCTGCTGCCATGTTTTTACAATTCAGGGTGCTCGGATTACAACATCTATCCAGCCTAATGTGGTTTTGTTTCTATTACTTCTGCACTATTCCACTTTTTGGGGGTACTTCTGAGTCTCCTCATCATAAGCTTCCCCCTAATCACCCCCAGGATCCTATCTCTTTATCCACTATCACTTGCTCTGAAATCAGATGTGAGGGCAATTCCAGTTCCAGTGTTTTCCGGCTGGGTGACCTCACCGCCTCACCGCCTGATGACAAGTTTCTTTCTTTCTTTCTTTCTTTCTTTCTTTCTTTCTTTCTTTCTTTCTTTCTTTCTTTCTTTCTTTCTTTCTTTCTCTTTCTTTCTTTCTTTCTCTTTCTTTCTTTCTCTTTCTTTCTTTCTTTCTCTTTCTTTCTTTCTTTCTTTCTTTCTTTCTTTCTTTCTTTCTCTCTTTCTTTCTTTCTCTTTCTTTCTTTCTTTCTTTCTTTCTTTCTTTCTTTCTTTCTTTCTTTCTTTCTAGATTTTATTTATTTATTCATGATAGACACAGAGAAAGAGAGGCAGAGACACAGGCAGAGGGAGAAGTAGGCTCCATGCACCGGGAGCCCGATGTGGGATTTGATCTCAGGTCTCCAGGATCGCGCCCTGGGCCAAAGGCAGGTGCTAAACCACTGCGCCACCCAGGGATCCCCGACAAGTTTCTTAATAAACCTTTATGGGCTTTGGTTTCTCACAATATAGAGATTAGAACAAGGAAGAAATGAAGTAATGTATGTGAAGCCCAGTGGATGGTCGAGATGAGCATCATACCCCAGCCCCTGCTCCTCTGCATCTCATTCCTACAATCATCAAAGGGAAATCATGGGACCTGCTAAAGGGCAGGGAAATAGCTGGAGAGAGAAGACCATCACGGAGCTTAAATAGGGGAAGACATTTACTGATAGAAAAGGCAAAAATTGGGATGCCTGGGTGGCTCAGTAGTTGAGCGACTGCCTTCAGCTCAGGTCGTAATCCCAGGGTCCTGGGATCAAGTCTTGCATCAGGCTCTCCACAGGGAGCCTGCTTCTCCCTCTATCTGTGTCTCTGCCTCTCTTTCTGTCTCTCATGAATAAATAAATCTTAAAAAAAAGAAAAAAAGAAAGAAAGAAAGAAAGAAAGAAAGAAAGAAAGAAAGAAAGAAAGAAAGAAAGGGCAGGAATTCTGGTTTACAATGATCCCATAGGCTAGTTATCCCAAGAGAGGAGACATGTGAATGGTCTGCACCAGAGCTCTTCCCACCTATGTGACCAATTTTCTCAGTTGCCAGGAGGTGGGATACGACATCGCAAGGAGAACACGCGCTGGTTATACAACATGTACGAGTTACCTGAATTAAGAAGACAAGCATACACTGAAGCTGCTTGTAGCTGACATGGCAAAGTCATGAGCTCTGCAGTTAGTCCACTGGCAGACAAATGGGAAGATTTTGAGATCCCAGCTTATGGTGGAAACAGGATGGGGAAACAGTAGGAGAGCAGGGCTTCTCCATGTACCTACTGCGTGACCTGAGCCAAGTAGCCTCTTGATGTCTCCTCTGTGAGGCCGAGTGAGGCAGGTGCTCCAGGATAGCAGCTTTCAAACTGTACCCGAGGAGGAATTCCTACAGCCCTATGGGACTCTACTTCTATACATTGAGCTTCTCGAAGCCCAACTTGTTGGAAAACCCCATTGGGAGCAAGATAAAAGACAAAGTGATGAACGGGGAGGTTCGTGCCCAAGACGGGTTCATGGAGGAGAAAAAAAAAAATCTAATGAGAATGAAAACAAAATAGTAGGGTTGGGTGGAAAAGAGAATGATCTAAGAAAAGACAGGGGCACTTGGGTGGCTCAGCCGGTTGAGTATCTGAATCTTGGTTTCAGCTCCAGTCATGATCCCGGGATCATGGAATCGAGCCTCACGTGGGCCTCCATGCTAAGCAGGAAGTCTGCTTGTGGTTCTCTTTCTCCCTCTCCCTCTGCCCCTAGTCATGCTCTCTCTCTCTCTCTCTCTCTCTCAAATAAATAAATAAATAAATAAATAAATAAATAAATAAATAAATCTTTTTAAAAAAGCAAAACCCAAAAGCAAAAGCAGACAAGTGAGCCACTTGAAGACATGGCCAGGGTGGATGAAGAATCAGATCTACTGCTCTGGTCCTGCTTGCAACTCTGTGATTTGGGGCATGGCTCCCCTCTGTGCCTCAGTTTCCTAGTTTGCAAAGGGAGATAAAAATGCTTTCTTTATAGGGCATCCATGCTGGTTAAACTAGCAAATACGTCTAGAGACAGAAAGATAATCGCACAGGGCTTGGGACACCGAGGGAAGAAGTACAGTTAAGAAAAAAGGAGAGACAGAGAGAGACACAGGTGAATGTCAGATCACAGGGGCAGGGGGACACAGGTGCAGATTTGGGCATCTCAGGGTAGGCCCTGGGGTCTCAGGACATCAGCTTCCTCCTCTGCCCCAGGTCTGTCTCCAGGACAGCGTTGCTGAAATCACACTCACTCCTGATACACTCTCCGTCTCTTACACACACATGTGATTTCTTGTGGGGGAGGGTCCTTCTGTTCTCTCCATCCTAGTGCATTTTTTTTCTGGATATTTGCTATTTGCTGGACACTGGGCTGAGAGCTTTACATGTGCACGATAACCCTGCAAGGCAGTAAGCACTATTTAGTCGCTGCATTCTACTAGATGTGAACACTGAGGCAGAGAGAAGTTAGTTATATAGCTACTAGTGATGAAGCCAAAAATTGGGAGGCCACCAAGCTTTCACAGTGACCCCAGCTAGTAAATGGTTAACATCCACATACTTAAAATAGTATCTGACAGATCATAAAAGCTTAACAATTGTTATTATTAATTGATTCGGGGGGGGCTGTTTCTTGGTGGGTGAACAGTAAGAGTTCACATTCAAGCACTGGCTTGAACTTCCAGTTAAAAATAACAGATTAAACATACTCTTTAACCTCATTCCTCTTGAAACGACATTAAGACAAAAACTAAAGGAAACTAAAAAAGAAAAATGCATAAACTCACAAAAACATGAAAAAGGAGACAACAGCAACAAAGTTCCAGAGGCCAGAAAGCGTACTTGGTACACATGATACTTGTAAGTGGAAACAATCGAAGGCTGGGAAGTTTAAGTCCCAGCTCAGATACAAACACCCCTCTGAACCCCCAGAGACTCAGGAATTGATGATATAAAATGCTTCTAGAAGGGGAAGGATGAAGTAAGCAGTGACCAGAAGATTGGTTAAGGGGCACCTGGCTGGCTCAGTTGGTAGAGCATGCGACTCTTGATCTCAGAGTTCTAAGTTCAGACCCATGTTGGGTGTAGAAATTACTTAAAAATAAGAATAAAAGAAATCTTAAGAAAAAAAGAAGATTGGTTGAAAGTTTGCTTGAAAGCAGGTAAGCCCCAGATCCTTCCCCCTACTCCTTGTTCCCATCCCTAGCAAAGACTAGACCTCTCTGGAGGAAAGGTCTCCTTCCGTAGAGGAGATAGAGCAGATAGTTTCTAGGTTGAGGTATATAAGGCACAGAGGTATGTGCAAATAGGGGAATTAAGTGCAAATTTACGCACTGGATTTTAAGACCACCAGCCTTCTTCCCCTGAATGGTGAAAGCCAGGCTTATGCTCTCCAGGCAGGAGACCAGATAAAGTTTCTCTGGGGTGCCTGGGTGGTTCAGTCAGTTGGGCGTCTGCCTTCTGTTCAGGTCATGATCTCAGGGTCCTAGAATCAAGTCCCGAGTTGGGTTCACTGCTCAGAGGGGAGTCTGTTTCTCCCTCTCCCCCTCCCCCTGCTCACACTCTCTCTCTCAAGTAAATGAATTTCAAAAAAAGTTTCTCAAATGGACATCAAGAGTCTCCCGAGGGAATGGCCCAGCCAGCTCACCTACAGTGGAATCTGCAATGACAAGCCTACCTATGCACTGATAAGCACCATTATACAGCTCGTTGGTGCTCTGTCATACGCAGCCAGCCGAGAAGCACTAGATATCTGAAGAGAGCTTCTAACATGAAAAGCAAAGGCTCAAACAAACCAATAAAAGACAAAAAGGATCTTAGAAAAAACAGAGACTATGCCCAGGAAAGGAGAAACTCATGTACTTAGAAAGAGGTGATATTGCACCTAAAAGACAAGAACATGATACTATTTTTTTAAAAAAAGAGTTCTAAAAAAAAAAAGAGAGAGAGAAAGAGAGAGTTCTCAGGAAACAAAAAAAGCGCTCCTAGAAATTAAAGATGACAGGAGAAATATTTTTCAGTCAATAGATGATTGAAGTTAGTCAAGGAAATTACTCCCAGAGTAGTTAAGAGAGAAGAAAGGAAGAAAATTGGAAGACACATTCAAGATAACTAATAACTGAATCATAGGAATTCCAAAAACGGGGAAGACAGAAGATGGAGGTTAAACATAATCAAAGGAGGATTCACAAAAACATCCCCAGTCTTAAAGATAGGTTTCCAGACTGAAAGAGCCCACTGACTGTCCAGAGCCACCAATGGGGAAAACATGGAGAGGTACGTCATCATGAGATCTCCTCATAGGTGAGACAAGGAGCACCGTCCAGGTTCCAGAGAGATCAAAGAGGTTTTACACGAGGGAACCAGGACAGCAGTAGACTTCCTGACAACACCAGCACTGGAAGCTACAAGACAGAAGAGAAGACCACTACTTCCAACCTAGAATCTTCTGCTCACCTTAACTCTCAAGCAAGTGTGAGCGTAGGGAGACATTTTCAGATACGTCTCCAAACTTTGCCTGCCATGTACTCTGTCTCGGGACGCTACCATGAGGTATATGCTCCACTGGACACTGAGGAGTGAACCGAGGAAGAAGACACTGCACCCAGGAAAAAGGGGACCCTGTAAGGAAGGAAGGCAAGCCCTGCTTGCTGGTGGAGAGACGTCCCAAGGCAACAGCTTTGCCCACAGGCCTGGGGAGCACCCCGTCTGGCCTGGCTGAGCCAGCAGCCCCAGGAACGGTGTTTGCAAGAAAATGAGATGGATAAGACATCTAAAGAGTTTCAATATTTGAGATGATTGAAAGGCGATCACTTAATTTGGGGAGAGTTTGGCAAAATTAGTGACAAATATATAGAACACTGAACCAGTAAACGGAACCAAAATGGTTTTTAACTCGGAGGAAATTTCACAGAAGGAGGAAAATAATCATCATATACTTAAGACTTGGTGGGAAGAATCCTTCTATAGTCATGATAAGATAAGTGTTGAATGGTGATCTAACCAAAATCATGCTCTAATCTAATTACAATGGGGAAATGGGAGGCTGAGTGGGGAAGGGACCGTGTGTGCGTAGTGGGTACGTGTCGGGGGCAGTGAGACTTGGTGAAAGTGAGAGAAATCCTCCTCTCCCACAATAAGGAATCAAACGATGTCTAAATTAAGGAAATTTAAGACACACCTAAACGTTGAAAAATGTAGAAGTCGTATATATGCTTGCTCTTTAGCATTGTGAAGCTAAAGAATCCGTTGCAAAGAGTTGAAGAGGCTAGTTCCGAGAAGCAGGAGTTGGCAGGGGCAGGGGCCCTGCTGCACCTCTTACCAAGGCTTGCAGAACTCTCCGTATCTTTAAGCGACGTGCGAGAAAAAATTCGATTAGACAAAAAACATGATGAAAGATAGGAGAAACGGGAGGTCGAGGAAAAGAAGAGAGCTCAGAAGAGTCCGGTGAAGACTGGGCTCTGGTGTATTTTGGGCAAATTACTTCCATTATTTAATTTCTCTGATTTCCTCCTCAAAAAAAGGAGGATAATACTACTTAACTCATAGTGCTCTGTCTTTACGATATAGAGTAACCGTCATTATTGGAACCACCAACGGGTTAACCCTAGTTTTCGGATCCGGATCGTGGAGGTAATTACCTGCCTCATTAAATGGTTGAGAGATTAAGTGAAGTAACAAAGTTAAACCTCAAAGTCATTCAGAACCGGGCAAAAATACAACTTCAGTAACGCATCCGACATAGTGCCCAGGGATGTGTATAGAGTTTTCTCGACGCAGTTCTCCATGTGAGATGTTCTGTGTGCATCTCAACTGGTAGAATGGTCTTCAATGACCAGAACAGCTGTATGTTCCCGGGGAAACAAATAAGCAACAGCCATCAGGGCGCAGGCGAGCAATCACATCTGGAAGTGCGGAAGGCCAGAGAGACCCAAGGAAACATTCTCCCCAATTCTGCACACAGCGTTGGTTCATACCTTGTCCACTTCCAAAAAGATCGGTGAAGGGGATCCCTGGTTGGCTCAGCGGTTTAGTGCCTGCCTTCAGCCCAGGGTGTGATCCTGGAGAACTGGGATCGAGTCCCAGGTTGGGCTCCCTGCATGGAGCCTGCTTCTCCCTCTGCCTGTGTCTCTGCCTCTCTCTCTCTCTCTCTCTCCCTCTCTCTGTGTCATGAATAAATAAATAAAATCTTAAAAACAAACAAACAAACAAAAAGATCGGTGAAGATTCAAGGACAAAAAATCTGGCTTCAGATAGCTACTTCACTTACTGGCAAGTCGTTTTGTGAGACGCAATTTCCTCACTAGTAAGTTGAGGCTGATGATAAGACTATTGACCTTATTATATGATTATCATGAAACATTCAAACATGTATATATAGGTATAATGTATACACGTATGGATTACAATGTGTGTGTGTGTATACTCTTTCTATGGTAAATTACTATTTTCAAATAAAAAAGAAATCCAGACAGTAAGGTGAGACGTTTACTCTGAAAAAACTATCACAAGTCTGGGGCAGAAGATGGAATCTTGCAACAGGGAGAACACGGTGGACTGTAAGGTCTGGGAGCACCTCAAGAGTTCAGCAAAAAGGGATTTTCTTCTATAGAGAGCAGTAAACAAGGCCAGAGAGAAGGAGTAAGAATGTGGGATGGACAAAGGTGGCATAAGGGATAGTAGATCAGAGAATGCACCCCGCCCCCCGCAAGCCTATTCTCTTTTTTGTTTGTTTTTATTGGAGTTTGATTTGCCAACATGTAGTATCACAGCCAGTGCTCATCCTGTCTAGTGCCCCCCTCAGTGCCCATCACCCAGTCACCCCATCCTCCCGTCCACTTCCTGTTCCACAACCCTTTGTTCATTTCCCAGAGTCAGGAGTCTCTCATGGTTTGTCTCCCTCTCTAACTTTTCCCACTCAATTCCCCTCCTTTCCCTTATAATCCCTTTCACTATTTCTTATATTCCCCGAATGAATAAAACCATATAATGTTTGTCCTTCTCCGATTGACTTACTTCACTCAGCATAATACCCTCCAGTTCCATCCACATTGAAGCAAATGGTATTTGTCGTTTCTTTTTTTTTCTTTTGTATTTTTTGTGTATTTGTTGTTTCTAATGGCTGAGTAATATTCCACTGTATACATAGACCACGTCTCCTTTATCCATTCATCTGTCAGTGGACATCATGGCTCCTTCCCTAGTTTGGCTACTGTGGACATTGCTGCTATAAACATTGGGGTGGGGGATCCCTGGGTGGCTCAGCGGTTTGGCGCCTGCCTTTGGCCCAGGGCGCGATCCTGGAGTCCCCGGATCGAGTCCCGCGTCGGGCTCTTGGCATGGAGCCTGCTTCTCCCTCTGCCTGTGTCTCTGCCTCTCTCTCTCTGTGTCTATCATAAAATAAATGAATCTTTAAAAAAAAATAAAAAATAAAAAATAAACATTGGGGTGCAGGTGTCCTGGTGTTTCACTGCAGCTGTATCTTTGGGGTAAATACTCAGTAGTGCAATTGCAGGCCAGCCTATTCTTGGGACACTTGTAGGCTAGTGGCAGGTAGGCTAAAGTTCAGAGACCTGGAGGACGGTGAGCAACCCACATCCGAGTAACAAGCATTTCTTGGAGACAGGCAGTTCAGATCATTACTTATAAGGCAAAGAAAGAGAATTTTGAGGGTCTACATCCAGCCTTGCTGTAGGTAAACAGGGGGGACATTGTCCAGTAGATGGGGAAGGGTGGTTCTTTGCCTTAAGCCATTTCCTTGAGCAGGAAAGTTGGGCGGATTTCTCAACATTCACCGTTTTCCAGGATTACAGGGTTGAGGTAGAACTTGACATTGTCACTATCTAAATGCTATGTACAACCATTATTACTAATACTAGTAATAAAAGTATTAGCAGTATAAAATAAGGCTTAAAATCAAAGTAAAAAACCCAAAACCATACAGGAAGAGGAAAAGCAAAGGCTCATATTTAGTTCTGGGCTTCCTGGGAACTAAACAGAAATGAAAACACGAATCCTCATTGATAAAAAAAAAAAAAAAAAAAAAACAAAGAAAAATAAAAAAACTTATTCTGGCATGAAATTCAAAGCAATTTGTCGGATCCAAGCAAAGCGTCACAAGGATTCTGAATGGACAACATGGTGAACTGTGCCTTCAGCTAGAGTTTTGCAAAAGATGCAGAATTCTTATGATAACTTCCTGCGATAATCCTCGACAAACCTTGATATCAAAACACTAAAATGCGGGATCCCTGGGTGGCGCAGCGGTTTGGAGCCTGCCTTCGGCCCAGGGCGCAATCCTGGAGACCTGGGATCGAATCCCACGTCGGGCTCCCGGTGCATGGAGCCTGCTTCTCCCTCTGCCTGTGTCTCTGCCTCTCTCTCTCTCTCTGTGTGACTATCATAAATAAATAAAAACTAAAAAAACAAAACAAAACAAAAAAACCACTAAAATGCTACCTACTGAAGGCATTTCTCTGGGAATTAGAGTGTCTTGAAATGAAGCCTCGAAATATCATCTGCCGGTGATGAAAACCATGGTTTCTTTTAGCACGCTTTTATCAGAAACAGGGCCAACATCCTAATGCATTATCTCTAGTCCTCCTGACTGTCTGCACGTTGGGTGTTACTATTGTTCCTTTACAAGTGAGAAAACAGGGAGGGTAAACGATTTTGCCAGCCGGAAGGTTGGGGAATCCACATAAGGCTCATTCTCATTCTGTGAAATCAGACCACGTTACGTGATGCCTGGATTAGGTTTAGGGTCTGAGTGACAAGCCCATCGTCTTCAAATGTCAATGGTCTCAGGCAGGCTGAAGTGGATGGCCGTTCAACGTTCAACTCTCACCTGAGTGTCCAGGGCTCAGGTTCTCTCTTCTAATTGGAGGGAGACCCTACAGATTCTTCTTTGCTTTCATCTTAGTCAACTTTTTTGGGGTGGGTGTTGGATGGAGAGGCAGCGTTTGATGAATTGGAATATCCTTCCTGTTACGGACACACAGTAAGACAAATTGTATTTACTAAAATTATGCACACTGTCTTCTTAGCAAATTGTACGTTTGTGTTTCCCAGGCCAATATTTTATGTGGGGGAGCAATTGGGGTTCTCAAGCACAGCCATTCCCTGTTGATGACAGATTTTCTCTCTATGGTTGTGAAGGAATCACAAAGCCTTTTGGGGTTTGAGGTTTTTACTAGCCTTTCATTGCCTAGACTCAGTGGACAGGAGACGGACCACATAAGAACAATACGGATCCCTCGTTGTTGGGGATATGAAACCTGCATTTTGATGCCACCGTGAGAATCCAAGTCCACAGGAATCATTTCCTGGCAGAGCAAATAACAGTCTAGAACATTCTAAACTGGAACACCGTTCTGATGCCTTTTTCCCCCCTTTTTACTCTCCTTTGTCCTGCTCCTTGTTTTAAATTTTAAAAATATATACCCTGATGCATTTGGATTAGGGTGATCTATAGATGGATATTCCTGCTTCAGAAAGAGGAAGGTAAGACTTCTACAAGGAAATACGATACACCTTCTGTTTGACACAATCTGGGACCATGCCAGGAGGTCATCCTGGCATGTCACCATGCTCAGAAAGAGCAACTTAATGATGTTCTAAAGCATAATTGTTATTTTTGGCAGATAAAGTCCTCTGAAGTTGAATTGGCTCACATAGCGTAATCCCACAGATCAGGTTAATCAATCCAGCAGTTTAAGAGTACATTTACGATTAATTTTTCTCATAGAATGATCAAACCACTGCTCTAAGCTAGATACTCTAAGGGGGCATTTTTGGGATTTTTCTGTTCCTAGGTATGGTGGTTGACTGGCAACATTCCCTCTGGGTATTGTCAAGGCCCAAGCAGTTTCACTCATTCTTTATGGCCAGGCTTTTCAAATGGAGTTCATTTATCCTGAGGGAAATACGCAACATGTCGCAGGGGTCGATAAAGCCGCAGGATAAATATGGTTCATTTTTCTAAGAATATCCTTTTTATTGAAGACTTTCAGTGAAAAGAGTAATTTAACAGCTAAGTAATTTATCAGAAATATGTTGTAGAGTATATACATATTTGCATGAAACTTTAGGAGAAAATGTGAAACTTTTAGGAATTTGATGCTAAGGAAGAGCTGCTTCAGATACCTCTCTCAGACTCCTCAGGCTGCACAGAAGGTTCTCTGTATTAGAGGGCAGAGGATCCTGGAAAACGGTCATTTAAAGTGAATCCATTTAAGGGCTCCTGGATGGTTTGGTTGGTTAAGCATCTGACTCTCAATCTTAGCTTGGGCCTTGATCTCAGGGTCATGAGTTCAAGCCCCACATTGGTCTCCACACTGGGCACGGTGTCTACTTAAAAATAAGTAAATAAATAAAGTGAATCCACTTAAAAGGAAGACCAAGCATTTCATAGTAAATAGTAGGGAGAGAAAGTGTAGATTAGAATTTTATGTTGAAATTAAACTAAAAATACAAAAAATCGCTTCATTTTACCCCATGTCTAATAGAACTGAAGTTATCATTGCAATCATGCAGTATTTCTTTAAAAAACAAAGGATGAAAAAAAAAAACAAAGGATGATTTATGTTTTGGGAAGATTTTTGGCATGCCACGGTATGCAAACCTGCAGCATGATACATCATCTTTTTTTCCCTTTTGACTTTTACAGCATGACCATAAAGTAGATTAGGTTCACAAGAATGTTCCAAAGGTCCATCAGTGTTCTCAAGGGAGTTAAATCCTTGTTATTCAAAAATTCTCTTGCAGAGCACTTACCCAGTCAAGAATTTTATCGATTTTCTCTTCAACTATTAGCGATCTGTCGTTTTAAAGGGGCTTTGTGCGTGTTTCAGTCGTTTACCCAACATTACTTCTTTGACTTCGTGAAATCCTGCATTGCACCCAAATTTTGTCATTGTCTTTGCATTGTTTTGTCAGGTATTCACCTGATAGGGGAAGATGCACAAGATATACAAGGTGGGGAGGGTGCCGTATAGAAATGAATTCTAGAGTTAAGCAGGAAATCAATTTTATAAGTAGTTCTAGTGAATATTTTACATCTCGATGACATTTTTCTTCCCTACATAGCCTTAGAAACTACAGAGACTCAGACACACTTAAACAATGGAGACTCCAGCACACATGCCTTTGTAATGAAAGATACTTTGGGGAAGGTGGAAAAGCACTTGATAGTGTAGAACTTTGGGAAATTAACTGACCACTTGTTCATGGACTATAACAAAATGAGATTGGTTTCTTAGAAGAACTCTGTCTTTACTGGCAGGTACCCCTCCAGCCTTCCTCTGCACAGAGCTGGAATGGCCCCCCACACAGGTAGGAGTCCTGGTTAGACACTTTCAAAACAAGATCAAAAGTATTCCCTGCTCAGCTGGTTTCCATGCATATGGAGCTATTCTCATTCACCAACAAACCTGCATTAGGGTCTCTTCATGGAATATAATGTTGATCGATCTGCCATTTGGCTGTCACCAAAGGTGACATTCATGACAGTTTCTCTGAAGAACGTAGACTTCACCCATTTCTTCAAATTTCAAAACTTCTATCTTTTTGAAGCAAGGGTTCCAGGTCTGGTCGAAACTGTATGTACCAAGGCAATCTGAGACATGTCTAAGCAAATTTGGCAAACTGGTAGGCTAAGTCCTTGAGAAGTCTATTTGCATGAAGGACCAAGGAGCCTTGCAGGAAATAATCCCAAGGGAAAAGAGAGGGTGACAGGTTTGGCCCAGTAACAAATCTTGGTGTTGAAGGGCGCGGGACATAAGACTACCTAGCTTTAGTGGACCTTGAATAGAAAATCCTGTTAAGTGGAGAGAAAGGCATTTTCTGGTTTCCAGTTGGGAACACAGTGTGGTGTTCCGAGGGCCTCTGAGAGCTCCAGCTCACTCTGGAGGGAAAGGGTCTCATTGTCCACCAAGGCCGTGGTACTGAACAGGCCTGGTGCTACCTGTGATGCTCTCAGGGCCCAGCAGAAAAGGTGGCTGAGGAGACCCGTGGGTGGCTCAGCAGTTGAGTGTCTGCATTTGGCTCAGGGTGTGATCCCTGGGGTCCAGGATCCAGTCCCACATCGGGCTCCCTGCATGGAGCCTGCTTCTCCCTCTGCCTGTGTCTCTGCCTCTCTCTGTGTCTCTCATGAATAAATAAATAAAATCTTTAAAAAAAAAGAAAAGAAAAGAAAAGAAAAGAAAAGAAAAGAAAAGAAAAGAAAAGAAAAGAAAAAGTGGCTGACCTGAGACTTACTGCAAGTGGTTCCCAGTAGAGGTAGCAGTGCCTAGTAGATGCCTAGCTGACGGGGCTGGTTTATGAGCACCTGAGAGCCACTCCCTGAATTCTCCTAGGAATAATTATGGGAAGACTTTGTAGAGAACTGGAAGTCCTGCATTAGCAGATCTGAGCAAGAGCCAGTGGAATAGACTGGTGTTAGGGTGTCACCATGTGTCCCCCAGTCTGATGTGCCCAAAGCAGGATAGTGTAGTAGATGCTGTCAGCACTCTGCCTGTGGGCACACTGGCCCATCTTCCCCAGCTGGCACCTGCATCTCTTTCCTGCAGGCTTCCTCGGGAAAGGCCAGCTGGAAGTGCCAGGTATTAATGCTCCCCAGGAGCAGCCTTCAGGCAATGCCTGATGGGAGTATAAATGCCTCAGCTCCCACCCCTCAGAATAACTCAGGCTGTTTAAAACTCCTAGCACCCCCTCTCCAGGGGGTAAACTCTAATTTCTCTTACTACTAACTAGCCTGATAGCACCCTTTTGGGGGCCTTCTTATCCTTCTCTGTCTCTCACCCACTCCCCTACCAGTGTTTACTGGGATTCTATCTCAAACAAATGACTTGCATTTGAATCCTTTTCTTAAGGTCTGTTTCTAGGGGAACCCATGCTAAAACGAATGGGCTATGCTAGGAGCAAACCAAGCAGTACCAGTCCACTCTTTGGGGCTGTTTTATCTTGTGTCTTCACCAACCTGTTTTTTACATTTGCATTTTGGTGTTAATGCCTTTGGTTTTTACTGACCATGCCCAGCATCAGCCACAGGAGTCTATTTCCATAGGAAGCAGCTAAAGGCCTAATTCTGTGACTCAGCCCTTCCTATATGAAATTCATTATGAGGAATTTCTTCTAAAATTTTTTCTAAGAGAATTTTGGTTAGCCTGAGAAGCTGGTGTATTTTCTTTACTGTGGTAAAGAGAATTAGGTACCAGGTTCTCTCACCTCTCTGTCTCTGTCTCTCCCTCTCTCCTTGTCCCCACTTCCCTGCCTTACAGGAAGCTCAGAAGCCAATTTGGAGTCCAATAACAGTAAATACATAGAACTTTATCACCTGCATATGTGTGCTTCTCTTCTCTAGGTTTTTTTTTTAATTTTTTTAAATTTTTATTTATTTATGATAGTCACAGAGAGAGAGAGAGAGAGAGAGAGAGAGAGGCAGAGACATAGGCAGAGGGAGAAGCAGGCTTCATGCACCAGGAGCCCGATGTGGGATTCGATCCCGGGTCTCCAGGATCGCACCCTGGGCCAAAGGCAGACGCCAAACCGCTGCGCCACCCAGGTATCCCTCTCTTCTCTAGTCTTGATTTCACTTCATGTATTTTCTCTAGTCCTGGTAATTTATTCCCAATTATACTTACCTTTGTTTTTATTTTATTTTAATATTTTATTTATGTATTTGAGAGAGAGAGAACATAAGCAGGGGGAGCGGCAGGCAGAGGGAGAGGGAGAAGCAGGCTCTCTGCTGAGCAGAGAGCCCGACGGGGGGCTTGATCCCACAACCCCGAGATCATGACCTGAGCTGAAATCAAGAGTCAGATGCTTAACCGACTGAGCCACCCAGGTGCCCCTATACACACCTCTTTGTAAGCAGCTTCAAATCTTCTGTGGATCTAGTGGACTTATAAATAAGGTGTCACGTGAGCATTCATTTAATGAATTACAGTTGGATGCCCACTACGCAGAAATGCTCTTATAAAAATAGGGATGCATGAATCTCCCCTCTACAATGTCTTCTTATTCCTTAAGGCAGAGCTTTTCAAACTCTCTAGGCTCTGTGATTGCTTCTTCAAATGAAATCTTATGTGAGATGAATACCATGTAAATTTTCAAAAAGCTGCTCTGGTTGAGAAGTGTGGGTGGGAGGACGAAGGACACCCCTCCCGCAGCTTGGGCCGTCCCCTTCTCCATCTCCCCTTGGCCCTTGGACACCACCTCCTAAGCCCAAGGTCTCTGCAGATCCCAGGTTGACTAATAGCTCTAGTGAACACGCAGCAGGATGTAGGGCCCCAGAGCCCCGGGCCAAGGAGACATTGTGCCACCACTCAAGAGAGAGAAAGCTCCATCTGGCCACTGGCTGAGGGGCTGAGGGTCCCCCTGTCTCAGTTTATCTTAAACCAGGGGCTGACCCACAGATCAAGGAGTAGCCTCAGGGCAAGCCTCTGCCCCAGCCACCTGTTTGCCACTTCCTCTCTGTCTGGGCCCTCTTTCTGGACCACTTGACACCTCTTCACGGTCCCCTTCAAGGTGCAGTGAGATGGCAGGAGCAGGGCTGGGCAGGCAGGAGGGGCCCAGGGGCTCAGGGGTAGGGGCTGGGTGTGGAAGGACACAACCCAGCATGCTTCTGGCTCTGGCTCTTCTCTGGATGATAGTGGTTTCACGCTGAGACTCAAATGCCCCCCCTCTCCCCCACACACTCCCGTTCGTCTAATAAGGAAACCTTTTTGACCTAGCCAGTTAAAAGTCCTGGCTCTTCATCTCATTACTGCCAAGCCTCGAACTAAAGAGGTGAAAGCTGGCAGCCTTGGGCTGCCTTCAACTTGGCAACTGCCCCTCGGAGTCTGTGTCTCAAAGTCCCAGCCTCTCAATAGGGCTGTGTTTTCAATCCTGCTTAAACAAAGCGGAGGTCTCCCCCCTGGGCCTGAGCTCTCCATTCCCATCTTTCTGTGGGGGATTAAGAGCTGCTCTCTTGTTTGGGTGTCACTCTCCCTTTGAACTGCTGTGGCTTCATCGAGTTTCAGGCTCAGCTTCCTGCCAGGAAGTGGATTTACCTCTGATTTGTTGTTACTCTCTCCACAGGAGGATGCGGAGGGTGAGGGCCAGCGGGTCCCCTTCTCCCCAGGCCCCCTGCCCATCCCCCACCTCTCTCCAAGCCACCTTTTCCTCCACTGGGCATAGTCGGTGGGGGGACTCTGCGGGGAGGGGAGCCCTGGGCTGCTCACTCTGGGGGCACAAAGGAAAGTGTGTTAGAGGAGGCACAGTGGCTGGGTGTGCGCACGCCAGGCTGTGGGGGGTGGGGGGAGGAGGGGGACAGTCCTGAACTGACAGGAGGCTGGCTTTGGCTTCCCTCTGCGGCCTTAGCCCTAGAACTCTTCTTTCTCTGGTCTCGAGAGGCCCAGAGTGGGTGAAAGAGACGTTTCTGCCCTGGAGCTAAGCTTACACAAGAAGACAGATCTCTTGAGTGCAAATCTAGGACGATTTCTACTCCAACACTCCGGAAATATGCATTTTTACCTTTATTGGCAATCAACAGAATATTATAGATACAGGCCTTGGAGTGGGGGTGGCGAGAGAGAGAGAATGTGTGTGATGTAGGAAGGAGGATAAAGGTCATTTGATTTTTGGTACCCTGACAATCCAGACAAAGAGAGATTTTTTTTATTTTTATTTTTATTTTTCCTGGAGGGGATGCCACTGTCCTTCTCCTGGAAAAGATTTCCTAGAAAAGATCAAGAGAAATATCAAAGTATAGTTAGGCTGACATTACTTAGAGTATATAAAAAGTGATTGTCCAGTGTCTACAAAATAACTTTTGTTAATAATCAGGAAAAGGGGAGCTGTGGCAATAAGAACCCACATTGGTCCATATTTCTGGAAATCTTACTCAAGGGCACAGAGTAGTCCCTGGAGAGCTTTCTAGAGCTCAGGGAAGAGAAGCTAAGGAAAGATAGTGATCTGGCCCAGGGAAAGAGACCAGCTCTGGGTTAGGACAGGTGTTTTTTGTTTTTTGATTTTAGGATTTTATTTATTTATTTAAGAAAGAGCACGAGCAGGGAGAGGGGCAGAGGGAGAGGGAGAAGCAGGCTCCACGTTCAACCACCTGAGCCATCCAGACCCCAGGACAGGTGTTTAATCTTGTTTGTTTGTTTTCTTCATGTGCTAGCCCCCTACAGTACCAGTCAAAAGAGAAAATTGCCCTCCAAAACTGGGTGTGAAGGATGTGGGGTGCACTGAGATTAAGACAGGTGTGGGGTGTGAATGAGTCATATTCGTTCATATGTATGTGAGACATGAGACATTCATTCACATGTATGTGAGACATTCATTCACATGTACGTGAGACAGACAGAGATGGGTCAAGGTGATAGAAACAACCTCGTTCACAGGAGGAGAAGGATGGGCAAAGCAGCTAAAAGTGAAGGGCAAAGCAGCTGAAAAGAGAAGCGTAGCTGGAGGATAAACAAAGGTAAAGAGAGCCTGCAGACGCCACCGTCCAGGGCCTGGCCCTCCCCTGGGTCACCGGCCTGAGGGGTGCTGGCCGGGGCCCTGTCTGCCGTTCTCCTCACAAAGCCTGGGTTGTGCTGTTGGTAGGGCTGGGCCTCCCGGTCTCCGAGGTCCTGGCTGGGGCCGCCTGCCCTGGGAGCCTCCCTTGTGCCGCCAGAAGCCCCAGATTTGTCCAAGTGCCAATACCTAATGAGCAGCTCATTTGAATCCATGAAAGTACCAGGGAGCAAGGAGACATGCTAATTAAAGTGATTGCTGTTCTTTAATTAAGCAATAATTCCCCCAAAGAGGGCATTATCATGCAAATAGAGCCCTCTTGGGTGAGGTAAGGGCTTTGGACAACAGCTGAGGTCTGTTAATAAGGCCCCTGAGCATTGGAGGGCAGGGATGCAGAATGCCCCGTTGAGCTGGGTGATAGAGCAAGGGAAATAATCACGGCCCCGCAGCCCCGCGCTGTCTTTGTCTCTCCGGGCTTTGGCTGCAGAGCGGTGGGAGGCAGGGACCCACCTCCCCTCCCTGGGATTCTCCCCAAGAGAGGCTTTCAGGGCTGTGTGGGGTGGAGAGGTTTGTAGGACAGTGTCTAGTTTGGCCCTTTGCACAATCAGCGTCCCAATTATCAGAGCTTCAGCGCAGAAGGGGGGCGGGGGTGGGAGCGGGGCTCCTCTACGCTCAGACACTTGGAAGAAGCCACAGAAGGTCAAGCCTCACTCAGCTGCTGGAACACAACGGAAAGTGCATGAAATCACTCCTGCATCTGGGTGACCAGGGCTGAGCTGCTTCCCGCTCCGAGACCCAGTTTCCTGGGCCGCTGGTAGCTGCCCCCACCCCGTGGATGAGAGTGAAGGCACCGGGCACGGGGCCTGCCCTCAGACCCCGTGGTTCTCTCCCTGGGGTCATCTGCCCCGGAGTAAGGCTGCAAGCTTTATATTTTTTATTTGCTAAATCGGAAAACCTTATCCCCGGGGGACATTGCCAATAGCTAGAGAGTTTTGCATTGTCACCACTGAAGGACTAAGTGCTACTGGCATCTGGAGGGGAGAGGCCAGGGTGGCTGCTATACATCCTACAAGGCACAGGCCACCCTTCCCACCCCCCAGCAAAGAATTATCTAGTCCAAAACACCACATCGTGCTCAGGTTGAGAAATTCTGCTGTAAAGAACACTTGACAAATCAGAGTTAAAGGAAAAACTGCAAAAAGGAGGGGGTACATTTTCTGGAGCAAGACTGTAGCGGTGTGGTCATAAATCACCTCCGGGACGAATGGACCCTTTGGGGGATATTTCTCGTTTCTCAAGGCAGCCTTTGGCCCATGATCATGTTTCTAGAAACTGAACAGATGAGACTGAGAGGTACAGGCTGGTGCTGGGAGCCCCGTGCAAGGAGCAGGACCAAGGACACCAATGATGAAAGTTGGGGGGCTTCAGAGACAACACAAAGCCAGCTCGGAGGGAAGAGCAAGGTGCTCCCTCCTGTGACCAGAGCCCAGGGAGAGGCACTAGGGAGGGCCCAGGCTGGGGCAGAGTGAAGCAGCCTTAGACTGTGACCGTGACCTTGACTCCTCCCTCACTCCCGAGGCTAAGGGTGACAGAGGAGCTCACGCTCACACTGTGCTTCCCCTTCTCATCAGCCCAGAGGGTAGGAACGATCCATCGATCCATCGTCATCCTCAGGTTGCAGCCACAGACGTTAAAGGACTTGCCTGGGGCCCCAAGCCTAGTGAGATCCAGGGTTTCATTTGAGGCTGCGTCGGAGGCTGGGACAGCCCGGGAATGAAGTCTCAGCTGGCACAGATCTCCAGCTCTCCTCGTCCCGCTGCACCGAAATGAGGCCCCTCCGCCAGGTGCCCCGTGGGACCGTGGGACCGCCGAGCTATGCCTGGATTCAGGTCTCTGGGTCCCCGCCACACCCCCGGAGGGCAAAGGCCAGAAGGGGGGGTTCACCTGGTTTTGCCCATCACGGCTGCACCTTTGCTCATCCTCTTGTCCACTTGGATAGTTTTCCTAACTTCTGGGGCCCGAGGTGGGGGGCTGGCTGGTGCTTCTAGAACCGTCTTCCTCATGGCCTGTGTGTCAGGTGGAACTTGTGCCCTGCCCTGGGGGACAGGGGAAAGTCAACAAACCAGGCGGTCCAGCTAAGGGAAGATCAAGCCTCTTGCTCCCAGAAATCTTGGAGCCCTTTCAGTTTTGTGTTCACTCCCTGCAAAATAAATGTTTTGTGTTACAAGGAGACAGAGATAGTATCTCATCGGCCCTACTAGTTTAGTGAGGCCTCTGCCAACCTCTCACTCGACATTTGGCAGGGGGGGAAGGAGCGTGGAGAAAAACAGGCCCAGGTTCTGTTTGCAAAACATTTTCATCAGTCAAAAAGCTGCCAGGGTTGCAAATATTAAATAAACCCTGACTCATGGAGACACATACCTTGCTTTGCTTTGCTGATCGGCTGGGTAACAGACAGAAATTACGTTACTTTGGAAGTGACAGCTCTAACATTCTGCAGACTTCTCAAGACGGCTCTGGCTTTTTCTGAACAAAGAACAATCCACAAAAACGCCCATGGTTTGCAATGCATAGGAGTCTGTTTACAGGATCACAGACTCGGGCCCTCTCCTTGGTCAAAGGGGACGTGGTGAGATCACCCATTTAATCGCCTTCCACCTCCAGGTGGGGCTGGCTGGCCCGAAGGTCTTCTGCTAGTGGATTTAGTGAGAGTGTGGCCCAAGCCTCAGGCCCTTACAGTGAATTCCCTAAGGGCCGGCCCCAGCCCCGTTTTTTCCATTGCAGAATTTATAAGTGGGTTTGAAATGAGAGCATGGTGGTGCTTTGCCAGGAACAAAGGTTTTCAGTGTATTCCAGTCACTAACCTAAGACACCATAATATAAGCCAGGCTCCCCTTCCCCGACTCTAGCCAGTCCCCAAGTGAAAGTTCATCCAAGAACAATAATAGTAATAGTATAGCCAACACTTCAGACTGAGCTTGGTATGTTCAAGGCATTGTTTTAATCCTCACAAAACCAGGAGGGAGGTGCTATTATTGCCATCATTTTGGCACTTTGCTGAGGATCTTTGCTAGCTCCCTTGTTCTAACATCAGACAAGGCTCCAGCCAGATCTCTGACTTTCTCTCTGGGCCCCAGGGTGTCCCCCTTATCCCGTCTGAGAGCAACGTCTTCCATCAGCTCTGAATCAGTTCAACCTGTCCCTTTCTGTGGTTCTTTTCCAAGAACCATTTGTCTCTTGCCTTTTAAACCTATAACCTCAAGTCTACACCATAATGAACCAGTGTTTGTTCATAGGCTGCTTTGCATGGCTTCCTCATTGTCATAGAGACACATTTGAAAGGCTGCATAAGAGTTGTGGGGGGGGGCGGGCACCTGGATGGCTCAGTGGCTGAGCGTCTGCCTTTGGCTCAGGTCATGATCCCGGGGTCCTGGGATCCAGTCCTGCATCAGGCTGCCCCACAGGGAGCCTCCTTCTCCCTCTGCCTGTGTCTCTGTCTCTCTCTGTCTCTCATGAATGAATAAATAAAATCTTTTTTAAAAATTCTTCAAAAGAGAGAATTATGGGGATCCCTGGGTGGCTCAGTGGTTTAGCACCTGCCTTTGGCCCAGGGTGTGATCCTGGAGACCTGGGATCGCGTCCCGCATCGGGCTCCCTGCATGGAGCCTGCTTCTCCCTCTGCCTCTCTTTTTCTCTGTCTCTCATGAATAAATAAATAAAATCTTTTTTTTTTTAAATTTTTTTTTATTTATTTATGATAGTCACAGAGAGAGAGAGAGAGAGAGGCAGAGACACAGGCAGAGGGAGAAGCAGGCTCCATGCACTGGGAGCCTGATGTGGGATTCGATCCCGGGTCTCCAGGATCACGCCCTGGGCCAAAGGCAGGCGCCAAACCGCTGCGCCACCCAGGGATCCCTAAATAAATAAAATCTTAAAAAAAAAAAAAAAGGAAAAGCTTTCTGCAAGAGGTATTACTTAATTAAAAAAAAAGAGAGAGAGAATTATGCGTGTGGATTGTGAAGCTCACCTGTTGGAATTCGAATCCAGCTCTTTTCTCTCTAGTTGTGCCACCGTGGGCCAGCTACTCAATCTTTCTGAACTTTGGTCTGTGCACCTATACAGTAGGAAGAAGAATGCCTATGTCACAGGAATGGTAAATGAGTGCTTAGGGACAATGCTTAGAGCTCTGTGCCTGGCACTTAATAGAGACTACATAAGTACACATTTTATCTCATCAAAAAAGACTAAGTGCCTCAAGAGCTGAGATGCTGTTACGTCCTTCTACTGGCAAGCTAGTGATGAACAAAGAGAAAAAACTTGATTAGCATTTGTTGACTTGCTTGGGTCTTTGGCGGCTCAAAAAAAAAAAAAAAAAAAAAAAAGGTAAGAAGGTATATACTGACCTTGCCCAGGAAAGCAGCAAAATAGGAGGCAGACACAAAGAAGGGGGAAAACATTGTTTGGCCTGATACTATCTTGTAGGTGCTTAGTAAACGTCATTGAATAAATTTATTATACTTAAAAAATCAGCAAACATTAACTTTGAGAACAATGGCAACGTTAGCATTCTAAAGGTCGAGGGAGAAATAGAGGAAGAGAGAGAAGCAGGATGGTGATGTATCCATCCCCCCTCCTTCCTGCCTTTGGTTCACTTTCCCAAGTGCTGAAGTCTTCTAGGGTGCCCTTAGGGTGGAAGTATGCACAGACCCAGGCACTAGAGGAAAAGAAAGGGCTAAATCTCCCAATTGTGGCTGCGGATGGGGACAGAGGGGAAGCCAGGGAACAACCATCTCAATGGTGACTTTCCTCGGCAGACTGGTCATGCGGCTCGCAGACGGGAATCCACGTGGGCTGACCATCTCAAAGAGGCCCAGAAATCTTTGCCATGTTAGAGGACGATCCAGCCAGCCTTCTTGCTCTGGAAGCGGCCTCCAGGTTACAAGCCTCCTAGTCAGGAGGGTAAGAGGCTGACTCGAGTGGGGTGTGCGTGTGTGTGTGTGTGTGTGTGTGTGTAAATTTGGACTTTGCCAAGAGGAACAAGGCGTCTCTGAGCCACCCTCGTGCGTGGAGGCAAGAGATGGGGCCTGGTGAGCTTAAGAGGGCACATGTAGGTCCCAAAGTCATGGCTCCAGAGGGTAGGTAAAAAAAGAAAATGATCTCACTCTGGAAAAAAAGCTTGAGTCCCCACACTTTGTGTGGTTTGGGATTTTTTTGAGTTTAAGTCCCCCAGGCTCCCACCTCGATTCCTCCCATCTACAGAAAGGCCTCTGCCCTCCCCCTCGGGCACTTGTGAAGAATGTTAAGCACGGGTATCTCCTCTGGCACGGTCCTTTCATCAAGGTGGAAGCCCTTTGTGAAGGGGCCCAAGAGAAGCTTGGGGGGCAGGGGAGGCTAATTGGCTCAGCGTTGAGCTTCTGACAAATCCTGAAATGAATACAACAGAGGAGCCGGGAGGGAGGTGTTCCTGAATGCAGGTGGGGGTCTGAGTGAATGGGAGGGGGCCTGTGACTGGGCTCTTCTACAGGTTTTCCCAAGCCCCCTCCCAGCCTGGGACCAGGTGGGGGGATGGTTGCTAATCTCGGGCCCCTGCTGGT
This sequence comes from Canis lupus baileyi, assembly GCF_048164855.1. Lineage (NCBI taxonomy): Eukaryota > Metazoa > Chordata > Mammalia > Carnivora > Canidae > Canis > Canis lupus. The sequence goes on along the minus strand of NC_132840.1, from coordinate 80,776,980 downwards.
CACCAGGGAGCGCTGCCATCTGGAGGGTGGAGACAGAAGGCCCCCCAAATCCAAACTATCTCCCTAGGGATTTACTACAGGTTCCAAAGGCCTACACCTGGAGAGCCATCCCTTTAGGTCCTGGGAGAACTAATTGTAAAGCTGCTATCAGCTCCTGACACCTTAGACTGAGTGTGTTCACGGGAGCCCTGCAGCCCGGAAACGTGCCCCTAAACCCATAGCCAGTTTGCATCTCCAGCCTGGAGAAGTCCCAGTCCCACTGGGAGCAGATCAGGGGCAGTGAGGAATAACTTTCTAACAGCATAATGGCTCATCAGAGAGAGAGTGAGGAGTGGATTTGGAAGGGGAAGGGGAATGGCCCCTAATTTCAATTGTTCTCAATCCCTGCTGCGCCCCCCTAAACCTTCCACATGCAGGTATCTAGCTCACAGGCGCTCTCTCCCTTTTCTGGCATAAACGGAAAGACTGCATCTGAAGCTCAATTTATTGAGGAGACTCACCCAAGGCAGGAGCCACAAGCTTCTTCAGTCCGTTAGGTCTGCTCCCACGGGCCAGCGTTCCAGGTCCCCTCCCATGGTATCCTCTCCCTGCGGAGCCCTGGTCCAGGGTCTCTCTACCCCCCAGCCCCCCCCCGACACCTGATAAGCCTGGGGTGGCATCGCAGAGGACCCCATTCAGAACCATTGTCTTAAGAGGTATCAGGATTAATGCACTTTATAAGTTTCTTTTTTTTTTTTTTTTAATTTTGTTAACAAACAGTGCAATATTGGTTTCTGGAGTAGAATTCAGTGATTCATCATACAACACCCGGTGCTCATCACAAGTGCCCTCCTTAATACCCATCACCCAGCTCGCCCATCCTCCACCCACCTCCCTCCATCAACCCTCAGTTTGTTAAGAGTCGTTTATGGCTTGTCCTTATCTCCTTTTTTACTTTTCCCTCTTCTCCTATGTTCGTCTGCCTTTTTTTTTTTTTAATTCCACATATGAGTGAGATCATATGGTATTTGTCTTTTGCTGACTGACTTGTTTCACTTAGCATAATACCCTCTAGGTCCATCCGTGTCATTGCAAATGGCAAGACTTCATTCTTTTTTTGACGGCTCAGTAAAATTCCATTGTGTGTGATTATCTATCTATCTATCTATCTATCTATCTACCTACCTATATCATGTCTTCTTTATTCATTCATCAGTTGATGGACATTTGAGTTCTTTCCATAATTTAGCTATTGTGGAAATTGCTACTATAAATATCAGGGTGCATATACCCTTTTGAATCTGTCTTTTTGTATCCTTTGGGCAAATATTGAGTAGTGCAATTGCTAGATCGTAGGGTAGTTCTATTTTTGACTTTTTGAGGAAAGTCTGAACTGTTCTCCAGAGTGGCTGCACCAGCTTGCATTCCTGCCAACAGTGCAAGAGGGTTCCCGATAAGTACTTTTAACTAACCAGAAGAAAACAGTTGGTTGCATAACGCAAAAGCAAGACTAAGACTAATGATTAATGAGATTTCCTTTTTAAATATATGTATGTGTTTATTTTGTTAACAAGCACAAAGAAATGCTTACCAGGTGCCTAGCTTGTCTGGTTACCAGTCTCCTAAATTTATGTCACTTATGGATAAATACCTACATGCTATATACAGCAAGCATTGTCCTTCCTTACTACTAATCTGTAAAAGACTATATAACACAAACCAGTAATTCATGTGTGCTCCATCTTTCATTGCCTGTGTAACCTGATAGGTGCTCACAGCTAAAGCAATTAGAGACAGCTTTGGTCTGTAGGAGAGGAATTCACAATGATTCTTACCACAATGATGATGATAAAAATAAGACTAGTTCATCTTTTTTCTTGATTATGTCCTTGTTTCTGGGCCAAGTTCTTTACATGCATTACTTCACTCAACCCTCACAAAGTCTTAGCAAATGGTACTATTCCTGTTTCTCATTTTGACGAGAAAACAGATGTACAAAGCGGGTTAGGTGCAAGTCAGTTTTCAAAACGTTCTCTGCAGCTGCTCTAAGGGATATCCACAACTGTTAAGGACTGGTGGTTGTCTAAACCAAGCTGATGAAAAGTAAGAGCGGTCATTGTATGGTGTTGCCTGCTGTGTGTCAACCACTAGACAACCGGTATCGTATACTTTAAATCCTTGGAACAACCTGGCTACCTGTTGCATTGATACCTGTTTTGCTGATGAAGAGACTCACCCAAGTATAGCTTCTGGACAATAGGACCAAACAGAAGCCCTTCAGCACCTCCAGGGACGAGCCCAGTTAGAACTGCCCTAGGTGTTAGGTGTGCACAGGGGACTTAAAACCCAATCCTCCAAGCAGCAGCTAAGAAGACATTAAGTCAAAATCTTTGTGTTCCAACCCATGCTAGAGCCTCGAAGTTGCCAGAATTTGCTCTAACAATGCCAGCCTCTTAGAGACCTTGGCATACTGTACTTCAAGAGGAAGGAGGGAATTTCTACCATAGAGACAAAGTTATTGGCTCAAGTTCACACAGCGGACAGGAGGATTAGGAGGGATCTGAGAATAAATTATATCGAACAGGTTTCCTGGGCCTTAGTAGAGTGCTTTTTCGATGAGACCGTTGAGCTTCAAATAACTCATTCGTTAACTGCTGCCCTCTGCAAATCTCCCCAACTGGTCGTTCTCTTTCATGTCTCAGACAGGGGCTCCTTTGCCGCATGTAACCGAATGACACGGAAGGTTGGTGTCCGTATCTGCTCAGCGCCGGCCTGTCTTTCTCTTTCCTGTAAAATGATCTCCACATTCTTTGCTAGTGCAAAGAAGATGTGTAAAGTCATTTTCTTCTGTCCTGGTGTGTGGGTAAATTAATCTAGCATCACAGACCCAGTCACAGAGTTAGGTGATCTGTGTGTAATGGGTTTAGGCAGTGAGTCTCCGGGGCTTAGCCTGTTCAGCATAAAAAAGGCCATAGAAATCTCCCTCTCCATGAAATCCTCTTGCACGTAATTCAGGAAGTGTATAAGACAGTGAGAATACAGTCAAGCTATTGGAATTTCTTCTTGGAGGAAAAAAATGTCTTACAGGGGCAAACTGTTGATCACCAGCCTTCTGGTCATGGTAGGAGAGCTACCTTGCAGGCATCAGATGTAAAACTCTGAAGGCTTGGGGGAGGGTTGGGTCATTCAATTACATGTCAATATTAAATTACATCATAAATAATCAGAACTTCCTGCATATTTAATGGGAACTTTGTTGTATAAATTTGGAAATTATCCAAATAGAACAAGTGACTTCTGTTATTATTGAACCCCCTGGGTCCAACATATTGTGGGGGGTTAGTTGTTGTTTTGAACTTTGGAACCCTTAGCAGAGAGGAAAATGAAAGGCCCTAAACCAATTGACTTTTCGATGGTCATTTTCCCTTCTCTTTGTCAGTTTTAAACGGATTAATGGTTTTCTTATGCAAACAAGATCAAATAAAATCCAAAGCCATGACCCAAAGCAAAACATGTGAAATCACTGTTTAGTTGGAAATCCTTCAACAAACTGAGCCAGCTTGATGATCGTCCACTTTGACCAACCTTGCTGTTGCCAAAAAGGACACTTCTTGACATTTGCCACGTCTATTAGATCATTTCTAACCCAAAGGATATTTTACAGGCTTATAATATTAAGGAGAGTTGGTATCAAATCCAGACAGTAAGATTTGAGTTTCTAACGTAAGATACAATAAGATTAGTTATTATGATGACCCAAAGAATAAAGTCTCAAGGTCTTATTTACAGTTCAAACCCTCTCTATGTGGCTCCCATTGTCTCATTAACTCCACCTCCCACTGCTCCTCTGCTCTAACCCCTGGGCCATCCCTGTCTAGTCTTCTACCTGCAATCTTACTTTCATAGGAAGGAGGGGATGGACCCTCGTTGGGGATAGACTCTACTTTCTGAGTTTCCCCCAGCATCTGAGCTGAGGTTAAGTTCTCTTTTTTTCCTTTTTTTTTTTTTTTTTTTTAAGATTTCATTTATTTATTTGAGAGGGAGAGAGCATGAGTGTGCACGAGTAGGGGGAGGGGCAGCGGGAGAGGGAGAGGCAGACTCCCCGCTGAGGAGAGACCTCTCCCCCCACAACATGGGGCTCAATCCCAGGACACTGAGATCATGACCTGAGCTGAAGCCAGATGCTTAACTGATGGAGCCACCAGGAGCCCCAATCTCTTTCCTTCTTGAAGTCTTTCTTCCACCATTTCAGTTGAAAGTTGTTTTTATTGGTTTTTTTTTGTTTTGTTTTCGTTTTTGTAGGGACCATTTACTGAGCTCCTACTGTCCTTCAGGTACCATGCTACGAATTGGACACTTTATCTCACTCCTTGAAAGGCGGCTACTATTTTCATATTAAATTTTTGTTTTGTTTTCTTTTTTACATGTAACCCACTTACAAAGTATTATAAAAAGCTAGAAGTTAAAAAGCCTCAGGTTTATCTCCATTCCTGTCAATACTATTTACACACTTTGCATCAAAGGTAATCATTTTTAAGCTATTCTTTGGATTCTTCCAATGGTTCTTTATGCAAAAGATCAACAAATAGATGTTCTTAGCCTCTCCCTCCTAACTCTCTATAATAGGGCATGACACCATATGCACCACTCTGCATTCACATCTGGCTCCCTGCCTTTCATTTCAGGACCTGTCCTAGAGTACTTTCTTTTAGCCCCCTCACACCGCCCCCCCCCCCAGTTTTACTGTGATACAATTGACATGTGACACTGTATAAGTTGAAGGTGCTCAACATCACCATTTGATAGATGGATATATTGTGAAAAGGTCCCCACAATAAGTTAACATGTGTCACCTCACAAAGTTACCATTTTTCTTCTTACGATGAGAACCTTTAAGATCTATTCTCTTAGCAACTTTCAAATACACAATTTAGTGTTGCTCCTTATGGTCTCAGGGCTGTAGATTACTTCCCCAGGACTTATTTATTTTACGACTAAAAGTTTGTGCCTTTTGACCACCTTCACCCAATTCCCCCTCCGTCTCTGGTAACCACCAATCTGTTCTCTGTTAGTTCTATTACCTAGATTCCACACACAAGTGAGGTCGTCCAGCAGTTGTCTCTCCGTGTCTGCTTTATTTCACTTGGCATGAAGGTCCATCCATGTTGCTGCAAATGGTAGAATCTGGAGTACTTTCCATAGCAGCTCTTTAGACTCTCTTTTGTTTTCTTTTCTCAGCTGTATACTATTCCACTGTGCAGCTATCGTTCCTCATGATGGATGATCCATCGGGTTGTTTTTGATCTGTCATAATGTTGCAGTGAATGGGCCTTTGCATGCAGCATTTTATTAGAGTACAAGAGTACCTGTAGGATATATTTTAAGATTGGAAATACTGGATCAAATGGTAAAAGCACGTGAAATTTTGGTAAATGTCATCAAATTTTCTTCCCTGGAGGCTGTAACATTTTTATTCTCACCATCAGTGTATGAATATATGGCATAGGTATTGCTATCCTCGTTTTATTTTTTTATTTTTTATATTTTTAAAAATTCTTTTAAAAATTTTTATTTATTTATTCATGAGAGACACAGAGAGAGAGAGAGAGAAAAGCAGAGACACAAGCAGAGGGAGAAGTAGGCTCCATGCAGGGAGCTGGATGTGGGACTTGATCCCAGGAACATGGATCACACCCTGAGCCAAAGGCAGATACTCAACCGCTGAGACACCCAAGCATCCCACTATCCTTGTTTTATGTATGAGGAAACCGAAGTCCGGAAAAATACAAGATCCTGCAGTTAATATTCAGGTGGGGACTCAGTATTAATCACATAGTTGTCTGTATTGTTACTTATTTTATGTAGAGATGGACCCAGTCCTTCTAAAGCTTTATGAACATAAGTCTTGATGTTCAAAGTCTCTCTAGGAAACAGAAATTGGGGGCAATTAAGTCAGTGCCAGGTGAGAGTGAGGGAAAAGGGAAATACGGTAGGAAAAGTCAGGAAACAAATGCAAGGTCACAGCTGGTCATTCAACAGGCACTCCGACTCAGCCACCAGGGATGTCTCTAGACGAGATTTACTGAAATATCATGCCGCTGGGTGGAGGAAGGGAGACGGAATCTGTTGTCCTCCTTTGTGTCCCTCTTAGGTTCATGGGGGGAGACACAGCCACACTTTTGGTTGGGTTACCTGGCCTTCTCAGCAGATGCTGGGGGAGTGAGTGAGATCCCAAGCTTTGCAGGGTCCAGGAACAGTGGGAGGAGCACCAAATGGGTCACCGTGGTAGCCAGGGGTCCTAGAGACAGGTGAGGCCAAGGGATCCTTGTGGAGGTCCATAGATGTATTTAAATCTAGGCATTTTCTTTCTCTCTCTCTTTCTTTGATTTTATTTATTTGAAAGAGAGAGAGAGAGAGAGAGAGAGAGAGAGAGAGAAAGCATGAACAGGGGGAGGGGCAGAGGGAGAAGCAGGCTCCTTGCTGAGCAGGGAGCCTGACATGGGACTCCATCCTAGGACCATCAGATCATGACCTGAGCCAAAGGCAGATGCTCAACCAACTGAGCCACCCAGGAGCCCCTAGGCATTTTCTTAGACCTCTTTAATTTAGTGCTTTATGCCTAAGAGGTGCTCAATGAAAAATTTTTAATTGACACATTCATTTGAAGTGATTTTTTTTTTAAGACTTTATTTATTTGACAGAGAGTGAGAGTGTGAGCGCACAAGCAGGGGGAACAGCAGGCAGAGGAAGAGGGAGAAGCAGGCTCCCCACTCAGCAGGGACCCCACCCCAAAATGGGCTCTATCCCGGAGCCCTGGAATTATGACCTGAGCCAAAGGCAGAGGCTTAACCGACTGAACCACCTAGGCACCCCTCATTTGAAGTTATTAATAAAGATAAATATTCTTATCGTGGGGAGACATTAATATACAGTAATCAAGAGTCCAGCCTCTTAAGCCAGAGTCCCTGGGTCTGAACACAAGCTCTGACACTGACTAGGTGTGTGATGCTGGTCAGGACACCTCATGTTGCTTGGCCTCAAGTTTTCTCATTTGTAATACAGGACTAATGCTTAAAATAATACTTGGTGTAACAAGTGCTATGTAAGCATTAACTATTATTTTTATTATAATATCTAACTTTTATTCAGTGTTTGCTATTGCCAAGTACTAAGTACTTCACGTTTCACCTCAATTAATCTCCCCAGCAACTCTACAAAAGGAAGTCATATTATCAACCTTCTATGGGATGTTAATATCATCTCTATTTCAGAAATGACGAAAAAAAGACTCTAAGAGTTTAAATAATTTGACCAAGTCAAATGAGGTAGAGTCAGAATTTGATGTAGGTCTGCTGGACTCTAGTCAGTCTATCATGTTATTCTTGGAGAACCAGTTTTAACATTTACTATTATAAAAGCACCCAATTCAGGCCTAAAATGCATTGTAAAAACATCCGTGTCGCTTAAGCATCTATCAACCTTTTAGTCATTGTGGACTTGGGCACTTGGCTCATGGTATTTCTCTTAACCTTTCTGTCTCTCCAATGTTTGCTCATCTCTTCAGCCCTGATCCCATAAACAGGATGACCTGAAATCTTCCTCCACCAGCATCTAGTAGTACGTTAGACCTAATCATTACCTGGAACTGTTCCACTTTGGATATGGTGATCATAACCAAAGACCTGGTGGCTTTTTCACTCCTCAATCCTGCAACAACCACTCTTTAATCTCACAGAAATCTCCTTTTCTTCTATTTAACATTGTCTTCTAGTTTATCATTCCTTTCCAGCTCACTCCATGGATCCTATGATTGATGATTTAAGTTACTTTCTTACCAATACCATGTATTATTCTCCTCCTTGCACATCACCCAGCAAAGCTCCACATTTGGATCAGTGTTAGCTCTTCCCCTTACCCTCGAATGGTTATACTTTGATACAGACAATCAAACAGTCATGCAGTTTCCTCCACTACAAATTCATGATCCTCAACCTCAGTCACGCTCTCAGCATCACTTATTACTCCCATGATTGATTTTTAATTTTCAGTTTTCAGCTTTCATTTTCCCTAATGGCCATTCCAAATCCTCACCACCTTCCTCAAGCATCTTTTTCACGTTCCACTCCTTGAATTCAGTAGACAACATTCCCTCTAAATTCATCAGGATAATCGAGGGCTTTAGTTATTGGAGTTTTAGAAATCCACCCTTGGTCACAAGTTTATAGGGTTCCATATTCTTCCTGAGGGATCACTTCTACTTTTATGGCATAAATATACCCATGTTGATGACTTTCAAATCTATATCTCTAGCTTGTACTTCTCAATCTTGAAGACCCGTGTCCATGGAGGTTCCACAGAGATTTCAAACTCAAAAGGTTCAAAACTGAACACATCGTTTCCCTAAGACCTATATCTCCTGCAGGGCATTCTTCTCTTCCCAGGCACCATGGGGGTAGGAGGCATGACCACCATCTACTCAGGCTAAGAGGTTGATGTCATCCTTGAGTTCTCTTTCTTCTTTACTTTCCACATGGATTCAGTTTCCAAGTGATGCCAAACTTCCTTCTTGTTTCTAGAATCTCCCTTCTCTTCCCTGTCCTAGTGCAGTCTCTTGACCCAACTGGACTGTCCTGATAGTAGTTTCTGAAGCTTCCAAACTTTTTGATCTCAGACTTGGCACCCTCAGTCTATCCTCATCACTGCTGCTAGCCAGGTGATGTTTCTAAACACAAATCTGACCATATCACACTCCCACTTAAGATCCTGCATTGACTCTCCATTGCCTACAGGATAAAGTCCCAGTTTCTTGGCAAGACATGCATGGCCATCTGTGATTTGGCATTAGCTTCATTCTGCAGTGCTTTCATTTACCAATCCCTATGGAGCTCCTTATGCTCCAACCAGAAAGAAGAGCTTGCAGTTCCTGTGGGCTGCTTTGTTTCTCACTCTATGCCTTTATTCATAATGTCCCCTCTACCAAACTGCGCTTCCACTCCTCTGCCTTTATCTGGCCAACTCCTTCTATCCTTTAAGACTTAGTTCATGGGTCACTTCTCTTGGGAAGCCTTTCTTGACAAGCCATCTTCCCCTTCTCCTGAACTCCAGGCAGCATTAGCAACACTGCCCTTGTGCTTCCACAGCTCCCTGTTCATTGCATTGAAAACATCCCAGTGTATTTACCCATTTATGTGTCTGGATCACAATTAGATTGCTAGCTCTTTGAAGCTTAGGACTGTGTCATATTTCTCCTTGTACCTCTTTGCCTAGCAGTGGCATAGAGGAGGTGCTCGATAATGTTTAATGTTGAACAAGTAAACGAGTGATCCATTAATGAAATACTATTTCATTTATTTATTTATGTTTATTTTTTTTGACAGGGAGAGAGAGTGCACAAATAGGCAGAGCGGCACACAGAGGGAGAGGGAAAAGAAGGCCCCCCTCCAAGCAGAGAGCTCAATGTGTGGCTTGATCCCAGGACCCTGGGATCATGACCTCAGCTGAAGGCAGATGTTTAACCGATTGAGCCAACCAGGTGCCCTAAAATACTATTTTATATTTAAAATGATTTCTCCACTTTATGAACAAGCCAGAGAGTAATCCATATCAACGAACATCGTGATTATTTCTCAATCTGATTATGAGTAACAATAGGCAGAACGATAGTCAAGTGGTACCACAACACTGGGGGTGCCCAGAGTCGATGCAGCCCCGCAAGAGAGGAATCTCGAAGTGTCTGTAGTTGTAAGTGCTGTGGTGGCGGACAGCTAGGATTCCTACAGAGTGCCAGAAACCTGCCAGACTTCCATTCTATTCATACAAAATGCTCCCAGTTTAACCTTCAGTGTTTATAAGTTTTATTTGCCGAATGAAAACTCATTTGCTATGCCTTAAGTTAATAACATATAGATTTATGATTTAAAGTAAAAAATAGGACAATGGGAAACAAACTAGAGTCACAGCTCATTTGTCCCCCCTAAAATGACTTTCTTAGGATCTAATGCTTTTACAAAGAGCCTAGACAGAGCAAGAGCTGAAAACACCATCGCTTTCAAAGCATTTCTTTGTGGAATTTAAGGAAGAAGGTTGGGGGGATCCCTGGGTGGCGCAGCGGTTTGGCGCCTGCCTTTGGCCCAGGGCGCGATCCTGGAGACCCGGGATCGAATCCCACGTCGGGCTCCCGGTGCATGGAGCCTGCTTCTCCCTCTGACTGTGTCTCTGCCTCTCTCTCTCTCTCTCTCTCTCTCTGTGACTATCATAAATAAATAAAAATTAAAAAAAAAAAAAAGGAAGAAGGTTGGGGAGATTGGCATATTTTCCTGAAGTTCAGCACTGAGGGTTTTTTTTTTTTTTTTAAGTAGGCTCCACCTCCAACATTGACCCTAACTAGGGGCTTGAACCTGCACTCTGAGATGAGGACCTGAGCTGAGATCATGAGTCCGCAGCTTAGTAGACTCAGCCACCCGGGCACCCCGGTACTGTTTTTGAATTTCAAGTATCACTAGGTCTCCTTTTATAATTAAAGTCATAATAAGTAATTATAGTGATTTAAAAAAAGGAATTGCTAGTAGTAATAATAATAATAATAATAATTTTATAGAAGTCACATGTGCTCCAATGCCCAGTGAGTGGCAGGTGTTTTTCACCAAGTATCCTACTTATGCTTCCCAACGACCTTTATTTTTTTTTTTTTTTTTTTTTTTTCCCCAACGACCTTTAAACAGAAATTTTCCCCTTTTTCTGTTTGAACTTAGGTTCAGTGAAATCAAATAACTTGAGGCCGGTCCAAAGGACGAGCTGGGAAGACTCCGGGGGCCAAAGGCCACGTGAGCTTCGGCAGGTGACACTGAGCCTCTCCTGGACTCTGGGTTTTGTTACCTGCTCGCGTGCATGGGGATGCAGGGCGGTGCGAGGCCGCCCACGAGGGTAAGCACAGAACGTGCTGGAAAGGTGCAGGAGCCACAGGCGCGCGGGCGGCTGCGAGCCGGAGGCAGGGGCCAGGCGGCCGCCAAGAGCGGGCTGGACGGGCGCGCCCCACCGAGCCCTTAGGTAGCGCGCGAGGGGCGGGGCCTGGGAGCGCGGAGACACCCGCGGGCCGGCCGAAGTGCCGCCTCTGCCGGGGGGGGGCGCGAGGGGAGCAGGGCGAGCGCGCGGGCATCCCGGAGCCTCCGTGGCGGCCCAGGCGGCTCCCCCTCACTAGCCGAAACCGAGGCCGAGACCGCGCTCGACCTTCCTCGGGGCGGCCTCCCCGGGAGCGCGCGGGAAGGGGACGGTCCTGCGCAGAGCCCCCCCCCCCCGCAGGTTGGTACGGCCCGCCCCCCCCCCCCCCCCCGCCGCTGATCTGGCAGGCTGCGCGCGCACCCTCCGGCCCGGTTCCCTCCTCCCGCTCCTCGCGTGCAGCTCGCTGGCCCCGCGCCCGCCGGGGACGCGCCGCGCGCCTGGGCGGAGAGGAGCGCGGCCGCGGGGGCGCGCCCCGCTGGCTCCGCCCCCCCCGCTCCCCTCCCCCGAGTCCCGGGTGCCCGGCTCGCGCGGCTCGGTGCGCGGAGAGCGGGGACCCGGCGCCAGCCCGCCCGCCCGCCCGCCCGGCCCTGCGTCCCCGCCCCGGCGTGCGAGGCGCCGCGCGCTCCTGCCGCCCCGCTCGGTGCATGGAGGGCCCCGCTCGGATCGCAGCCGCCGCCGCCGCAGCCGCCGCCCGCGCGCGGGGCATGACCTGGGGGTGGCTCTGGGAGCCGGCCGCCGCGCAGGAGGTGCGGGGACGGGGTCCGCGCGGCCGAGAGGGGCGGGGGGGCGCGCCGCAGCCCGGGAGGGCGGGGGCCGGGGAGCCCGGGGGCGCGGGGCGCGCGGCTGGGGCGCGGGCGGCCGTGGGGGTCCCGGGCTCCGCGCGCTCCGGGGAGGGCGGCGGCGGGCGGCGTCCCGGGGCCCGGAGCCGCCGGGAGGGAGGGCGGGCCGAGGTGTCAGCGGCACGCTCCCGCCCCCTGACCGAGGCCCGCGGGGCAGGTGAGGGCCGGCGGCGCCGCGAGGGGGGGCGCCAGCACGTTTCCCCGAGGGAGCGGGGTCCCTCGCCTCTCTCGCCTCCATCCCGCAGAGCGCCCGCGAGAGACAGTGATTTATGTGCGGGGAGAAGCGAGAGAAATGTCCTGCACAATGTATCTTTCTCTGCCTTCACAGACCCAGCGACTTCCCAGCCCCAGGGAGTGCATTTTTCCTTCCCCTCCGTAAAGCTTTCTGTGGATTGCATTATCATTTGCTAAATGCATTACAGCTCGCTATTTATTTCGGTCTGCAGCTTCCAGACCTTTGTTGCTTTCTCTCCGCATCTAGGGATTTGAGCAATAAATCACTTGAGGAGGATAGATGACTCTCTCGCCCTCGCCTTCATTGTTCTCCCTCACCCCACCAAGTCAGGTGGAAGGCTCTGCAAAAGGAGCTCTTCTCCAGAAGTGCCTGCCTTTCCTCGGTCAGGACGACCAGAGGGTGGCAGGTGCTTCAGGGCAAGGCAGCTTTCCGATGGAGATGTAGAGTTTAGGGGAACCTCGTCAACGGAAGGTCAGCCTCTGTGTGTCCTAAAGCAGACACTTTGAGAAACAGAAAGTTGAACCCGAAGCTAACAGGAGATTCATTCTCAGCGGGCAGTGGCCAAAAGTGAGAGAAGCCAGTTCTGTTTCCGTGCCTCGCTGTGCCTCGCTGATACCGTGGCCCTCCGCCTCCCCAGCTGACACTTGGCATATACCTAAAGGGCTGTGTCAAGGAGGAAAAGGTGGGAAGCAGAGCCGGAAAATAAATGGGATTATTCTCAGTGTAGTTCTAAGCATTCTAGGACATTTTGTAGCTCATTTTTGAAAAGTAGTCTATTTTAGCTGAAATTGGGGGTGGGGTGGGGTCGTGGTTCAGCTTTTAGGACAAGATGAAAGAAAAATTTTCTGGAAATTTTAAATTAGTGCTTAACTAGAAAGCATTCTTAGGAACCCAGAGAGGCACCAAATACTGTAGTTTCTGTTATGCACATGTTGAAATAAACTGCCTCATACTTGAAGTTATATGAGAAGGATGGAGAAAACCTGTTTCATTTTGTAAAGACGTGCCCTGGGTGTGTGCTTGGCAGTGGGTAGAGCAGAAACATTTATATTTCTATAAAAACACACACACACACACACACACACAAGTGTATATTGTTTAACTTTCATGCAAAAACTCGGATATAGTATTTGGAAATCTGTCTTTGTTTGAATAGTTTAGTCAACCAGGAAAATCAGTTACTAGAGGTACTGTGCTATTGTTTGTGTAGTAACTCACTTGGGATGCTTTGATTGATTGCTGTGGTTCTCATCAACCTCCTCTTCTGTGGAAAGTACTTAAACAGCTCTGACTCTCAAGCCGGGAAGTACAAAGAACCCTTAGGACTTGGAGCACACTGATCTAGCTTGTGTAGGTTGGCTTCTAAATCAGTCTTACCCTTTGCCTTCTTTGCAAGAAAGGAATTAAGTTCACTTTAAGATAGGGCCCCTCTACCCCCACCCCACACCCCCCATCAGCAAGGTATGTATATATCTGCCTATATATATATTTATATATCTATATATGTAGATGGAGGCTTCATGTGGGAATAGGAACCTCTGTTATGGGGTTTTGCTCTAAAGAGGTCAGGTAAAATTTGTTGACTAGTTCTCCCGCTTTTCTGTTTTCCACTTTGCCCTTATGCCCTCATAGCTTTCTAGATGATTTCATTTATGAGTTTGTCAAAATATAAGTTGAAGTAAAAATGTTCTTCTCTAGAGATGTTTCTTTTGCCACAGTTGGGACTAAAAATTGGTGACTGTGTCTAAGCATATCTTGGGGAAATGATTTTAGGAATTCAACCTGATCTTAGTGATATTAGGCTGGGGTAGGAAATTAAAAACAACTAATTGAAAAATTGGCTATTTATAACATGTAATTACATTGGCTATGGCCTTGTAATTAGCATTTGTACTATGTAGAAGGATAGATAAGACAATACATCAGGAGAGCAGATGAGTTGTGTACCACGTAGTCTTTCTTTAGATATATGATCTTACTACTTAATAGGAACTAATTAGATTAGAAAGAGAATTTGGAGTCTGGTTGCTAAATAGATTGCTTTGAAGAACTCGATTTTATGGTGATTTTTGATTAGTGCTTCCTCTTCTCCCCCCCCCCCCAACAACTTTTGTTGCCTTGGATTGAATTAGAGAATGTTTTATTGTTTTTATTCAAGGTTTTATATTGTATGTAAACATTGCATTTATTTATAAACATTCCATTTACAAATTTTTGTTGTGTATATGGCACTAATTGACTTTTAAGAGGCTGAGGAGGAGGGAGGGCTTTGAGTCTTCTCAGTGAAAATTAAAAGATGGTGTATGGAATATCCTTCATGTCATTTAAAAAAATATTGGATTACAATTAAGTGAAAAACTGGTTTGTTGGTTTTTTTTTTTTTAATCCTTCAAGGTTTTCGTCATTGTTTGTGCTCTTTCCCCCCATTGTCAGGCTTAAAACATACAGTATCATTGTCATCTGTCCCCTGAATAATGGTCCTGAGGTGATATTATTAATGTGGCTTTTTAAAATCAAACTAATTATACTTGCCTAAAAGAGCCACATGTGTGTGATTCTAGCTGCCTGGTGCCTTTTGAGAGCCCGGGAGACAAGCTAGTGAATAGAGCTGAAAATTCATTCTGTATTTGATTAAATGGAACAGACTCGCTGCTCCTTACCCCAGCAGGGGCTATGAGATCTCTTGATCCCCGAAGCGGCTCCAGGACCCTGGGAATTCCATTAGCGAGCACCTGAGGAATTTCTGCCCTGCAGTGCCTTTTTTGTATGTGTGTATGTGTGTGTGTGGAGAGGGAGGGGGAGCCGAGTGGTGATGGGGCGGTGGAGGGAGGGGGGCGGAGAGAGGCTGCATTAGAAGACTCCATATGTTAGCAGATCTAAAATCAAGGCATGACTTAACAGCTTATCTTGTAAGAGAAAAGCCCAACCCGAAGGCAGATTGCTAGTCAGAACTTTCTTGCAAGCAGGACTGTGTGGGGATGTGTTCTTAGCACTGAACCCAACGCCACTGTAAGTACAGAAAGTCACTTCTCTGCTTTCCCTCCGAAGCGCAAGCATACACACGTCGCGGACTCGGTAAGTTTTCTCTGAATGATCTTTTGATAAAGATGTGAAATTGTGTTACAGTTTGGTCTTGCCTGCAAGGGCCCATGTATTCTAATAACTCCTTCAGCTGAGAGCAAAATCAGATTTTTAGGTGAAGCAGATTGCTTCAGGAGCAGACATGAAGTGCTCCTTCGAGTTGTGTGCTCTTTAGTTTTTTATGTGATTTTATTGCCTTCTTGTTGCATTCTTAGAGAATTTAAATTCATGTAGGGTACATACGTCTCTTTCCTGCTGTCCTTTTTTTGAGAGTTCTGGCTGTCAGGGTCTTTGAAGGCATTGCTCTGCAGACTTGCCAACAGCCGCAAGTAAATGAAAATAGGTCTATCAGGAATATCCTGTGAAAATCTTTGGAGCAAAGTGTTTGAGAAGCATTCCTGCCCTGGCCCCTCCCTCCCACCCCCAGCTGCCCCAAATAATCTTTGGATGCAAGCATTTCTCAGGATATTAGTCCAGTGTGTTTCTTGTGTACTTTTCCAGGAGGAGCAGCTCTGGGTCTTGGAGGGTAGAGTTAATTGATTTCCGTATTCCGAGAAGAGTTAAACGTGAACGTGGATTCCAGTGCTAGTTTTCAACGGACGCGTAATGCAGTGGCTTATCCGATGGTTAATTTCATGTATTTTTGTCCCTGATTAAAATCACGTCGCGTCACAGTCCTTTCCGTCCGGCCACCATGTAGTGCTCTACCAAATTCTCCTCACAATACAGAGTGTTGAGAAAATAAAGAAGCCTTTTAGAGACTACATTTAAGCCTTTCCCACCTTAATCCTGGGTATACCTTCTCCAGGACAGCCACCTAGGAAGGACTCTTGAATGAATTGGAGTAAACACTGAAGTCAGCACTGTGCCTGTCTTGGTTCAGGTTATATGACTGAACTGAGATACATTCCCCTTACCGTTTTGTTGCTTAGAACTGCATGGCCGGGGGTTATTCTGTATGTTAGTAAATTGAACACCAATAAAAAATAAATTAAAAAAAAAAAAAAAAAGAACTGCATGGCCCGTTTTATTTTTAGATGATCGCACCACAGACAGAATTAAAAACTTGACACAGAAAGCTTGCTTTTCAGCTACATATTCCTGTTGGAGACTGGCTCACCTCTTTTTCTTTATGTGAGCCGGGCCACTGAGCCTGACCAATGTCTTGGTTTCCTCATCTGGAAAATGGAGATAACAACAGCATCTCCTACCACTGTCGTGGGGATTACATGGGATATTGAAAGTAAATCTTTCGCTTGGATGTACTAAAACATCTCTGAGTTAGCTGCTGTACTTTTAGTAATTCCTCCTGGACACATTAGTTTATTCCTTTGATCCAGAGTAATTTCCTTGAAAT
Source organism: Canis lupus baileyi (assembly GCF_048164855.1). Taxonomy (NCBI): domain Eukaryota; kingdom Metazoa; phylum Chordata; class Mammalia; order Carnivora; family Canidae; genus Canis; species Canis lupus. Next base: position 80,760,491 of record NC_132840.1, on the reverse strand, counting down.
ACTGGCTAGAAAGGAATTCTCAGAAGCCAGTAACAGTGTGGGGACACCCAGCTGTTGTGGTGTGCTACGGTTTTCTTAATTTTGCAGTTGAACTGCACAGGCGTTTGGAAACAATGTTGCGTTTTTCTAATTGATCATATAATGTAAGAATGTACACTTAATGGACACTTAAGTGAACAGCCAGATTCAGTTTTTGCATATGCACATGTGCGTGGTAACTATTCCCCAGATCAGGCTCCTTGGTGCCCCTTCCCAGACAACCCTGCCACCCCCAGCCGGCAGACACTGTTCTAACTAGTCTCACTGTACATTAGTTTTGCCTGTTCTTAAACTATATTTATACAAACAGATTCATATGGTATGTGCTCTTTTATATCTGTTTTTTTTGTACTGTTCATTATGTCTGTGAGATTCATCTACGTTACTGTTTACGGTCTTAAAATTATTATAGCATCTTTTGTAGTAGTTCATTTTATTGGCACATTGAGTATGTAGCCATTGGGGAGAAAAACCAGCACTTCTTCCTAAATTTTTTGACAATCAGATCCTAGGGGTTAGCTTAGAAAAGTTATCAGGACCTTATTTTTGTACATAAAACTGGGTGAAGGTAATATAATTACTCTTAATCACACTTACATAAAGCAAATCCACTGATAACTGTTCTTTTGTGTGTGCATGTGTTTTATTTTTGATTTTTTATGAGAGACACAGAGAGAGGCAGAGACAAAGGCCGAGGGAGAAGCAGGTTCCCTGCAGGAAGCCTGATGCAGGACTTGATCCCAGGACTCCAGGATTACAACCTGAGCCAAAGGCAGATGCTCAACCGCTGAGCCACCCAGGCGTCCCCGTTTTTAATTTTTTTTAAAAAATATTTTATTTATTTATTCATGATAGACACACAGAGAGGGGCGGGCAGAGACACAGGCAGAGGGAGAAGCAGGCTCCACGCAGGGAGCCCAGGGCGGGACTCGATCCCAGGACTCTAGGATTGCGCCCTGGGCCAAAGGCAGGCGCTAAACCGTCGAGCCACCCAGGGATCCCCTGTTTTTTAATTTTTAAATTTAAATTAAAATTTTTTTTTTTTTTTGAGAGAGAGAGATAATGTACTAGCTGGCTGCGTGGGGAGGTGAGCAGAGGGGAGGGAGAGAGAGAATCTTAAGCAGGTTTCACACCCAGGGCCTGACATGGGGCTCGATGTTATGACCCTGAAAATCACGACCTGAGCTGAAATCAAGAGTTGGATGCTTAACTGGCTGAGCCACCCAGGAAGGGAAGGAAGAGAACCTCAAAGCAGAGAAAGCCATCTCAGGTAGCTTATATCTTTTGTGCTTAGCATTTAATCCATAATCAATATTTACAAATGTACAGAAGAAACCACTAGCCTGGCATTCGCATGATACTCTTTTAGAAGAAAAGAGAACAACACGATGTTCTTTTGAAACAACAACAACAACAAACAAACAAACAAAAAACCCCAAAGTGGAAGAAAGGGGAGGTAGGATGTTGTTACGCTACAGAAAGTTTTTGAGAAACAGGACCATACCCTTTACGGAGAAGAGTTTTGGCTTCTTACTTGCAGTCAGACAATGCCTATATGTTTAAAATTCCTGTCTGTGTTGTTGGAATTCCCTAATGTGCTAAATAAAGTTTATTTCACCAAATAGTGAAACAAGAGTACGAGATGATGTCAGTGAATTAGAAGGCTGCTTATTTGTTTTTTTTTTTTTTTAATTTTGGAGGGGGTTGCAGCTGGGGTAAATAGCTTCTATTTCTGTGTTTGGAAATGTTAAGGAAGGATTTTCTGGATGTTCTGCTTGAACACAAGCCGCTTCTCTGTCAGGAGACATTGTACTTTTCAGCTTTTATAATTTCATTAGATCTTATTATGTTGTACTCCTGGACGCAAGGTCATTCTTCACATATAGCCATGTGCAGGGATGGCTTCCCCCGGACCCCAGAGAGTTAGGTTGTCCCCTTTTCTTCTTAAATCAGACCACTGGTGGCCCAGATTTCGGGGAGGGTGGGGAGAGTTGAAATAGTGATATATGATTCATCTTTTGTCCTGTAGGGGGACTCAAAAGATGCAGATTTTGGTTCAAAAGGAGGAAGAACTGTGACCAATAGGGCTGCCTCGTGATAGAAAATGCTCTTTTGAGGGGACATGAGCTCCTGTTACTAGACATTTGCTGAAGACACTGTGGAAGGGAGATTGAACCACATGACCTCTAAGGGCCCTTGCAGGACTAAGACTCCATGAAATGGGCTTTTATGAAAGAGTGATTCTACATAACCAATCCACGTGTAATTTTGGAGAGAGAAAAATGTGTTAAAAATTTCCAAACGGCGGGATCCCTGGGTGGCGCAGCGGTTTGGCGCCTGCCTTTGGCCCAGGGCGCGATCCTGGAGACCCAGGATCGAATCCCATGTCGGGCTCCCGGTGCGTGGAGCCTGTTTCTCCCTCTGCCTATGTCTCTGCCTCTCTCTCTCTCTCTCTCTGTGTGTGACTATCATGAATAAATAAAAATTAAAAAAAAAAAATTTCCAAACGGGGGTGCCTGGGTGGCTCAAATGTCAGGTTGTGATCCCGGGGTCCTGGGATTGAGTCCCTCATTGGGCTCCCTGCATGGAGCCTGCTTCTCCCTCTGCCTGTGTCTCTGCCTCTCTCTCTGTCTCTCATGAATACATAAAATTTTTTTTTAAAAATTCCAGACAGCCATTGAATAAATACATTTTCTCAAACTAATCCTAGTTTAAAGTTGAGGACCACCTCTACTTGTCAGCTCTTTCCTTTAAATGTAATTCTTTACTTATCACTAATAAGTTAAATGCCAAATATTCTTCCCATCTTTCATACTTAAAGAGAAAATTGGGACTTTTGCAATATTCTAAATGTGTACGTGTCAGAGATGATAATGCTTTACAAGTAAAGTATTTGCTACTTTTTTATGTAGGTGCACATCTGAGAATTTCCTTGAGGCCCATCCACTGGCTCATTTATTTATTCACTCCTACAACAAATGTACCGTCAAAATGAATAAATATACATCTTTGCTCTGTGCCTTCACTCCCCCACCATACTTTCCTATACTTGACTTTCGAGAGAGATAACTTGGGGGGAAAAGGCTGATACTAGTGACTTATTCTATCAACAAAACTATACTTGGGAAATTTTCTGAGGCCCATAGTTTTTTTTGTTTGTTTGTTTTTTTTTTTTTTTTTTGAGGCCCATAGTTATTGAATCCAACATATACATCCTATATCTGTAAATGTGTGTTAATAATTGACATTTAGAATGATTGAAGGGAGGATAGAATCCTGAATCACTGAAACAGTATCTTCCCTATTTTATAAAACAGAGAAGTATAGTAGATTGAATTTTTTTTTACCGTTTTGTGTTTATGTACACACATAAACTGTCCATGCCTTCCTTTGCTATAAGCAGGTTTCTCTCATCTCTTTGTTCCTTTTACTTTTTTACCCTCCATCATTCTTTTCAAAATTTGGGAGGGGGATGAGAGGAAATTTGAATATGAGACTAAAAAAAAAAAAAACAAACTTTTTTTTTTCTGCTTAAACTGTTAGTAGTACATCGTCTCCCTATCTTCAGTCTTGGTTTGGCCTACACTCCAAATGATCCATTGTTCTCCATTTTGCTGGAGTAAAGATTGTCCTAAAACCTCAATCTGATCATATGAATGCTGTCCTTAAACAGTTTCTCTAAGGCCCCTGCCAGAATCACTCACTCACTTATTAGGGCCCAGGTCTTCAGTGGGGTGTATGGGGTTCTTTCCCTGTTGGATATTTCTGTGGCTACTTGGAATCACTGGAATGAACCTTGCTTTCTTTCCTGCAGGCTGGGAACAGAACTGTGTCTGTCTCTTGTGGCACTGGTATGGTGTCATCGTTATTTACATGACTGCTTAGCCTTATCTTCCTCCTTAAGGTCAGACGATGTGATTTCCCTGATAGGTGATTATCCCTCTCACCCTCTTACTTGTGCTGTGCTGTGCCTAACAAGTAGTAAATACCCAAACAGCTGAATGAATCAGTGCCATAGCAGTGCTTCTCAGGTGTCCCTGTGATTTGGATTTCTTGGGGGATGTTAAAAATGCAGATTCTGATTTAGTAAGTCTGGGGTGAATCCCAAGATTGTCCCTTTCTAGCAAGCTCTCAAATAATGTTGATGATGTTGAGTGGAGCCCACTGAGTGGCAAGATGCTAAACTGTCCTCTCAAGATCCGTTGCGATTTCAACATCCAGTCTGCTCTGATTTACTTATTTATTTATTCATGAGAGAGGCAGAGACACAGGAAAAGGGAGAAGCAGGCTGCCTGTGGGGAGCTGGATGTGGGACTCGAACCCGGGATCCCAGGATCATGTCCTGAGCTGAAGGCAGACGCTCAATCGCTGAGCCATCTAGACATCCCTACAGTCTGCTCTTAAAAACCCAGTTAAAGTGATTCTGCATGTTGAGCACAACTTCAAACCATGAAGATAAAGAATGCTTTAGATAAAGAAAAACATACTTAAATGTCACATAATTACTAGAATTCATGTGTGATGTTTTAACAATTTTATTTTAAAAATGGTTTTCTTTTTAACATTTTAAATGGATGAGTTGTTGAAGAATATATTTAAAAATGTGTATTTTTCTTTGCAACATTTGGTGTCTAGAGAGAAAGCTTGATGTCAAGTGTTGTCTGTTTTTTAAATACTCAGCATTGCAGGTGTTCTCTTGGATATATAGGTACTAAAAAGTGCATTCTGGCTTCTGTCTCTTGCCAGGGAAATGCCTAAGAGTTATTGGCTTTTTATGGTATCACGGTAAAAGTAATTAGTATTCTCTATTTTACTATAATTTGATGTCTGTTCAACGAGTAATTGTACACATTGCCTGGTTGGAGGTAAATTTGGCAAGGGGGATGAATGTTTAATGGATAAAATACTACTTTCATCAGGCCATGAAATTACTCTAGTGACATCAGAACTTGGCAGCCTCTTTTATTCCAATAAAAACAAAAATAGCATCATAAGCTAGGAGTAAGACATTTTTCTTGTCCATTTGTTTTGGCTAATTTTCATGGTTTTGGCCTCAGCATGTGTATATAACAAAATAACAACACAGTGAGTAACAGGCAGTGAGAATTGGGGAGTGAACATAGTTTTAGCTAAACTGCTGCGCCATCGGGACTGCCCTAAACTGTTCCTTTCAGTTTGGTGACTAGGAGAGTGTGAGCGTGAGTATGAGGGATCCTTATCCATAAAGTGGAGTTAAACTTTATGATTTGGCCTGATATGACCTAGCTTGCAATATGTTGAAAAAGTTTGATGATTGGCTTATAAAATGGTCACATGACGGTGGGTGTCTGGGTGTGATTACAAATGTGACAGTACACTTATGTAGAAAAGGTGCTATTTAATCCTTTTTTATAATCATGCATAAAATAACATCGTGTTACCAGTTAATTCAGTTTGATTGAATGTAGCGTGTCTTTATGCCTGTCTTGCCCTGTTCACTCTTGTTGTGAAATTAGATTTTTAGATGTTACCGTGATTTTTTAAAAGACTTATTTATTTATTAGGGGGACGCAGAGAGGTAGGGAGAAGGACAAGCAGGCTTGTGCTAAGTGCAGGGCCTCGATCTCAGAACATGAGATCAGGACCGGAGCCTAAACTAGGAGTTGGACACTTTCTGGACCATACCACCCAGACGCCCCAGATGTTACCATGATTTAATGACAGCTCATATACCAGTTTGGTGTCCAGGCATCTGAGCAGTAGGTCCAGTAGACCCAAGGACTACTAAATACTGAGAAGATACTTTTATCATTCTTGATAGATCATTAAACTCTTGAGTAGAGCCATACTACAGCCTGTTAGGTTCTGTCCATGATTTACCTCATGGGTTCATCTTGCTGTGATCACCTTTTTTATTTTTATTTTTTTATTTTTATTTTTTTTGGATCACCTTTTTTAAACAAGCTCATTTTATTTCTTCCATTAAATTTTGAATATTCACCTGAAATGGAATTACAGGTTTAGTGTCACAGTAAGGAGGACTATAGTTCTGATGGGTGAAAGTATATTTCAAACCTAATTCTAAGTAGATACTTCTACTTCAAATGTTTTCAAGTCATATTATAGTTTGATTAGAATGGTTCAGATCTCTTTATCTGAACTTTTGATTCACATTTATGATGGTGAGGCATAGTTTCTATTTTTTATGATCAAACCCTTTTCTGAGATTAAAATAAAGACAATGCAATTCTACCCTGAATTTCTAATTCCAAGCTCTAGTCATCATGATTTAGATTGCTTTGTGTTTTAGTTGGATTTCTTATTTATTTGTTTGTTTATTTATTTATTGGATTTCTCTTTTAAAAGAAATTGCAATACTCATGTTCTGACTGTAGACCTGTATAGGTCTTTCACATAATTTTCATCATACATTGTGTGTGTGTGTGTGTGTTTTTTAATCCCATGGCTAACTAAAGCCAATTTTGAGTCATTATGAGTTACTAACTGTGGTCTCCTATTAGGCTAGCAAACATAGTTGTCATTATTTGTTATTCCTTTTTGTGTTTGAGGATGCATTTTAAAAGAATCTATTGTCATAGTGGTTAGGTCTTAAAATAATTTCACATTTGTTACTATGACAGCAGCCACAGTGGGGTTTTTAATCATACAATACAGCTTGTGCAGAGATTGATAGCAACGTTTTGTGGCATCAAATAAATTTTAGCTCTGGGATTTGACTACATATATCTTATTATTGTCAGTAGGGGTTCTTGTAGCCAACTCCCAGAGTGCATTTCTAAATGTGACCCTTCCAAGTCTGGGCTGTATCCCACCGCACATGAAAATAACATAAATTGTTTTAAAGAGAGATTGTCAAAACTTTCCTTCTTTTGGGATCTCTCTCTGAGATAGGAGATGATCAGGGAAAAGATAAGGAAATGGTTAACCCTGTAGGACAAAGATCAGATTTGTGTTTTCTTAGCTAGTCATACATACATACAAAATACTTAATTAGTTGTGATCATAGATGTCAGCTGGTCGCGGAATCAGATCAACAAGGCACCGCCTCTCAAACTCCTGAGGCCCACAACACACCAGAGAGAGAAACTGAGTTCTGAGTTTTTCACTCATTTCTGCAATTGAAGCTTTTTTCCCCCCTCCATCCTGAAATGTGAGTTTTCTGGCAAAAAAAATCCTTCCACTTGACATTTAGTAGGCAAACGAAGTCCCCATTTCCTTGTAAAAGTTCTTCTAAAAAAAATAAAATAAAAATAAAAGTTCTTCTAATTCGGTGAGAAATACTAACGGCTTTTGTGTCTGATTCACCTGGAGTGGATGTAGCGCCAGTATTACTGGGGCGAGTTAACAGTAAGTGATGTGGTGACAAAGGGCTGGCGTTACTGCTTTTGCAGAGTGGGACTCTGCAGACTTGCAAGGATGGTACCTCCAGAGGACTGGGGAAGCAAAGTGCTGGCTCGCCTGGTGTTGCATGGGTGAACCACGACCCCCCACACCCCCACCCCACCCTGTGCTCCCTTAGCTCCTCGCTGAGGAGGGGCCCCGTCCAACAATTACTCCTCCTCCTGTCTCATGGCTCTTTGTATTCCATACACAGAATAATTTCCTCCTGTTTCTGATGGTGATCTTTTCTTACATAACTTTTATGCAGCCCTTTGTACTTTGCAGTGTTTTACAGTTTTGGTGTGTGTTTGCTTTTCTGCTTAAGCATATGAAGTAGTGAAATTTTCCTGGGAATGGAAGCCATGAAGACAGTACGTGATTGAGCATTAGTATCAGACACGAGAGTTTTAAGGTAGCTCAAAGTTGGATGAACTTGAAAAGTCTCTCTAATGTTGAGAAAGGAGGTTCTTTGAAACTGTAGTCTTTCTAAGCGTAAATTAGGTTGTAATTGCACATTTAGGAATAGAATAAAATACTTCTAAATTGGTTTTTTTTTTCTCTTTGATATTTCTAAACCACAGACTCTGCATTATACATTCTGTTGACCTAAGGGAAGTTATGGAAGTGAATTTTGCCTAAGGTAAAATTCATTCCCTGGTGTCTTGGATTTTTAAACTCTTTCCTTTACAGAGGTCACTTTATTTTTATTTCTAGCCACAGGGTTCCTTGCTTTTTTCTAGCACATTTCTTCAGAGCAGGTACTTGGGTGCTTAGAAATTCTTTAATAGAATGTCCCAGCTGAAAATGAAGTTTGGAAGCCCTTTCCAATTCTATGTAAAGTAAGGAAAATAGCAAAGGGAGCTTTTTTAGAAATAAATCTCATTTTTATATTAGTGTCTTTGATTATGGAATGAATGTAAAATCTAAATTGATACGCTCTTTCTCTTAACAGTTGTCCTGTAGCCAAAACATGACAGATGGTATCGAGACATAATTTGGTTTTTCATTTCTTGGATTTGTTAGAAAATGAATTCAAGCTTTGCAGTTAATTTTAAGTGATCCTTTTAATGTTGCTTTGGTCACTTGTTATTTCTTTTTCGTTTTGTATCACTGTATAATGTTGGCTAAAACAGATGTTAATGCTAAAGCATTTAATGACAGCTAATTTGTATCCTTTCGGTGAAAATCAAACCAGTTGTTAACTGTCTAATGAAATAGTTTAAAAATGGTTTTGATGAGCAGATTGAGAAGGAAAGAAAGAAACGTAGGTATTCTTAAAGGCCACTCTTGCCCCTCCTCCTTCATTGGGGTGAAGAGTGAGTTGTAATAGCAACAGAGACCAGCTCCCAGTAAGAGGTGTGAGGCTGTTTATTTTCACTCTGGAGATGTATATACTACAGAAGGAAAACTCTGGCCTTGCTTAACCTAAGCAAGTCATTACTTATCTACGATCTGGCAAGCAATTTGATTAAAGTTGACAGAGCTCATATAATATCAGAACCAGGCCCTCTTAATGATTGATGAAGCTTGTCTGTAAGGTCTTTTTTTTTTTTTTTTTTTTTAAAGGAGAAAAACTGAACAAGAATGAATACTTGTTCAGATCTCTAATTACCAAGTATAAGCCAAGTCTATAATGTAGTTTGGTCTATGGCGATTGATATGTATTAGTTTGCATGTTGCTTTTTAGGTAACGATTGAATGGCTTCAAAATAATAGTTTTATGTCAGCAGGTTAATTTGGCTTTTATGTGATTATACTCTTGAAATTCTAGAGTTCTTGCCTCCTATTTTTAACATCTTTTAAACGTGGTTTTCTTTGATGTTTCTTTGATATTCTTTAGTGGAAAATTTAACCAATAAGAGTTTTCCTCCTTGTTCCCTTATGAAATTGAGTTATTTGAAAAGTCTTTGGCTTTTTAAAATTTTTTTCAACCCCTTGCTCTCTAACTGTGTGAAAATGACTTGGACAATTGTCATAGCATAGCCATACACCCCCAGGAGTGTATGGCTCAGTTCTTTGCTGCATTATTTGTTTCTTTTTCTCATTCCCAACAGATTGATACTAAGTGTGACTTGAAGGTACCCAATGCTCTTGCTACAATGCTCTTGCTACACTTTAAACAAGGTCAACTGATGAAGACCATTGATTTTTATCATTCATATGGTGCTTAGTAGATGGTCAGTATAGGACTGGTAGGCACCTTCCCTGCCCCTACACCTTGTTTTAAAGTAAACTTAGCATGTGCAATTTCTAGATTAATGAAACAGTTAAATTGAGAGTGTATTAGTTTTCTGTAAATGGGATTTTTCTTAACCTGGGAATTTTCAGACTTGTATCGTAAGGGTTTGGATGAGGGTAAGCTCAAGAGTCTGAGTACCTGGTGTCAAAGCCAGATTCCACTACAGCGTGTGACACAGCCTCCCTGTGGTCAGAGTGTGGGAGGTGCTCCTGGAGGGTGAGAGTTGCTGCTCTGTTACAATTGCTGTCTCTGCGATGGGGAGTTTGTATTCACAAAATATGATGTTCTTGTGACATAGATGAATTAGACTGTCAAATTGAAATAAAATGAGTGGGGATTAAACTCTGGGGAGCTACAGATGTGAGAATAAGCTAGAATTGATGATATGTTTTTGTTTTTGGATTAGTTAGCATCTGACGCATACCGAAGAGAGCTGTTAGGTAGGTGAGTGCTATCAGTGTTAATGGGCAACTTTTGGGTAAATCTGTGAATCTCCATATAACTGAACACCACTTGACTTTCTTGCTTCACCCACTCAGTGGTGTAACTTTGTGATTCCCCCTTCCTCCGTCCTATCTCCCCAAACTTAATATAAACATATCAGTTTGATACCAGAAAAATCAAATTTATTTTGTGAGAGATATACTTCCTATCTACCCTTATGGACACGTTCTTAGAAGCAAGAGCCCCCTGTTCTCGGAACCCCTTGCTGACTTTTCCCTTGATAATTTCCCCAACAAGTGGTGTCATCTATGGGAAATCCCAGTGCTTTCTAGAATTCTTATATGTATACTTAAATAATGAGCTTCAATCTTAGGTCCTTTTAAATTTCTTTTGGGCTTACGCAAGGTCAGGACACATAAACACTTAACTGGGGCTGGTAGCATTAGAGATCACCAGTAAAATGCCATTCCCAAGTTGTTTCCAAAAAAGAAATAGAATAGACATGGAATCATCAGATGCAAATATCTGACTTGGAGATGGGCCAATTATGCACACTGTGAGCCCCACCCGGGCAACTCCCCCTATTTTGCTTCTAGTTGGCCAACACAAGTATGTTGCCCTCAAGTGACTTGAAGATTAAGATTTAACAGTAGAGGGGGATCCAAAGAACTAGAGATAGGAGTTGTGGAATCAGTTAAGTGTTGAGAATTCCATCTTTTTCTTCCATCCCATAGGGTGGCCCCATTATTGGATTTTTATCACTGGAATCCAGGTTTTCAGGGAAGCACGGTAATTTTTGTAGTGATACTGAATGTGTTTGCAGGAGAAAAAGTGCCACAACTCTGCAAATGCACAGACTTTAAGATAATCCTTCTGGGGCCTATAAAGTAGAGGATAAAGCTTGATTGTATTGCATTTATAGAGTTTTCTTAGGGTAGTGGTCTTGGTGGCTATTGGAGGTAGGTAATGTTTATAGGATGCTTTTAACTGTTTTGATTTGGGGGACTGTGGATCTTGTGTTTGAAACTATTATTCTTGTCCTTTCCTTTGCCCTCACTCTCAGCTCAGATTTATAGGGATGTGTGTGATCAAAGAAATAACTGTGTGTTTGATTAGTTAACATAGTGTCTTAACTGAGATGATAATGGCTAGTATTTTGCTAAAAAGGGGTTAGCAGTCAAACTTGGGTAATATATGACTTTTTCAAAAGGAAAAATTCTTGTAAACTAATGTGGATGAAATCATTTTTATTACTAATCTGTTCATTATATACAAAGTAAACTAGATGTGGACTTCTTCTAAAACTAAAATTTACAAAATAAATACATAACCACAAAACAAGTATAAGTCAAAAATTTTAAATCTTCAAAAATGTTTAGGTTGTCTGTATTGTTTAATAGTAGAAAGATACTTTTGCTTATTTTATATTTCACTTGCCTATTTGATTTGGTTCTTTTGATTCTAAGCATGATTAATATTCTTCTTCTTTTTAAATAATGAGCTTGCTTTTAACTACCAGCCCAGTATGTTGCAGACAGTCACTTCGGAAGTGCACTTGTATGTATAGTACTGGGAACTTTATTTTTATTTTTTGTTTCTTTTAGTACTGGGAACTTTAAAACCCATTGAATGAACTGTTTGAGTGTATTAATACTTACTGTTGCTGAACCAGAGTAATATGGGATCTTTGTAATACGTGTGTTTGCAAAGTTGTATAAGGCTCTTTGCTATGTCACATGCTTTTCAAATTTGTCACACTTATGCTTCCATGGGCTAGGAGATAATTCACATCTGCTTTTCTTCTTACCGATTCCAAAACTTTCTTTGTACTCTGTATTCTCTAACATCACTTGACCTTCCCATGTCGTAGACATGATCCAAAAACACAAATGCCAGTTGGGCATTGATACCTTGTGTCCTGTCTTCATTGTCTGGCAGATGATCCCCTGGTAAGCTTACAGTAATGAAGATACAGGAGCTCAGAAATTTATTAAAAAAAAAAGAAAAGAAAAGAAAATAATTTTCAGGCCTCCAACAACCCATCTGCAGATTAAAATGGAAAAAGAGCTAAAACCTGGTAGGTTTGAGAATCCCTCCAGAATGAGAAGTGGCTATGGATTCACACTGAAGTCAGTGGACATAAAAACAGATTTATACTCAAAGGTCTCTATTTAGGAAAATAAAAGGGATAGGCTTGGGCCTGGGATTGCCGTGGGTTCAAATGCTATCCCTGCCATTTATTAGCTGTAGAATCATGGGCAGGCTATCAGAGCTTTTTTCTTTACTATTCCTTCCATCGTAAACGGTAAAATGGAAACAGCACCTATCTTTAGGATTGTTGTGAGGATCAGTAAAATACATGTAAAATCTTTCACCTATAAACTTAACAAATGGTGGTTGTTTTTACTCTTTGGAATAATTTGTCTCGTAAGACAGGTGTTTGATAAGATGTACAAATAGATATATTTCCACACAAATTCTTCCCTGCCTAGTGGAGGCAAGAGGCAAGGGTGGGGTGGAGTATCAGACTTGGCAAGATTTTTCATGCTGCTGCATGTAGAGTCCCTCCCCCTTAAATCATTTCCAAGAGACCCACCATTACTCCAGGAATGGATCATTGCTCTCTGGTGCTAGGGCATTAAGGTGACAGAGCTACTGACTGAAACATTTGAATCTTTCCCTGGTAACTCTGATTTAAATACTTGTATAATCTTTTAAAAACCTAATTTTAGGGGCGCCTGGGTGGCTCCGTTGGTTAAGCGTCTGCCTTTGGCTCAGGTTATGATACTGGGATGTTGGGATCAAGCCCAATGTCCGGCTCCCTGCTCACAGGAAGCCTGCTTCTCCCTCTCCTCCTTGGTCATGCTCCCTCTTGTGCTCACACACTCTCTCAAATAAATAAATAGAATCTTAAAAAAACAAACAAACAATAAAATCCTAATTTTATAAATACTTAAAAGGTGGACTTATTTGTACAAATAAATTAGCAAATTGATTTTGTCTGATACCGACAGGGAGTGACTAATCCACCTCATGTGTATGTATAAATTAGTATTGTGGCATTTGGCTTAAAAAATGTGCTTGTTTTCCCTAGAGATTTATTTACCACATTCAGGACATTAAAAACAGTGTTACCAATAGATGGGATAGATTGACTCGATAGTTTTAAAGACATTTATAAAACTACTTGTGGTTTGACCCAGTTAACTTGGCCAATACTCTGAGTATATTTGAAATTCCTCCTTGAGAGTTATCTTCCTAAATTTAATAGAGGCTTTATGTGGTAGGATTTTGTTTACATGATATTGGCCTTACAAAAATCCATATCACATTGCAGGAAAGATGACTATGTACAATAAAAACCCTGATATTTTAGTCTGTAATGCCAATCTCTGTCATAAGTGTATGAAGAGTCAGTCTGTTGTTTTAGCTACAAAATTTTTATAACAATCCTAAAAGCAGAGACTTCCATTTACCCACTGGTGGTCCTATGCCTTTAGAACTTTCAAGATCATGACAAATGCTTTGCAGACTCTACTGGGTCATTTGTGTTTGTGAGCAAATTAATGCTTTGGTGTTCTATGTAGTATCCCTTTTCTGTTCAGATAGATTTATTTATTATTTATTTATTTGTTTGTTTATTTATTTATAGATTTTATTTATTTATTCATGAGAGACACACAGAGGCAGAGACACAGGCAGAGGGAGAAGCAGGCTCCATGCAGGGAGGCCTATGCGGGACTCGATCCCAGGACCCCGGGATCACACCCCGAGCGGAAGGCAGATGCTCAACCACTGAGCCATCCAGGTGCCCCTCCCTTCACATTTAAAGGACTTTTTGATAACATCTTTTTTTTTTTTTTTTTTTTTTAACATCTGTTATTTAAACTCTTCTTTTTTGCCTGTGGCTCTTCTGTAATGCTGCATCATGCACTTTGTTAGTCATTTGGCTTAAGGACGTCTTAAATTATACAGCACATAACTATTAGTCATTGATTTAAAAAATTGACATAATAAGACATCACTAAATTTGGGTGTTCGCTTCCATCCCAGACCAGATAGTAAACAGGTCAGAGAGCGCTAGTTGCCGATTCTCTGAAACTGCTGCTTGGTAACGTGAGACCATTCTCAGATGATCGCTTTTGGTTTACTACAGTGTTTTTAAGCGTAGTACATTAGTCGTTTGCGAAATAACTTTGTAATTCCCAGGAGGATTGCTGGGTTTCTCTCAGTGTGCATCTATTCCTTTATCAACACTTATTAAGCGCTCATTTTGTGCAGGAAACTTCCAGGTGTTGGGTCTACAGTGGTGAACAAAATAGACATGGTTCGTTCCCTCCGCGGAACTGACAAACACTGAGTTGGTTGGTTAATCCAGGCCTGGTGGGAATTTTTTACATTTCTGTGACCGGTGAATATCCAGGCTCGTTCTTTTTCCCACAGTATGGAGAGTCAGGTGAAATCAGATTCTGCACTTTCTAAGGGCTCCTCCTTGGCTATAATTTTTGCCCAGGGGAGATCAGGCTAAAATGAAAATCCACTCCATCCCCAAGGAAGGAAAGGAGGTTTTTTAAAGCATGAGGTTTTCAGAGTGGTGAGTGCAGAGAGAGGCATGGGAACTTTTTTTAGTTGAGTGTAGGGCTGGCTGTGTCCATTTTCCTGCCTCTGAAATACCAGTTTTCCAGCAAAGTCGAAAAGTTTGGCATAAGTTGGAGGGGAATGTTACTAAGGAGGAGTAGGGATGGCACTCGGGGACCAGTTGGGTATCATGGTTCAGTGGCAGAAACCCGTCAATACCAAGAATATTAAAAATGCTGCTTTAGAGACATTTATTGGTCACATTCAGGATAAAAAGCTAAGGGATGTCTGTATTTAATGGTCCTTTAGGGGGCGCATGTTTTAGCCTACTTTGAAACCAAATGTTGGTATTGAGCTTTTATAATACGTATGTGTAATATATAACATATATTAATATGTAATTATAATGCCTAATTATATAATCGTGTGTAATATGATACACAAGAACATGTAATATATGCATGTATAATATATATGTATCCAAATGTATAATGTGTAATATATATAATAATAGATATACTGATTTAAGACAATGAAAACTTAGGTCTATTGATTAGTTGTTTCTCAACATTGATCTTCAAGGCCGCATATTATATTTGAAGATTTTATATTTGGAGTAAAATGAACAACCAGCCAAAAGACATGCAGTCATTGCTTCCAAAAGCCAAATTTATTCTGAAATGGTGCTTTGCCTACTTTTCCATTCTATTCTAATGAGACAGTGATAGTAGATGGCAGTTTCCATTTTTTTTTTAAGATTTTATTTATTTATTTGTGAGAGACACAGAGAGAGGCAGAGACACAGGCAGAGGGAGAAGCAGGCTCCCTGCGGGGAGCCCGATGTGGGACTTGATCCCAGGATCCCGGGATCACAACCTGAGCTGAAGGCAGACGCTCAACCACTGAACTACCCAGTCATCCCAGTTTTCAGTTTTTTTAAAAAAGTATTCTTACTTGGCAAATTGTTGGCAAGCTTACATGGGACATACAGGTGTTTTGTTTTATTTTTCAGTATTCCTGGTTATTGACATGCAGATGTTTGGGAACCGCTGCTGTAGATTAAATCTAGCAAACTGTCTGTATGCAGTTGTTCACACTGGGATATGGCTCCTCTGCAGTTTGTCCTGCTAGCTGTGTGTCCATATGTGAGATTTATGCCCCCATGTTGATGATGCATCATTATCAAGAAGGGTTCTCTTCCTTGCCACAGCCTGTGTTGGCTTTTTCTCCTCCTCCGCCAACAGAAATGGAAATGCCTCACTTAGTGTTAAGTGCACCTTCATTGTTCCATGTACTGAGGTCAGGAGGCAAGAACCTCAAGTCTCTCTATATAAAGGCTGCTTTTTAGATGTTTTATTAGTACTGCTGTTGGTTATTTTAATTAGTAGTATGTTTTATGTGCGCCCTGAGGCTGTTCAAGCAAAGAATGTAATTCAAATAAACAAAATAATATCTGATGTTTTGGAACACCCACACCTGCCATCTGGGCCTTTCCTCTTAAGGCACACTCATGTTGGCCAGGAAGCTAGGAAGAGAAAAAACGGAGATGATTATGTAGAGTTATGAAATGTCTTAAACGTAAATTCTTGGAAAGCTTGATAACCAAGTTTTTTAGATTGGTAATGCCATTTTCTTCATAAGCAGCGGTTCTTTTCTTGAAGATAAATACAGAATTTTCATGAGAAGACCCATCTTTTCCATTGTTCTGCATGTTCCTAATGTCTTTTACATGTGTTTCTAACAGTGTTTTGGGGGTTCTGTGAGTACCTGATACATAATTTGGCTGTAAAATGGTAGATGATGCTTTCTCAATGCAAGAAAGTTTGCTAGGTAATTTCTCCAGTGTTTTTTTTTTTTTTTTTTTTTTTTTTAACTTGGATATAAAGCAGAGGGGCCACCTCTCCCAAATTTTTACAATGAAATCATAAACTAGTTTCTGACTTATTTTTTCTTTTCAACTTGGCTTTTTTTTTTTTTTTGAGTTAACACAAATACTCTCTTTTCTGTTTGCAAACTGAAGTGAACTGCATGCTTTTGACTTAATTTTTAGAACTGAAATTGTGTTGATTTTGGATACATTTGCTGGATTTTCCTGCCATTCCCTCTTTCAATTAAGTACAGTCCTTTTTGGAGTTTGCCAAAGATGAGGCAAAACTTGTATAAGAGGTGCACCTGAGCTTTTAAGTCTTGGTTTTTTTTTTTTCACTTAAACACAGCAGTTGTAAAATATTTGTCATAAAGCTGGAAAAAATTATGGAGTTTTTTGCCTCCCTTAGAGACAGAGCCTAAGCTACACTAAATGAATAAATGTTCTATCTGACTGACATTCTCTAGGAAAAATAAATATATCCATTTAGACTACTAACTTATTTTTTAAAAATATATTTAGCATATATTTGATTATTAAAATAGATTTAAACATTTATAATATCTTAAGAAATATTTTTAAAATGAGGGCTCCTGTCACCTTTTGAAACTTTATTATGCCTCAAAAATAGTTTTAAGTGCTATTGTTTATATATAATCCAAGAGTTAAAGATGTCAGAGACTTAGGAAATGAGATCGTGGTGTCTCTATTGTCTTATTCTACTTTATCACCACCACCACCACCCCGTTCTTTCTTTCCCCTAGCTACCTTGAATATAAGTACATAATATATTTGCTTTGTGTAAATGAATGAGAAACTGCTTTTTTGTATTTTTATGCTGCAAATTCCAACTGTACTCACAATCTGGCTTAGAAAATGGGTCTAATGAAGAGATTTTAGAATATTAAGCTAAGGATAAAACCCAGAGCACTCTTCAAATTCCAGGACCCACATTAATTATGTCATTATGTAAAGAATGAAGCTGTAATGTTCCCGTAAATCTCACCAAACAAAACACAACAAAACAAAACAAGACAAAAACATCCTCATGTTCATAGAAGCCAATGACGACAAGTCTTTACAAGAAGAGTCCGGCTACCAGGGTATGTAGATGTTTCAACATACAGAGTGTATTCTGTAGATGTAAGGTGTGACTAGTGTTGTATATGTAGGAAACATGGAGTATCGTGTAATATAAAAAATTTTAAATGTGCCAGAACTTACATATCTAAGTCAGAATCTGTAAGCTGTGTATGCAATCTCACACTGCTGTTACTGTGCCAAGAAATGTGGAGTCCTTTTGGAATTATCCTTACTGGTTATAGCACTGTAAGAAAATTCTTGGTGTTCTTAATTTGTTGGGAAATAGCCATTAATGAATACATTGGTTGATAACGTTGGAGTTAGGATACTGTAGTGTTTGGGGGGGTGCCTGGGAGGCTCAGTCAGTTAAGTGTCTGCCTGTGGCTCAGGTCATGATCCCAGGGTCCTGTGATCAAGTCCTGTGTTGGGCTTCCTTCTCAATGGGGAGTCTGCTTCCACCCTCCCTCCGCCCACTGGTGTGCACACACACACACTCTCTCCCAAATAAATAAATAAATAAATAAATACAATCTTTTTAAAAAAAGACACTGGTGTTAAAAATCAGTTGTAATCCTAACATAATAAAAATGATTTTTTATGCCTGGTTTATCCATGACACTGAACATAATTAACAAAGGATTTTCAGAGAAGTTTTGCACAGGGGAATTATCAATGGAGTAAGTTTCTGTGTCTTCCAAGCTTGGCCAGTCTGCTACTGTGGTTTCGTGTGTGTGTGTGTCTCTTATGTGTCAGTGTGTCCTTGAATGGTCTTTTGACCATCCTTTTATTGTTGCCTAAGGTAATGCCAAAATGCAGCCACTGTTGTTTGCTACATACACACGCAGCGTAGCAGAGTTGTTCCAGCAAGCTTTGCTTTATTTCTTTCTGGTAGACAGGCTGGACCTCATGCCAAAGCTGCTACTTTGACTCTCCCAATGGATTAAAGATGACCTGCTATATTGTGCTGTGTTTGCAAAGATATTGGGATTTTAATTGATTTTCCTATTTTCTAGTTCATCAGGGCATTGATCTTGATTATTTCTTTAACTGCGGAGCAAAGTTTTCTGGGGTGCAAGTTTTCTTCATACAGGCCAGTGTGTATTTTTACAAATCTATAGACTTAACAGTCCATTTGAGGTGATTAGGTACTGACTACATAGTAATCTGTGATTGACTTGTATGCCAATTTATGAATGTGCTTGAAGAGTCCCATTATCAGTGCACAGCCACTCTTCCATGGCACTATGACAGCTTTGATGAAGCTGTGCCTGACCTAATTCCCATCACCAGCTGAACAAAGCAGGGTGCCTAAGAAATCTAGACTCCTTTTATTATTTTATGCAGCCATGGTTAAAGGTGGATGAAGTCCTTGGAAACCAATGTTACTATGTTCCAGGAAACTTCTAGCTCAGCAGGTAACATAATATAAAAGTCATCATAAAGGAGGTCCAGTGCTTAGCTAACATTGATGCAAGTTTATTTGCAGCACAGATATTTTTCTTAGGTTTCTAATTTTTTCTTACTTTGCGTTTTTCCTAAATGTTTGGCTGTATACATTAGAATACATTTCATGGAAATGAGTTTCTCCTTGAGGTTTTATTTCCTTGTTATTAAAATGAAATCTAAACCAAACCCCAGGAGGGGGAGTCTTTTGGAACAGCCAGGGAAAATTTTGTTTCATTTGGTAAGGTCTCAGCAATGAGCTGGACATAATAACAACTATATTAAATTTATTACCTAACACTTATCTATAGCCCCTTTTCAAATGTTGTTCATATTCCTCCTCAACCTTCATCAAAAAAAAGTTGGCCAAATGTCTGTCTGGATCTTTAGAAGATCACTGTATTCAAGTTTAACTAGTTCTTAGCAAACTTAAAAATTTTTGCTCTTAGCTAGCTTTTGTTTTTTCAGTTACCATAACTCTGTTATTTTTTTCCCCCTGTGAAGCCAATCCCAGTGGCAACCTTGAAAATCTCCAGAGTGTTGATTTGTGGCAAATGTTGACTCTTTGGTGCCTGCAGAGTAGTCCTCTTGAAACTTGCTGTATTTTGTCTTTTTAATAATCTCTCCCGAGTCACTTTGTAGAATTTTGCTCTTTGTCCGCAGCTATGTTTTAAAATATCCCTAATGTGCCTGTACGCCTCACGGTGGATGCCAGAATCATCTTATCTCCACGATTTTTGGTTTCCTGTGTTCTAGAAGCAGGATGAAATAGTGGCTTTGAAAGTCAGCGGAACAGGAACACTTGACTTTTTTTTTTTTTTTTCTTAAACACGCAAATATCGTGAATAGAAACAAACTCGGCACTTAGACCCCTTCGCATTTGGTGTGTAATTAGGACCACACTGACTCCTATTGCAGCTGGCAGCTCTTCACTGTGGCCTTTTTCTGCTGGTGACCTTTGATCCCAGTGACCTTTCCTGGGGTTAGTCCTAGGCCCTTTTCATTGTGTTGGAGCCGAAGTGGCTCATGTGGAGTTGATTATTTCTTTGCTCATTTGGCCTTTTTGGTGCCATAACTCCACGTCACTTCCATTTTATTCCTCTACTTTTGACGGTCCACAGTGAAAGGAAATGCTTTTGCAGGCAGCAGGATCAGTCTGTATGCTTGGCTGACTCGATTGAGCCTGGAGGGGGGGTGGTAACCGGGGGGAGGGTTGTGAGGTCTGTAGGTGTCAACAGTTTTTAAGGAGTCGATCTGAATGATTGTGCAATCATTATGTGCTCATCAAATGGACACTCCGTAAGGAGAGAGCTACCACGAGTTGCTGATGTGGATCTGGCTGCTTAATGTCCTACAGCTCTACATTTAGAAGATTTATATGTTCCTCCTACAGCCTCCGAGCTACTTGGCAGGTCAGAGCATGCATCACTGTCAACTGCACATGCCTGCTTTAAGGGATTCTTTCATTTCTCAAAGAAGGAGAATAACCCCCGCAGATTAACGTGCTATTAGATGGTATATTTGTTGCAACTGGACTCATGATAGCACTTTGCTGCTTTTCCTCACCCTCTTGCCCCTACCCACTCCTCTGGTAGAGTCCCTGAAAGACGTGTGGCAGCTGTTACTCTCATTTTTTGAGGCCCATGTGTACAGCGTGAGGACTGTTGTGGATCAAAGCCTTGAGTGATCACGAAGGAGTCAACAGTTAAGGAATGTGTCCGATTACCCTAAACTGGGTGTTAGGTACGCAGCTGCTGAATTCCTGAACTCTCCATCTGGAACCCATGATGCACTATGTATTGGCTAGTTGAATTTATATATATTTTTAAAAAAGGTAGATGGGTATGAAATTCAGTGACATTTTGAAACTCATTTTTAAGAAAGCTGAGTGTTCGTCCCTAGTTCATCCCCTTTTCCTTCTTTGTTTTGAAGTTTTAAATAATGGTATTGATAGTGTGGATTATTTTAAGTGAGGAATTGCAATTGCTAGGCCTTCCTACGTGGCGGATTTCTTTAGGCTTCTCCCCTCTTCAAAAGAGAGCAACACTTTCATCTGTCATTGTCCCCTCAAGATCTCTTCCCCTCAAATCTCTGAAGCACTACAGGTTTCTTTCTATTTGCCTCCTCGATCTCTTTCTTAAAGTTCCACTTATGGCCAACTCAACTCATTTTCTCTACACCTTAAGGGCCACACTCTCCATCCCCTGCCACCATCAAAACAATGACAAGAAGCCATGGAAAACCCTGCTGCTCCTTGTGTGTTCCCTGTATCTAGCGAGCCCACGTCATACACTCACTTGTCCAAGGAGACATCTGGACAGCAGCCTTGTTCCTCTATTGAAGGTGAAAGCAGTGGGGGAACGGAAGTGGACGGTGATATATTCCAAAGGTGTCTTAAGGGATCATTTCTTTCCTGGTCCAGATCATTCAGTATCCAAGTCCTATCCATGCCACCTTATAATACCATCTGGCAATATGTCCATGTCTTTTTTTTTTTTAATCTTTTAAATCTATCCCCTGCTAGTTCTCTGCTATAGGCTCCGATCTTCATTCTCCAGGGCCTTCTAACCTCTATTCCTCCTCTCAGCCATGCTCCACATGGCAGCGTCAGTGATTTTTCAAAGGCACAAGTCAGATCTTGTCCTTTGCCTGCTTAAAAGCCATTAATATTCCCCTTTCAGGATAAAAGCCAAATACCCGGACCTGGTTCATATTATCCTGTACGCTGTGGCTTCTGCTCACCTATGCTACCTTCCTCCCCACCCCTTATTTCCTCCTCATACTCTGCTCTGCAGCCGTACATCCTTGCTGTTTTTAATTCTCCACACATACAGCTCCTCTCTTTGGAGCATCACTTCCCCTTGCTTTTTCTACCTCCCTTCCTCCCTCCTGTCCCCCAGACTCATCCATTCAGATTCACCTGATCATTGTTTCCATGAGAAGTCTTCTTAAAACTTCTAAGTCCAGGTAGAGTGACCCTTCTGTGGTACACCTGGGTGGCTCAGCGGTTGAGCATCTGCCTTTGGCTCAGGTCGTGATCCCGGGGTCCTGGGATCGAGTTCTGCATCAGGCTCCCCACAGGGAGCCTGCCTCTCCCTCTGCCTATGTCTCTGCTTCTCTCTGTGTCTCTCATGAATAAATAAATAAAATCTTAAAAAAAAAAAGTGACCCTTCTGTGTTTCCTATAGCACTTTGCTTTATTTTGTGGCTCACCTATCTCCTCTCCCTTAACCACTTGAATTCCCGAGAACCTTTATTTCCTAAAAGCATTGCCTCTTAGTGAAAACTGTTTCTGTCAATTCTGATGGGAAAAAGTCATGATGTATTCCATCCTCATCCAAGATAGCCACAGTTTTCATAGAGAAACGAGTCAACTGAGCAATAAAAACAAATTTGTAAACAATTTGTATAGGTGATAAACAGTATTTTGAAGGAAAATACAGAATGGTGAAGTTGTGCTCATCCAAGAAGAGAAGACTTGAGGCTGGTGGCTGATGGAGGAGGGCCTAGAGGAAGTCTAGGTGAAGACTTGAGGGACAAGTCCTCCCTCCCAAGATGGTGAAGAGGCAGGAGATTGGCCTGCAGACAGCAGGTCTTTTTAAGGAGTGATCTGCATTCACATTTAACTTAAAAACAGACTGACCACACAGAAAAACACCTGATGGCAAAACAAAGGCTGAACACAGGAGTGCTCCCCAACTGGTAGAAAAGGTGCCCACAGTGCAGAGAGATTAGCGGAATGTGCTCCCTGTCCTCCCACTCACTTGGCACCTGTACACAGAGCACCGGGTTTGGGCTTCATCCAAATTCAGCGGGCCATTCCAGTTCTCCTAGATGAGGCTTTTTGGATAAAAACCATGGGGTCATGGAAACTGGTGGGTTTATCTTTGCCCAAAGCTGTAATATCAAAGTACGGCTTTTTCATTTCTAATTGAAAAAGTCATGATGCCAAATAAGAAGCCATCCAAAAAGTGGAATGACTGCAGGGACCCTTGTGGCGAGACGGTTAGTCATTCTGACAGGTGAGTCCATGTTTGGGTGGCTTCTCTGTCACTTCCCTCATCTGACCTCGAGCCCTAGGGAGGCAAATGTCCTGTCGGAGGCTGAGTTCCTAGCAGAGCCCAGCACATGTAAGATGGATTCCTGTTTTGAACTCTGAATATATTTCACAAATATATTGACCAAAGTCAAACTTTTATAGAAGATTTACAATTCGATGTGATTTAAGGTCAAGGTAGCTCAATGAGTTAAAAAAAAAAAAGTGTATATTTGACTTCCCTAATAGAAATTGTGCTCAGTTAATCTTGATAGCACTTATTCAAAAATTTTTAAGTAGACATGTTTTATTTTTTCTTTTGTTTAGCTACTGCAGAAGACTCATTTT